>NC_142518.1:91847500-92467500 GCF_057876585.1 Rhinolophus sinicus
GCAGTTGGGTGTAGTGATTAAGGCCATAAAGTTAAGAGCTGTCTCTCCAATATGGTAGCCACTAACCATAAGTAACTACTTAACATAAATGCCAAGTTTTTCAAGATTAAAAATTAGTTCTTCAGTTGTACTAGCCATAGTTCAAGTGCTCCATAGCCACATGAGACTAGTGGCCCCATACTTGATAGCACAAATATGGAATACTTGTAGCATCTCAGAATATTCTATCGGATTGTGCTGGTCTAGAGCCAGATTACCTGGTTTGAAACCAAGCTCTGCAACTTACTGGCAGTGTGATCTTAGGCAAGTTACCTGACCTTTCTGTGGATTGGTTTCCTCATTTATAAAATTGGGGTAATCATATTATGGTCCCCATAGTTTGTTCAAACGGATCAATACATATAAAGCATTTAGAACAAGGCCTGGCATAGAGTAGGTTTTCATTGTTTTAGGTATCAGGAGCTTTTAGGAGACTACTAACATTTTATTTCTTAACCTGGGTGGTGAGTTCATGGGTGTTCATTTTATAGTTATTCTTTAAATATATACACCAGGGGTGCCAAAAAATGTATACAAGTGGACACTTTGGTCAACGTTGCCGCTCAAGCAGTAGTTCGCCGTAATCAGAAGTATCTGGACGCTGATGCCTCTCTTGTAATTGCAGAAGTCAAATGTGACTTGTAGTCATCTTGTTATTGGTATATATTGAGTATTACAATTTTAATACAGTTTTCCATTCTTAAAATGTGTATATATTTTTGGCACCCTCTGTGTGTGTGTGTGTGTGTGTGTGTGTGTGTGTGTGTGTGCGTGCATGTATGCACATATATGTGATTTATGCATTCTTTTGTATTCATGATACATTTTGCAACAAAAATTGTTTTCTAAAAAGAGTGATAGAAGGGAAGTGCGAAAGTAAACACAGAGGGTGGAGACTACGCTGGGGAGAAGAAAGGTGCTAAGAAGGTGGTATTTTGAAGGAGCTGGGTGGAAGAGAGGGAAGGTTTTCTTTTAGGGTTGGGGAGACCCGAAGATGTTCTTGGTTGAGAAAAAACATCTGGGATGTCTGAAAGATATAAGAGAGAGGAGGTGATCGATGGCTTGAGGTCTTGAAGGAGGCAGGAAAGAAGAAACGAGGTATGGGGGCAGGAGTTACCCTTGGAAGGAGGAGGGACACTTCTTTCTCCCAAGCCAGTGGAAAGGAAATAAGAACAGTGATGTTATCAATAAAAGGGAGGAGGGAGGGAAACTGAGGGCATCCTTCATTTTGAGCTTCTCTGTGGGTTAGAGGAGAGGCTGTCTGCTAAGGGTGGAGGAGCACGTGTGTGGTTGGGAGGTATGGGGTTGGAAGCTTCTGTGAACAGCCTTTATGAAGAACAGCAACAGTTTCTGAGTGAACTAGAAACAAGTAAAAAATGACTAGTAGCAGTGAGAACCCATGTAAGGTTAGATTTTTTTTCCCTTTCCTCTCCCATAATGCTTTCCACGAAGTGAGGCACTTCAGAGGTGTTCAATTAAACTGAGCAAGCAACTTTAGGTAAGACCCAGAGGGACAGAAAGTACAATGTACTCAAAGCCCAGTAGGGGGCAGCCTTTCATAGGCCACTAGAGATTGGACAAAGTTTTCTGCCCTCCAGAGGATTTAGGATAGAGAGTGTTAGAATTAGGCTGAAGTGCCCTTACACATAATCCAGCTGGATTTCCTCTTGCTGAAGATGGGGAGATGGCATCCAGATAGGGTAGGGGACAGGGCTTGACTAGGTAAAACTGTGGCCAAACTGGGATCAGAACCCAGGACTCGACTCCTAATCTTTCGTTCCTGCTATCGTACCTGGCCCCTCTTTTCCACTTTGTGGAAAGAGGGGAGTGGAGGGTGGTGATGAGTGTGCCAGGACACCGTCTGATAGGTACAGATAAGTGCACAAAAAGCGTGCTCTCTTAGCCCCAGTGTAGGGCAAGGTATGAAGCGGCGGGGACCTGAGTGCTGAAAATCTGTCCTATTTTCCAACTTTCTCCCACCAGAAGACCCCACTTCCAGTTTATCCTGAATCTCAGATCGAGGCTAAAAAGACGGTTATGGAAAGGTTTATCATCCAGGCTAGAGACATGAATCTGAAGGTGTCAGGGGGTTGGACTCTACCCTGCAATTCCAGCTGTCAGTGTTCACTCTTGGTATGTGGTTGTCCCAGCAGTTTCTCACTGTGACACTCGGGGTGAAAGGAAATAGCCAAAAATGCACAGGAAGGTTAGGACACACCTGTGCATTCAGCCACGTTGCTGACTGGCTGAAAGCTCAGCTGGTATACTTAGCAGCTGCTTGGCTAACTTGGTGACTGTATGTGCCCTATAATTGCATGTGGGCAACTGGCTCACTAAATGACTGCCTGATGATTACTGACTGGCCGCTTGAGTGACTAGCTGGCACACAGTCTGGCTGGCAAGCAGGCCCAGTGGCCCTGAACCTAGGAGGTGTTTGATCAGTATTTGCTGACCAGCTAGCCGGCCAGCCGCCTGGCTCACTGGCTCTCTGCCTGCCTGTCTGTGTCTATCTGATCATCTGTGCTGGCTGACTGGGCTCTGTTTTCTGGGGCCATACCTGGTGTATGTCATCCATCCCGTTGCTTGCAAACTCAAAGATCAGGTCACTGGGCTGCAGGGTAATAGCCATGCTGTCTTCTCAGAGCTGACAGCAGGACTCGCAGGGCCCTCTGGAGCTGCAGGGTTTTCCTGATGAAAAGATGTTGCTCAGGTATCTTCAAGCTTAGAGCCCACACCCTGAGCCACAGTAGAATAGGGAGCTGGAGTAGGTGGTGGCCTAAGCCAGGTTCAAGGCTGCATGCTGGGCTGGGCTAACCACAGGAGCAACCTAGAGAGAAGGGAAAGATGGGGGCAGTGAGTAAGCCACCTCCCTTGACCTCTGTTCCCAAGAAAACTGGCGAACCAGAGGGACCCTGCCATGCCAGGGTACACTGCCAGAAAAGGGATGGCTGAAAGGAGAGGGCAATGGGAGGAGAAGGTGGAAGGAGAAGAAAGAAGACAAGTAAAAGAAAGAAGGAAAAAGAGGAAGTTATCTGAGTCACCTTCAGTGGGAAGTGGCCAAGCCTCCGTGCCAGTCTGTCACCAGCATTTGTACCTGAGCTGGCCGTGAACATACACAGCCTCCCTCTCTTCCCTCCCCCACTCCTCTGGAGAAAGCGACAGATAGAGGGACTTCGGTCTCTCTCTACCCTGAACATTAGTCCCCAGGGTGTGGCCACAAGGGAAGTCAGGGCCTCATGAATGGGGCAATAGCATGAAAAAGCCCTAAAATTCCCCTGGCTAGGGAAAGAATCTTGTCCTGGGGGTGTGGGAGGGACACACGGGTGTACAGGGTGCTTCTCCAATACTCGGCTTGTCTCAGTTTACCTTGAGAGTGGGGGCCACTGAGCTCTGAAGGGCAGGGTCTACAGAGGAAAAAATGTCTTGTGAGGCTTGCGTTGTCAGCCTGAGCCGGCTTGTGGGGATGGGGCTCTCAGATGTGGCCACGCCTCCAGAGAGCCTGGAGACACAGAGACAGGTGGGCCACATGCTCTGCACACTCATCACCCCGCCACCACCTCTGCCAGCCAGAGACTGGCCTCTGTGCTCCTTGTGGGTTTGTGTTCTTGGTTCAGCTTTGCTTTCAGTTTCAAGACTGAACTGTCACCCTGGGAACTTGTGAGAAGAGCCCTGGCTGAGAAAGGGGCCCAATGAACCTTCCCCATGCTCCAGGGCCCGATCAGCGCCCCCTCCCCCCTTTTCCAGGAAATCTGTCTGCTATAGCCCACATGTCTCTCCTCTCCCTGAATGCCTCTCATGCTCACAGTCTGCACCTCAGGCATTCACAGGGCTCCTGGGCCTCCAATTGTTTCCTGTACTTGCTACTCTTGTACGTGCTGTGGCTGTGGCCGCACCCATGCTTGCCTCCTAGAGCCTAGCTCCTGCTCCCACATCCCTCCTGCCAGCCTGCTCGCTCCTCCAGCCCTGAACAATTGGGCTTCTTCATTTCCAGCTGCCAGATCTTTGGTGCTTATGGTACTGTTTTTCACTGGTATTGCGTGTGTGTGTACGTGTAGTGGGTCTACATGCAGCCTGGTTCAACCATGAGCGCCTGAAGAACTGGGCCCACACACCATAGTGGGAGCAACACACTTGACCCCTACCTCCTTGACACTCCTTTGGCAGTGCCAGAGTGGCAAAACCTTCTCCTGGCCCGGAAAGAAATGAGGAACTTCAGAGAGGGGCAAAGGGGAGGGAAGGGAGGAGGACCACGGGTGACCTCCCTGATGACCGCTCTCCCCCACAGGAGACACCCAGGCCTCTCCCACTTCCTTTCCGTTAGCCCACAGGGCTAGCTCCGCCCTCTCCCCACCCCAATCATCACCCCCACACCTTTCCATCCACCCCCAACAAAAAACTTTGAGAAGTCACTCGACTCAACCTGTCAGGTCTGAGTTTCCCTTTGGTTGAATGAGACTGGTGGCTGCTAAGACACAGAGGAGGCACCAGCGAAACCCCGGTCCTCTGTCCTTGGTTCTCGCCTGAGTTCCACTCCTTCCACCCCACCTCACCCCACCTGACACGGCATGTGACCCCATCTCCATCTCCGGTGGCCTGAGAAGCCTCCCAGGGCCATTTATGCTTGGAAGGTCTGTCTCCCTCAGCCAAAGTGCCCAAAGCCCGCATTCCTGCAGCTCCAGGCCCTCCCACAGACTGCTCCCAGGGAGCATTCTCAACTAATCAAATGAACTGCTATCACTTTCACCTAATCCTACTTTGTCTAAACATGAAATTTCTGAAACTCCTGTCTGCTCCTTCCCCCCGCCCCACGGTCATTCCACCATGGGCCTTTCCTCCAAATTTGCTCATCTCTTTGGTTTCCCCTTCAAAGATCAGTATTTCATGTTTGTGAGTTCACTGCCTGTGAACTCACCCTGTGGAACTTCTGTAGCTTCTTTACCTTTCCCATTAGACAGTGGTATCCTGTGCTTGGCATGTAGCAGACGCTCAGTTCATGTGTGCAGAATGAACGAACACATAATGAATGAATGAATGATACTGGTTAGTCAGTACCTGAGGCGTGTTTTCTGGGCAATAAATATGTAGTAGACCAGGTGTGGGCTGGCTTATATGAGAGTGAGAGGAATGAGTGCACTCTGTGTTGCATCTGTATATTTTTGCATTGTAATTTACAACAGGAGTACACTGTGGGTGTGCAAACATACCATACATATACATATGTGCAGGGTGTGTGGGGACCTGTGCATGAGAGCCTCTGTGTGTCAAAGGGCTGCCATGCTCAGGCCATCAGGATAGCAAGCTCAGTTGTCGGTTCCTCCCCACACCCCCAGCTCATGCCAGGTAGAAGAGGCTGCAGTGAAGATGGGGGTGGGCTGCCACCACCGCTCCCCCACCCTGAAAATTCAAAGTTCTATGCTGCCCAGGGAGGGAATGTCTGCAGAAGAATCTGTATGTGGCCCATGAGTCCCTGAGGTGAGCCCCCTAAGGTCCACTCTGCTAGGGAGGTGGTAGTAGTGGGGAGGCAATACTGTACGATATCACATGGAACCCTTGGCCATCAACACGAGGAGAGGTTTGAAATAAAAGAGACTAATCCAATTGCATTTTTTAAGTGTCCACATGTCTAAGTCTCTAAATTAAAGACGTGGTTGGTGCATGTCCCACTGGCCCAGGACTGTGAGTACTGGGAGGCTGTGCCCAGCGCCCACTGGTGCTGGTCCTGGTGTCTTGTTCTGCCAGAGCTGAAGCTTGAAGCTAAGGTAAAAGGGTGTAGGGGGAGGAAGCAGCTGTCCCACTTGTCCTACTCTCTTGGCCAAGGCTAAGAAAACTCTCCCTGCCCCTCCCCCAAGGAACCTTTCAGTCCAGAAAATTTCATCCCTCCCCCTTCAGATGTTTAAGGATTTGAAAGTGAGAGGTGGGGAGAGGCTCATTTGCATGTTCACTCACTCTCCCTGGCAGAGGAGTGAACCACCTCCCCAAGTCCCTCAAAATAACCTCCCTCTCCCAGGAACCTGAAACCAAAGAAGCCATCACCACAGAAGGCCCACCCTGCTGTAGGCCAGAGAGGCCCACACCAAGGGCTCCCCTCCCGTGTCCTTATAGACACATCGGGGCACAGATTCAGTGGCCCAGAGCCACTTGGCTCAAGGAATTGAGGTGCCTGGAAACCCTTAGTAACGGGTGGTGAATTTCACCCCACCCCACCTCATCACTGTACAGCTCTAGTCAAAGTCCGCTCATAGGGTGGCAAGAGCTCCGCCCCCTTGACTCCCTTCGAGGCTACTGTAGGTTCCCTGGCTGCCAGGGCCTGTGCTACTTGGGCTGAAAGCAAAGCCTCTGTGAGAGCATATGGCCCCTGGATTCTGTGTGCAAGTGTGTGTGTGCCACCGGAGGGAGCAAGCAAGCGAGGGCGCCTACATGCCCCCTGCCTGCAAATGCACACCTCTGGCTCTCTGTGGTTCTGACTTCATTTCAAAACAAAACTAGCAAAACACAAGTGGTTTGGGCTGCTCCTGCGTCACCACAGCTGGGCCCCCTTCTGACGTAAAGACCCTTTCTGGGGTTGTCACTGGAACACGTCAAGCAGTGGCCAGCACCCACCTACCTGAGCCTCCTCTATAGGAAGCCACTCCTATGTGAAAGCCATGTCCACAATCTCCGTGAGTGAGTTTAAATGTACACCAGTTCACCTGAGCCAGTGGCTCTCACTGCATTGGTAGTAACACGCAAGGCATTTTCACACACGCCAGGAAACATGGGGGCCAGATGGTCAGCTGGGCTACAAAGCTGAGTTTTCCTCCTCCAGTTCTTTGTCCCCTCTGAGCCAGCTCACTCCTAAAATACCCAGTCCCCCATGAAACCTTTCTGGAATTCTCTGGAAAGGAAGTGACAATTTCCTTCATGCCATTTCCCACTCCCTCAACACTCCTCCCCCACAACCACAAACAAAATGGAAACTACCCCAGGAATAGCTGTACCCTCCACTGAAAAACAGCCCCTCCTCAAGCTAATAGTCATCCAGCAGCAAATTTGCGTGCTGTACAAAGTGACAAGTGGCATGTGTTTTTAAGAGACAGAGGGCCAGAGTCAGGGATCCAATCTCTAGCCATGGACGGAGCAGAGGTAACCCATCCGTGGGTTTCCCACACAACCTTGATTCAGATCACGAGCTGAACTCTCCTTGAGCAAATGCCCAGTGAAGGGGCCTCAGCCACAGCTATTTTGTCTCCTCTATTTCTTTCTTTCCACCACCTCCTCCATTTGACATGAAATCAGGAAGAGGGTGGGGGAAAATAAAGGTTTTGCAAGCTGTGTTGTTTGGGGTTTCTCTGTACTTATTTACAAGAAACCCAGTTTCCCTCAGTCACTGCCTGATTCCTGCATAGGGCTTGTCACATCTCTGGTGGTGAGGCGGGCCCAGAGCTTTTCTCTAGCTGCCCCTGCCCTTTTTCAGCTCCAATCTTGTCCCTACATTCCCAGGCCCTGAGGTGTCCCAGTGGAGGGGCAATTAGGGCTGCAGAAGATAGCAGACCACAAGTAAAGAGATGTCCCCTCCTCTTTCTCCAGGAGAACCATCAGCCCACCCACGGTGTGTGGTATACACTGTCCAGTTTGAGGGAAGAGGAGGTAAGCCCTCTCCTGGCTGAATCCCAACAAGATGTGTGACCCTGGAAAAGTCAGCCATCTTTCTGGTCTGTGGTTTCTGTCATTTTTAAAGCCGGTGAGGGCTGAGGGTAATCTAGGCTTAGCAGATGCTCACCAGGAAGTCTTTGAAAATTAAAAAGCACTCATCAAAATGGTGAGTTTCAGGTGACCTCCCAGAGAGCAAGGGAGGCTGGAGACCCCATGAAGCCCCCCCCAAAGTACCCCCAATTGGCTCCAGAATATAGGATGGGGCTGGAGGCTTCCAGTTGTTGGCTTGAAAGGGGCTGGCTCCTTGCCTAGGTTGGGGGCCCCGCAGGGAGGGGCAGGCTGCTGTGGTTGGAGGAGTGCTCCCAGTCCTCTGTCCTCACCACCTTCACCCCATCCTAGCCCTTTAGGTTGTGGTTATGTGTCAAGAAGAGCACAACAGAAGCCCAATAGGGGAGGAGGGGTGGAGGAAGATGACTGAAAAAGGGAACCTATTTCCCGAGCTTCCCTGACTCCTAGGGGCCTTGCCTGAAAGAGCCAAAAGCACATTCCCTGGAGGTGCCTGTGGCCACCACATCCTTGTCTCTATCGCTCCAGGAACAGGGAGGAGCCAGAGGTGCACTGAGTAAGATCTTCTGGAAAGTAAAGGGCAAGCTAATGAGTGGGAGAACACACTGCAGGGAAGCAGGGCAAAAACAAATCTGGGGCAGCTACTGAACTCCAGTATGGAGGGCTGCCAGCTAGAGCCTAGGGGGACCCCAGAAGTCCCAGCAGACCATAAGGGCATAGGCCTTCCAACCCTAAGATCCAGCTTTGCCTTATGGTTCAGGACAGTCCCCTTCCTCCTCTGTGAAATGGGGATACCCACGCTTGCTCAAAGAGTGGTTGTGACAGGCCAGTGAGTTAATGTAGGTGAAAACTTTCTGTTATGTCCCAAACATGTTTTTCCATTTCCCGGTCTGATTTGTGTCTTTTTAGCTATGATCACTCATTAAGTAGTCAGCATATCTTTACCTAGATGGACAGGAAGAAAGGGAAATGAAGACGGTGCAATGAAATGAAAATGGAGGGGGGACATAACCAACAACCATAAAACTTACGGCAGAGAGAGGAAACCAGCTTGACTATGGGGAGAGGGGACTAGCTGGGGAGTCAGGGAGATCAGCTGGATAAGTGCATGTGCCCGACATATACCAGGCAGCGGAATGTGAAGATATGGAAAGCAACTGGGAGTTATTGCGGATTCCTGATTAAGAGAGGGGCACAAAGCAAGCAGTTATTTAGGAAGATTGGTTTAGTCTGATGTATGTGTGGAAGAGATGAAAGGAGACCAGGTGGGGCAGCTGGAACCCAGGAAGTGAATCCCTGAGCCACCCTGAAGGAGAAAAATGACAGAGTATGGAGTAATATCGTTGTTGTAGCGACCCCAAGGTATACAGCCTGCTCTGGCTGTAAGAATGTTAAGAGATATGAAGTGATTAGGGCAGGTAATATGGCAAGAAGATGAGTTCAGCTTGGGCATTTTGAAGGTAGGATTATCTCAAAAAACCCAGGATTAATGGAGGAAAAAAAGAGGACCCAGGAATTAATTTTCTAAACACAAACACACACAGACACCTTGACAGGCCTTCAGTGGCCAAAGGAGCAGGCCTGGCCTGGTGAGGCTGGCAATCTGGACAAATACTGTGGCAGAAATTCGCATGTGCTGAATGAAAAATGGCTTCAAATGGCACACACCCCACCCCACCATGCCCCCAGGAAGGACTGCTTGCTTCCATGGGATTGTGGGGAGTTGAAAGAGGGAGGGAACAAAAACACTGACCAAGCAGATGGGTGGCTCAGTTGGTTAGAGCATGAGCTCTGAACAACAGGGTTGCCGGTTTGATTTCCACATGGGCCAGTGAGCTGCACCCTCTGCAACTAGAATGAAGACAACGAGCTGCCACTGAGCTCCTGGATGGCCGGATGGCTCAGTTGGTTGGAGCATGCGCTCTTAACCACACGGTTGCCTGTTCGACTCCCGCAAGGGATGGTGGGCTGCGCCCCCTGCAACGAAGATTGAACAAAGGCAACTGGAGTTGGAGCTGAGCTGCGCCCTCCACAACTAACATTGAAAGGACAACAACTTGACTTGGAGCTGATAGGTCCTGGGAAAGACACACTGTTCCCCAATAAAGTCCTGGAAATACACACTGTTCCCCAATACAGTCCTGTTCCCCTTCCCCAATAAAATCTTTTAAAAAACGAAAACAAACACTGACCAGAGACTGATTAAATCCATTAGTGGGTCTTTTTAGAAGCTGGGGTAATCTGTGATTCGGCACTGACAGTATATTAAGACATAATTTTTACTGAAGGGACAGTGTCTTTTGTCAAAGCCCCTGCCAGCACGTGTCCTAGAAACTAAGGCCAAAAAAAAGGAAATAAGGCAAAGCCTTCTTGCTCAGATCTAGGACTCCCCCAGGTAGGGGGGGGCACACTGGGTTGGCTGTTTGCTTGCTTCTGGGTGCCCTGCCAAGTGCACTCTCTCCCCTGGCCACTTCCCAGGTCAGCAAAAGCAAAGGGAAATCCAGTGTTCCCTGTGTGGAGGGGAAGGTGCAAGGAAAGATGAGGTGGAAAGACGGCCTGTTGTGGGGTGTAGGGGGGATGTGGACACACAGGGAGGGCAGCCTCAGCTCTGATGTCACCATGAGCTCCCAGGGGTCTCCTTCCCTCTCACTCACAGTGCTGAAAGCCTCTCCTTGATTCAGTCCCACAATATTGAAGTTAGAAGGGACCTGAACGATCATCATATCCCTCTTATCATCCAGCGGCAGTCACTGACTTCCCGAGGGAGAAGTGACTTGCTCAAGATCACACAGCTAGTTGCTGTGACTCCCAGGGGATCTTTCTTCCTCCTCTCTTCATTGTCTCTCAGCATCGTCAACAAAGCCAACCCTTTTCCTCTGGTGAGCATCAACAGCAGCCAAAGACCCAGGGCTGGCAAATAACAATGAGGCCACGCATGTGCAGAACACACTGAACTTTTGCAGCAACTTCCCCACCTCAATGCTTTTATTCACACTGTCTCCTAGGCCTGATATATCCTTCCCCAATTTCTGCGACTCCAGTTCCCACACAGCATCAAGATCTGAAGCAAATGCCTTACCTGCTTTCTCCCCACCTGGTACATTCTCTCCTCTTCCTCCTCCTAACACTTTAGCTTGACTTCTTAGACTAATGCAGGGATCATAAACTATGACCCAGGAGTCAAATCCAGCCTGCCATCTGTTTTTGTATGGCCTATGAGCTAATAATAGTTTTTACATTGTTAAAGATTGGGGGAGAAAATCAAAAGAAGAATGTTTGTTTCACATGAGAACTATACAAAGTTCAAATTTCAGTGGCCACAAAGTTTTATTGGAACACAGCTACTCTCATTTATTTACGTACTATCTGTGGCTGCTTTTGCATTATAAGTTAGGTTGTTGTGACAGAGTTCGTATGGGCCACAAAGCCTAAAATATTTACTATCTGGTCCTTTGCATGAAAAGTTTACTGACTCCTGGACTAACGGTTTTACTCCCTTCAGTGTGAATGCATTCATCAAGTTCATTTCTGAGAAGACTATCACAGAGACTCAAAGGTGTCTGGAGGGAGGTGTGGAAGACCAAATACAAACTTGGCAACTTTTCATCACAAAGAAAGTCCTGGCCCTTTCTTTGCCCATGGTATGACCTTGAGCAAGTCACTTCTGTTTTGTGGGCCTCAGTTTCCTCAGCTGCACAATGAGGAGGTTGGGCTCGATGGTCTAAGGTCCTTTCTAGCCCTATGACTGAGAAAGTCAGCAATCTGTTGCATCTCCAACTCACACAGTTTTGAGTAGGCACAATCCTGATAATTTTCTCTCAGAACACGAGCTTACAGAAGATTCTCCTGCCCAGCTGTGGTTTTCCGCTGCCAGTGTGGGCCTCCCTGACTCCATACTCACCCGGCCCGCCCCACCCTTCCCTTCTGCTGACCTGTCTGCCCTTCTCTCAGAATTTCTCTCCCTGCAAAATGAAGATGGCCTTCTCCGAGAGAGCTTCCCATCTGATCTGGTGGGCCAGAAGCCTCCATTTTTTGTATGGGGGTAGAGGCAGGGAAAGAAGGGCTCTCAGCTCTCACCAGCCTCCTAGGGCCCACAGCCAAAAGGCAGGAGGTAGGGCCAGCTTTCACCGCACCCCTACTCTGCCAGAGGAAACAGCCCCTCTCTGCCACTTCCTGTCCCAGGGGTTTCAGCAGTTTCCCCTTCAGGGCCTGCTGGCCCTCCCAGCCCCGCCCCCGCCCCACACAGGTCAGAGAGTACAGAGAAGGGAGGGGCCCTTTGGGTGAGTGGGGAGGATCCCTCACAGGAAGGCTGAGGAAATAGTTGTCTATACAAGGGGACACCCCAGCAGCTCCTCTGCCACCTTGCTTGGGCTAGAGGAGCAGGGACCTGGGAGGGAGTTGGGGCTGTCTCCACAAACCCTCTCCTGTTAGCAGACGGGAAGAGGTGAGTTCATCACCTTACCTAGCATTTTACCTTGGGGACACAGTGAGCCTGGCCTTAGAGAATTGGCTAAGAGATTGAACTATAAATGCTGAGGTCAACGTCCACCTGGGCTGAGGACCAGCCCTGGTGGCTTCAGATGGAGGGGGTGGGTTGAAGCAAGAGCCTGAGAAAAGCGGCCAGTAATGGGGGTTAATTCGGAGGGGCAGGTGACACTAAAATCAATGTTACTTCACAATTTTGCATGATATTGTCCGTAGCACCAATGGACTGAGGCAACAACGGAGAGCAAAGTATTATATGTGGGTCAAGGGTACTGGTATTTTTCTGGGTGATAGAATAGGAAGCTATCACATTCCATAGCCAAGCCTGATTTGGTGTGGTGACTTCCACTTGTAAATGCCTCCCAGATGCCCTTGCAAGGTGGGGCTCCTAGCAGTGGGGCTCTGTGCCCGTGAGGAATCCTGTGGACAGGTGACCAGCTCTGCCAAGCCTTCCCAAGGCTATGGGTCAGAGGAGCAGTAGCACCTTAAGGCCCTGGACCTCTGCCCAGTTGCCAGTCCTATTGAGGGCAAAAGTCCATGATGATGGTTCTACAAGCCTTGATGCCTGGGATAGGGGCCTAGTAGTGGATAGACACAATCAGCTTGGTTCGCCTGAGGTAATATTTTTCCACGAGGTTCAAGTAGTAGTGAGAGAAGCTAAGCTGCCCCCAGAAATGATGGTTCTGGGCATGCCAACAAAAAATGGATGGGAAGATGATCTTCATACCTCTCTTGGCGCTGAGAGATCATCCATCCTTTTGTGCCTTTGGCCAAGAGCCCTGCCCAGCCAGGCCTCTTGTCAAAAGAGCAGAATCCCGCTTTCCCTCTTCCCACTCCCTCCACAGCCCCCCAGGGCAAATAGGACCCAGCGACCCAGTAATAGGGCCTTATGGCCTGGGAGTGCCTGCTTCCACACAAGCCTGTTTCTTCACCCCTGCAGCTTGCAGTAAATATTGCTTCACAGCTGGTATACAGGATGCCAAGGAAGCCTCAGAGACAACATCTGGATGTGCACCTGGGTTCCTGCCAGCCCCTCCCAACATCTGCAGTGCAAACGCAGGGCCAAGGTTTGGTTACAAGCCCAACTCAAAGCTGGTGGCACGTGTTTGGAAAGCACATCTAGACTGGGCGGAGGGGGTGGAAGCACTTGAGATCAGTGCCAGCTCAGGGCAAGTGCTTGTGGTGTTGGCACTGATCTGAGCTAGTGCTGGACCCAGGATGGCGGTTGTGGTGACTGTAACCTCGGCCATGGGCCTGTTGGGGGAGGGACAGAGGGGAGTGGTTACCTGTTTAAATGTAGGCAAGATTTTCTTTTGCACCCTCTGATAGCATTTCAAGTTGTTCCCTCTGCTTTTGGGGAAGGGGGCCAAACAGTAAAAGTTACAGGGTAACAGTGTGGAGCACAGGGATGGTGGCAGGGACCTACATTGACTGGGTACAAGCTGTGGGGTGGTGTTGTGCCAGGCTCTTTACTACGTGGGCTCTGTCCTTTACTTCTTACAACAGCCCTACAAAGTAGTTAGTCAGCTGGGGTTTGAGCCCAGGTTCATTTCCAACTATTTTGCCCTTTGAACTTTGTTTTCAGTGAAATTTATTTTGGTAATAATCCTGCTGTGTTAATAGTTCCATTTAAAAAACAGCAGAAGTAGAACAAACCATCAACAAAACAAAGTGGCAACCAACAGAATGGGAGAAGATATTTGCAAACATCTCCAATAAGGGGCTGATATCCAAAATATATAAAGAACTACAACTCAACAAAAAAACAAACAATCCAATTAAAAAGTGAGCAGAGGACATGAACAGACACTTCTCCCAAGAAGACATACAAATGGCCAACAGATATATGAAAAGATGCTCAACTTCACTAGCTATTAGGGAAATGCAAATAAAAACCACAATGAGATATCACCTCACCCCAGTCAGAATGGCTGTCATCAACAAGACAAATGTAACAAGTGTTGGAGAGGCTGTGGAGAAAAAGGAACCCTCATACACTGTTGGTGGGAATGCAGACTGGTGCAGCCACTATGGAAAACAGTATGGAGGTTCCTCAAAAAATTAAGAATAGAATTACCATATGACCCAGGAATTCCTCTTCTGGGTACCTACTCAAAAAATGTGGAAACATTTACCCATAAAGATATATGTACTCCTATATTCATTGCAACATTATTCATGGTGGCCAAGACATGGAAACAACTGAAGTGTTTTTCGATAGGCGATTGGATAAAGAAGATGTGGTACATATACACAATGGAACACTACTCAGCCGTAAGAAAACATGAAATACTGGCATTTGTGACAACGTGGATGGATCTTGAGATTATCATACTAAGTGAAATAAGTCAGACGGAGAAAGTCGAAAAGCATATGATTTCACTCATATGTGGCATATAAAACTGAAAGCAACATTGGAACAAGACAAACAAATGAGATACAAAATCTCACAGACACAGACAACAGTTAAGTGGTTACCAGAAAGTAAGGGGGTGGAGGAGGGGTAGAAAAGGGTGAATGTGGTCAAATATATGATGATGGAAGGAGATTTGACTTTGGGTGGTGACTTGAAACCTATATAATTTTATTAAACAATGTCACCCTAATAAATTTAATAAAAAATAAAAACACCATATTTCCCATAAGTATATATACATACACAAAATTTAACAATTTCTAAGGAGAAAAAATAAAAATAAATAAAAATTAAAAACAGCAGAAGTGAGGCTCAGAAAAGATTAGGTAACATGACCAAGGTACCACTGCCTGCCAAGATTGGAGGCAGAACTCAAACCCAAGACTGTGTAACCTCGATCCTGCAAAGTCCATGCTTTCCCAACTGCCCCGTGCTGGTCAGCATGTGCTCAGATCCCTAGCTCAGGCCTTGCTCACCCAACTTTGAAGGTTCAGAGGCTCTATGATGCCCTTTCAACAAAAGCTTCCCAAGCCTGTGTCCCATCCCCCTTGAGGCCTCAATTTCAACTAAAGCTACATGTTATAAGTGAATCCTAACTTCCTGGGCCAAGTCTGTACCAAAATGGTGACAAATTGAGCCCCTGTGGCCAGCTGTGGACAAAGGGTATTGTGGAGCAGGAGGCTTCCAGCTCTGTTATGAAGGAGGCTGATGCTATTCCTGCACTTCAGGGGCCTACAGTTTCCAGAGAGCTCCTGGCTCCAAATCTGGAGTGGCCACGGTACGGTCCCTGCCCCAAAAATATACACTGGCTCTTGGCTTACACATAATGTAAATGTGAGTTCTTATCTTGGGGTGTTGGTTCACATGTTTATTCAAATATTTATGGAAAGTCAGCCCTGAGCACCTCACAGGTGTCAGGCCCATGGCCAGGGGTTTACCACTGGGTCCACCCTATTCTTCTCTGTGGTAGAACTTCATATCTAAGTTCTCAGTAAGCTGGGTTAGCCAATCTGCCTGAACAATATTGCTGGATTTTTTTCCCCCCGAAACAATATTATAATAAATCTCTCTACAAAACTGAGCTCCAGAGGTTGGGGGAAAATTGGGAGTGACTGTTAATGGGTATAGAGTTTCTATATAGGGTGATGAAAATATTCTAAGATGGATTATAGTGATGGATGTACAACTCCCAGTATACTAAAAGCCACTGAATCATACACTTTAATTGGGTGAATTATATGGTATTGAACTATATCTGATAAAGCTATTACTTTAAAAAACAAACAAACAAACAAACAAACAAACAAACAAAAATGAGGCCCAGAGAGGGGTAGCAGCTTACTCAAGGCTACTCACGAATTGATGGAGCAGCTCAGGCCAGACTCCAGGTTTTCTGATTTATGACTCTGGGGCTCTTTCCCCCTATCAGCCTCCCTATAATCCTAAGCAAGGATAACGGCCAAGGTTCAGTGAGTGTGCAAATCAGGGCCAGCCCTATGTGTGAGGGCTGGCAACTGGACCTAAAGCAACAGGATAGGCAATGGAAAATGCTCTAGAACAGGAGCTTTAATTTAGGTCTGCCATGAGTGTGGCCATGCCCCTATCTGGACGCCAACGTCCCCATCTGTAAAGTGAAGCAGATGAGTTTGGTGACCCCTTGCAAAGGTTTCGCCAGCTCCGAGGTTCTAATTATAAAGCACTGCAAGATGGAATAGAATGGCATGTCAGCTATATGGTTCTTCTCAGAGTGCTGCAAGAGGCCTTGGACACAATTAGGTGTTCCAATCAATGCTCCTCACTGCTAGTGATGACCAGGACTTTGCCATGAGAGATAAATTCTCTCACACAATTCTACTGGGCCTTTCTCCATGGTGAGGGGAGGGGGTAGCTTGGTCCTGGTTTCCTTGCCAGCAGTGCTAGGTGGGAGAATAACCTACAATAGAAACCAATTGATCATGCCCTTTGGAAACGGCAGGAACCAGGTTCTTGGCCTAGCAGGCAGCCCCACCTTGTGCTGAGCTTGCCTCCACGGTGAAGGGAGTGATCACTGATGGACGCTGGTCTAACTCCTGCTGGACAGGATGTTTCCACATCAAGTCCCACTTCCTGCAGCAAGGCCTGGCCTCCGGTTCGCCCCTTCTCCTGCCATCTGGTCGCCTGCCCTCTGCCCCCTCCCCTTGCTCGGTGTTTACAGGCTGCCCTATCAGCCTGGGGAATCTGGGCCTCACCCAGCTGGCTGCCCCGCCCCACCAGCCTGCCCAGGGCCCTACCTGCTGTGGTTTCGTCACTACAGGCAGTCTGGAGAGCCCCCACTCCCCACCCCCACAGGAAGGGGGTGTGGATGAAGGCTCTACTGAAACCTGAATATTCATAGTGCTTTATCCACCTTGCCCAAGCTGGGGGAAGAGCATGCTTTGTTTCTTCTATATTGTCATGTCTGTCTTCAGGCTGCAGGGGCAGGATTGAGGTACTTGGGCTGCTGAGGGGACTCTGGCTTGGAGTGCCCCTCAGCTCTTTTGTTCTCAGCCACTAAGAGATGAGTGGGGACAACACTGAAAAGGCTCTGAGAGGACAGGCAGAGTTTTTTTGTTTTTTTTGTTTTGCTTTGTTTTGTTTTAACAGCAGAGTACTGTAACCACTCCAAGCTAACGGTGGGGAGGAATGAGGAGCTGCAAGGTAAGTGTGGTGGAGGAGGAAAGGCCGGAGAATCCATGGGCATGGCCTCAAGCAATCCATGCCCAAACTTCAGAACCTCATGTGTCCCACGCTGCCTCCATCCCACCCTGGGATCTGCTCACTCACCCAAAGTCCAACAACTTTCCCCCAGAACATAGGGCTTAGATTTAAACCAAGGAAGGGGACAGGATGGGGACAGTAAGCAAATGAACATGTTGCAGGTAATAGATTTATTTCCCTTCCAGCATTTGGAGTAAGCTGCTGAAAGTCCAAGTTCTGACCAGTCTGTTGGCAGGTCCCACAGGGACAGGGCCTGCTTGCCAAAGCTGACCAAGCTCCACAGCAGGAATCAAAGCCATAATCCAAACCTTGCTCATCTTCCAGGGGTTTCCATTTCATTCATTGATAAATCAATTAAATAGACAGTAGATTGCAACATTCACACTTAAGATAAAATGCCATACTTCAAAGAAATTTTTATGAGACTGTGTACTTCTAGGTGTATAGCAAACAATTCAATAATTTGGGGCACTTGAGTGGGAAAGTTTGGAAAAACTCTGCTCAGGCAATTTTGCCATTAATGGGCTATGTAACAGGCATGTCTTGTCATGTGGCTCTTGCAGCCTAGGGCCTCCCTCCCCCCTTTCATGCTACCCAGAGCTTCTCTCAAGCTTACTGACCTTAGTAGCAGCCAGGGCTCCACAGGCCGCCATCCCATCTCCCCAGGAATGATTTTCCCACCATTCAGACATATAAGCCATTTAATGTTCATGTGTTAATGAGTTAATATGTCACCTCTCTCTTGAACATATTTTCATTTTAAAACACCATCTGGAGCTACCTTGCATTAACCTAAGGAGTGGCTCCAGAGCAATAGGGTAGGTGAGCCAGGGGTGTTTCTTGGTGGCTCTGCCTCCCGTCATACCATTAGCCACGGAGGGACAAGGCCTTCACCATCTATTCCCAAAGCCTATGGTCTCTGTTAGGAATTTATACAGAGTAGATGTGAAAGCCTTTGAAAAAACTAACTAGGCATGGTGCAGCAGAAAGCCCACTTGACTGGGTGGAGATTAAGTTCCAGTTGTGGCCCTGCCTCTGCCTACCTCCTCCCTCAGCTTTTGAGCTGGTACCAACTCCTACTCCAGGGCACATGTTTAGATCTATGGCTATGGCCACACCAGCCATACTGGGCAGAGCTCTACAGTCCAAACTCATCTGCTTGGTTTCCAAAGGTCCTTTACAGTCTGACCCCACCCTACCTACTCAGCCTTGTTTCCCATGATTTCCCAACTCAAGCCTGGGCTTCAAGCCCAGTGGTCTCCTCATGGTCCCCTGAGGAAACATTCCAGGCTCATTGACAGAGTTTCTCAGGCTTACCATGCCCTTGCTGCTCTGTTTCGGTTTATCAAATAGTACCCATCCAGCAAGGTCCCAACCAAGTTCCCCAAACCCATGAAGCTAGTTATACCCTGATAACTAGAGTTCACACCCATGGCGTCCCCTTCTCTAAACTCCCGTAGCCCTTAAATTCCACAAGATCTCTTAATCCCATGTCTTGAATTGTTCTTTAATTATTTCATGTGTCTGTCTTGTTTCCTCAACAAGCAGTAAAATCCATGGGATTAAGGCCTATCTCATCTTCTCCTGACTCTAATGCAGACATGGGCATTCATGAATTAAGACCATGTAAATTCTCAGCCTGAGTAAGATCTCTAGAAAAGAGACCCCAGGTCCTGATAGGTATAGTCTAGGGGTGGGGTTAAGAATAGTTAGAGGGCAAAGGTCTCCAGGTTCAAACAGTACTTGTTCACTTTTGCTGCAAGCCTCTGTTAGGGGAAACACATAACAGCTAGAGCCATTTATTCCGAGCAGCATCTAGAAGGCAGCTGATGATCAATCAGGTCATCATCAAAGCACTGTCTCTTTGTACAAAATCAGTGCTTCTACCCCAGGGATACTGGGTACTGATTTCATTACTGGACCCTTGGAAAAGACTTCATGATGCTGGATTAGTTTTAAAAGCTAAAATGATTCAAAAGAATGGGATAGATGGATAACTATATGAGAACAAGCTTTTTTTTCTTTTTTTTTTTTTTTTTGTAAAGAGGCCTTTTGTTGTCTAGACAGACAAGACTGAAAAAGGATATGATTGACATCTGTAAAATGATGTATGGAGCAGATAATCATGGACCCATTTACCAAAAATGGACTATTCTCATACACTGTTGGTGGGATTGTAAATTGGTGCAGCCACTATGGAAAACAGTATGGAGATTTCTCGAAAAACTAAACAGAGCTGCCATATAATCCAGCAATTCCACTTCAGGGTATTTATCTGAAGAAAACAAAAACACTCTTTCAAAAAGATATATGCCCCCCTATGTTCATGGCAGCATTACTAGTAATAGCCAAGATATGTAAGCCATCTAGATATCCATCAGTAGATGAATGGATAAAGAAAATGTATTGCACACACACACACACACACACACACACAAACACACAAATATTATTCAGCAATAAAAAAGAATGAAATCTTGCCATTTGTGACAACATGGATGGACCTAGAAGGTGTTATGCTAAGGGAAATAAGTCAGAGAAAGACAAATACTGTATGATATGACTTCCATGTGGAATCTAAAGAAAAACAAAATAAATGAATAAACAAAAAACAGAAACAGACCCATCGATATAGCGAACAAGCTGATGGTTGCCAAAAGGGAGTGGGGGGATGGGAATAAAACATAAAAGGTAAAAAAATAATAAAAAGTAAAAAGTAAAAGAATGTTAGGAACAACATATATAATTATAATTTAGAACAGGCCCAATCAGTTCTTTACAGATATAATACTCAGATATTTACAAAAGGCCATAAATATTAGTTTGGTGCATTACAAAAAATGGGTTATAAATGCAAAGCAAATAAATAGTCCCATTTTGCAAATCCATAGTAAAGTTAAGGAATTTTTTAGACTACCAATGAGAAGATTAAGCAACTTCTAAAATGACAGTAACATCAGGGTCATCCATGGTTATAAAATAAGACCACAAAAACACAGCCAAACATATCTATTAAAGCAATTAATAAATTCAGATATAAAAAAGATATCAACAATCTGATTCTAAAATTCATATGGAATTGCAAATGACTTAAAATGGGGGAAAAAGAAAACAACTTTGAAAACGAACAAAGTTGGAGGGCTACCACTACCTGATTTCAAGAATGATTATAAAGCTACAGTAATCAAAACAATTGGCAATGGTATAAAGATAAACAAATAGTTCAATCAATAAAACAGCATATATAGAGGTCAGAAATAAGCCCACATATATAAGGACAATTGCAGTAGACTAATGATAGCTTTTTCAATAAATGGGGATGGAATAATTAGATATTCATATGTAAAAAGAAAAAAAAATGAATTTGGATCCATACTTTTCACCATACAGGAAAATTAACTTGAAATGGATCATAGACCAAAATGTAAAGCATGAAACTCTAAAACTTCTCAAAGAAAATAGTAGAGAAAATATTCTTGACTACATGAAGAGTTCTTAGATACATCCATAAAAATAAAAATTGATTAGTTGGACATTATTGAAATTAAAAACTTCTGCTCTTCAAAAACACTGTGAAGAGACTGAAAAGACCAGCCACAGGCTTGGAGAAAATCTTTGCAAAGCATGTCTCTGATAAAGATCTTGTATCCAGAATATATAAAGAACTCTCAAAACTCAACTACAAGAAAAATAAAATACAAGACAATTTCAAAATGGGCAAAAGATTTGAACAGACATCTCACTAAAGAAGATATATGGGGGCCGGCCCGGTGGCTCAGGTGGTTAGAGCTCCGTGCTCCTAACTCTGAAGGCTGCCGGTTCGATTCCCACATGGGCCAGTGGGCTCTCAACCACAAGGTTGCCAGTTCAATTCCTCGAGTCCCGCAAGGGATGGTGGGCTCTGCCCCCTGCAACTAAGATTGAACACGGCACCTTGAGCTGAGCTGCCTCCCGGATGGCTCAGTTGTTGGTTGGAGCGTGGGCTCTCAACCACAAGGTTGCCAGTTCAATTCCTCGACTCGCGCAAGGGATGGTGGGCAGCGCCCCCTGCAACTAAGATTGAACACAGCTGCCGCTGAGCTCCCGGATGGCTCAGTTGGTTGGAGTGCGTTCTCTCAACCACAAGGTTGCCGGTTCGACTCCCGCAAGGAATGGTGGGCTGTGCCCCCTGCAACTAGCAACGGCAACTGGACCTGGACCTGGAGCTGAGCTGCGCCCTCCACAACTAAGACTGAAAGAACAACAACTTGAAGCCGAACAGAACCCTCCACAACTAAGATTGAAAGGACAACAATTTGACCATTGTTCCCCAATAAAGTCCTGTTCCCCTTCCCCAATAAAATCTTTAAAAAAAAAAAAAAAAAAAAAAGAAGATATATGGGTGACAAATAAGTACATGAAAAGATGTTCAACATCATCATTCTTTAGGGAAATACAAATTAAAATCACAATGAGATACCAGCGCACACCTGTTACAATGGCTAAAATTAAAAAGACTGCCCACACCAAGTTTTGGCGAGGATGTGGAGTAACTGGAACTCTCATATACTGTTGGTAGGAATGTAAAATGGTGCAGCCACTTTGTAAAACGGCTTGACAGTTTCTTCAAAAGTTGAACCTACAATTTCTGTATGATTCAACCAATGCATTCTTACGTATGTAACCAAGAGAAAAAGACATATATAGCCATAGAAAGATTTGTACAGAAATGTTTATAGGTAGCAGCTTTGTTTGTAATAGTCAAAAACTGGGAGGGGAACCCACCAAATGTCCATCAACTGATAAATAAATAATGTATGGTATATCCGTACAATAAAATGGAATGAAATACTGATGTATATAACATGGATGGATCTTAAAATAAATAAATATGCTGAATGAAAGAAGCCATACAGAAAGAATACATGTTATAATGATTCCATTTTATATAAAACTCTAGACAATGCAAACTATTACAATGAGTAGTAAATAAGCTGTAGAGCTCTAGTGCACAGTATAGTGAATACAGGAAAATAATGTATTATAATAATTAAACTTGCTAAGACACCAGATCATTATCACCATCACTTAAAAAAGATAATTGTGTAAAGTAATAGGAAGATTAATTATCACAATGGCAGTCATATTACAATATATAAATGCATCAAATTAACATGTTGCACACCTTAAACTTACACAGTTATATATCAAATATATTTATAATTAAAAGAGAAAATGCATACTAATCAATAGTGACAGAAAGCAGATAAACAGTTGCTCATGATGAGCATGAGGGACGGCAAAAGTGCACAAGGAAAGTTTCAGGGTAATTGTTTCACAAGTATATACATATGTCAAATATTATCAAATTGCACCTTTTAAATATGTGCAGTTTCTTGTATGTCAATATTACCTCAATAAAGCCCTTAAATAAAGAGAAAGTAAAAGGTCCCCATCCTGGATAAAATAACAGCAGCAAACACTTACTGTG
Organism: Rhinolophus sinicus; assembly: GCF_057876585.1. Lineage (NCBI taxonomy): Eukaryota > Metazoa > Chordata > Mammalia > Chiroptera > Rhinolophidae > Rhinolophus > Rhinolophus sinicus. The sequence continues at coordinate 91,870,345 of NC_142518.1, forward strand.
TAATTTTACTAAGTCACATTACAATGTAATTTAACTATGGAGAATTTTATTTTGTAACAGCAGTAAAGACAAAAGAAGCAAACACCATGTTCTCCTAGAAAACACATTCCTTGGTGCCACCAGTAGAGGCAAATTCTGAACCTTGGGACTCACTGAGTGTGCTGATTCTAGTGGGTTTATGTTGTGCTATCTTTTGCTCACTCTCATGCCAATGTTATTGTCCACATTACTTGGAATGCCCCTATAGCACAGCCCACGCTTTTTCTTTCCTCTTTTGAAAAGTCATCTGCCCTCTCACTTCCAAGAAGCCTTCCCCAGTGAAGCTGAGAAGAAGAATGATCTTCCTCTAAATAAGCCATAGGCCCCATCATCACCCAATCTATAAACCTGAGGTGCCATAGGCTGGTTGGCACTTCAGCTATGCCTGCTGTGGGGCTAAGTGCGTATGTATTACTACAGCCCTAGAATTGGGTTTAAATCCTTCACAGCAGAGGACTGGGCGATTCTGTGTGTGCGCGTGTGTGTGCATGTGTGTGTGTGTCTGCATGTGTTTAAGATTAGCGTGGCGCCAAAAGTGGTCACCTAATGAGACAGGTGTTTTCTGTGCATGGATTCTCAGAGAATCAGCAGAGCTGAACTAGTCTCTTATCCTCTGAAGGCATTATGGGAAAAAAGATATTATCTCTTAAATGTATGTCTAAGTACCTCCTTGTTATCAGGTCATCAGGAATTTGGGGAGGTTAAGACTAATTGCCCACTCTCCCATCCCCCGAGGCCTAGCAGCTCTATCCTGAGGGATGGGAACCAAGGGACTAAGTGAAGTGGCTCAGGGGTGGTCCAAGGGTGATCCAGTTTATCCTGGGCCTCCTGGCCCTGCGGGTGGCCACAGGCTCTTCAAGTGAACAGTGCATTTGATAGCAGATGGAACCTCTAAGTTCCTTTCTGGGAATGGGAATGTCTAGGAACTCTTCTGGCCAAAGGCAGTACCCCAACCACAACCCCAGGGCTCTGGGCATTGGGCCAGACTGGAGCCATTATCTATTCTAGCAAAAGGAGAGAGAAAGTGAGCAGTGTTGGCCAGTTGGCTCCCAGAGGTTAACATTCAGTAGTGTAAGAACAACAAACTGATGATTGCTAAATATTCGCCAGTGGTAGAATTTGAGTCCTGCCCTCAGAGGAATTAACTTACTCTGATTCCTGGACCAAATGATGCTCAAGATGAAAGTGGTGAAGAGATAAAGATGGTAATGTTAATCAAAATATTAAAGACTTGACTTTCACTCTTCACCACAGCACTGTCTGCCACTAGGAAAGACTATATCACACACACACACACACACACACACACACACACACACACACACACCTTCTTCTTCCACATCCCCTCCTTATCCTCTGTGATGGGAGCATTAGCAAAAAGTTAGCAGAAAGATCTGGAAAATCTCCGTTTTGGTTTTAGAAATGGGTATGACGTGCCCTCCAGCACTGCCAAAGAAGCAATTGATCCCTGGAGCCTGATGAAGTCAAGGGTGTATGAAGGGGAAATGATAACAAAAAGAACAATAATAATAGCCACAAGAATAATAAGTTAGCATTTATTGAGTGGTTACTATGTGCCAGGCACCATGCTGAGTGCTTTACATGCATTTTTCCCTTTAATCCTCACTCCAACCCTATGAGGTGAGCACTGAGACCCAGAGTGGTTAAGTGATGAGCCGACGGTCACACAGCCAGTAAGTGGTAGGTTTGGGATATGAAAGCAGAGAGTCTGTGCTATTCCCCTCCTCTGGAAAATATGCTTCTCATATTGGGTTAGACTAGAAGAGGAAAGGAAGCTTCAGGAAGGGCAGGTGGACTGAAAAGCAGCAAGTGCCAGAACCGGAACAAGAAAATGATCCATCAAGAAAGTGGGATCCTAAGACAAAGCATACTCAACCAGAGCAAGGTTGCTTCTTGCTGGTCTGTCTGAAAAATGTTCTGGCACTTTCCCTTGCAGACCCTCCTGCATGAAACACCCTTCCTTGCTGCGCAATCCTCCTTCTTACCCTGGAAGCAGGCTGGGGTCTCTTTGCAAAGAAACTCACTTAGGACACAATTTCCCAGCCAAGAAGTCAGGGCACTCTGGTGTATTCCTGCGGTGTTGCAGTGTCCTAGGGAGGGGGCAGGACAAAGGGGCAGTGAGAGAGGAAAAGTGATGTGTGGAGGCTGTATGTGTATGTAGGTGTTTATATCCAATTAAACCCAACATGGGCCAAGTCATCCATCTCCACCCAGCCACGGGAGACACAAAAGCAGCAGAACAAATATATGGCTAAGTTTATGCCCTTTCCAGGTGGTCTGGGTAGCAACACGTGGGACTCTCTAGACCCTTTGGTTCCCAGATGGATGAGAAAATAAAAGTCACTGTCCTACACCCAAACCTCTGGGCTTCCAGAGAACTCCCAGAAGCCTGGGGAAGTTGGGACCCAACCAGCCTGTGCCTGCCATGAACACCAGTAGCATGTCAGTCTTCTTTTCCCTTTGGTGCCCATCTTTCTTTTCCCTCTCTTCTTACCAGGGCCTGTGTGTGTGTGTGTGTGTGTGTGTGTGTGTGTGTGTGTGTGTGTGTTGGGGGGGTTCAAAATGAAATCCCCTCAGCTTGGGTGGCAGGGAAAACCTGGCTGTCCTTTGTGTCTTATCAATACAGGCTGGTCTCCTAGTCTGGGCCAGCTACTTTATATCTCCTGGAATAGAGATTGGGGTCTGCACGGAGCTGCCTGCTAGCTGACCTGGTCTTTTATGTGACATGCATTTGCCAAACCAATTATCCAGGCTTCCAAGGTCAGTCTATGGCCAGGGAAGGGAGAGAAAGGTGTGTTTTCTCCCCTTTCTACCTACCCAAATTTCCCCCATGTTGCCCCACCCCACTTCAAGGTCTAGCTTGAAGTGCAGCTCTCACAAAGCCTTCCCTCCCTCCTCTACCTGCTGCTGACCTCAGAGCCCTGGCTGCCTCTGGCCCCTGCTCCAAGGAGCACAATTACCACCTGACCAACCATTGGCCTAGCTGCTTGTCTCGCCTCTGATTGTTTCAGTGTCTTTGTCATCTCCCTCCACCTCCTTCGCACCTCCCACATAGCACCTAGCACAGGTTGGGCACACAGTAGGTGTTAATAAATGTCTGTTGAATCGAAACTCAGCAACCCTTATGAGATCAGAACCCTCATATGCTCCTCAACCAGCAGTTCCTTGGCAATCAGTGCTGGGGCCCAGGCTACAGGGCATTAGTGGCAGGGCCACGATTACAGGCCACACGAGGCTCGGCAGCCGGAGATTTGCAGGCAGGTTGGTGTTGATGAGAAAAGCCCCTGACCCCTAGGAAAGCGCCCATGGGATTCTGGGTACCTCGGGTGAGTTTCTTTTCTCCCCTGCAGAACTAGTTTTCAGTCTGCGAACCACAAAGAAAATAAATTGGCAGTGAAGCCAGAAACCTCTTTATAGTTTAGAAATCCCACAGAGATAAGCAAGCCCAAGTTGGGGTCAGACCCAAGACTGAGGAGAGGAGGCTGCCCAAAGCCCTTCTCAGCTCAGCAGGGATCTTTGGGAGATGCAGGGGACATGACAGGCATGGGTCCTGCCATTCCCGGGACTAGACGGGTGTTTGGGGTTCACCCTAAATAATGCCAGCCTGCCCTGGAACCCAAAAAATGATGCTACTGAATGCTCGTCACCTGTAACCCATGCAGAAACCAGGTCTCCCAAACCCAAGGACAGGTCCCTGTCCAGGGGAGCATCCAGACCTGAACCCAGCCAAGGGTCCCCAGGCAAGGCGAGGCCTCCATGTCTGGGGTACCTAGCTCCCCACACTGGCTTAAGGATTCCAGCCTGGCTTTGACTTATGGTTATTTATATAGATGACCTAGCCACTCTCCCGGGCCCCTCTCACATCTCCCACCCCAACTGTAGCCCACAGCAACCATATATACAATCTGAGAATGTGGGCAGTGTCCTCTTCACTGACATATTTTCCTCACTGCCACTGGTGCCTGGTCTTGGGACTAGCTCTTAGTAAATGCTTGCTGAGTTGAATCTGAGCGTTACGCACTGCATTAGGCAATATCACCACGCTAGCCCGCACTTACTGTGTGCCATACATGTTTCTGATAAGCAACTTATGTGTATCGATGTATTCAACCTTCAACACAACCTTATGAGGTAGGTCCCATTAGACAGATGAGGAAACTGAGGCATGCAGTTGACTGGGATCACAAGGCTAGTAAATAAGGAAGCTGAATTTAGATACAGACAGTCTGGCTCTAGGGATTGGAGGGAAAAATGAGAAAGTTGGGGGCGGGTGGTGAGGACCAAGGCCAAGCTTAGGAGCAGGGATTTCTCTGGGAAAGCACTCTCCTCAGCCTTTGTCTGGCAGGGCCTCTTGGGGACAAAAGCCCTGATTTTTGCAGGCTAGGGGCATTTTTGCACATCCTACCAATCAGGCCCATGAAAGACAGACCACAGCACCCTTCTTTTTAACTCCCAACATAGGATAGAGGCGACAGAAGCCACTGTGCTACCACTTAGCCCTAAGTAGGGGGAGGGTGGGTTACAGGCCCCCAGCTTGTCCAGGGGTGGGCGCCAGTTCCTGAGCAACGAGGGAGCAAACAGTGCAGCAGTGGGAGGAATGCCAGACATAGTTGCAAACAAGCCACTCCTTCGGCTCACAGTGGAGGCTGGGTGAGGGTGGCAACGTGGAGCCTACTCAATGCCCCCCTCCCCCCACAATACATCCCAGCCTTTGAACCCAGGCTCAGTGACAACCATACGCAAGGAAGCCTCTTCCCTACACCAGCCGGCATAGGAAGTCATCCAGGATAGCTCAGTCCTTCACTTAATTCAAGATAACTCCCTGGTAGGCTGTTTCTTCTCTGGGTCCACTGATTTAATGTGAGAAAGCGCCTTACAACTGGTTAAACTCTGTGTAACTAACTGCAGGGCATTCTTGCCAGGCATATGTGTTCCCTGGGCATTTTCAATGCCAAAGGGGAGAGCTAGATCTGTTCCCTTCACCCCCCTCCCACCTGGCACTCAGGCCAGGGGTCATCTCACGGGGTGAATCCCCGATGGGCGTGCCCACCAGCTGTTCAGAGCCCAGCAGTGGCGACTCAGGCCCTGGGGTGGTGACCTCACTTCCGCTCCTACCTCCCCACCTCCCCAGCACTCCTCCCATTTGAGGCCCCACCAGGCAAAAATCGAGAAGTCCAAGGTTAACTGTTCCTCCCCACTTTAAGAGCTAATTAAAATGATTAGCCACAATGAACTGTCAAACATTAACCAGAAGAAGCTGCAGGACCAGACAGGCCTTAATCTCCGTCAGAGGGATGAGGGGCAGGAATCAAACGGCTATCAAATCCCCTGGCTGGGGCGCAGCCAGGGAGAACCTGGCTTAGCCAGGTGCCAAGGGGTCAGGAGGTAACTCTGGTCGGAAAGGCCATGGCCCCGCACACAGTAGTGAGGAAAGGGCGGCAGAGTTAAGTGCAGTGGAGGGACCAGGAATTCATAAGGGTACTACCGCCTCAGCAGTCTCCAAAAGCACGGCGCTGTCGGCAGGGGATCCCGAGCTGTGTGGATGCGGACTTCCCCAGCCGGCAGCTGAAGAGGGAACAGAGAAGCGGGAGAACTCGGGAGAGCAGCGGGAACGCAGGAGCGGGAAGGCAGGCGGCTGGCTCACACGCAAACTCCAGTCCCCGCCAAGAGGTCTCTATTTTGGCGATTCAATTATTCGTGTGTGTGTGTGTGTGTGTGTGTGTGTGTGTGTGTGTGTGTGTGTGTGTCTTTTACCCTAAGACGCCTGGCCCCAGTTTTTGTGTGTGTAAATTACCCTACGGCGCCTGGCCCCAGAAACCCTATGGGCCACCGGATAAATCTTAACAGCCCCGCTACAGTCCCGTCCGACCTCCTGCCCTCGAGCACCCAGCTTCTGGAGGCCTGCTGTCACGACCGAACCCGTCAAGGAACCCGGGCTGCCCAGGGCACGGGAAAACTAGCCCCCCCACCCCGACTCGGAAAGTTGATTCTGCTTCTAACCCGGGATCAGGAGCCCAAGTTCCCGAACACACACACACGGTGGGGCGAGGCAAGGGCGGGACTCAACACGCCGCGCTCTCCCCGCCTTCCCTGGGCCCCCCAACCCCTTCACTCTGGGGCCCCGGCGCCCCGGATCCCTCCTTCAGGCAAACTTTTCGAGGTCCCCGAAGGCTCGAAGAACCCGCGCCATCGACGTACCTGAGGCGGAGTGGGCTCGGTCGCCCGGCCAGGTCTGTCGCCGTGCTCTCCTCCCCGCTCCGGGGGCCGAGACACGGGTCCCCAGCCCCGCCAGCCCGCCTTCTCCCCTCGGAAGCCTGGCCGGGCAAGTGGCGCCGGGACTTCGGCGCCGGCGAAAGGAGAAGTGGAAGTTGAGCGCGGCGCCGCGTCGGTCCTCGCGGCCGCCCCCTCCCTTCTTCCCTCCCTTCTCTCCTCCCTGCCCGCCTGCCCCCGCGTCCCCGCGCCCGTGACTCACCTCGGCGCGGGGGCAGGCCGGTCGGGGCGGGTGAGGCGCAAGGGCTCTCCCACACGTCGCGCCGCCAAAGGCAAGTTGGAGGGCGAGATGCAAATACCAGGTGAATCGGTGGCGCCCCGGAGAAAACGACTCCGGGGGGCGGGATGGACTCGGGCGGGGGGGGCCAGGCCGGCGGCAGGGGCGGCGGGGGCTCCCGCGGAGGGGGCGCAAGCCAGCGGAGACCTGCGCTGAGACAGCCGAGCGAAAGGGGAAATTGCACCAGAGCCACACACGTCCCCGCAGGCGGCTGCTGGGGCGGGCGCGAAGGAGGCTGGGCGGGAGGGAGGGAAGAACAGGAGGGAGGGACCGACGGGAGGGACCGCGGGCTAGCGGGGTGGGGGAGGGCGCGAGGGAGGGAGGAGGCGTCTTGGTGGAAGCAGCGTCCCTCCATCGGTGGCCCGCTGCAGGCGACAGTAAAGCAGGGAGAGCCGTGCTAGGTGGGTCCCTCGGTCTGTCCTTCCCCTTTAGGCTCTCTCGTCCCCACGGGACGGCGAGGGCAGGGCTGCCGCAGAGCCCATAGGAAGTCGAGCCTGGGCCCTCCTGGTTTGGGAAGGCCAAAAGGATATGAATGAGGTAAAGGCTGGAGAGAGAGGAGCTGGCACAGCAGGTGCAAAGGCAGCCAGAGTTAGGGTGCTGGAAGAAAGATCATGTCCCCTTCTGTCCAAAGCCAGGCCGCTCTGCTTGAGGCACCCACTTGAACCTCGGTCTCCCCTTCTCTCTCCCCCTTATCCTCTCCTCAGACCTGCCTCAGCCTCCACACCAGCTCCCCCGCCCCCACTGATCCCACAGCTAAGAGGTTCTAGGAGGGAGGCGCTGGGAATTGTGACTTCTTAAGGCTGTACATAGTCTGGAGGAGGGTGCCAACCAGGCCTCAGCCCTGGCATCTCCTTGGCAGAAAGCAGCCAAGCTGAAGGGGCCCCAGGGAAGGAGGTCCCTCTGAGGGGCAGGGGTGGCCAAAGGGCCTGAGGTTCAAGGACCTGCTCAGCCACCAGCATCTGCCTGCTTCCCCAGCCCTGGGAAAGGATGGGTGATGATGGTGAAGGCAGCTGCAGATTACAGGTTTCCAGGGAAAGAAAGCCTAAGGGCTGCACTGGGACACTGGCCCTTGAGACCTCTTGGCTACCTATAGCCTCATCTCTGAGATAAGCTGCAACAGCAAATTTCCACTTTTTTTCTTTTATAAGTGGGCACGCTTTCCCCAGGGGATTCTGGATCCTGGCGACAAACAGTTGTCTGCCGGCCTCTTGCCCATGAGGCTCTCCTCTCAAAATTGTGGTAGATCCCAGCCGTCTCCTAAGCCCCCTTTATCTTGACTTTGAAACTCACTAATGGACACACACACACACACACATTTTGCTAAAAATTCAGCGGTCTCTAACAACAGACAGATTTGGGTTCCTATTCCAGCTGTATGTCTTTGGGCAAGTCATTTAAGAGCTCTAAGCCTCACCTTCCTTATTTTTAGATTGGCGATCGTAAGAACGTAAATGCCAAGGCTGTGCTAAGGACTGAACAAGGTATCCGATGGCCATGGTGGTGCCTGTTGCCTAGGAAGTCTGTTTGTTAGCTACCTTCAGCAGCATCTTCATCCTCATTTTGCTTTTCTCTATCCAGACTAATTGTGGATCTCTCCTGTGAATGTTTGTAGTTTAAACCAAAGCTGAAGCCTCAAGGCACAGAAAAGCCAGAGCAGAGGTCTTCCTCTTGGGAAGGGAAGGGAGAGAGGACAGCACTGTGCCGACCACCTCACAGTGACTGGCCCTAATGTTTGCCAGGTACCTGGTGCCCACAGTTTGTGGGAATCCCTTAAGTTCCCACCTGCCCCAACCACTCGGAACTAACCAGAGCCCCATGATCTGGGAGCTGCAGCCAAAGCAAATCCCACCCCCTTGATGAAAATCTTGTGCCAACCTCGTCTTGGGGAGCCATGGGCCACCTGAATGACCTTCCTGACTCTGTGGCTTCAGGTCAGCCGGGCTGCCCTTCCTGATGACCTTGCTGCTCCCTAGCATGCCAGCCCTTCCCCACCTGGCTCCCTGCTCCTCCACTTACCAGTAGGGTGAGCCCCAGCCAGGTGGGGCCAGCTGGCTGAGATCACCACTCCTGACGACAGCCATGCTGTCTCTGCCAATGGCTCATTCCCTGAGTTGGCAGGAATTCCCCTTCTCAAGTTGCCTGTGGATGCCCAGCCCGTGCCATACAGCATGCACTCTCAGCCTCTCTCCTTCCAGCACTGTTTTACCCTCACTCTCCAACCCCTACTCAGTCCTCTCAGGTCTCACAACCTGGGTCCTTCCAGAAGCAGAGGGGCCTCCTGACTGCCCATAGCCTGTGTAGGGCCACCTCCACACTTCTGCACTCAGCTTGCCTTTCCACTTTGGCAAATTTCTCAGCCTCTCTTTCAAGCAGTTCCTGACAGCCTATGTTCTTCTATAGATCACCCCAGGTTCTTTGGACACAAGGTGGCTGGTTGCTTCCCCCCTCCCTTAACCCCTTGGCCTCAACAAATTCTATTCAAACCTGTGGCCAGGACAAAATGCCATAGTGCCACAGCTTCTGTGGTCATGGCCCTTACTTTCCACCACAGACACATGCTAGAAAGTCATCTATCAATCAGACTTTTAGAATGAGAAGCATATTCAAAAGCCAGGAGAGAAACTATAGTTTAAAAAGAACCCTCCCACCTGTAAGACTAAGAAGTCCCTATAATCCTTTTGATCTAGCCAGCAATCATGCCTCTGTTAATATGTTCAATAACTCCAAGTTTGCTTCTATTGGGTTTATATGACGAGGCCCTAGCTAGAGCCAGTAACAGACAGAAAGCTCTAAGTCCCAGGTCGTCATTGGCATTTGTTTGAAAAAGATTGTTAAGTAGCTGCAAAATAAAAGACTTTCTTGGGCTAGCTTATACCAAAAGGCTCCCTCCTGAGATGACATCTGTTGTCCTGGCCAATATTGGGGGGGGGGGTAATAGGGTGGGGGTGGGGGTGTGCCTAAGCTAAAGTACAGACATACAGATGAGAGGATGTAGTTGGGAGCAACTTCCCAGACTATACTTTTATCTGGCCAGCCACCATCCTTGGTTGGGGCTCTTGGGATGCCACTTGGCCCCAACCAAACCCTGCTCTCATTTAAATGGAGATTATACCTTTCCCCTCCAGGCCTTTGCTGGGACATTCCACCACCACCCCCGCCCCCTCCCCCTCCCTTCCACCCCCACCGCACCATGAGAGCCCCTACAAAATTTCAGAGGACCCCTGGGTTTCACTTCTTTGAGGTCAGGACAGCAGCTCAAGGGCCTGCCTGGAGGAAAATGACAGCCCTGACATAGGACGTGGGAGGTGCCATGTGCAAGCCTAGTGTTTGGAGGGAGGACAGATTCAGTGCCCTCCAGGCTGGCCCTCTTGGTTGGTGGGAGATTTTTGGAGTGGGGGTAGGGGGAGGGACCTAATCCTGTGGTTCATTTGCAAAAATAAGGCAGAAGTGGCTTGGGACAGAGTTCAGCAAGTGATGGCAAACCCCTGGAGTCTCTAATCCCACTGGTCCCTAGCCTCTGTCTGGGAGCCAGGGCTCAGCCTGGAAAAGTCCCTTAGACCAGGGAGGAGGGCTGATGCCTGCACTAGGGCACCTATCACAGGCAGCAGCACACAACGGAATTTTCAATGGAGCCACAGTTAACCCCTCAACCCCCAACATCTGCTGGCCCAACACCCATCTTGTGTGGCAGGCCACCTCACTGTGCCCCTTGGCCCTGCGGAGAGGCCACACGATGTTCCAAAGGTGCCTACCCTCATGGCCCGCAGGACAAATGAGTGGGCCTAAGATGGCCTTGGCCCAAGGGGCTGCTGCTGGGGGCAGGGATTGGGATTTGGGGGGTGGGGCGGGCAGAGGGATGCCAACACATGGAGGCCTTCTGTAGGCCCTTGGATGGGCTGGGGGACAGGGACACAAGCAGCCATCAAGCTGGGTGTTCCCTCAGATGTATAAAGGAGGCTCAGGTGAATGGAGGGTACTCAAGTGACATCGCATGGGGCACTATATATTATATATGGTGAATAGCGCCCCCCACCCCCGGAGTTGTGCAGGGTGGTGGGAGTAAGGACAGACCCAGGAGATTTGGGAGGGGGCGCCTAAATGGAAGGAGAGATCAGGAAGGACTCAGACTGGGATACTGTAGTGGGGACACCGGGCCTGACTCCAGATCTTCAGGATAGGGATGAGGTGGGGTAGTAGGGAGAGGCTGTGAGGGGGACTTGTTAGCTCCCAATTCCACCCACTTCACCACTTCACATCCTGCCAAAGGGACAGCTGAGGGCTGAGGTTTGTACCAGGAGGTAGATGATTCTGCTCTTTCAGGATTGCCCCATCCCATGGGGAAGAAAGGACAAGCCTGAGACATGTGCTAGACAGAGGCTCAATGGGAATGCAGCCACTCCTCAGTTTCCCCACCCAGCCCCCACGACAGGGTCAAAGGTTGTTGTTGTTGTTTAATCCCCAAAAAATATATATTTAATGTCTATAAAGGTGCAGTATGAGTCATTTCATGGAATGTCTAGGCCCCTTCGTTGGCAGCAAACACACTTTCCAGCCCTCTTTTGAGGAAGCCATCCAACTTGGCTGCTGCCACCAGTTTGTGTGTGAGAGTGTGTGTGAGTGCGTGAGTCTGTGTGTGGGATGGGTCTCTGTAGGGCCTTGCCTGGCTATGTCTGTGTCCTTGTGGGTCTCAGATGTGCATGAGGGTGTAACTGTGGCCGTGTGTGTGTGTGTGTGTGTGTGTGTGTGTGTGTGTGTGTCTGCAAGGCAACATGGTATGTGAGTCTGTGCGTCTGAGGGTGTCTACGTGTACATTTTTTCCTCATTGCTGCCAAATTATCTTCCCATCTCTCCCCTCACAAAGTGAAGGCCTGGCTGAGGAAAGCTAGCAGTCCAAAAGCAGGGCAGCTGGGGAGGGGAGGGGAGCTGGAGGGAAACCAAAGCAATTCCACTCGTCGTCGGAGGAAAGTGTCAGCCAAGGATGAAACTGAAACCGAGGCAGCAGCTCAGCTCGAAGGCACCAGCACCCTGGGATCGTCCAGGGCTTTGGTTCCTCCCACTCCCTCCCCACCCCCCTGCAGCCGGCTGTGCAGATTAGTCAGCTTGAAATTCCCATCCCTGCAGCCTCAACTTGGGACTGAGGCTGTAAGGCCTGGCTAGAAATTGGCCAGTGGTTAGCACGTGACCCCATTATCACATTAACACAAATTAGTATATCAGATCCTCTCCCAGTCACCTAGTGGGGCACTGGGCCAGGCTGGAGGGAGGGGCCGAAGGTCTGGCACTGCTGGGGAGGAGAAGCCTGCCTGAGGGCATCAAGAAGGGGTAGGCTGAGGATTGCAGCAAGTCAGGTTGGGGACAGAGGGAACATCAAGCTTTGACAATATGATCTTTTTCCTAGGTCTTGCTTTGGGAGGGGACACCTTGGTGAGGGTGTTAATAGAAAGGAGGGGGTTTCCAGGAATAGCTAGGCACCGCCCTGTAGGAAGGAGGCCCGGGCTCTGAGGTCTGGGAGGGAGACAGACGGTATTTCTCCTGGCACACACTGAAACCTGGGAACATTTAGGATCTTTTGGGTTATTTCCCCTTTTCCGCTTCTTTATGGAAAATCCTTAGATAACTTTCTCAGATGGCTTTGGACATCCTGAAAGCAGGAGATCTGGCCTGACTGACAGAAGAAGCACCCAGAACACTAGTACAGGACATGGCTTTTACATCTTGGCACAGAAAAGGAAGACACATTCTGTAATATGTAAAGTTGTATCATGGGAATAGCCACTGGAGCCTCTGAAAAGGGTGAAGTTAGAGCCCCAACAACTTTTTGTTTCTCGGCTTAAAGGTGTCTGGCCACAGGTTATTTTTGTGCCCTGATACTCTCAATATGTTAACTAAACAGCTACCACATAATTATGAACCAACATGGGAAGATCAGCAGCATCATGACTCCTAGAGCTCAGGGCCTGCAAGGAGGAAGGACGCAAAGTTCTATCTATTGAGGCAAAGGTTGCAAGTTTGAGCCCCAGATGGGCCTCTTAGCTTTTTTTTTTCTTTATGGCTGCAGACAACCAGATTGACAAACACGGAATCCCTAACCGTCGGCCTACATCCAGCCCAAGGCTGAGCCCCTACTCCTCATCTAGGCTGAGCCCTGGTCCCTGACTAGGCCCCAGCTCGGATCACAGTCTAACCTTGTGCAGGAGGTGCATTCTGGGTCTTAAGGGGGACAGGCTAGAGAGTGGCTGTTCAGGGAAACCCACCCCCAAGGCCCGAGACGCGACTCAAAGTTTCCATTCTACTGCCCGCGGTTTCTGAGCGTTGTCAACATAGAGGAAAGACACCCCGAAACCGCAATCCCTTTGCTGAAGGTGAGCCGCCCCAAGGTCGGAGGGGCCCAGGAGGTGGCCCGAAAGACTATTAGAAGCGCGCCCGAAACTGCCCCACGCTTAGGCGCTACCGCAGCAGGTTGGCTCTCGGGATCTCCCGCCACGTGGGGGGAGCGCTGGGCCCCGGAGGCAGTGGGGGATCTAGCGGCCCCTCCAGCCAGCCTCTCCCTGGCCACCCCCTTTCTCGGCTCCCGCCTTCCAAAGCCGCGATCCCCGCGGGCTGAGCTCCGCCCCTGACCCTCAATCGTGTGCCCAGGGCGCCTCCGCAGCGCCACCTGCAGAAGGGACACGCGGCGCGCGGCGTCTGGGGTCTAGGCGGGAACTGGAGTCCTAGAAGGAGGAGGAAGAGAGGAGAGAGGGTCGGCTCCCTGTTGGGAGCCTTCATGGCTCTCGCTTGGCCTCCCCTCGCCGCCCCAGCCCCAGGCGGCCTGGGCAGCCCGGATTCCGTCCCACGCCTGCCCCGCGCAGGCAGCCGGCGGCTCCGACCTTGCACTCCTGCTGCTGCACTCCCAGCGGCCTCCTGCCCCAGGCGCCTCTTCTCGGGAAGCAGTGAAGTCACACTGAGCCCGAACCGCTGACTCATGAGAATCCTGCCCCGTCCCTGGCACACCCCATGAAACTTCCCCTCAATCCCATCTTCCCTGCCCCCGCCTCCCCCCCCCCCCCACTTTCCTCCAGTCCTGTCAGGCAAGCAAGGGCGGCTCTGGGCTCCTGGGGAAAGACTCAGTGGGGCAGCTGGGAAGGAAGTGGGGGCGAGAGTCCCCATGGAGACCTTCGAACTTCTATCCCATCCAGGTCTCTTAGTGCTGTTTTGGGGCACACAGGGAATGCCCGGAAGGGAACTGCATGTTCCCAACTCTGGGCAAAGCTCCCCCACTAAGATAACCTTTTGCAATTATCCACTTCCCACAGGGAGCACCTGCTGACAGGAGGGCGTCTGGGGACTTCCTTCTGTCCGTAGGGCTTTGGAACTGGCTGGGAAGGTAACTCTGAAGCTGAGGTCTCTTTTTTGCAATCTCTTGTTCCAAGGAACGGGCCAGCACACTGGTTTGTGCCACCATGGGGACAAGTGTGGAGTGCTCTGAGCCTTGAGCTGCCCTCAATCTTTGCATTAAGTCTCTGTGGACTTTCCTCCTAGAACTTGGTGCTGTCCTGGTCCAGGTTGAGGTGGGGGTGACTTTTAAGCCAAGGATTCTGTTTTCACTACCACCACCACTTCCATCCCACTGTGCCACTAGTTTGAGGACTCCAGCTGGAGTGGGAGACCAGAATCCCACTCCTGGTGCTTGGAATGAGGATCCCACCCTGGTGGCTGAGGACCTCAGGCTGGGGCTAGGGAAGGCTTCAAGCTGAAGGAGCTCTGCTGGTCTCCGAAACACCTAAAGCTCCCCTTTCCCTCCCGAGGGGCAGTGATCTTTAGGCATTCTTTCTCACTCAGCAAATCATGGACTGATTTTTTTTCTCTTTCCCTGTATTCAGTTTCCTTTTGTTTCTATGGTAGGAGCCAGGTGCTGCTGAAGTTTGCACGCTTCCTGGCTCACTTGTCACTGCATTTCGGGGCAGGGCTATGCCAAGGCCACGGCCAATGTAGAAATGGTCACAGATAGCAAAGGGGGTGAACAGGCTTGTCTTGGGGCTTTTATGGCATGAGGTGAGGGGTGCTTCTGAGCTCTTCTCTCGTCAAGTTGAGAGCTGCCCTGGGTTTTGGTGGCTGTCCACCTACATGTTCTGCAGGGTGTGCTTGTTGGGGATTGGAACCATTAAATGGTTGGGTAGGAATGTATGTTATAGGATCATGGCTGAGAATAGTCCCATCATAAAGCCTTCCTGGGGAAATTCTGGGCTCAAAGCCCACTTTTTTAGGGGTTGAAGGATGCCACCCTTTCATGGAGCCAGTTTTGAGGCTGTCAAACTCTCCATGGAGAGCAAATAAGGCAAGGTGCAATTTCTAGGGGTCCTCTGTCTAGATGTAACTTTCTAAGTCAAAGAAGAATCATAAGCTACAAACAAACAAACACACAAAACCAAACCTGTAAATTTAGTTGAGCCAATGGATAGCAGAAGCAATGTGGGGAGATGTTTGTCAAGGGCTCTCAACCTTAGAGATGAAAGGCAACTGAGTCCATGAAAAGATGAAGAAAGTCCTGTGCAGGCACTGGAGAGACTTTGCTGTACACAGGACATTAGAGCTGAGGGTGGAGGGATGATCCTGTCTGTTCCCTTCATTTTACAGAGGAGGCTGCCCAGGTCCTCCAGGAGTGACTGGTAGAGCTGAGACTCAAATCCAGAAGAGTGCTCTTTCCACTGTTCTCCACTGCTTCGGGAAAAACACACACGGGCAGGGAGCACTTACTGGAACCTGAAGAAGAAACACAGGGAGAAGGAAAACAAGGGGAGGGGGGACCTGCAGAGATTCAGAGAAGAAGCAGGGAAAATGAAGGGAGTGAGGAAAAGTGAAGAGAAAGAGGTGTAATCTCTTTGAATGTCAGCTCCATCCTCTGTATTAAGGATACTACACATATTCATTTAAGTATAGTAAACATTTTTATCTTCTGTTTCTAGAGATGACAGAGAAGATACAATCATAGAATGGAGGAAGAACCATGATTTGATCAGTGAAAGAAAAACCTAGACTAGATAGAAGCAGAACCATAAAGCAATGTGAGGAGTAAAGAAGTTCTGATCTGGACCCATGCATCATTCTTCCAGCATTTATGTCTCACTGATAGCTCCTGTTGACTTGTCTGTGTTCACCACTAGGTTATAAAGCCGTGAGAGCAGTGACTACATATTACTCATCTTCTTATCTCCAGGGCCGATTGTACCATGCCATGCAGTAGCTGTGCAGTAAATGTTCGCTAGCTGACCAGCAAATACATTTACTAAAGTGTGTATTCCATAAATTCAACACCCATGTTAGGTGCTTCTCCAGAAGCATCTCTGTGTTGTGCTGCAAATTCCAAGAAACTGTAGGCGGGAACCTGCCTGGGAAGCCAGGCACCTGTGTCCCAGTCATGACTCTTGGGCTTTTACCCACTAAGACACAGATCTGGGAGGTTCCACTGGGACTAGGTAAGATCTTCAGGAAGGTACAAGACAAGGGAAAATTCACAGGGGTCTCTACTTGGCAGTGGGCCTCCAGAAGATATTTTGGCTCTTTGTTTCCAAATTGTCAATGCCCACCAGCCGGAGACCACCAGGACACTCTTAAGATTGAACAAGTTGGGTTTATTGCTTTCTGAAGCAAGGGAGAATGCACACTGTGGGGAAAGAAGAGAGTGCTAGAAAGGACTTACAGGATTTGGGCTTGCCTCGGTAATTTGTGGAGGATTTAAAGAAGCCGGGTCTTGCTTTGGATTGGGTGCTATCAGGAAGCAGGGAAAATTCAATGATTGGGTGTCTCATTAGATAAACCTTATCCATTTGGTGGGCAGACTAGAGTGAGGCGAGTGCTGTAACTGGTAAGGAAGGAGCAGTTACTCAGATTAGCCAGGGAAGGGAGGTGGTGGTGTTTGGTCATTTCTGTGGTTTGGGCAATGTTCATGTTTTTGTCTGTGTTTACACATGATTATGGAGTAGTCTTGTTTTTGTCTTGATCCACCATGGTTAGAGTGGCCTTGTACAATGCTAATGTCTTGTGAATCTGCTTACGTTCAACAACACCCAGGCCTAGCAGTGAGCACCAGGCCAGTTTGTAGCAACACCAAGGCCTAGCTGACAATTCCAGGTCAGCTTTTGGATGTCAGGGGCTGTGTTTCTTTCTCAAAATGAACATTTTGAGATGATCCCTGTTTTCCAACCAGGGCTTGGCAGTCCAGTATCTAAATATTTAAACCCTCCCTGTACTCTGACCCAGTCACACCCATCTGCAGAACCAGCCAGGCAAGGGAACGTCATCACTGGCTTGGGCTGTGTGTCTGTGTGGTTTTGTGTACATGTGTCTCTGCCCGCCAGAAATTCTCTGATAAGATGGGAAAGAGGCCAGAGGCAGTCCTGCTTCACCTCTGGACCCAGCAGGACTTCCCCTCTGTCCAGAGAGCAAGGCACTGGGGTTGAGTTCCGACGATCTCTAAGGCAGCAAGGGTGCCCAGTTTTAGGTGGAGTCAGGGAAGGACAGAGGGGATATTGTGGCAGCCAAACTTGAGAGGATCAGGAAAGGGAAAGAGTAGTGGTGGAAGGGAGGGGAGAGTTCCTTTGTATAAATGGGTCTCTAGAGAAGCTGCTGATTTTCCTTCAAGGAAGCAGCCTGCAGTAGGTCACTGTGGATTCCCCACACCCATCCCTTTCTGCATTAAGTCTCTAGTCTCCACAACAGGCCCTGTTGATTTGAACAACAAAAAAGTCACCTATGTTGACCTCATCCTCCAAAAAGAGGCTTACTCTCTCATCCCTTTCCAATCAAACATACTTCCTTCCCTCAGGTCCATCTCTCCAGCTAAAGTATGAAGACATCTCCTGGTGTGCTTTACAGGTGGCCAGACAAAGGCTAGTACTACCATGAACAGGTGCTGAGGTGCCATCAGATAGTATGTATAAAACGGTAATGAAACGTGAGGTCAAAGTCAAGTGGGTGGGCTCCAAATGCTTGAAATTTTGGCAGAGCCCCAACTCTTCTTTGCAGGGTGTGACTAGCCCTGTTTCACACTGTGCTGTGGCCCAGCTAATCACAGGCTGGCCATTGAGGGCCAAACCTCAACTGGTACTGATTGTCTGTACAGTCAGAAATCAGCGCCTGTGATCCTTGGGGGCCTGTACAGATGAAATGCATTCTGGCTTAAGTGGCAAGTCACGGCAGTGGGTGAAGTGATGGGAGGCCTGATAACCTGGATTACAGAGAACAGAAGCTGCAAGACAGAGGTTCATTTTTACAGTAAGCCCTGTTATCTGGCATCATCCACCTAAGCAACCAAAGACTTGTTCAGCAGTTGTTCAGCAGTTGTTACCAGGGTTTGGGTGTAGAGTGGGGCACATTTTTCCAGTCTTGAGAAAAAAAAGTCTCTGCTCTGGAATAGCTTACAATGAATATAGGCAGTGAACACTAATAATGCAGAACAACCAGGGCCGACCCGATGGCTCAGGCGGTTGGAGCTCTGTGCTCCTAACTCCGAAGGCTGCCGGTTCTATTCCCACATGGGCCAGTGGGCTCTCAACCACAAGGTTGCCAGTTCAATTCCTCAAGTCCCACAAGGGATGGTGGGCAGCGCCCACTGAAACTAAAATTGAACATGGCACCTCGAGCTGAGCTGCCGCTGAGCTCCCGGATGGCTCAGTTGGTTGGAGCGCGTCCTCTCAACCACAAGGTTGCCGGTTCGACTCCTGCATGGGATGGTGGGCTGCGCCCCCTGCAACTAACAACAGGCAACTGGACTTGGAGCTGAGCTGCACCCTCCACAACTAAGATTGAAAGGACAACTAGACTTGGAAAAAGTCCTGGAAGTGTACACTGTTCCCCAATAAAGTCCTGTTCCCTTTACCCAATACGAAATCTTAAAAAAAAAATCAAGTTCAAAGGTACTAAGTGCAATTGGAGCTCAGAGATGAAATCATGCACAGGCACTTGTTCCAACTGGTATCATGTCGCCAAGGTGGGATTTCATTTGGGCCTTGGAAGGTGAGCAGGATTTAGATAGATAAAAGGGACTAGGGATGGCGTTCCAGATGTGAAGAGCATGGACAAAAGTTTAAAGGTGGCAATAAATCAGATGCTTACGTGTGCATGTACATGTGCTGAAGTCATGGGAAAAGAGGCCAGATGGAGAGTGGGCTGAGATCAGGAGCGCTATAGAAGGCTTTGGATTTGATGTGGTTGCTGACAGGGAGTCAGTGTGTGTTATTCAACAAGGTGGGCTGGAGTGGGGGGGAGCATGGACCAAGTGATGCTTTAGGAGGTGACCTAGCAGCAGTTGTTGACCTCAGGATGGATGGTCTGGCTGATGTCTATTCTTGGCGTGTCCATAGTACTTTGTGTGTTTCTATGGACCATCTCACTATGTTATACGTTTGCATTTGTGTCTGCCTTCCTCACTAACACCAGGAGTTCCTTAAGAGAAGTGGCTGTGTTTTCTCCATCTTCCTCTTCCAATATCCACCTGGCTCATAGCAGGTACTCAATGAACACTGATTAGATGAATAGATCATTTAATTTTAATTAACTGAATTACAATGGCATTCCATACAGGATTACAACTGTCAAAGAATTAAAACTACACATCACGCTAAAACAAGACAAATTACAATTTGATCGTTTTTGAAATAATTTGCAAAACACTTCAGGATCTTAGAGTGTCTTACTACCATCTTTATAAACAACAATTATTATTGTATAATGAGTCCTATCTCACAGGATACTACATGAATATTCTACCTACGAATTTGGGTATGATGTCAGATTATATTTCACCAAAACTGTACACATAGAGTAAGAACTATTCTAGTGCAGCTCATTCTCAAAGCGGACATTTGTCTTATTCTAGTGTTCA
This sequence comes from Rhinolophus sinicus, assembly GCF_057876585.1. Taxonomy (NCBI): domain Eukaryota; kingdom Metazoa; phylum Chordata; class Mammalia; order Chiroptera; family Rhinolophidae; genus Rhinolophus; species Rhinolophus sinicus. The sequence goes on from NC_142518.1 coordinate 91,889,811, forward strand.
GAAAGGATTTTGTTGTAGCTGCAACTCTCTTTACATAAACACAGTATTGAAAAAAGATCCAGACTGGTCATAATTTTCTCTTTACAAAAAGATTCACATTTGGACTGTTGAAAGTAGTAAAAATTTCCTCTTAAGATTTGACTTTTAAAAGTAATTTGAAATGCAAAAAAAAATGAGTTATGAAAACTCTGACTTCTATTCCCAGGAAATCATCTGTAAAGTGAGGTATGCCTATCAGCCTATTTTAGATAAAAGGAGTTAGGAGTGGGCAGATTTCTAGTTTGGGGGACAGTGAACGGAAGAGTCAAGAGATCATGATCCCTCAAAGAGTCAGACTCCAGCTTTAGCCATGAAGCACCAGCTCTCTGAACCCAAGTCTCTGTTTACAGTAAATGTCCTTTCTGGCCCCCTACAGGACCAATTCAGTTCTGGGATGGGGGTACACATAAGCGTTGTTGCAGCTAAAGCAGAGTCTATTCCATGTTTATGTGTTCACTCATTCAACAATGATTTACTCAGCATCTACTGTGAGCCAGACATTATGCTGAGTTCTAGAGATTTAACCAAGAGCAAGATATTAAAGTCATGATTCCGGCTTCCAGGAATCTGCAGACCAGCAGGGAGACATAAGCAAGGAACAGGCTTGGAAGGGCTAAGGAAAGTCTTCATAGAGACTAGGACCTTCCCCAGATGAGGGGAGAGGGGTCAAGCTCTGTGGGCAGAGGCCACGGGAGGTGCATTCAGAGAGGTCTGAAGGGGCGAGAGAGAAGTTCAGGGAACCAAAAGAAGTTTAGAGTGTGGAGCAGGTAATACACGGCTGAGAAAAACCACGCACTTGGTAGTAGCTCCAATTTCCTTGCTCTTTAATATGCAGACCTTTCCTCCCTTTCACCCACCCACCCCTTTTTAAAGACAGCAGAGTTTAATTTAGAAGAATCAGGTTTTATTTAGTGATGTGAATATTAAGAATCTGCCTACGTTGTTGAAATATTCACAACGGACTCAATCATTCACATTCATACACACAGAGGAAGTCTGCTGAGTACAAAATGGTTCTTTAGCCATCCAAGCTGCTGTCAAGGACAGCAAAGTGCTTGCCTATCCTGCTGAGGGCTTCAGTCTTCATGAATGTTGAACAGTTTAGCTACTTCATTGAGATCTTCATGTTGCTCACCATCCTTAATGATCTGAGGGAGAGATGAACAGTGGGTCACTAACTTGCTCCATGTGCACTGAGGTCTGGCTGCACAATGGGGCAGCCTGGGCCAGTCCTCACATCACACTGAGAGGGAGTTGTGGAACAGTTTTCTACTACCCCAAATGACCATGTGCCAACTCACAAGCCACCTAGCCAGGTCCTGAGTGAAAAAGAAACATTCCTGAGCCAAGGTTATACCTTTGTTCTGCTTAGGCACAATTTGACCTGGGTGGACAATACATAGCAGGGCACCTGATGAAGTCACAGGAGCATTTTCCAGCCTGCACTTCCCATCTTCTTCTAAGAGCTCTGACAGGAACCTACCTTCCTTGCTATGGGCATTCGGTTGAAGATGTTCCACAGCACGATTCCCACCACCACTTTGTCCCTGAGGTAGAAGATGACACCTTTGCCATAGTCCTCCCCTTCGGCAGGGGCCTGAGGGACCAAAGGGTTGCTGGGAGGAACAGTGATTTCTGAGGCCTCGGACTCTGTCTCACTCTCTGATCGGATACCAGTCCCTGTGGCCAACCCCCAAAACAAAGTCAAAACAAAACAAAGTCAGTTATTATGAGCTTGGGAAATTCTAAAAGGAAAAGTATCTTTCAACACCTGCTTCAAGCTGCTTCTAGATGATTTGTTTTTCTACACCCCTTCAGTAAACACTAGCCTTCTTCGGCCCCTCTCCACTGACAAAGACAACGGAAGCTCTTCCTTGCCACCTCCTGGGTACTGCATCAGTCTGACCCCAAACTTCCCTCCCTCACTGTCTCATTTTAAATTTATGCTATGGTTATTTCCTGGTATCTGGATTTCTTCAAACTGTGAAAAACTTGCTCTTGTCCTCTGAGAAACATTCTAGAGCTGCATGGTCCCGTATAGCAGCCACTAGCCACATATAGCTATTCTAATTAAAATTAGTGAAAATTTAGAATATTTTAATTCAAATTAGATAAAATGTAAAACTCAGTTTCTCAATTGCACTAGCCACAATTCAAGTGCTAAGTAGCTACATGTGTCTAGTGGCTAATGTACTGGTCAGAGCAGAGATAGAACAATGCTATCATAGCAGAAAATGTTATCATACAGCACTGTTAGACACACGTTAGCCAAAGCAGGAGAAAGCACTTCCATATGGAAAAACCATAGTGGTGGTGTTTCCTCTTGGCGGTGGTGGTGGGTATGTGTAGGGGTGTGGGGGTGGAATGGGGAGGGGGGGCATCTTATCTTCTGAGAACCAGGCTCCAAGTAATACTACCTAGTGAACATAGTGATCTGGAGTTTATAAGTCCCTGGGTCCCTCTCCTGGATCCATTTCCCAAGAGAGATCAGAATTAAGGAGTGCGTATATGTAATCTACTTGGATTACACAGGGAAAGGACCTATATATCCATATAATGTCTTATTTCTCCTTAAGGAGCAACTTGTTCTTGAAATGCCCCTGACAAGAGGACACTGAGGTTAAATAACTTCGGCTAAGGTCACGGAAGGAAGAGAGAATAAGGCCTAGGAATTAATGAAAGAGATGTGTGTGGGAGAGAAGTTCATTCCAAGAGGTGCCTCCCAACTAAAGAAAACCTGGCATTAAGATCTAACAAATGGAATTAGAGGCAGCTCAAGAATTACTCAGCCCAGTTCTCCACTGCTCAGGGACTGTGGAGGATAGCGTGTCCTAAACTAAGGTTCTCAGGCCTAGTTCTCAGGATTAGCAGGAAGCAAAAACAAAAACAAAAATGAAAGCAACAACAAAAAACAACATCTAAGAAGTTCAGGTTTTCTTCATGACACAGGTCTTCCCATTCCCTAGAGACAAACTAAACAACAGTGTTGTTGAGCTAGCCACTTGTCCAGAGTCTAGCATGGAGTCCTACAATATCTGAGTCTATGCTTTGACCAGGGTATCTGATTTTGCCAGCTCTCAGACCACTAAAGAGTGAGGAATTTGGGTTTGGTTTATTTTAAAGCACACATAAAGAGAGGCTTTCACTGGCAGTACCCCCCCACCCCCAGCCAATACAGAAAACCCTTGTTCAGGAGAATTTGGACCACGGCTTCTCAACACTCTTCCAAGAGAAGTGGTTGGCTTTCCTTACCTGACTGCTCTGTGGCAGATTTTGGGTTGTCTTCTGCAGTTGCCTTTGCAAAAACCCCAACTGTGGGCAAACTACTATCCACGAGACCAATAGCTTCATAGCCAACATCGGGGCCCAAATCACTCCTAAGGAATGAGAGAGAAGAGGGTGTGCTGTCATGGGACTGTAAAGAATGACACAGGAGGACATTTTCTCTAATACACCACATTTTCATCCCAACCCATCAACTTGGTATGTGCAACAAAAGAGAAATGCCAAATTGATCTGTTGTCTGCTGGGGCATCTGGTGACAATTGTGAGAAAGCATGATTATCCCAAGCAACTTCTATTTTCCTTAAGAAGACATTATACATATCACATATCCATACAACGATCTATACTTTCTTCAATTTATTCATGCTTTTATCCCATACCACATTTGGGGAGTGATAGGTTCCCCACATTTACTTTTCACTACCTTCCTTTAACTCATCCTAAAATTGCCTTTTAGAAGCTTTGAAGAATGCTCCATATTTATGAAATTCAGAATCTTAGATATTTTACAGTTTCATTAACTTACCATATTTCCTTTTAGCCTTCATGTTTCAAGGCCAGAATTCTTTCTATAAACAGGAACCTTCACCCACTTGGTCATTTTATTTTAACTGATCTTCTTGGAATCTTTCCCTACCATCATCATGTTGTTCTTAATATGCTAGGAACTTCACAGAATATTCGCAGCACGACACACACCATGGTTTTGTAATCACTTAGGCTACTCGAACTGTTCTGTTTCTGGTGTTCTACATTTTGTTATCTTCTTGGACACAGAAGCTCATAGGCCTGATGTCTTTAGGTAAGTCTACAATGACTTCTTGCTTTATGTTCCTGGGGCCTGATAATTGTATGAGTATGGACTGTTTTTTTTTTTTTTTTCCTAACTGCATTATTTTACATGTGTTGACCCCAAAATCCATGTTTTTGCTGCCCACTCATAAAACTGTAAGTGATCATCCTAAAATATATTCCCATTAGCTGAGAATTCCCCTGCTTAGGGGTTTCTGAAACCTTTAAGTTTTTTATGTACCTCATCTTTCAAATCAATAAGATGAAAGTGTGCCAAACAGGGCCAGCCCCAGTACTTAGGAATGTCCACTGCTAACTTCTTGTTATCCAGAGAACTCCCTATATGCTGGACTTTGAACTCCTAATCTTAAAGGTTTCATATGAGTGGGCTGCCGTTTTTGTTAGCATATGGGGCTCATTATGGTGAACAGCAAATAACAAATTATACTGCTGTCTATACCTAAGAATATACTTTTGTACCACCTACTACAGTTTGAACTCTGAGGTCTTTTACCAGAAGTGCTGATATCCTCTCCATTCATTCACCTAGTTAACTTAGGCCAAATGGGACCCTTTTACGTGAAGGCTGCTCTGGGGTAGAATGAGTGAACACGAGATAGAATTCCCCCTCACCACCCCGTATAAAGCTAACTGGCCCACAAGGAAACCAAACAATAATGCTGGTTCCATTAATTCTGTGTTCTAACCAGCTGAGTTCTCAATGCACAAAACTATTACCAGAACATTGACTGATGCCAGTATGGCTTAGCAGCTCCAGTCATATTTTCTCCAGCCAATCTTCCGCTCACAACAGCGTGGTCATGATGCTCTACCCGCCGCCTACCAAGCTTTATATCATAGAAGCATGCGGCATCTCCTGCCTGTGCAGACAAATACATTACATGAGCACGTGATGCAAAAGCAAGTTAAAGACAGAATATAAACATTTTGGGTTCAAAAAACACTTTAATTAATTAAAACACTAACTAATTAATGTTTTCCATCTATAGGAAAGAATCATATATACACTAACAAAAATAGTTGAGATTCCATTAAAAAAAAAAATTCTGTGCTTCCACAAAGCTAACCTAAATCTTGTATGCTCCGGTTCATACCTATTTCTTCTCATTCTGCCCTTAGCAGAGACAGGACTTTCAATAACTATGATTTTCAGAATATTATTTCCTATGTGTGGAAATCACTTTTCAGATATGACTGCTTCTTACATAGAAACCTTTTCCAAGATAAGATTTTTTTTGGTCATTCAGTATACATCCATTCAACAAATATTTATGGAGTACTCATTCTGTACAAAGCATTATACTGTCTGGGTTGCTGAGACAAATCTGACACAAACCTTGGCCACAAAGAGTGTGTAACTTAGCTCAGGAAGGTGCAGCACTGCTACTCACTACAGTGTGATGCAAACAAGCGGTGTGCGATGTGAGAGTTACCATGAAGTTAGCTCAGTGTTTTAAGGAGAGAGAGAACACCGGGCCTGAGCTGAAGGAGGCCAGCTTCATGAAGGAGGTATGTGAGTTCTGTAACACTTTGCTCACTTTTGTGGCTGCTCAGGCTCCTAAAAATCCAACACGTGAACGATATTGAAATAAACTGTGAAATCCACTTAATGGAATATATACAGTTATTAAACTGTTTACAGAATCTGAAGCAATGTGGAAAACACTTACATTGTAATGTTAAGTGAAAAAGAGAAGAATACAAATGTTTATACATAGCATGCTTGCCATGACCATCTACAACAAAGAAAAAAACAAAACTAAACTATGTGCAAGAAAATGAAGGAAAGAAAATATACCAAAACAAAACAAAACAAAAAACAGTGATTGTTGCAGGTCATTTTCCTCCTTCTTGTCTGTCTTACATATTGAGCGTGTTTTGCTTTTATAACACGCTAAAAAAAAAAAAAAATCCAGTACAAGGCTTCCTTCTGGTCAGGATGGTGGAGTAGGTAAATACAGTGCTCACCTCCTCCCATGATCACTTCAAAATTACAACTAAACTACAGAACAAATATTATTGAAAATCGCCTGAAGTCTTGATGAATGTGAGTCCTATAACTAAGGACATACAGAAGAAGCCACCTCCAGACTGGTTGGAGGGGTGGAGATGCAGAATGGTCTGGTCCCACACTATGTAAGTGGCAATTTAAAAACTGGGAGGAATGTCTCGGCTGCGGAGGTCCTCCTCAAGGAGCGAGGGGTCCCAGCCCCACACCAGGCTCCCTAGCCCAGGGTTCCAGTGCTGAGTAGAGAACTCCCTACAACTTCTGGCTGTGAAAACCCGTAGAGATTGTGGCTGAGTGAGAATGAAGGAGCCTAGAGTCCCAAGTGTTCCTCTTAAAGACCCAAGCATGGACTTACTCACTGATGGACACACTGACTCTGAGCTCTAGCACTGGGGCAGCAGCTGGCAAAGTGCCAGGGACATACAAGGAGGAACTGAATTGTCTGGCTTAGGGTGAGGGCTGGAGGGGGCAGCTTTCTCCCAGGCAGAAGTGCTAGCAGACACCATTGTTCCTTGGTTCAGCCCTGCTCCCCGCACCATATCTGAGTCTTTATCAACCTGGGTAACACTGTTCACCCTGCCTTGGTGACTCCCTGAGACTCCGCCTCACCCAACTTTTGGGGCCACCCAAACCGTTTCCAGTGGCTTTTCCATACGAACAGCCTGTTTTGGCTCATGCTGCAGACTTTCCTAAACTCTCTGAAAGGTTCACAAACCACAAACAAGCAGATCTGGCTTCGGCATGCCCCGTACCTCTTGCTAAGGAGCCCTAAACTCGGCACTAGTGGGAGCTAGCCTTGGATCAGCTGAGCCTCTTCCAGGCATCTCCCAGCCCAGCACAAGTGCCAACCATCTGCAGATCACTTTGTAGCTCATACCAAGTAACCCCAGGCAGGGCACAGGCAGAGGCTGATCTTGGCCTGCACCAGAGCCCCTCCCAAAGAGGCCCCAGAACCAACACACCTGGTGGCCAGCCTCAGAGCAGAGCAGAGCACTACCTAACCACCTCCACAAACAACATACCCAAAGAAATGACTGGGCAGGCACCAGAGCCCTGCTACAGTGAATCTTGCTCCATCGGGTCAGTGCCTGCACAATAGCTCCTACAGTGTAGTCACAACCAGTCCTCACAACCAATCAACCTGTGAGTCAATACCTCCCACTGATGTGCAAACAGCAACCACATCTCAACTACAATAGGAAGGTACACACAACACACAAGGGACACATCTGGAGCAACTGGCTCAGGTGACCAGTGAGACTGTGCCACTGGGCCCCACAGGACACCTACTATATGAGGCCACTCTACTAAGACTGGGAGACAAAAAAGCTCTACCTAATACATAGAAACAAACACAGGGAAGCAGCCAAAATGGGGAGACAAAGAAACATGTCCCAAATGAAAGAACAGAACAAAAGTCCAGAAAAGAACTAAATAAAATGGAGACAAACAATCTACCAGATGCAGAGTTCAAAACACTGGTTATAAGTATGCTCAATGATCTCTCTAAGAACTTCAACAAAGAGATAGGAAGCATAAAAATGGAGATATAAAACATAAAAAAGAACTAGTCACAAATGAAGCGTACAGTAACTGAAATAAAGAATACATCAGAGGGAATCATAAATAGATTAGATGAAGCAGAGGGTCGAATCTGTGATTTGGAAGATAAAGTAGCATAAAACACCCAATCAGGGCAGCAAAAAGAAAAAAAAAATCCAAAAAAAAAAATGAGGATAGTTTAAGGGGCCACTGGGACAACATCAAGTGGACTAACATTCGCATCATTGGAGTACCAGTAGAAGAAGAGAGAGAGAAAGGAGTTGAAAACCTATTTGAAGAAATAATGACGGAAAACTTCCCTAACCTGGCAAAGGAAATAGACATATAAGCTCAGGGAGCGCAGAGTCCCAAATAAGATGAAACCAAAGAGGCCCACACCAAGACACATGATAATTAAAATGCCAAAGGTTAAAGACAAAGAGAATCTTAAAAGCAGCAAGAAAAAGGCAGTTAGTTACCTACAAGGGAGCTCCCATAAGACTGTCAGCTGATTTCTCAACAGAAACTTTGCAGGCCAGAAGGGATCAGCAGGAAATATTCAAAATGATGAAAAGCAACGACCTATAACCAAGATTATTCTACCCAGCAAAGCTATCATTTGGAATTGAAGGACAGATAAAGAGCATTCCATACAAGAAAAAGCTAAAGGAGTTCATCACGACCAAACCAATATTACAAGAAATGTTAGAGGGACTTCCTTAAGAAGAAGAAAAAGGGGGCAGCTGGATGGCTCAGTTGGTTAAAGCGCAGTGCTCATAACACCAAGGTTGCCAGTTCGATTCCCACGTGGGCCAGTTAGCTGTGCCCTCCACAACTAGATTGAAAATAATGACTTGACTTAGAGCTGATGGGTCCTGGAAAAACACACTGTTCCCCAATATTTCCCAATTAAAAAAAAGAAATTAAAAACAAAAAAGAAGAAGAAACAGAGATAAAAGACATGAATAATAAAATGGCAATAATTACATACCTATTGACAATTACTTTAAATCTGAATGGATTAAAGGTTCCAATCAAAAGACATTAGGGTGGCTGAATGGATAAGAAAACAAGGCTCGGGGCCGGCCCGGTGGCTTAGGCGGTTGGAGCTCCGTGCTCCTAACGCCTACGGCTGCCGGTTTGATTCCTACATGGGCCAGTGGGCTCTCAACCACAAGGTTGCTGGTTCGATTCCTCAACTCCCGCAAGGGATGGTGGGCTGCGCCCCCTGCAACTAAGATTGAACACGGCACCTTGAGCTGAGCTGCCGCTGAGCTCCAGGATGGCTCACTTGGTTGGAGCGCGTACTCTCAACCCTAAGGTTGCCGGTTCAACTCCCGCAACGGATGGTGGGCTGTGCCCTCTGCAAGTAACAATGGCAACTGGACCTGGAGCTGAGCTGCACCTTCCACAACTAAAATCGAAAGGACAACAACTTGGAAAAAGTCCTGGAAGTACACACTGTTCCCCAATAAAGTCCTGCTTAAAAAAAAAGAAAGAAAACAAGGCCCGTTAACCATAATCAAATATCTATCTATCTATCTATCTATCTATCTATCTATCTATCTATCTATCTATGGTCATGGGATGTGGAGTACAGCATAGGGAATAGAGTCAATGGAATTGTAATAGTTATGTACACTGTCAGAGGGGTAGTAAATTGGGGGAGGGGTTTATCACTTTGTGAGGGGTATAAATGTCTAACTATTACATTGTTTTGTACACCTGGAACTAGTAGAAAAAGAAATATTGTGTTATGACCTAGTTCAAAAAAAAAAAGGAAAGAAGGAAAAGAAGGCTGTTACACATGCTGCCTATACAAGACTCACTTCAGATCAAAAGACACACATAGACTGAAAGTAAAGGGATGGAAAAAGATACTTCATGAAGATGGAAATGAAAAAAAAAAGGTAGGGTAACAATACTTACACTAGACAAAATAGACTTTGATACAAGAGACAAGGAAGGACCCAGTAATCCCACTTGTGGGTATTTATTCGAAGAAACCCAAAGCACTACTTTGAAGGGACATGTGAATCCGTATGTTCATTGCAGTATTGTTTACAATGGCCAAGATGCAGAGGCAGCCTGGGTGTCCATCACTGGATGAATGGATGAAGAAGAGATGGAACATATACACAATGGAATATCACTCAGCCATAAAAAAAGAATAAAATTTTACAATTTGTGACAACATGGATGGACTAGAAGGTACTGGGCTAAGTGAAATAAGTCAGACAGAGATAGACAAATACCATACGATCTCACTTATATATATGGAATCTAAGGGACAAAATAAATGAAGAAACAAATTCACAGATACAGAGAATAGTTTGATGGTTGCCACATGGGAGGGGGTTTGTGGGGCTGGGTGAAAACTGGGAAGGGATTTAGAAGTACAAATTGGTAGTTACAAAACGGACATGGGGATGCAAAGTACAGCATAAGGAATATAGTCAATAATAATGTAATAACTATGTATGGTGTCAGATGGGTACTAGATCTATTGGAGTGATCATTTCGTAAGTTATATAAATGTCTAACCACTATGTTGTACATGTGCAACTAATATAATATTGTATACCAATTGTAACTGAAAAAAAAGATTAAAAATTTTAAAAATCTAGTACACTTTATCTTTAAAAAAAAAAAAAAAAAAAAAAAAGCTGTAAGGGAAAAACACCCTTTAAAGTTCCTATGCCCTTAGTTGCAGAGTCCATAATCAAACACAATACACTTGTAACAATCTAACAATGGGGAAATTACCTCATGGTTCCTACATACTATATAGTCTTGTTTGTGTCAGAACAGGTTTTTTTAAAACAGCTAGAAATAGTACTCAAGTAAAATGAAAACAAGTAATTTTCCTTTCTAGAGAATGTCATAAAATTGCCTCATCCTCCATTTGCTGGACTCAAGTTCAGGCAAAGGGAACAGCAGATCAGCCTGAAAGCTGTGCACACGCCTGCCAGGGTGATTCCGATGGCTGCTGCCAACAGGAGCACCGGAAGAGCTCTAGTTCTGCAGGCATACACACTGTTCATTTCCTTTACCACTAGCTTATATCATGAGACCATACCTGGTCTCGTAAATGAAGCAGTTCATAAGTTTCTGTTCTCTACCCTCAGCTTCCAAATGCTCTGACCCTGGTGGGATAAGCTACTGATGAGCTTTATTTAGCACCCCACTGGGCAGACTTGCTCCTAGGCTGGGGACAAGGAACCATGAACTGTGCTTGGTCTTGCTGTAGTGTACTTACCACCCAGATGTTAGAGCGTGCTTGGAGCTCTGCGTTTACCCGGAAGCCACCAAAATCTGAGTCTATCTCCAATCCACCAGTCTTGGCCAACTCAACATTGGGCTCCAGGCCCACAGCTGCCACTATGTGGTCAGTTTCTACCTGAGGCAAAACATAAGTAATTTGTTTAATTACCACAGTTTCCATGTATGCTTCTGGATACAGCAACTGCACATCATGTCATTAAGAATTGGAGCTTTACAAAAAAATCATTGGTTAACTCACTGCTGACAAACAGATTTTAAGTTCTATTTCATAGTTTCTCCCTCCACACACCCATACCCCATACCATCTGAAGAGAAATCTGCCACTCTAGTTAGGTCTCAAAAATCTATGGTAAGATAGGAGGGCCTATGGGAAAGTGGATCACAGGTGTCTACTCTGGTTCTCATCATTCTTATTTTAATGCAGGGACAGTTCATTCAGAAAATCATGATAGGTTAGTGGTGGCTGCCACAAAAGCTAATCTACTGGTATCAAAAGAATGAGGAAAGGGGAGGGGAGGACTGGAAGGTCTTCTGGCAGCTTGTCTTCCCCTCCTTACCTTTCGGCCGTCTTTCAGCTTGATGAGTAACTTGCCACCACTGACTCCGACTGATTGCACAATAGCATCAGGCAGCACCTTAACCCCCTCTGTGAAGGCAAAAAGACCTGAGGCTGAGCCTGTGAGCCTACTTCATGAAAAGTAGGGAAGCTGACTAGAGGCATCTGCTGTCAGAAAACCAGTAATTATCAGCATGCAGGCAGCCTTAGAATAGGCCAAGAGAACCTACAGCCACAGTTCATTTTCAGCACTTCCGAGATTTGGTGTAGGCAATTCAGAACACCTACATGGCTGACTGGAGAATGGGAGAAGGGAAATATTTCATCTGCTGAGTGATACAGCTTATGTCAAGGGGGGTCCCAAACAAGCAAACTTTGCAGTAGGCCTAACACAAAGAGTGGCTACATATGGAAAGAGTCTCTCTACCTCGTCTGACTTTTTCCATGGTCCAGTTGCTGAGGTATTCGGGTAGGATCTTTCCCATATTTCCTTTCTCAGGGAAGAGCTGAATCACTTCAGTGCCCAAGGTTCGAGCTGGGAAGAAGAAACAGAGTAGGTATAGCAGACGGCAAAAGCCAGTCCTAAGACAGGAAGCAAAGTAAAGGAGCAGCAGGCAGTCAGTTACTACACAGAAGGCAATACTGCAACCCAAGCCAGAGCTCCCACTTGCGGGGCACTGGGGCATGAGGGCATTCACAAGGCAAATACAACAGGTGCCAGAACTGCTGTCGCTGGATTTGATTATGTGAACTTAGTGCACTTACACCCAGATGTCACCTTGTGCTTACACAGTGCCATGCAACCTCTGAATAGTAAGCACCCTCTTGAGAAGATGCCCTGATTTCACATGGCTAAGAAATAACATTAATAAAAATGGTTGCCATGAAACATTCAAACTGGAACTCACGGATCTGTCAAACTGGTAACCAACGTGTGTCTGAAGTAAGTGTTTGACTTTTACAGGGAGTAGTCTACATTGTCCTTAGCATCTTACTTTCCTTAATATTTGATTTCTAAGGAGTCTTGGCCTAGAGGCTAGAGGAAAGAAAAGCATTGCTGCTCAGTTGCTCAGATGATAGCTCTGTGGTCACTAAAGGATCCCTCATCAGAACTATCCTGGCAAATGCATCCCTGGAATTTACGAGAGCCCCAAAAAGCATGTGATATCAGACCAGAGGAAGAAAACAGAGGTCACTCACCCTTTCTGCCAAGAGCACAGGCCAGTTCACTACCAAGGAAGCCCCCACCAATAATCGTAATGGACTTGACTTCGCGGGAAATCTTCTCTAAGGTTCTAAAGTCTCCAACCTGCAGGATCACACCAGTTTAGTCCACTGATTTCCCAAAAAGGCACAAGATGGAAATACGAGGAAATATTTTCTGCTAAATCTTTGACAACAGTAATTTGCACATAAGATCTTCTTGTAAAAAGTGGCTCAATTATAGACCATATGTTATTGATGTAAATTTCTTTCTCCACTGTAACACTCCTTCTAGTAACACTAGTTCTCAACTGGGGGCAGTTTTGCCCCTTCACCCCCAAGGGACATTTGGCAATGTCTGGAGACATTTTTGGCTGTCACAACTGGGAGTGGGGCCATGCTGCTTGCAGCTAGTGGGTAGAGTCCAGGATGCTGCTAAACATCCTACAATGCACACGACAGCCCCTCACAGCACACCATTATCCAGCCCCAAATGTTAGCAGTACAGAGGTTCACAAACCTTGTACTATCAAGAACTTAAAGGATAGGACAAATCTTTTCAACTACCCATAAGAGTGGGAAATTTCTGCAGTTTTCATAAGTAAAGAACGGTGATAAGAAGCAATCCGCCCTTTCTTTTTCACTTAGGTACTTTTAACTTTTCTCCCCAAAGTCTTCACAATAGAACTTGCAATGGAAAATGCCAAGAAGCTATGAGTTCCAATGACTTAAAAACATCAGGAAAAAACAACTACGGAAGAGTAATTGGAAGAACTACAGCAAGCAATAAAAACACCAAATGTATTTTTCTCCTAGGAGCTTAAAACACTTGAGTGAGGTATGTGAGAGAAGAAGTGACTTGCTCAAGGCCAGGTAAGCAGTCTGGAGAAGAGCCATAAACAGAACTCAAATGTCCCAATTCCTGGGTGGGTACTTTGGGTCCACAAGATTATGTTACCTCTTCAAAACCGACACAACAAAAGCACTAAAGCAGACAATTACCTTTCTGAAAAGTGTTGTTCTACTCTTCACCTCTGCTCCAGCCCTATCAATGGCAGACAGACTTCTTGGAGTGCCTCCTGGAAATAAGAAAACCCTTTAGCCCAACAAGCAGGAGCTAGCCCAGTCCCCCCCCCCAAACAGGGGGCACCATGGTATGTGTGCTCCAGCTGGTGCTACAGTAGCAGCAACAGAATACAGGCTTTGTTTTCTTTCAACTCCACTCACAGCAGGCTTTGAGAAGCAGATTTGGGAGTCTGTCTTCAAAGGGCCTGCCCTCCCCATAGATGGTCACAGGGCCTCACTTTCTGCTTCCCCAGTCTCTTCTAGTTTCTCATAAGGATTCACCAGATAGCATAGCTATGTTTAAGCAACTACTTCGGTCTCCTCTCTTGATTTCTGATTGGAACTGTCAATGAAGCCACCAGGCTATGCCACTTTCAGGGCAGAGGGCAGGGGCTAAGGGGGGAGAGGAAAAAAGGCCATCCTCTTTAATATCCATCCATGCTTTTACCTGAAGGAACAGCAACAATAATCCAGAAGGGTGTTGGTGGAACGCCTGTAGTTAGCTGGGCTTTGCACCAAGACAAGACACCCACTTCAGAGAGCCTGGGTTTTGGTTTTCTAAAGATTAAGTAAGTAATGCCTTCTATACTAAAACTTGAATGAGCTGTATCAGGGAAGAAAGTCATTTCCAGAAATACTCACCTGTTGCAATCAAGCACTTTTCATAGGTTATTTGAGAGCCATCATTAAGTTTCACCATGTTGCCTCTCACATCCAGCTGTACTACCTGGTACAGTCATATACACACACAGAAAGATGTAGAGATGAATTAGCGTTTTCAAAAATTTTATTGCGATATAAAATTAAACATAAACATAAAGATAAAATTCACCATTTTAAGTGTACCATTCAGTGGTTTGTAGCGTATTCACAAGGTCATGCAACCATCACCACTATCTAATTCTAGAACATTTCTATCACCTGTACCTGTTAGCCATTAGCCAGATGAGAAGAATTAGTTTTTGACCTAAGGTGATCAATCCTTAAGAGACCATATCTGAGTAATCACTGGCACCACGGCTTCTGGTGCCCAGTTTGTTCAGGTGGTCCTTATTCCCTAAGCAGCCAACATTAGAGCAAGTCCCTACAGTCCCAAAGTCCCTGCCCAATTTGTGGAAATGGAGCACAGGGACAGGCTTTTCTGCTTGGGGATGTGGAATCCTGCCCGATGTTTTTTTGTTAGCAACTCTCCTACATCCTCACCATTATTACAGGATGCTTTCTCTAACTTCTAGCTCTCACTAAAATGTAGCTGCTCCCCCAAAGACAGCTCGTTTCCCCACGCTCCTGCCCATCACAAGGCCAGGAGGGGGTATTGGCTGTTGCTGCTTCCAGGTTCTTATACCCTCATCTCCCTCTGAGGAACACCAATCTATATGTCTACAAATCACTGTTACCCAGCTCCCTCCTGGCCACTCGTCCTCATTCACTGAAGACCTGTGAACCTGGCTCATACTTTTCCTGTGAACCACATCCAGAATCTTGTTATCTTTTAACCTCTACTTCTACTTTCGATACCCCATTCTTTGGTTACAATTTTCCATCCTTCCAGCTTTCTCTCAGTCCCGTTGTCATCTATACTTGCTTTTGATTTTCTCTTACCCAGCAGGCTATTCCAGCCCAATTGGGCCAATGGTAGATCACCCCCAAACTGTTCTCTTGCCAGTATCCCTAATTGCCCTGTACCCTACTCCTTCTTATAGTGAAAAGCTTGAGCTTTGGAGTCAGAGACTGGGGTTCCAGGCTCTGCTCCACTCCTTACTAGCTGTGAGACCATTCATTTAATACTTATTTATTTATTGATTGCTTTTTAATTTTTTATTGAGGCATATTGGGGAACAGTGTGTTTTTCCAGGACCCATCAGCTCCAAGTCAAATCATTGTCTTCAATCTAGTTGTGGAGGGCACAGCTCACTGGCCCATGTGGGAATCAAACCGGGCACCCTGTTGTTCAGAACTCACACTCTAACCAACTGAGCCATCCAGCTGCCCCAAGATATGTTTATTAAACACCTATTATATGTCAGGCACTGTGCTAAGTGCTTGGGGACACAATGGTGAGAAAAATAGATCTCTCCCCCGCCTTCAGAGTCTAGCAGCCAAGACAGACAATTTAACAAGCACTATAATCAAGCACGAGAAATCAAGAGTGAGAAATGCTCTGATAAGGGCAGTACAGATAGCTGTAAGAACATATGACAGGAGCACCCAGTCGAGCTTTCTGGAGGCAATGACATACACTGAGATCGGATGGATGAGCAGCTTCTTTAGCCTCCTTTGATTTGTGCTGGATAAGCCCCTTCTTCAATCCAACCCCATTACTTAACACTTACACTGCTCACTCTCACATAACCACCTGGTATCCAAGTTTATTGTAAAAACAAGTGAAGCCATTAGATGCGATCTTCTCCAACTTCTCAAAAGGGTTCCTACCTCCCAACCCTCAAAGAGAAACCTTACTTCCTTTCTTCCAGCTGCTGGGATTAGGTATCCTCTCTGTCCTGTTTCTGTTCCTAACCCCCATCCCTTCCATTCTCTCCCAGAACCTTCCCCGATCAGTCACCCACTCACTCTCCCTACCTCTCTCCTGACATCTTACACCTTCAGCCCATTAACATGCTTAAGTCTGTCCCATCCTAAAAGTCCCACCTCTGATTCTACGTCCTCCTGGCTTTTGTCCAATTACCATTTCCCTTTTCTCATTTAAACTTTTTGAAAGTTTATCAACTCTTTTCTAACTTCATAATGATATCTGAGCTGCTAAATCAAATGGGTCATTTTACAACGCTGTTCTTACCAGATTCCTTTGCTTCAGTAACACTGCAGATCACATCCTCCTCCTTGAAACTCTTTCCAACCTTGGCCCCTGTCCTGGGCTCTCTTCATATTGCCCCTGAACTTCTTTCCTAGCCTTCTTAGTGGAATCTTCTTCTTAAGCCTGCTGCCTAAAAGTTGGGTTCCCAGGGCTTCATCCTTGCCCTACTCCTCTTCTGAGTACAGAACTTCTCCGTGGGAGGCTTCACCCACTCTCATGGTTTCAACTCCTACACGTATGCAGATGGTCTCCGAATCTCTGTCTGAGCCCAGAACCCACCTCTGAGTGTCACGGTCATAGATCCAACTGCCCACAGGACATCTCCACAGATATTCCAGTTTATACTTAACAGTCCCAAACTAAACTATACCCCCCCTTTAAACTAGAGCTTCCTCTTGTAATGTCTCTCTCAGTTGGGGGTACCTCACCACCTACCACACACGCTGGAAACCGGAAAATCATCTTTGCCCCCTCCCTCATGTTCCACCTTCAATCAGTCAATCACACTGGCCAGGTTTGCCTCCTAAGCATGTCTCCAGTATTCCCCACCCTTCACCACCTTGTTCTCAGGAAGCTATACACTGATGTTAGTAAGAGCTTGGGCTCTGCAATCACAATTCAGCAGTCAGGCAGATCTGGGCTCAAATTCTGTCTCCACCACTTATTAGCTCTATGATATTGGGCAAATTAACCTCTTTTTAACTTCAATTTCTTTCTCTATAGAATGGAAATTATAATGGTACTTACTTCATAAGATTATTGTGAGGATAAAATGAGATAATACATGTAAAGTATTAAGACTTTACTTAATGGTGTGCTTACTTCATCACCATCACCACTACTGCCCTAATTTGGGCTCCCATCATCTCTCACCTGGATTACTGCAATAGTCTTTGAAATGGTCTCCCTCTTGTCTTGTTCCCTGAAACCCATCCTTCTCACAGCCAATGGAGAGATTATTTAAAATTCAACCCAACTATATTATATTATTATATCCTTGTCTAAAATTCAACAGCTTCCCAGTACCTGTGGGGGAAAACTTAAGCTCTTTCATACAACAGAGCTCTCCATGATCAGGTTCCTGCATGACTTCCCAGTTTCATCTCTTGCCACTCCTTAACTTGTACTTTTTGCTCTGTCAGTACTAGCTGCTTGTGTTTCCCTGCACTAAATATGCTATTTCATATCACTGTGCCTTTCCTTATGTTGTTCTTTTTTACCTGAATGCACTTCACTTCTCTCTAATCTTGAGAATGCCTCTTCATTCCATAAGATTTTATAAGACCGCCTCCTCCAGGAAGCCTTCCCTCAAACGATCACTATACTGGGTACGCTTCCCAATAATTCCCACAATACACTGTGCATATCTGTCTTGCTCCACATCTGTGTGTTATGATTACTTGTTTGTGTTTCTGTCTAATATTTTTAGCCCCAGTAGGGTAGGGCCTGTGTGTTATTTACACATAGGGGATACTTAACACATAATGTCTCATTACCAGCTTATCAACAAACCTATATCCATCTTCTCTGCCTATCGTCCCTTTATAGAAGTGGGCTTGTTCCTATTATAGGTCAATGTCTCCATGTGTGATCTGGATTCCATTTATACTGGGCTTTGCTCCTGACAACCGCTCCCTGTCTACTAGAACACTGATTATCATTAGTTTACAAACACACTCTTGTAACTCCCTGCAACAAAAACCAAACATAGCACAACAAAATAAAACCCGCCCTGGAGCCCACAAATGCCCCCATTACTCAGGCACTCACCTTTGTAAAGTCTGCCAATATTTTCCATGCTGACATTATGCCTGAATTACTTTACTATCCTGAACAATATACATTTGTCAATCTCTCATCATCAGTAATCCCAGAGAAGTGTTAGTGTGGAAAAATAGGAAGAAGAAGGAAGGGCAGATAAGCAAATCAGGAAAGGGAACAGCTTTAGGGTCATGGTCCCAGTGATTTGAGTTTCCTGGGAAAGTTCAATTAGCATTTTATTCTAGGCTTTGAGATCAGTGCTTTCCCCAAGAAGACACACTAATACTGCCAGTGTAGCCTGGCAGTATTAAACCTAAAATGACTTGATCCTTCTTATGAGTTACAATGGCAGGACAGATGTAAATGGTACTGGGAATACAAGTCACCATACTCGCTGCCCACATGGCACATGCATGGAGCCTGACAAAAGCAGCAGCCTCCTAGCTCACCTTTTTCCCAGTGAGGACAGCCACACCACCATTCTCAATGTGAGGCAGGTCCTGAGCAGAGACATAGAAAGAAGGTGGCTGGAAATATATGCTGTACAGAGAAGAGGGAGAAAATGTTATAAGCACTTGGAACTGCTATCAACTTCCCCCATAACTTTAGCAAAACTGTTTCCATTATGAAAAACTTTTAGGAATGTTTTCCAAAGTAAGTCTCCAAGGCCACTAAATCTTGGTCATGACTTACTCATAAAGAAGTATTTTAGATCAGTGGTTCTCTACTGGGGACAATTTTGCACAACTCCCATACCCCCCCCCCCCATGGGAACATCTGGCAATGTCTGGAGACATTTTGGGCTGTAACAGCTTGGGGGTGAGGATTCTACTGGTATCTAGTGGGTAGAAGCCAGGGATGCTACAAAACACTCGACAGTGCACAGACCACCCCCACAACAAAGAATTATCCAGCTCCAAGTGTCAAATAGTGCCAAGGTTGAGAAACACTGCTCTAGATTTAGCTTCATTTCAAAATTAGAACAAAAGAAGTGTTCAAGGAGCTGGTATTCACACATCCACCTAAACAAGCTGTCCAGAATGGTGCTGGTCAATGGACAGGTAGGTCTAGCTCCTGAGATGATTTTGCCTCAAACACTAGACAGTAACTGTGAGATATTAATTAAGGGACGGCTAAGATAATTGGAAGTATGCATCCTGCTTGAGAAAGAAACATGATAGCGGGGGTGAGGGAGCTGGATAGACTTATAAAGTTCAGTATAATATCAAAGGGATCACTAAGGAGAAAAAAGCTGGAACCCAAAGTACATGACAATTGAATCAAGAGATCCCAGCCGTCCTTTAAAAGGAAAAGCCTTCTGAGCATGGTGCAGTGTCAGGTAATTGCTGGACTTATCATGGTAACTACTTCCTTAGGTATATAAATGTTGAATAACTATGGTGTACCCCTGACACTAATATAATATTGTATGTTAGCTATATTTAAATTAAAATCTTATAAAATAAAAAAAAGAAATTTAAAAAAATAAAAAATAAATTAAAATGTTACCAGACCTGCATTTCTGTTTCTGTACAAACATGCTAATAAAGAGTTCTTTACAGAGTGCCCACTCTACCCCTGCAATTCTGAATGTCTGTTAGGGTGTCCAAGAAGGTGCCATAGAACAGTGTCTTTTCTTTGCTTTTCTTTGCCCACCTGTATAAAGAAGTGACAACACAGGTGGAGGTGATCACCACTGGAGAAATCTAACATAAAAGTCCTAGAAATGGGAGCATTAGTACTTCAGAGGCCATTACACCTTCAATTGTTGGTAGATCTGGTAACAGACTCCAGGACTCCTGCCACTGTAGCCTGCTGTCCCTGGGCTGTACCAAGTGCACACCAGAGCAGGCTCCGGTGTGTGGCCATGTCATCTGTCCTATGAACTGCACACGGTTCATGCAAAATCCCAACCCACTCCCCATGCTTAGGTGAAGTTGTTAGTCAGGCCTATTTTATATAAGCGAACACACCTTCTCTCTTTCCCATTCCACTGTCTGAATCGCAGTGTCTTTGTGACATTTGGATCATCTGAAAACCACAGTTCTTTTGAAAGAGGAGGTCGCATGTATGGCAGCTCAGGATCTTCAGATACAATCAGTACCTTCAGACACAGAATAATGATACTTATCAGAGAGAAGTCATTTAAGAGGCAGATATCAAAGTGTTCACATTGGCTAAGTGCCTGCAAACACCCTCCGTGCCAAGCAAGAGAGTGTGTGCCTTACCCTGGCCCCAGGATCCCGAGCCCGGATGGATCTGGCTGCAGCAAAAGCAGCAGTGCCCCCACCAATGAGCAGGAATGGAACATGACTTGGTACCCTGACTGTAGGAACTGACTCTCCTTCTGGAGCTGTAAGCAACAGAACAGACAGGGTGAATTTTCTGAAATTCTCAGATGACCCCTTGCCATTATTAAAAAAAAAAATCACCTTGCACTAGTCTCAATCCTTTACTAGCAAAACACTGCACCTACATTTATCTTAACAAACTTCACAGCATCCTGGCGGCACAAGAAAATACTCCCTTCAGTTCATAAGTGAAAAATACCCCAACAGAAGTGAATGATTTGGCCAATGCCATTCATTCATTAAGTCTGTCAGAACTAGAACCTACCTTAAATGTTTAGCTATTTCTAAAATCTATTAGAAAGTATATATTAAAAGGCTTCTGCCCTTTGCATTAATTTCTTAATGACCAACAGGAAAATATCAAATTCGGTTTCACTTTTTGTTAGCAATAAAAGGGGAAAACCTAGCAGGTCAATTAGGGATTATTATACAGTATTCAAGAATAAGGAGGTGTTACTGAAGAAAGCAATGTAAATCACCCACCCAGGGTTGTGGGGCTTATTAAAGGATTAAAACATTCCTCTCTGAAAAATCAAGCCAGTCCTATGTGATGGAAGTGCCGGCTAGGGTTCTACACTTTAGCAAAACAAATACATCTTTAACAACTAACTCAAAACTCCAAAGTCTCAAAAGGGAACAAGACAGACCAAAATAATTTCCACATTGAAAAAAACGCCTTCATCTGTTTTCCAATGAATTTCTCTTGCCACGCTTGCCTTTTTAATTTAAAGTTTCCCTTTTAAGAGTCTAATATAAAGAAAAAATACCAATGATAACCATCACTAATTTTATTCTCAAACCCAAATTCCAGTCAAATACTTTGACAAATTGCTGCCAGGCCTGGCATAATACCATAATTTCTGGAAGCTTACAATGTCACAGCATCGCTGTGTCAACAAGATACCTGCAGAGCAGAGCACTCAAACTGTTTCTAACTTTCCCTTCATATACTGAGCCTCAAATCATACTCACCAAATGATGCAGCCCTTTTCTGTTTCTCTTCTGGTGTCAGTCCTAACCCTGAAATTCTTTCACTGTATCTTTTTTGGTCATCTTTTAAAATCTTGTAGGCCTGTAGATCCAAACATGGAGAAGGTTTATTTCATCATATAGCCAGCTCATACCATCAGTGATATTATCTTCCAATTAAATGAGAAGCTTTTGTCTACACGAGTTGAGTTCTATGCGAAAATCACTAAGGCAAAATTATTTTCTTAAGAAATAAAAATATTGAGTGTGTACACACTTGGTGTGGAAAGAATACAGGTTAAGCAGATGAAATTATTCCAGTTTCAGATTTCCTTAGGGTCTATGTGAAGTTTTCCTCATACTGTATTTAATTCTGAAGGTATAGCTGAAGAAAAAAGAAAAACACTCTGGATGAACACACAATGTGCTATATAGAGATGATGTATTACAGAATTGTACACCTGAAACCTATGTAAGTTTACTAACAATTGCCACCCAATAAAGTTTAATTAATATTAAAAGAGAAAAAACATTTTATACTAGAAAAATAAAGTATTAGGAAGGGCTGAGCTTTATAAAAGGGAGTTTGGACTATGCTGGATACTAGCTGTGAAACTAATCTATATAGTCCAGGGTAGGAAGTGAGGACATAAGTTTTACTGGTAGGTGTCCCAACTTTTGCTGGGTATTCAGATAATGCTCTAAAATGTGATCACCTGTATTCTAGTCTGACAGAGTAATCTTTCCCTCAATGGTCTATTCTTTCACGACACTCAGATGTTCATTAAGTTAAAACACCTTGCTTAAACACCTGTGGTATTTCAAATATACTGTCTTCTCCATCCTTTCCAATTGAAGAAGGGTACCTTAGCATTATGACTAATTGTTTTTTTTATAACATACAGCATTAGAGTTTATTGGAAAAAAATTTAAAAGCAGTAGACAAGAATGACTTGTTTTAATTACAACACTTTTTGCACTTTTTTACCCCAAAGGGTCAACAAGACAGGGATTTAAGTCACCCTATATCAACTGAAATCCCAAATTATTAATTAATTGGAGGAGAAAACAAGGACAATCAGAGGAAATATCATAAAACATGCTCTAGGAATATTTCTACAAGCCCCGTACAGGGCAGCCTGTTAGGCAACATGCTGCAATAAGGAACCTGGCCCCTGGACTTGGACTTACTGCTTATCAGCCTAGAAACATCCAACATGATATGGACGGATTAGAAAATTAAGTATTGTATAAAACACAATGGTTATTCCTTGAATTTACCACTAAGTTCATCAAATAAATTGAATTCAACTAACATTAATTAAGAAAGCTTTTTAAATCTTGGCATCAGATACAATACATGAGTCTAGTATTTACTCATACACTAATGTGTGTATGTGTGTATGTATGTATGTGTGTATGTGTGTGTGTGTGTATTTCTCCTTTAAGAAAGAGACTCTAACCTAAAAAGATGGCTTAAGCTGGGTCAACATGAGTGAACAGAGAAATAAACTGGGGTCACGTTCACACTGAGAGGGCTATCCAAAAATAGCCCAGGCCCTCTCATACCTCCTAATAGCTCCACACATGAGAGGAAGAACAATTGAGGTTTAGTGGGGAAAAAACAATAAGGTTTGTCATATATTTATAACCATATACATTTATATTTTTAGCTTTTAAGTAAATGTTCTGATATAAAAACAAGTTTACAGACATACTAAATAAAAATTTACATTTTCCCCAAGTGTTTCTGTATTCCCAGTTTGCACTTATTCACAATTAGTGACATGATTACATGTATGGTTAAGAAAAACGACAAATTTATGAAAAATATTAGTAGAGACAACTTTTGTAAGCAGACGAGTATGGCGGCATTTATTTGACTTAAAGGAATTTGAAAGGAAACAGGTCATTTTCTCAGTGAGGCAACATGATCCTATGAGTTCAACAATGGCAAGGGGCTCAAATACGAAATCTCATTAAATATTCTAAAGGCCATTTGGCTCTACTCACTGACAAAAACAGGACTGAGCTTAGGGATGTGCCTGTGGTCCCAGAGCAAGTCACTGGCAAGAGAGGGAGGAAAACTCACATCCATGCCAATCAAGAGTTCCTGTTTGCATTCTAAGCTGAAGAAGTGTTGTTCAATCAAATCAGTGTTTTTCTAACTGAGGTTACAACCCGTTAATGGGCTGTAAAATCAATTCAGTAGGTTATGACCCTCATTAAAAGAACAAATAGAAGAGAACAGAAACTACTGCAGTGTATTACACCTAGTATTATTTTGAAATTTTCAGTTTTATGTATTTATAGTTATATAATGGTTGCAAGATAAAATGTATTTCTTCCTGCAGATTGTGGTAAAAAAAAAATAATTAAAAGCCATTGATTTAAAGTATAGGTCCCTGGAAAACATTTCCGAAAAGTCTTCCTTGTTCTTAATACTGCTCCCTTATTTTTGGAAGGTGGAGTGGGGGAAGGTAAAGGGCTCCCAACTCAGGAATTGCTAAAGTAGTATTTATACTTAAATTAGGAACATGTCCTCATATGAGAGAGACAAGTTATGAAGGAACACTGCTGTGGACTGAATGCTTGTGACTATCTCAAGTATATATGTTGAAGCCCTAACTCCCAATGTATTCCAATGTATTTAGAAATAGGACTTTAGGGAGGTGATGTTAAATGAGGTCATAAGGGTGGGGCACTAATCCTATAGGGCTGGTGCTCTTGTAGGAAGAGGTAGAAAGAGCTGGCACCCCCCCACACCCCCCCACCCCCCGTGTGTGGACAAAGGGAAAGGTGGCCATTTGCAAGCCAGAATGCTCTCATCAGAACCTGACTGTGCTGGCACTCTGATCTTGGATTTCCAGCATTCAGACTGTAAGAGAATAAATTTCTGTTGTTTAAGCCACCGGTCTGTGGTATTTTGTTTTGGCAGCCAGAGCAGACTAATACGAATAACAAACAACTTATAGCCATAGCTCATAGAATCTGAACTCCGATTTTAAGTTTTCTTTAGATTAATACCAATTTCAGAAGAAAAAAAAATTAAGCCACTTCAGATCACATTTGAAATGATTTAAAACCTAGTATAAGGGTGGCTGGTTATCTCAGTTGGTTAGAGCGCAGCACTCTTAACAAGGTTGCCGGTTCGATCCCCACATGGGCCACTGTGAGCTGCGCCCTCCACAACTAGATTGAAACAACTACTTGACTTGGAGCAGAAGGGTCCTGGAAAAACACACTTAAAATAAATAAAAGTTGTTTTTTTTTAAAAAAAACTCAATATATATTAAAAAAAAATCACCTAGTACAAAACTATACATAATAGTTTAGTAACAGCTATAGGTAGACAAAAGCTTATCATTTAACCTAAAGCCACTATAATATAGTAGCTTTATTATTACCAGTGTTGGATAAATCACTGAGGGCAATGAGGCATTTAACTGAATGGCTTGAGAGGAACTTGTGCTTCATAGATATTTTGAAGGCAGGATAGAGCAACAGTGACTGGTCCTGTCTTGTGGCCTGGCATCAAGAGATTTGCCTGGTCAGCTCTGTGGAGGCCATCCAACTCTGGTACAGCAACATAAGCCAGAGGTTTAAT
Organism: Rhinolophus sinicus; assembly: GCF_057876585.1. NCBI lineage: Eukaryota > Metazoa > Chordata > Mammalia > Chiroptera > Rhinolophidae > Rhinolophus > Rhinolophus sinicus. Next base: position 91,915,110 of record NC_142518.1, read on the forward strand.
AGGTTTAAATTGTTACAAACATATCAGATGCAAACACTTTAAATCAATTTTTGAATGAATGGGATGGAACTGATGGGAATAGTATAGAGAGCTATGAAATGCAAAAGTTAAGACTCAGCGGGTGGTATCTGAATTATAAATGAGAGGCATTTAAGAAAACAATCTATAGAAATGTGTTAGCTTATTTCACTTCAGCCACTAGTTTGACCAAATTAGAGATTACAAAAGGGACACTGCCAAATGAGTTTACTTTGAAATAGACCCTGGGAAGTAAGTAGGGAGGATATTGCAATTTCTATGGCTTTTGGGACCTCCTCAGAAGCATTCAATAAAATGTCTTTTCACAACAAAAGTAGGGTTAATTGACTGTTTCCCACAAAACACAAAAATTACATTTTACCTAAAAAGATTCAAAATAGATGGTGTTCAAGTTATCTTTACTTGCTTATTCAATGTTTACTCTTTGAGACTGTCTTGCTAGGTTTGCAGCACTAAAGCACAATACAATTTAGCATCATAAAAATAATTATGAAATTGGAAAAACATTTAAAGAAAGGGTTGATGATGATTTATAATCATTAAATGTATGGCTTTAGATATATCTGGTAGTACTTCAGCAGTTTAAAGAATGAGATTTGAGGATTCACTAATGACTGACAATGTCCCTTTAATAAGTACCTAGAAAGCACATGCTGTGAATACTTCATTGTATTCTAATGGATCAAATTTTCATTAGTGCCAAGGTCTCACCCACCCTACCCCAAAATATATTTTAGTGTAAGCATCTTACATAATAAACTCCTGCCCCAGTGACTGTTGCTCCTACAATTAAGAAGTATACTAGTCTGCTGCCATCTTTCCCAGAAGCACCTGTAGACGCTAGTGATCTAGAAGGGGATCCTGGGTGATGACACTGCACAACTGTAGGTAAAGATAAGGCCAAGAAAGAAACAAAAGGAAATAAAAAGAGCACTAAATATTAATGAAGAAACATTCAACACAAAGGAAGGGACACATTTTTGGTTACCTTGTGCTAAAAAAGAAAAAAAAATGCTGCTCCAGGACTGAAGGAGAATATGTATTTTGTCAAAGTCTGTTATCTGACAGAGCTCACCTATTTTCTTTACTGTGATTTGACTCACAACTGGCAAGAGCTATCTACTTTTCTTATACATTTGGGAGTCAGTCAGGGAATGACGATCTAGATAACTTCAAACCATTTTCATGTCTCTCTTTTTAACCTAGTGATCAAGATCAAAGATAAGTACACTGTCTTACCAATGTAGAAAGAACTAAAACTGTAACGATATCCAACCATTTGCTCTAAGTAAAACAAACAGCTTCCCTCAATCAAGGGTCTTACTATGTGTTATCTAAGTTGGTTTCCTCAACCTTGCATGATCCAACTTTAGACTGATCTGCTTAGTCAGAGTAAACCCTGCCAAATTTTTTTAAAATGTACAAAATAATTCCTCTGTGACCCGCTAAGTTGATAAGAGTTCATTTAAGAAGATATAATTGTGTGCTCTTACTATATAGCAGTTAAAACCATATTTCTCGCCTCACACAAACTCCATTCTAAAATTGGAGATGCTAGGTCTACTTCTATAATTTAGTTTTTAGGTGAGATTCAGGGATAGTTTTCCTTTCAGGAATGCTTAATATTTTGGATTGAAGGCTGTTGCCGTTGTTTTTAATATCTATCCCAAGCTGAGAAAAAATAAAATATTTGACAAATGGGTTAAAATCAAATATTGTGCTAAGGAGCTGCAATGAATTTTGACCTTATTTGAAGGTTAGTGTGTCACATCCAAGAGAAAAGATATAATTTCCTGGTAATTGGTCAAACCTAAGAGAACACAGTGGCTTTCAACTAAAGAGTAAAAAGACAAGTGAAAAGAGCAAAGATAATCAACATGAGATTAAATTTCAATCAATCCCAAATTGGCTTTCATAGGATATTAGACAGTAGGCACGTTAAAAAAGGCTTATTAGAAATTTTTCCAAAAGGAGAAAAAGTAATTAGTTGCAAAAGTTTTAAAGCAGAGTAGTATTGAGTCTATTAATGGGAGCTGTTTGGCAGCTTCTTTACACAAGCTGCTTTTCTACTTACATATGCACCAGCACCTATTGTTGATAAGCCCACAAAAAGGACTAACACAGAATTATCGATTTTGCCCCCTGATGCACCAGAGCTAGCCATTTGTCTTGTCATCTGGAGTTCTAGAGGAACATGCCATCGCTGGAACAAGTTGCCTAAGGAACACAATTTATTAAGACACACACACACATACAGAAATAAAATAGTTAATACATGTTTATGACTAAACGTCAATGCATTGTACAAGAGTTACTGCCCACTGGGCTGAGTGACATTCACTGTTAAACGACCAAGAAAAAAATCATCAAAACTGTACACACAAATACGACAGATATCAGAATGCACACTTTTGAAGTGGTTAGAGCTTTTAGTTTAATGCTGCCCAGGGAGGAAATTTACTGCTTCCAGAAAAGATAATGAAAAACATATGGGCAGTTCATCAAATACTTCTCTCTTTACGTCTTTACCATAAAGGTAGTAAATGTGGAGAGATGACTGAATAGATATAAAAAGTTAACTACAGGCTACCTGGGACATCATAACAACCACTTAAAGAGTAATCTAAACAGCTGGCTTAAACCTTGCACAAAATAGTAAAACCCTGCCACACAATCTAACCAGGACACAGTTCCATCTTGTGTGAAAGGTAGTACTATGTCTTGAAAGACAGAAATGGTAAAGCTCAGAAGAAAATTTTAAAAAAAATTTAAGTGAATTTATCTCCCCCAAAGAACTGAAGAATTCTGGACTATGTAGTTTTCAGAATGACAAAATTTAAAATATCTACCAACTACTTGGCTCTCAGTCCTCCAAAATAATACAAAGATTATGTTGATGTTCACCACCCAGAGTCAATTCTCCTTCCATCACCATATATTTGATCCCTTTTACCCTCATCTACGACCTCTCTCCCCCTTACCCTATGGTAAGCACTAAACTGTTGTCTGACTCTGGGTGGTGAACACACAATGTGACATATAGGTAATGTATTACATAACTGTACACCTGAAACCTATGTAACTTTACTATTGTCACCACAATAAACTTTAATTTAAAAAAAGATTATGTTGATGTAAAACTATGTGCAGCTATGCAATGATCTGATGATCGTAACAACTCTCACACATGGAAATAGAAGTTTCGTAGATCTCTTTCTCCAGGAGGATGCTGGCATTCTCAGATGAAGGAAGGTCTCAGAACCTTCTCTGTTTGTGATATTCCTTGTGTTGACTATTGATCTAGAGCAGAGGTATCCAAACTGCGGCCCGTGGGCCAACTGCAACCCATGATCCATTGTTAATTGGCCCTCAGCAAATTCCAAAAATATATTTAGTTTACTTAAATAAACCAGGTGAGGGAATACGTACTTCACCTCGAATGAGTGACCCGGCTGTTTGTGTATTTTACCGCATATGGCCTTTGGTGAAAAACGTTGAAAAAAGTTTGGACACCCCTGATCTAGAGCAAGAGTTCACACACTTTCTCTGTAAAGGACCAAATTGTAAATATTTTCAGCTTTGTGGGCCATACAGTCTCTGCTGCAACTACTCGATTCTGTTAATGTTTTGCAAAAGCAACCATGGACAATATATAAATTAATAGGTGTGATTGTGTTCCAATAAAACTTTATTTATGAACACTAAAATGTGAATTTTAAATAATTTTCATGTGTTACAAAATAGTCTATTTTTTTCAGCCATTTAAAAAACATAAAAACCATCTTAGCTCGAGAGACCTATAAAAGCATGCGGGTTTGGCCAGTGGCTATAGTTTGCCATCCTGATCTAGAGCAGGGGTTCTAAAACTTGCATCAAAATCCCCTGAAGGGTTCCTTAAAGCACAGATGGCTACACCCACCCCCAGACTTTCTGAGTCAGAAGATCGGGGATGGGGCTCACAAATCTGTATTTCTTACAAGCTCAGCCAATGCAGCCTTAAGAAATCACTCATTTAGAGGTGGGTAGATATGTTCCTGGTCTGACCAGGCTTTAAAAGACAAATAGAATGGTCTCTGGTAGTAGCATTCCACATGTACTTATGGAGATCAGAAATAGGGAGCTTTCCCCCTTGCTTTCACAATGTCAGGGCAAAGACGGATGAAGACACATCTAATGCAGTTCTCTAGTCTCTTATCTGAAGACCCTGGGAACATGTATATTCCAGTACTTAGAAGTGTTTGGTCTTAAGTACATGGCACATATACTATATACTAGTAACACCCAGTAACCCAGTCACACACATTCATGTTTCTGTGAGCATTCACACTGAGTGGGATACACAAAAGATTCCAAGTAGCGTCTCTCCAGTTCAGGTCAGGTTTTACCAGCAAATGAGTTACAAAAACTTGATTTTTAGTCTATTTTGATTTCTAAATTATAGGTAAGAGACTATGGACCTGTACTCTTAGAATCAAAAATGAGTTTTTCTCTACTAATTTTATTTCTTACCTGTTTTAGAATCCTTCATCACTTTGTGAAATAAAATGGTTTATTTTTGGAAATACCAAATCATGAAAATAAAAACATGAGTAAGGGTGGAGAAGTTTATCTCAACCTGGGCAAGCTTCTGATTTTCAGAAGTCCATAAAAATGATGAAACATCAGAAATAGAAATTGACAACTCTCAGAGCTTAGAAAATGAAACTGGGTAGAAAAAATTCCACATGGTTTAGTTCAATGAATTTAGTTTTGCCCCCCACCTCACCCCAAGTTTGTTTACTGAAAACAATTTTTAAAAATTTTGTTTATCCCTCTAGAAGATTCTAAATCCAGAAATCATAGCAACTTTATTTTAATATAATACTAATGTGTTTATTTAGTTTTTGCTTGCTTTTTATAAACTGATAAAACTAACAGTGTAGATTTGGGAAAGTTCAGCAGTTTTTGCCTCAACATGCCCCCAAAAAGGACATTTAAAAGTAAATTATTAAAAAAAAAGTGAATTGGTTATCATCTAAAATATTGCTTGATAAGAAATGTAATACAACACTATTATCATTATTAAACCAACTTTTTACATACCCACAAAGTGACTTTAATTTTGTAAAAGGTGACAGGTACTCTATGGATGTTGATATTTCCCATCAATTTTCTTTTATCCATAAAATTACTCCTACATCTCTCCCCACCCCAGGAGCTTCAAAATTTTAGGAAATTCTACATCACAACTAAAACATGCCTTTTCACTTGTCTTACTAACTTGGGAAAGCCAACTTACTCCTTGACTTGTCATTATAGCACCAGTCTACTTGTTTTGGGTTTTCTGCAGTTAGATCACACATACAGGGATAGCACTTCCTTCCTCACACTTAGGATTCAATTCTTTTTTTTTTAATTTGATACATTTTCATATTATGATTGTTATTGTAGTGGTAATTAGCGCCTCTATCATGCCACATTATCATTTCCTTTCAGTGATTGGAATAATTAAGATCTAGTCTCTTAGCAAATCTCGTGATTATAATACAATACTGTTGTCTATATTCACTATACGTACTGTGCAAGGATTCAATTCTTGACTTGTTACACAGAGCAACAGTGCCTAACACATAGTAGGTATCCACTCAATAAATATTTGTTGAATTAATGAAGGAAAGAAGGAACTAAAAATTATTTCAAATTGTAGTGATAAGGACCAAACATTTTGAAGAATTCTTTGCAAAGAAGTTTTAGCCAGATCCCATTTATTTCAGGTTGCTTAGCACTAAATCAGTAACCTCGAATACCACAGACTAGCAGTAGAATAGTACCTAAATCATCACCAAGTTCTTTTCTGTAGATTTTATAATCTCTTGTTTTCCCATGTTCCCAGAAGGCCTTTTCCAGAAATACATCCACACAATTGAGGCACCTTGGTTGCTCAAATGGTAAGCGGTCTACATGTTCTTGAGTCTTGTCTTCTGAATGCCAAACTGATTTTTCTGACATGGATAAAATACAGGACAGAACAAGCCTAGATGATCTGTTCACTGTAGCTAGGTGCGTCTTTATAAGGAATCCAACAACTACTAAAGTTTATCAGCCTTTTTTTTTTGTATCAACCCTTGCTGGAATTTTAGAGAATCAGAGCAGTAATAACTGTAGTAGAGTGTGAACCACTCTGAAAAAAGGCACCAGAGGAAAAACGATTTAGATGATGAAAAAAATAAATTTAATTGTTCTGCAAAGTTCAGTCCTTTACAGTACAAGGACTCAGTCACTGATAATTTACCATGTGCCAGAGACTGTGCAAAACACTGAGGACACAAAAATAAATAGGGCATAATCTCTGTTCCCAGGTAGTGTATAGTTTAGGAGGGGAGAATGGCTGCTACTATTCTGAATATCAGAAAATGGGCTCGATACAAATCATAAGAGACTCAAGGTCACTCAATCTGTTTTTTTAATCCTTAGGTCAGTGGAACAGAAGCAAAAGAGTCATTACTCATTCAAAACAGTATTTCCCAAACTTGCCTGATCACATGAACTACATCAAGGGGCTTGTTAAAATATAAAAAAATATAAATTCCCAGAACTCTGTCCTGGAGATTCTCATTCAGTAGGTTTGGGGGCGGCCCTCCACTCGATTTATATGACCAGGCAACTTTTGGAAACATGATCTAGAAGAAAGTTACAATATGCAGCAACTCCCATAAAATGGTAAAAAATATAACATTAACTGGTCTAGAAAAGGCTGACTTGCTAAAAATTTTCTTCTGGAAAAGTTTGCCTCAGCAGAAAGAGTGGGGAAAGGCTGATCTTCTTGGCTTAAAAAAAACAACCAAAAGAACGTCATTTGGCAGTGTCCATGAATTCTGGATCTTTGCCCATAAGTAGTCCAATTTCCTATTTCCTATATAAGGAGGTGAGAAGGATTTCGAATAGAGAAAAATGTTCAAATGTTTGACCCTCAGGTCAGGGGTCAGCGATCAGCTTGATCACATGGGCAACACAATGTTTGGTGACCAAATAAAATACTACAGAACAGAAAATACCTATTATCTAACCTATCTGTTCCTCAGTGCTGAATGCAGACATAAAGTCATAAAATGGTGACTATTAATTACCTTCAACTATTTCTGGAAAGAGGCAGAGCATTGAAATACAGTAAATAAACAAATAGTAGCAATTATGGTTTTAAAGCAAAAGGCAACATACCATGTTTCCCCGAAAATAAGACCTAGCTGGACAATCAGCTCTCATGCATCTTTTAAAAATTAATATAAGACCCGGTCTTATGTTAGGTAAGACCCGGTCTTATATTATATTATGTTAGATGAGAACCGGTCTTGTATTATAGTAAAATAAGACTGGGTCTTATATTAATTTTTACTCCAAAAGACAAATTAGAGCTGATTGTCCGGCTAGTTCTTGTTTTGGGGGAAACACAGTATAATGGAAATGAACCTGAGAGTGATGACAGATGTGGATGAGATCATTTCAAGGTAGGCTTAAAGTCAGCTAACATTCTGGCAAAGAATTGAGGGAGAAGAAGAAAAAAAAAGGAGGGAAATGGTATATAAACAAACAATGCAAAAACATATGATAGATGCGACTATGTGAAAAAGAAATCAGATTAAAAGCAATTAGTAATCAAGCCGCAAAACAAGGTAAATTCCTAAAATGATAAAATCATTTCTTTTTGAAATTGTTACCTCAGTTCCACCTACTTCTAAAGGCATGTGATGTTATACTCTGGTGCTTGGCCAAAGGACAAAAAATAAGTGTATATAAAGAGATGAAAAGAGAGGTCAAGAAGTCAGAATATAATCTACAGCAGACTACCTTCATACAAAGTCATGTAATGGAAAAAACCTGTTTGAGTCTGTAATTTTTCAGTACTAGTTCCAATATCACCAACCACCTTCAAATGTCTAATAAATCAATTTCACTTTGGAAATCCAAATTTAATTGATGAGAACTTTTGGTCAGATTTCAGAATGCTGGTAAAAGTTGTGAGTTTTAAGCAAAATAAGTACACAGGATTTGAAAGGTCAGTGTGGATGAAAATCTTCAACTTACCTAAGTTTCTGTGTAAATTTCTGTGCACCGTGCATAGAGCACCCTCATTTCATTGCACAAAACCCACACAGATGACATTATAGACGGGGTATTCATTTAAAAGGTAAGGCAGAGGCTTTTAAGTTCCAAGAACAATATGTCTTAGGACATATCTCCAATACACCCATCAGAAAACATTTTCTTGAGGCACAGTAACTGGAAAAACTGTTCAAATGCACATTTTCAAAGATAACAATCTAAGTGAAATGTTTTCCACTTTTTCATTTTTAAAGCACCCAGAAGGTGGTTCCACATTGTAAAGGCCTCAAGGATAACTTCTGACACTGAAAATGTGAGTGTCCTCGGGTAGTCAAACATTACTGATTTAAAAACAAACAAACAGAAACACAAAAAAACGCACCTCCTACAGGTGGATAATTCCTTACCCCCATGAAGTTGTGCAGGTTGAAAATGAGTATGCTCAAGATAAATTCAGATATCTAATGAACAATAGGCTAAAGAGGAACCAGACTCATTCTTCACCTTTCGAGATCAAACTTTAGGAAGCAGTGTGGAGTTGTGGCAATTCGATTAGGGGCACAAAGAACGGCAAATTATCCTTTGCCATACCTATTAATTAGGTACATGACTGTGGACAAGTAATTTCACCTCTCTGCCTCAGTTTATTATCTATAAAATGAATGGGTTAAACTTTACTGCAAAATCACTTGCAGCTCTAAAATTTGATGAAACAACTTCATGGAGAGCAAATACAATGTGTTCTGCAAACTGTTTATTTGAAGTATTAAAGACCACTAAGATTAAAACTGACCAGACATCCCAAATTAATTCTGGGTCAGTTCTCCTGCTGACTGGTGCACAACCAATTGACTCCTTACTTGCACTTCACTGTTTCTGTTTCCCAGGGCATTCACAGGGTCCTTAAATCTATGGATCTCATCTGGGGATTGGAAGGTAGGGCAAGTAATACCCTTATTTACAGAATAAACTAAAGCGTGGGGCTTAAGTATCCCATTTAAAGTCTCACAACCGGTAAATGGCAAGTCTACCTTACCTCATTGCTTGAAAAAGGCGGACCTGGGGTGGCCTGGAGGTGGCAATGGACACTACTAGACAGCCAGCTGTTCTGTTATCCCTGAACAGCAAACCCTCTCAGGAAAAGGCCTCAAGCCGACTACAGGGTTCAATTCCCTTGAAGGTCAGGTCAGCACGGCTTGGAAAACTCATGGTTTGGATCTGGCCAACTCGGAATTCTCACCACTGTGTCTTAAGCTTTTCTGGGGTGGGGGGGTGAGCTGCGAGGCATACGGAGCCTGTGCAGCCCAGACCCTTGGTCTTCGAGGTGGGGGTTGCCCCGGATGGGTCAGTCACCTGGGAGCCGGTTCCTCTGCCTCGGGCCTGGCACGCACACTGTCCGCACCAAGGGTGCCAGCTTCTGCTTCAAAGCACCCGCCGCCAGGCCTCCACACCGGAACATTTCGGCAACCGCTACTCCGTACCTCCTCCTTCCTTTCTTCTCACGCACCGACACACGGGTCAAACACAGTGGGCCCCCGCCCGCTTCCCCTGCTCCCGTCACACGCACTCTACGAAGGCTCCTCCTCCCAGCTTGGCGTGGGCATTGGACAGTTAAGCCGGCCTACTAGTGCAGAGGAAAAGGAAGCGCGACCGGAGGCCTACTGCGCAGGCGTAGTACTCAGCGCCACATTGTGATTGGCCTACACAGAGAGAAGATTTGCGCATGCGCCTAGCTTCCTGCACCCTTGCAAAGTCCCTGGGCTTGCTTGTTAGTTTTCACGGGTTGGTGGCAGTATGTTCGGCTCAACGAGTTTGAAAAGCTCTCCAAGGAGGGGCCCGTGGGGCCGATTTGCCTGGCTGTTGTGGCGAGTGCTGCCGCTGTGTCGATGTTGGGAACTGATATTAATAGCACCTCATAAAACGTGGCCTCAGCACCAAATTTTGTTTTTTTTTCTCTTTTTTTTAAAATTTATTGGGGTGACAATTGTTAGTAAAATTACATAGACACGCACAATAGTTTAGTGGTCACCAGAGTTGTTTTTCTGTTTCAGGCCACTAGCTACTACTGAGTACTAAGCCTTCCGGATTCGCTCTCTGGCTGCACTCCACTTCCAGTCTTTCCATAGATTTGAGCCGGAGCTCCTGACTTTCCAGATTTGGATTAGACTTCCGTCTTTTACAAATTGCCTTCCCACCCAACCCCTATTCTGGGCACTTTACCACTATTCTGGGGCATGTATTCATTCCTCGCTCTCTTTTGCCGTACCGCTTTTATATTGTGCAATTCTGAGTCCTAAATGCTGTATCAGATGCTGCAGATAGTCTCTTGCTATTTTATTATGACTTCGTTTTTTGAGAGCAGTTGCTGGCAAAAAGCGCTCGTGCTTCACAGATTTTCTGTGAGAGAAAGCCTAAGCAGGACTTTCAGAGTTGTGGGAGGAGTAGGGTGCGGGGCTGACTGTAAATAGGTGTTTTGACTATCAAATGTAAGCTAAATTGGAAATAAATTTTGGCTGTATGCAAAACATAACATATGCCTTTTTCAAAGTTTTGGGTTACATAACTCACTTAACAAGTATTTATTGAGCACTTGCCATTTGGACTATATGAAAAGAGCTCTGGGGGATATGAAAAATATAGGAAGTGGTCACTGTCCAGGTGGGGAGATGACGTATACTGGTCATTTTAAATAATAATATCTGATGTAGTGCAAGAGCAAGAAAAAAGAATATGAGATGAAATAGCTAAGGAAGGACTTCATGCAAGAAGTATTACTTGAGCCTGTCTTGAAGGATGAGTAGTGAAATTCAAATAGTGGAGGAGGAGAAATGATATTTCAGATGGTGAATACATTGGACCGAAGGTAATATTTTTAGTGGTTAAACACCATTGATTTTGGATCCAGTCTGCCCCAGGTTGAATCCTGGCTCTGCCACTTGGACAAGTCACTTAACTGTGTCTCACTTTCCTCATCTACCAATCTCACAGGGTTGATATGAAGATTAAATGAGCTAATATTCATAAAGCATCTTAGAGGAAGCACCATGCTGTTTAAATTAAAAGGCTTGGCAGTATAAAAGAAACAAAACCCAGCTCATTTTCAGGAGACAATGGCAGAGAGTACATACTAGGAAGTAAATGAGGACAGGTTAATATGGTGGGGCCAGATTTGAACTAGCCAAAGCGTTTGGCCGCAATCATGTAGGTGATGACATTATTTTTGGCTTTTAGTAGAATAGGGATAGAGAATGAAATTACTAAGGCATTGTTTCAGGAAGTTTAACCCAGGAAGCAGTCTTTACTGGGTGAAAATGATCCAGGGATCCCTTGCTCATTAAGAGTAATGTTCAGAAGTGCAGGCAGTGGGCAACTTTTCCCCTAGGGTTGCATTGGGGAATAAATATTGAAAATATCAATTCCACAATAAGGTAAAAAATATTTATATTTAGTATTTTAAAAGTTTCACAAATGTTGATATTTCTTGCTATTTCTAAAAGCCAATAATAAACATGGATTGATTAAATAAAGTTAATCATATCTGTTGGTGGATGAGGCTTTGGAAAACACTGTCAAACTTATGATGATAAGGTACCTATGAAAACAACTGGGTACATTTGAAAGACAGTCATTTAATGATGCACAATTAACAAAGAAAAGGCATTGTACAGCACTTTTAACTTATTTTTGCAATAGGTGCAATGAGGTAGATTTCTTGTCCTTTTAATTAAAAATTATATTTCATCTTTTTTTGTAAAAGCAGTATACACACATCAAAAACTAACTCCAAAAATATAAGTGGAAATTCCCCGAAATCTCATTCCACAGAGGTAACAAACACTTTTTATTAGGCAATGGAGCCCACTTTGAGATATCAAGTCTCCAGAAATTAATGTTTCTACCTTACAAATATAATGTGAACTCTCAGACTCAGTGACGAGTTTTTTGCTGGATGCATGTGAGGTCTGACAATTAAGTTCGCGCACTCATCCTAGAAAAAGTGCTACATACCTCATTGCTGAATATCACTATGGTCACCTTTGAAGTACTCCCCGCGGGAAGCTATACACCCGACACCAGCACCTAGTCCACCCTTCAAAGCAATTTTGGGACTCTTTCTAGAATGGCCATCAGAGCTGTCATCGTATTACACTTGATGTCCTGAATGTCATCAAAATGTCTTCCTTTCAATATTTCCTTTATCTTCGGGTAAAGAAAGAAGTCATTGGGGGCCAGATCAGGTAAGTAGGGAGGGTGTTCCAATACAGTTATTTGTTTACTGGCTAAAAACTCCCTCATAGACAGTGTCCTGTGAGCTGGTGCATTGTCGTGATGTAAGAGCCTTGAGTTGTTGGCGAAAAGTTCAGGTTGTCTAACTTTTTCACGCAGCCTTTTCAGCACTTCCAGATAGTAAACTTGGTTAACTGTCCAGTTGGTACAAATTCATAATGAATAATCCCACTGATATAAAACAATGTTAGCAACATCATTGCAATAAGTTCACAAACTTAATTGTAAACCTAGTACATCTAAATAATCTTATGTGGGTATATATTTTTTATATTAGAAAGTTAGCATTAATTCTGGCTATAAATTGGCAAAGCTTCTTTCTGCTCTACCTGTTGGATATGCCTAATTCATAGTTACCTGCCCGCCTTTTAATAGCTGCTCTTCTGTAGATAATGATCACCAGGAGCATTAGCTTCAAACACAGACGACAATGGTGCTATAAACTATTATCTAGACATCAACCAACCATAAAAACCAAAAATACTGTACAATGGTGATTGCTATTCCCACTGTACAATGATAATTGGTATTCATAATGATGACCTTGGATTATCCAACTAAGATTAAATCCTTCTTGAGATTGTTTTAATATTGAATAGCATGATCTAGGGTTTTAGAAATGGCTGACCCACATATATGCTAAAAGAGTTAGCTATAAATATATCTGCTAACTCAACTAAAAAGCTTACCCTGTTTCCCTGAAAATAAGACCTAGTGAGACAATCAGCTCTAATGCGTCTTTTGGAGCAAAAATTAATATAAGACCGGGTCTTATTTTACTATAATGTAAGACCGGGTATAATATAATATAATATAATATAATATAATATAATATAATATAATATAATATAATATAATACCAGGTCTTATATTAATTTTTGCTCCAAAAGACGCATCAGAGCTGATTGTCTCACTAGGTCTTATTTTCAGGGAAACACGGTATAACTAGAAGACCCCATTTCCCCAGCCATTTTGAGTAACTTGGACTGGGCTGAGCAGTCATATTCCACTTTGTTTACAGACCTATCACTGATGCACTGAATTGTTTTTCTCACAGTGGGAATGGATTTAGTTATGTTTGTCTCTTCTGCAGTTCAGCCCCACACAAGTAAGATGGCAGCTCATGTGTGTTGCTGGAGTCCCTGACCTTGATGACATTAGCAAATAAGTCATGTCAGTGCTACTGGCGTATGTTAATATTATATTAGCCTATGAAATATGTGGGAGGATGGTTAAAGTCTTAAAGCAAACACGAAAGTGGTGCACTTTATTGTGTGTAAATTGTACCTCAGTCAAGTTATTTTAAAGAAATTGTGAACCTGCAAATCACATTTGGGAAAGGGAATACTGGTCTTGACCAAGATGTGTGATGCTTAATAAGCTTTGGGAAGCTGCTCCCCAATACCATAAGAAAGTTAGTTCTGTTCATTTATCATTTTCCAAGCGTAATTTAGGCTTCTAACAAATTAGACCCAACCACTTTGTTCTACATTCAGTTGCAGAGGGGTAAACCCTCCTAGGGGTTTCCAATTCCTTTTGAAACTCCACCATTCTGCAAGGACTTATGAATACATAGAGGGCTCCGGAATGCAAGACCCTGTGAGATTTATGCCTTGTCCCAAGATGCCTCCACCTGGGCTTGGAATGGTTAGCCCCAGAAACAAAGTCCCCTTTTGCTGAAGCTGCCACCACTAGCTTCCCCGCTTCTCCTACCCCCTGAATGGCTCCCTCCGGTGGCCGGCCTTCCCCATTGGCCAGTCAAACACAACTGACTGGGGCAGCCAATGGGAGCCCCTCTCCTGAACACTCAGAAGATGGGTGTTCGTGGTGTGATGAGGGAAGGTTGGCGCCTGGCACGCACCCCCCCACACACACACACCTGGCAAGTCTATGAGAGAAACAGTAACTCCCCCTACACATGCACACCGGTGCCCTGCAGCGTGTATTGGCAGCGCCCTCCCTGGCTCCTCCCGCACTCCAGTGCACCTGCTTCCTCAATAAAACAGAGCATCCCTTTATCCCAAGGCTTGGGAGGGAGCTGCAGAGGCTCAGTTCAGCTGCCTGCAGCTCTGGAGGTGTCTCCTCCCCGCACCCAGTACCCCCCGAGTAAAGTGGTGTTGCTCCGAGGCTGAAGTGCTCCAGAGCGGACCCCCGTGCGATCTGAGAAAGTGGGGGTGGGGAGCCTGAGATCTATAAAATAAATAGTGTCATGGAGAAAGGAGGACCATCCCGGGGTGGTGTGTGCCGCTCTCCCCACCCTCCTTTCCTTTGTAAGCTTCCTCTTTGCGGTGTGTCCCTGGGGTCCAGAAAGGGGAGGGTCTAGGCCAAGGCGCCACAGCAGCTGCAGCGGTGGAGGCGGGGTCGCACGCCCCAGCGGCCCCTCCGAGGGCAAGGCTGAAGGAGAGGGCTCGTGCCTTGCAGTCTCTCTTCCATCTCTCCTCCCCTGACTGGCTTTTGTGTTGGTGCCTCCGAGCTGCGAGGAGGGTGCACTGGAGGAGGAGGAGGAAGAGGAGGAGGAGGACCTGGGGCGAAAGGCACCCCACGCGCGCGCGCGCGCGCACGGGGACGGCGCACGCACACACGCGCGGACACACTCACGGACACGCACACACACGCACAAAGCTCGCTCGCCTGGAGCGCACTAACGTGGCCGTTTTCTTTGTGTGGAGCCCACCAGGAGGGTTGGGGCCCCGGTCCAGTCCCTGGGAGATGGCGCAGCCCATCCTGGGCCATGGGAGCCTGCAGCCCACCTCGGCAGCTAGCCTGGCATCCCTGGAGCTTGATTCGTCGCTGGACCAGTACGTGCAGATTCGCATCTTCAAAATCATCGTTATTGGTGACTCCAACGTGGGCAAGACCTGCCTGACCTTCCGCTTCTGTGGGGGGACCTTCCCGGACAAGACTGAGGCCACCATCGGTGTAGACTTCAGGGAGAAGACCGTAGAAATCGAGGGCGAGAAGATCAAGGTGATCCAGACGGTTAGGTCCGGGAAGGGAGGGCTCTGGGAGGGGTCCTCGCCTGAGGCATGCTCTAGTGGTTGTGAACGGTCTGGTCAGGTTCGTGGCTGCGTCGCTGCTTGCTGAGCCCAAGACCCTCAGCACCTCCGTATCTTTTTTCGCCTTTCTCAGCGGCCTGGTTCCCACCTTGCCCGTTTTTTTGTTTTGTTTTTTTTAGGGCAGGCCGGAGAGGGTGCATTTATGCCCTCTGTCCCTGCCTGACAGCTCCTGCCAGGAAAAGCATGTGTGATCCCATCCTTGACCCTGAGCCAGGAGCAGCGGCACCTGTGGGCAGAGGGAGGTATGAGGTAACCTGGTCCTGCTCTGTGGGGTGGATCCCAAAGCACTTTACACATCTTGAGGTCTCTTCTTCCTCTTGGGTGCCAATAGGGTGCAAAAACCCACTTTGGTTAAGCCCTGAGACATCACAGGGGAGGAAAGAATGGAAATCCACAGAGAATTACAGTTTATGGCTAAGATTATGGCTGAGCTGGAATAGGGGTGGAGTGGGGTGGTTCTGGCACAAAGTCATGAGCCCTTTTAAAGAAATTGAGACAGGGTCACCTGCCAGCCCTCCATAATAGACAAAACTTATTCTTTTGGAACAGTCCCCCTGAAATGATATCTCCTTTATTTGTCTGGGGTACCTAATGCTATTATTCATTCTATTGGTATTGTCTTCAGCAGGCCTTTGTAAAAATGCAGAGCAACTTCTCTGAGGGCCAAGGGAAGTGTCTTGCTCCTACCCTCTCATTAGTTTATGAGATCAGCTAAGTACAGATATTCTTGTCTGACCATTTGTACTCACTTTCGGTTCATCAACAGTGGAAACTCAATAGGACAGGGATATTTCAATGTGCAGAGGCTAGCGGGAGGTGGGACATGACAAGGGCAGCTTAATGTGTTAGGGGAACAGAGGGAGGCAGGGTTATAGGCAGGAAAGTCACCTCAAAACACAGGGCACTAAAGACCAACGCCACTAGACATATAACAGGCCTTTTCTTGAGCCTATGGTCAGATCCTGTCCTGCAAAGGTAAACCTCCCTCCTGCTGGTCAAACAGCTCAAATGACCACAAGGCCCCTCTAAGCGTGAGGTGGAGAGAAGAGCTGAGTAACTGGGGAGAATGTGGAACATTGTAAACTGTACAGACTCCTTGATTATTAAAATGAACATGTTTTAAAATGGCTTCAGAAACCTGGCCAAGACACTAGATATGTCAGGAAGATGGGTATTGCAGTACTGGTAAGGGAAAGTTCTCGAGAACAACGAAAACCCAGGGTCAGGAATATAGGACAGTGTTTTGAAATAGTGATATTTCTTGCCTCTTACATTTTGGGGGGAATTGCTACATTTTCTTTTTAAAGTCAAAGTAGGTATCTGTCTTTTCTCCTTTCCCAGGGTTTTATGTTGACATTTGCTTGGTTAGAACTTTCTCTAGTGTGTCTAGCTTCTTTATGTAAGGTTGTAAGATTCTGGAATTTCTAAAGCATCCAAAGTAGAAATATAGTTACGGATGTGCTCTTAAGCACTCAAGACCCTTAAAATTTAATGCTATTGCCTGTTTAAAATCAAGTTTCACAGTGAGCCAAACAGCTCTCTGGATTTAAGAGGGGAAATGAGTCCACCTGAAATGTACAAGGAGGAAAAAGGAAATGTTTGGGAGTCTGTGGGAAAAGGAAGCTAGAAACTGGAAAATGGGAGGTGAAAAACAAGTGGAAGAGGGTCATCACCCAGTGACCTCGGGGGAATTTTTAAAAGGTTCCTTCCCTTCTAACAGCCCAGGACCTAGCCAAACTGGATTTTATAGTCTCTGCCAAAGATTCTGGACTTTTTCCCAGGGGGCAGTGCCTGTGACAGTGTGACTCACTAGAAACGGAGCTCAGCAGGACACCACGTGCAGAGAAGTGCTCAGTACAGGTTTTTCAGAGGAAAGTGGTATTTTCAAGAGAGCCTTGTGACACTTGGTGACATGAAGGAGCCCTCTGAGAGCAGATTCTGAAGGCGCTCAGGTGGGATGTGGGTGTGGGGAGATGGTGACCCTGCCTCTTTTAAAGCTGCTGCAACTTCAGGGCCAAAGCCAGCAGGCAGGCTCAGCATGTCTGTGGGAAGATGGCAGAGCATAGCAACAAGCGCATGATCTCAGAAGAAGATTTGGTCCCATACTCTGGCTGGCCTGGCGTTTCTCAAGGAACAAGTACCAAAACCATGCTAGGAGGTGACTGTCAAAGGCTTCTCCCTTTGGGGAAGGGAGAAAAGTCCAGTCTGCCAGGCTGAGGTGGCCCTAGACCACAGCCAGCAATGAAAGGCTGTCAGGCTATAAAATACCAGTCCTTGCAGGAAAATGGAGAGGGCTCAGTGAGTTCTTCTCTCAGTTCAAGAGTAGGGTGTGGCCTGTCCTGGGCTGCCTCCCTGTGCCTCAGAGTAGCACTATGTCAACCCCTACAGGGGGATGACTGGTTTAGCATATTTGGGGCTACTCTCTTAATTACCAGTGCCATCCCTAGGGCTTTGAAACACCATTAGTTAGGTGTTTCCAGTCAATGTGTCCTCACCACATCACAACATTTATAATCCAGTGTTTACTGGTCTACAGGAGCGTCAAGAAAATCCTCTAATAGAGTGACCAGTTCGCTCAGCTGGTTAGAGCGTGTTGCTAATAATACCAAGGTTGCTGGTTCGATCCCTCCATGGGCCACTTTGAGCTGTGCCCTCTTAAAAAAGAAAAGAAAAGTATCCAATAATAATAAATAATAATAATAATAATAAGCTTCTGCTTTTTGAATAAACAAAGAGCACTCTTATTTGATTTTCACAGCAGCCTGTGAGATTAGGACTATTATATTATCATTCCTGTTTTATAGATAAGGAGACCAAAATTAGAGTGATTAAATAACTTGCCCAGGGGCTGATGGATCTGAGCTTCAGTCTTTGACCCTTGAGCCTAACTAAGCACTTCACCATCTCATTATCTTGCCTTCCCTCCAACCGGGCCAGGATTTCAACCTAGATTTAGAGCCCATGCTCTCTACCATTGTACCTACTCGATAGGGCAATATCTGGCCCTTAATGACTATTATGGGTCTGTGCACAGGGGAAGGTGGCATACTGGGCAGCCAGCCTGCTGGTCTCTTCTAAACCAGGGGTCCAGGGTTATAACCCAGGACCCAGAAGCCTTCAAGATGGAGCCGTCAAGGTACCCCAGACATTGAGCTGAGTATCTAGGTTTTACTTTTTTCACCTTGACTATCTCACCTTGGGTGTGAAAATCAGAGATGTTCAGAGATGGAAGAGACTTTAGAGAATCTCTAATCCAATGGCTTCATTTTACAGATAGGAAACTGAGGCTCAGGAAGGAAAAGTGAGTTGCCCAAGATCACACAGGACCAGGCTTACAACTCAGGTCTCCTAATTCCCCTTCCAGTGCTCTTTCCATATAAATCCCTGCTCTGGGCTTGTCCCGTGGTCCATACAATCCATGCAGTTACCTGTGAGAGGGACGTGGAGGGACATCATATAATAAAGCTGACAGTCCTTCCTGACATCAGCCTAGGAAGGGTGGGGGCATCCCCCAACCCCCAAAGGAAGGGTGGAGCTTCCCTTAATGACTATTATGGGTCTGTCTCCTACAGGTTTAGCTAAATCAAATTGAGCCTGTCTCAGACTAAAAGCACTGGAAAATACCAAATAGGAGTGTGTGTGGGGTGGGATGAAGGAGGTATTAGAGGGGAGGCTCAGAACAAATTTTTGAGCCATTCTTTGTAAATTCTCATGGAACTACCTCCTCCTGCATAATTTGGTTCCTTCCACAGGCTGGGCACTACCTCAGCCCCAGCCCTCTGGACCAGGCAACCTGCAGGTCAGCCATAGCGGTGGGCAGGTGCCACCTGGGACTATGGATTTCTCTTCCTCTGCTGATCACTTGGAAAAACACCTTCCTGTGTTACATTACCGAGTGGACAGAAGCTGAGCTAAGTGTTCTGTCAGAAGCTGCCTGTTGTCAGAATGACATCATGTCTTCCTTAGAGTTTCTGAGCTTCCATCTTCTTCCAGTTAACTTAATGGTTAATTAGCCATCAGTGTGTGTTTCTCTGTCTGCCTTGCTGCTTCGATTTTTGTGCATAAGTTTATCTTTTTCTCTGTCCTCCTTTGCCAATCTCTGGGTCAGCCTTGTGTGTGTGTCTTAGACACAGATAGGACAGTCCAGCTAGTTAAAAAAATATTTGTTTTGAACTTTTCCCATCATTCACTCGGCACCCTCCAAAGGTTACATGTGACGGGCCAGCCGCCACGAGTCGATCAGTACCTGAATGGGGGAGTGGGAATGAAATAAAAGACACACACAAATGCTAATGCGGCCGGTCTTCAGTCATGCTGAAGCCCTGAGTTTATTATCTCTAACCAATATATACAGTTTGAGTACGTGCAGTTAAACGAAGAAGATATGCATTATCTCAGCGAAAGTAAATCTTTCCAGCCTCAACTTTACTTTGACATAGAAGATACAAGGTCACTGAAACTCACAAAAGTAAATATCTCAAGGAGACAGAACCTACCAATTGTCCAGAAAGCCCTTAGTCTTCTGTGTCCGGGAACTGGCCGTTTCCACCACATTCCTCAGCAGCCGTTAGGCGCCTCTCAGATAAGGCAGAGACAATGTTATGGGGGCAGAAACCGAGCCAGTCTGCAAGGTTCAGGGTTGCAAGAAACCATGGCTCCCCACATCTCCCCCTTTTTTATTTTATAAAAGCAAAGTCCATCCAGCCAGGATGGCGAGGTGACGGTGCCTGACTTAGGTGTCTCAGGACGCCAGCCTCAACTTACCCGTCTTTGGTACTCATATTTTATTATATAAGCCCTGTCTTAGGTGTTGAAGTGGCTCCCAAGTACTTACCCGTCTTTGGCTAACCCGCCCCTCTAAATGCATGGGGGAGAAAGACTTAAGGCTTCGCCTTAAGCTCAAGCTGATGGATGTCAGCTCGTAAGTCTAACATTTTGTTGATGAAACATCTAATGAGGATGGGGAGTAGGCATAGAACCAAGCAGACACAGATGCTCAATGTAAGAAATATTATAACAGAATGGGTAATATAAGGCATAGAGGGCAAAACACTCCTAAGAACATCAACAAACTCAGAGGCAGCCTGAGCTGCATCAAATTTTAAGGGTTCAGCTTCTCTCATACTTTGAATTTTATCATGAAGCCAGCTTTCTTTTATACACACAGAAACAAGAAGGTTACATAAAGCGGCTGAGGCAGCAAGTACAGATTAGTTACGTTTTCTCAAAGTTTGACCCTGACTGTCTTTAGACCTTTTGATATTGTCCCATTCCCAGAACAGCAGGTGTCTGTTTGTTCTTTATGCTTATCGGAGTTCCCCTTAGCGATCCTCCCAAACTCTGCTTGAAGTTACATTTTCTTAACCCTTAATGCTCCAATTCCCTACATATCCCCCTTTTTTATTTTATTTTTTTTTATTTTTATTTTTTAGATCGTGTCTGGCTTAGGTAGTCAGTACAGACATTTTCACTTACCCGTCATTGGATATCAATCATCAAAGCGATCGACTCCTGTCTTAGGTTGTAAAAACGCTTACTGATCATTACCCGTCATTGGCTACCGATCTCCTTTGAGGAAAGCCAGAGACAGCAGTGGCTTTTCCCAGGCAGGGGGAAGGGGAGGCAAGGCTCCTTTTTGGATCTTTTAAGGCAGCTCATTGGGGGTCCCCACTCGGTTTTGCCTGGCTTAGGTTGTATCTCCCGTGAGATATCTTACCCGTCTTTGGCTGCAAACCATCTTTTGGGGACCAGACAGAGAGACATAAGGTGTAAAATATAGAGATAAGCAAAGTTCCTAAAAAGGCACAGTCTTACAGGCTCTTCTTTCCTTAAGGAAAGACATGGGGGGACAGTCGGCTAGGCTGTTGTGTGACTGCATCTCCCCCTTTTTTGTTTTTGAAGCATGAGAAACACAGAACGTGTAGTTATTTCATTTACAGCCTGTCGGAGGGCTATTTGTCCACATCTGAGGACTATGTAAAATAAACAGAACAATAAACAGAATAGCAATATCCCCAGCAAACCCTCTACCCAAAGTCTTTATCCATTTAACAGGGTCTGAAGTGGAAAGTCCTTTTGCAGCTGCGGAAAGTGAGAGCTTTTTCACACCCTAGGGACGTGGATGGGTATCTATAGATGTCTTTTTTTTTTTTTGTGGGCTGTTGTTTATGGTATGGTTTAACACCGACCAGGAATTTACAAAGGTTTTTCTTTAGGACCTGGAGAAATACAAGCAAAGCCTCTTCCCCGTGTTATCTCGCGGGGAGAAGTAGGATCAGCTTCCCCACGTAATATTTTAAACAAAGGTTGTAATTCACCGGTTGTCAACCGCAACTGAGGTCTAATCCAGTTAATGTCTCCCAGTAGCTTTTGGAAATCATTTAATGTTTTTAAACAATCTCGCCAGATTTGTATTTTTTGAGGCACAATGGCCTGAGGCATTAAACAATATCCCAGATAAGAGTAAGGAGGCACTTGCTGAATTTTTTTTTTTGGGGGGCTATAACCAGCCCATAATTGTGGAGCTTTTTTTTTTTTTTTTTTTTTTAAATGAGCAAAAGCAGCAAGCAACTTTGGTTCACAAGAGTGGGCATGAAGTATGTCATCCATGTAGTGGATGATGTAAATATCTGAAAATGTCCTTTAGGTAGGTTTTATTGCAGCTGATACAAATTTTTGACATAATGTAGGGCTACTAGCCATTTCTTGAGGTAGCACTAGCCAATGATATCTCTTAAAAGGTTTTTGTAAGTTAACAGAAGGAACACTGAAAGCAAACCTAGGGCAGTCATCAGGATTTAAAGGTATAGTATAAAAACAATCTTTCAAGTCCAAAACAATTTTATATGTGTTTTTTGGTATGGCTGCAGGACAGGGCAAGCCTGGCTGTAAGGCTCCCATTAATTCCATGGTTTTATTAACTTTTTGTAAATCTTGTAATAATCTCCACTTACCAGATTTTTTTTCCATAATATCAAAAATGGGATAATTCCAGGGAGAATTGGAGGAAGCAATGTGTCCCTTTTAAAGTTGGTCCTGTACTAGCAGCTTGTAAACTCTTTTGTAGGGGGGACCTTTGATCTTTTACGCCTGGTAATTGTCTCATTGTCACAGGGGCTACAACAGGGGCCTCAGGCTGTGGATCTAGCCCTGCAACTACACTTGGAGGAGAACTTAATTGTAACCTAGGCTTCTATTTTGATTGAGATTTTAATAAAGGCCCAGTCTGTTGAGCCTGGACTAATTGCATTTGAACAGAGAGGGAAGTGAGTGCAGCTTGTAATCTTTGCACCTCTGCTTCCAAGGGGGATCTTTACGCCGAGGATTCCATTGATTTCTAAAAGGAATCTGGGGACTCCGAGGACAATTTCCTCCATCCACAGCAACTTTGAGCTCAATCAGCTGTCCCTGAATCTTTTTTAGCTGATCTGCAAAAGAAAGTGTAGTGCCTGCAGGTTGTCTGCCTTCTTGAGCCATAGCCACCAAAGGAGGGTATTTGTCCCTATTATATTTGGCTGCTTCATCCTCTAAGTCTTCCTGATCCTGAGGGTCTAAATCTTCCCAGTCCTCGACCGGAGGTTCCTGATAAATAGGCTCTGTATCTTTAAAAAGTTCTTCTGTGGGTTTGGCTTCCTCCCCCTTTTCTCTCTCTGCCAGAGAAGCGGCAGATGAAAGAATTTCTTCATTGCCAGCTTGTTTCACTTTCTCTAGTTTACAGCTCTTACGCCTGAGATCTAAACAATCTCTAATCAAGGTCCACAACCCGAATGTTTCTACAGGGATCTGCTGAGGTCCGTGGGCAGCATAATAATCTTGTAACTGCTCTCCCACTTTCTCCCAAGTTTCCAGACTGACAGTGCCTTTTTCTGGAAACCATGGACAAACTTCTTTTACAAGTTCTAAAAACTTATCTAACTGTTCTCTGCTCACCCGACTGCCACGGGCGGCAAGCAATTTCTTAAGCCCTCTAACATACAGGTCCTTGCTGCTAGCGTGACCCATCCTTCACCCTAACTCGGCCCTTCAATCAACAAGGAAAACACTCTGATGCCCGTCTGGCCGTGCCCCTCGCGGAGCTAAATGTGTCTTGGCTAAGGCGCTTCGGTATAATCTCCCGAACAGGTGGACAGAAGTCCAGTCGCCGTTATGCCGTATGACAGAACCGGAACCGCAGATTAGGGCCCAAGCAAGCTCCGTGACAAGAAGTCGTGGAACTATCACTCACTCACACATTCATTCGACCGAGGGGTATTGTGCCTTACTCACCGCGCATCCACTGAAATTAGCTCTCTACGAGCTGGGCCCTTGCCACGCGGTGTTCCTCACTGTTATCCCCCGTATTCAGGTCCCTGTTCGGGCACCAAGTGTGACGGGCCAGCCGCCACGAGTCGATCAGTACCTGAATGGGGGAGTGGGAATGAAATAAAAGACACACACAAATGCTAATGCGGCCGGTCTTCAGTCATGCTGAAGCCCTGAGTTTATTATCTCTAACCAATATATACAGTTTGAGTACGTGCAGTTAAACGAAGAAGATATGCATTATCTCAGCGAAAGTAAATCTTTCCAGCCTCAACTTTACTTTGACATAGAAGATACAAGGTCACTGAAACTCACAAAAGTAAATATCTCAAGGAGACAGAACCTACCAATTGTCCAGAAAGCCCTTAGTCTTCTGTGTCCGGGAACTGGCCATTTCCACCACATTCCTCAGCAGCCGTTAGGCGCCTCTCAGATAAGGCAGAGACAATGTTATGGGGGCAGAAACCGAGCCAGTCTGCAAGGTTCAGGGTTGCAAGAAACCATGGCTCCCCACAGTTACACATGTATTTTTCTCCCCTTTTCCACTTCTACTCTCCCTTGCTGGCCTCCAACAAAAGGACATTCATGCCTCATCTACAGAAAGATGCCAGATATGTTCCCCAGGGAAAACAAATACCCGTGTCAGCTATAAGCACATGCAGGGGATAGGGGACTTGCTGAAGCTTGCTCAGGCAGCAGTAGCCCCAGGAAAATGGTTTAAAAGGCTACGTTTATCTATGGTAGCTCTCTATGCTATGCACCCTTGACCTTCCTCCAGCATCCTCATCACTTTAGACCTGCCTCCAGCCACCCATGGCAGATTGCTGGCATTCCTCTCTCCTCCCTCTCCCTACCGACTGTCTTTTCCTTGGCTAAATCTCGTTGTCAAGAAGCCAAGCTTTCTGTGCTTTCCAGGATGAGAACCAACGGATCCAAGGACAAGTGCTACCAGAAGGGCTGATGGGCCTTCTGTGACAATGGCAACAACTAACATTTGCACTTTATATTTTGCAAAACCTCTTTCTCATGTGTTATGTCATTTGCCTACTCATTTGCTTAGCTACTAAGCAGAGGAGCTGGAACCCAAGTCTCCCAATTCCAAAGCTACGGCTGCATTTCAACAGTACCCGCTCAAGTATTTGTCGGGCCAGACTTGCTGGTGGAGGTTCAGGCTACAGAGGAACAGTGTGTATTAGGCACTGTGCCATGTATTTACAATGAATGCTAATCCTCACAGCATCCCTACAAATTTGCTGTGGTTATCCTCGGTTTCCAGAGGAGGACACTAAGACAGAGTAAGTAACTTGCCTAAGGACACCTAACTAATAGTATGTGATTGTGCTGAGATTGGCACCCAAGTTGGTTTGATTCCACTACACCTCACTGGCCCTTGGAGAGAAAAGAGGATCTGGGGAACACGTATTGGCTAAAGGGCAGCTGTCACCTCTGGCCATCATGTGGATGCAATGCTCACAGGAAGGGAAGAATGGACAACAGGAGTGCCAGCTGCAAAAGGGGAAGGACATGCTTTCACTGTCCAGAAGGGGCCAGGGGTTTATGAGGATGTTGAGAAGAAGAGAGACACCAAAACCCCAAACAAAATGAGGTCTTTTGTGTCCAGTGAGCCAGTGAGCCTGACTGCTGTGTTCTCCCTTGGTGATGGCTCTTCTGATTTTCTGCTGTGAGCAGCCTGCTTCCTGGCTCACCTCTCACCACAAACTTGGGGTAGGGTTTATAAAGAGCTGGAATGGAAGCAGTGCCTACAGTTTAAATTCTGAGAGTCCAAATAAAAGCTTCAAGGCTCCCCATCATACTGGAAAGGCAAAGTTGATCTCCAGCAGAGAGGGCCCTCCCTGTAGTTCCGGCAGCTTGCGTGGTGTACACAATTCTGAAGCCAAAGAAAAGCCAAACCACCAATCTACTCAGCCCCAAACACTTCACACCCACTTGTGTGCCCCACTAGTGGCAGATATTTTTAGAGTCCTGAGCTCATGTTGTTAAAGCATCTGTCACATACCTGAGGGTTGATAGGGATTCAGCCTTTTTCAGAGGCAAAAGTTAGGACTATTGGGGGCGGGGGCGGGGGTGGCGACCGGGAGCCAAGTGGTAACAATATTCTTGTGCTATACCTGCTCTCTTCCCACTGACCTCCATTCCTTCCCTGGCCTGCTCTCCCTTTCTTCCTGCTCAGAGCATCAAAGTGGTGGAAGAAACGAACATCTCTTCTGTCTCTGCTTGTGGAAGCAAATCAGTCTTCGAGGACTTATGTTTTTCTGCATAACCAAAGTCAAATGTTCTCTCTGAAGTTGCCTTGGCAGATAACTAGGATGCCAGACTGCTTGTAGTTCTAGTGGTTCAGGCCAATACTGCTTTTTGATAATGATGGTGATGATAACGATGATTCTGACAACCATAATGATGAGTGATCTGATGCAGAAAAATATAGCTTACAGTTTAGCTGGAGAGATGCCATGAGCACTGATGAAACAATTAGAGAACAAATAAATATATTCTAAATGGTGTGGTACAGACTTAAAATGCAACATAAATTCCTAAGAAAAGAGAATTGAATGCGGAGGAGGTTTTGGGAAGAATTTGGAGGCATGAGCTGAGCCTTGAAGAATGGGTAGGGCAACGAGGGGGCAACCGATTCTGTAGGGGAAGGACCAAAGGTACAGAGGAGGGAATGAACCAGGTGTAGCTCAGTAATTTGAAATGAGGTTGGGTGGGGTCAAATTATGGCAGACAAGATATTTCATTTGATGCCACATGCAATACAGGGCTATCATAATTTCCTGACGAGGAGGATGACATGCTGATAAAAGCAGGGATTTAGGAAGGCTAGTTTGAAAGCAGTATGCAAAAGGACTGGAGTGGAGACATCTGGAATCCAAAAGACTTCACTGTAGTCCAGGAGTGAGGAATGAAAGGTCTGGCCTAGGGACATGAAAATCAAAATAGAAGAATGGGTGAATCTGAAGGTTGTGCCAAAGGCATGTGTCGGCAATGTCCATAGAGGGGATGAAGGAGAGCCTGGACAATAAAAATTGATGTTCAGAATGATGACTCTGGGGCTCTGTAAGATTTTCACTCAGCAAGGAGATTCAGTTATAGTTACTAGATTATATTTATTGACTTCTAACTCCAAATGAAAGCTATACTTCGTTTTAAGAGCCATAGTAGTCAATCAGTGGCCACAATCAAATTTTCTTCGATAACAGAATTGTATAGGGCCTTGGGACCATCATTCTGAATATGAATTTCTCTTGTCCAAGACTTTGGAGATGTAAAGGGAAACAGATTGGGCTGAGTGTGCGTTGACTCCAGAGTGTCCCTTGGGAGCTCTATGTCTTTGTATATGTTTCTTATAGTGGCATTTTTCCTTTGTAATTTGGCCTTTATCCCAAAAGAAAAAAAATCCAGAATGCAGAAGAAAAATCCAGTGAGTTAAATCCCGTTTTATATAACAGTGAAGTGAACTTAAAATAAATTGAGCTACAAGGTGAGATTTTTTAACACTTAAAAACAAAAGTCATGCAAAAAACCCCTCAAAACAAAGTGGTGAATGCTTACAGTAGAAAATTTGGAAAATACAAAAAAGTAGAAGAAAATAAATATTACCTATAGTTCCACTGCCCATAAATAATCATTATTGTTCTGGTGTATATACTTCCAGTTTTTACTATGCATGTGTCTGTTTAATATGCTTTTTTAAAAATTGGGACCACAGAATATTAAAAATTTCATATCTTGCTTTCACTTATATTTTGTGTGCATTTCCTCCACCATTTATTTTTTGAAAACATTATTTTTAATAACAGCATAATAACCCACTGTGTGTGTGTGTGTGTGTGTGTGTGTGTGTATACACTTTAGCTATTCCTCTCCTAATGAGCATTTAGGTTGCTTCCTGTTTATCAAAAGGTATAAGTAACACTGTGATTAAGGTCTTTGTACAAAATTTGACCACATCTCTGCTATTTCTTTTGTATAGATTTCTGGAAGTGGGATTATAGGCTCAAAGAGTTTTGAAGATTTTTAAGGTTCTTGATAATATTGCCAAACTGCCCTCAGAAAAGTTGACCAATTTACATTCCAGTGTTCAACTAAAAGCCTTAAGATTTTTCAACTCAAGATTTTCAGCTAAAAATCTTAAGAAAACTTTATAAAACTGGAAAGAAACTTCTTTCTATACTTTGATAAGTCCATTCTGCCAATCTGTCAAAGAACCAGTTCCTGTGTCTGGGCTTGTCACCTCAGTTTTATAATGCCACAGAACAATGGTTTTTTTTCTATCTATTCATGTTTCCTTTTCTGACTCCAAATATGGGTTTTTGTGTCTTCTAGGTTCAGGTGTGGGATACAGCAGGTCAGGAACGCTTCCGCAAAAGCATGGTTGAGCATTACTACCGCAATGTGCATGCAGTGGTCTTTGTCTATGATGTCACCAAGATGACATCCTTCACCAACCTCAAGATGTGGATCCAAGAATGCAATGGGCATGCTGTGCCCCCGCTAGTCCCGAAAGTGCTTGTGGGCAACAAGTGTGACTTGAGGGAACAGATCCAGGTACCCTCCAACTTAGCTCTGAAATTTGCCGATGCCCACAACATGCTCTTGTTTGAGACATCAGCCAAGGACCCCAAAGAGAGTCAGAATGTGGAGTCAATTTTCATGTGCCTGGCTTGCCGATTGAAGGCACAGAAATCCCTCCTCTATCGTGATGCTGAGAAGCAGCAGGGGAAGGTGCAGAAACTGGATTTCCCACAGGAAGCTAACAGTAAAACTTCCTGTCCTTGTTGAAACCAAATGGTGTAAATACAAGATCAATTATCATTGGAGTTTTTTCTTTTCCTTTTTCCACGCCTGCATAAATGCTGACACCTGCTTGTTTCCATACAAATAGATATTAAAATAAAATTTGTATAGATTATCACATGCCTTCATGTCTTGTTTTCCTCTGAGAAGATTTTTCTGATTGTGATGAGTAGAAGAGGCAGCTTGCCCTACTAGAATGACATGCCCGTGCTCAGGCACACTCCCTACCAGCCTTCTATGACATCTGAAGACCTCATTGTCTGAGTCACTTCTTCAGGACACGTTCATTGTCTCACTCAGTGTCATCAGTGGGCAGAAATGCCCAGGAGGTGTGGGATACAGGCTAGATATCCCACCTACCAGAGGAACATGAACCAATGCAGATGGCAGGATAGAGAAGTTTTGAAAGGAGATGTTGACTCATCAGTGTTTCCTACGCTCCCTGTATGTTGAGAAGAAGCTGCTCTCTCCTTAGTTCCCAAAGTTTAAAAATGAAAAGTATAGGTTACCCAATGGGCCCAGCTGCTTCCAAAGTGTTAGATCCTTCTTCCCATTTTCCACCAACCCGTCTCTCACACCAAAAGGGTTCCCCAATCCCACCCTTTCTTGGAGAGAGCAGGGCTCCAACTAACAAATATGTATTCTGGCCCCAGATCTTTGCTGGGTGCTATGGAGGAAACATAATGAGCAGGATTCATTCCCTACATCCAAAGACCCTTTGATCTAATTGTGGGAACAATGTACACGCTGAAACTACTTGGGAACACAAATTAGACAACTATATCACCAAGTGCAGGGCTGTGCTATGGGAATTAAGAGCACTATGTATTCAACATCAGGAAAGTGTCACTGAAAAAGAATCAAACTTATTTTGTTATGTTGAATAAAGTTTAATGTTTGGATTGGTACAGGAGGGAAGTAGACAAAAGTCGGGGAGCAGGAATGACCTTGGAGTTTGAGTGGGGGGACACCCGGGAGTCTGACCCACTGACAACTGAGCAGCCCTAGTGGGGAGCCAAGGGACAGGAGGATTGTACATCAGGCAGGTCAGTGTGTTGCTTTTTGAGCCAAATGGGAGCTTTTGATGGCTCTCCAGAAGGAGTCCTGTAGGTGTTTTTTATACATCTGGTCCTAGGGGTGTGAAAGCCCTTTGTCCAATTAAAGAAACTAAATGTCTATAAAGACATATCTACAATAGCTCCAGGTAGATCTCTTTGCTTGGTTGGGGGGTGCTCCTTAAGGCACCTTTGTTATCGGAAGCCTGTGGGGAGAGGGTCCCAGGCAGAGAGCCTGAGCATGTTCCTCTGCTAAGCAAATGCAGGTCTGCCCCCTGCCCCCTGCCAACAAAGAGTAATACATCCCAGATGTGCTTCCCACCCAAACAAATAGCCTGTCTGGTCCTTCCTGGTTGTCCCTTTAGCCCTCTTACTCCCACACTGGCTTATCCCTAACCCCTGTCACCACCTGGCCTTGGGCTCAGCCCAGCCCCCAGGCTGGTTCTCATTACTTGGCTTCTGCCTGGATTCCAGTCTTTGGAGACTGCCTAGTACCCCAGTGAGAGCTTTCTTACTAGTTGCCTCTACCCAAGGCCTGGTCCCTGGATCTCACCCAAGGGGCTGGGAGCCTGTTTTCTGTTGGTGAACTGCCAGCTGAAACTCTTGTTGCTGATTCTCCCCAGTGGAATACCTCAAGGCCTTATCCCAGACTTCAGATGTTGATCCCTTGCCCAGGACATGACCTGCTGTTGTGGTGTCTTTTGGGTCCTGTGACCTGGCTGGGCCACGTCACAGTGGCTGCAGGTATATTTTAGTCTGGGTCCTGGCCTGTCTTGGTCAGTGCCCCTTTCTGCTGTAACAGAGTCAAGATGACAACATTCCAAGTCCTCTAATCAGGATTGCCTCTTCTAGACCTAGATTGCCTCTAACACTTTTCAACAAACATTTACTGAGCTACCTACTACGTACCATTGTTCTAAGCCTTAGGGATACATAGGTGAACAAAATAAAATGTTGCTCTCATAAAGGAGACAGACACTAAAGCAGAAATGAGATGCATAAATGAGACAATTTGAGAATAGTAAGGACTCTAGGGGCCATGAAACAGGGAAAATGGATAGAAAGTGAGGGATGTGGGGGGGGGGGGGAGGATAACATATTACCTAGAGTGGTCACAAAAGGCATCGTTGAAGAGACATTTGAGCTGGCCTGAATGAAGAAAAGCAACCAGCTGTGAGGTCAGGGAGAAGAGAACCCAAGCATGGGAAACAGTAAATGCCAAGGTCCTGAGGCAGGAGTGAGGTTGGTGTGTTTGAGGAACAGAAAGGAGACCAGTGTGGCTGAACGAGAAAGGGAGAGAACGTGGGAGATGTGGCAAGGAAGTAGGTAAGGCCAGGAATGTTAGGTTGGGGTTTTATTTAAATGCAGTGGGAAGCCAGTGGAAAGTTTTAGCATCATCTAGACTCAGTAACCTATGGAAAGACTCAGCAGGCTTGCTGACCTGCAAGAGGGAAAAGCCTCTACTTTCTTATCTCTTCTGAGAGGAAT
Source organism: Rhinolophus sinicus (assembly GCF_057876585.1). Lineage (NCBI taxonomy): Eukaryota > Metazoa > Chordata > Mammalia > Chiroptera > Rhinolophidae > Rhinolophus > Rhinolophus sinicus. Next base: position 91,946,233 of record NC_142518.1, read on the forward strand.
AGATGCCTCTTCCTGGGTGACTCCTGAGTGTGGACCTCAGGGCTGCCACTTCCATGCTGGCTGCCCCCCCCCTTAAAAAACAGATACTGAAAACTTCTCCCAGATTATTACCTTTTGTTCCTGCCCAGGCTGTGGCACTTCTGGTTTGAATAACAGGTACCCAGTAATCCTACCTGCCTCTATCTTCTGTGCCTCACCTGTGTGATTCTGTCCCTTCCTGCAGTATGACATTGCTCTTCCTCAGGTGTCTGGGGACAGCCAAGAAGTCCTGGGGCTACCCACTGTGACCCCAGGAATCCTGAGATCTCTGGGCTCCACCCAGTCTTCCAACCCCAGAACTTCCTGCTGGCAACAGCAGGGTGGCACAATGACTTTGGTATCCCTCAGATTGAGCAAGAGGACTTGGGAATGGTCTATACCCAAGGCACACCAAGAGGAAGGGGACTCTGAACGCCAGGGAACCATGGCACCCTTGTTGCCATGAGGGTGGTGAGGAGCAGGCAGATTCAAGGGAAGCAGGGCATTTCCAGGTTCCTCATTCAGCCTATGTTTCTGGAATGATCCATGATGGCCAGTAGCTCTCCTCTACAGCTCCTCTTCACTTTCCAGACCTGTATCCTTGAGTCCTCACTGATGCTATGGAGACAGAACCTGGAGAAATAACTACCAGCATTTGAATGCCTATTATGTGACAGGCCCTGTGCTAAAACACTAGCTCATTTAATGTTCCTTCAACCCTATGAGGCAGGGATAATTTCCATTTTACAGCTAAGAATATGGATGCACCAAGGGATTTAGTGACTTGTCCAAGGTGAGGCGAGATCTGGCTTACTTCAAGTCTAGGCTCTATGATTTTATATTGTCTTTCCAGCTAGTTCCCAGCTCCAGGATTTCTCCCTTTGCAGGACTGCAGGTTTACTCCAGCCAGTCCCACTGACCCATGGGGGTTTGATGAGCAGGCAATTCAGTATCCGAGAGGCCAGACCGGGACATTCCTCCTTGAATGGGATGCCCCTAACCAGATCCCTATAAGAAGCCCAAGTGGCTGACAAAAATGTCAGCTCTGGGCCAAAGGAGTCCCTAAGATGTCCTGGCCTTGGACAATAGCTGGGGACCATAAAGCCAGCTGGACTTTGCTGCTCAACCTTTGGGGCTGTAGGATCTGTCATTGACCACCCTTCCCCCAATATCTGCACGTCCACTCAGGCCCCTGGATTCAGCCTGAGGACTTGCTCTGGCAGAGCTCAGTGCACTTGAGGACTAGCTCAGTAGGATCCTTCACTCAGCAAGCCCAAGACCAGATGTTGCCCTGAGCACCATCTAGAGCAGTACCTAGGAGGGATACACAGCCCAGAACAGCCGGAGAAGCCCATCCCCCTAAATGAAGCTGACTGCAGCCCACCCTGAGTGTGTGTGGGTGAGGATGGAAGATGTGGAGACGTGCTAAGAGCTCCCTGGTTAGCAAGGCTCAGCTTCTCCTGAAACTTTGGGTGGCTGATAGAGAGAGTGAAGCCAGGGGTTATTCTCCTGTAACACCTGAGGAGATAGACTTGCTGCGTTATGTTATAGAGACCACCATCCACCGGCCATCCCTCATCCCCTCACTGGGAGGGACCTGGCTCCCTCTGAAAGGGCTGACCTCATCTCCACTTGTTTCAACCTTGTTCTGAATTGAAGTACCCTTGACTGTCAACTCCCATAAAGGCTGGTGCTGGGGCAGCAGGACTCAGATATGAGTTCCCAGAGATTCCCCTAGATTAGTGGTTCCCAAATGCTGGTTCACAGCTGACAGCATGAAATCAATTGACAACTTGTTATAGATTTCTGAAGCACCAGCCCTGGACACTCTGACCTACTAGATCTGGGTGCAGGGTCCAGGAATTTATAACGTTGAAATGGCCAGTTGATTCTGATATGCCTCCAGGTTAGTATTTCTTAGAGTCTCTCTCTCTCTCTCTCTCTCTCTCTCTCTCTCTCTCTCTCTCTCTCTCTCTCTCTCTCTTTCTCTCTCTCTCTCTCTCCTATCTCTATCTTTCTCTCCATCTATCTCATCGATCTCTATCCCTCCATCTATCTCTATTTCTGTATCTCTAGGCTTTCTGATGAACTCTAAAATCAGAAACTACTTTTCTTGAGCCAGATCTTCAAAACCAGTGGTCTGGGTAACTATGGAACCCAGTCTGGTGACGTGGATCCTTTCTTAGAAAAATGAAACTGTTCCAGTCATACCAAATGTCCTAGGCTGTTTATCTGAAACTAGTAGGCAAGAGCCTCTTAACCACGAGAGACAAGTGAAGAACTAATTCAGAGTATTAACACCTCTATAATGTGAGGACCACTCTGGAAGCAAGAGACAAGATTGATAATTCAACAGAGACTGCATGTCTGCTGCGTGCCCTCTGCTGGTAAAATTAGAGAAAGTTGGAAAGTGTTTACCAGTAGTTTTTCTGACTGGTATTGACCATATCCTGGGATGGAAGCCCATACAGAAGGAGCTAATCCTGTCCCAGTCTGGGCACTTAGACATCTGGAATTAGAAGGGTTACTCATTTTTTAAAAAAAGAACAACACAGCTTTATTGAGGTATAAATGATATATAAAAACTGAACATATTTATATCATTTGATGAGTGTGCACATATGCATACACCTGTGAAACCATAACCACAATCAAGGTAATAAAACGTATCAGTCACTTCCAAAAGTTTCTTTGTACCATCACCCTTTTTATGGTAAGAACATTTAAAATTTGTTAAGAGGGTAGATCTCATGATAAGAGTTACTTTTATAAGTAAGGTACCTCTGGCTAGTCACTGGGGCTTAACTCTCCCAAGGGAAATCTGTGAACCCTGGTAAGAACGACTAGCATGGCAGCAGGGCAGGAGGAGCGATATTAAGAAGCACATTATCTACCCAGGAAGATAGATTTTGAAGCTGGGTAAGTGGCCTTGGAGTTTTAAGAGAAACCACTGTGGGCATGGGAAGATTCTCATAGGCTATGACACAGTTGAGATAGACTGAGAAATGGGCCTCATGACCTGAGCTGACTCTGTGGTTGGTACTTAATCCCTTCCCCAGTGACAAAATACGTATTGTGTACCACTACATTCACTCTTAAAGTACTGGAGGAAGCGTCAGGTGAAAGAAGGGATAAGAAACCTGGCCTGCCTGATCCTTACCAACCAATTCCAGGTGGAAACCCCAATACTTCAGATAAAGGGGAGGGAGGTACACCAGGTAGTGTGGTCCTGCTTACCCTTCCATGGAGATCATTAGATGGGAAGGATATCAGACCTAGCCTAGTTTTCAACCTCTATACCTCCAACTGAAATGATTCATGGCACCTCACATTTATTGTTTACTATGCACTAAGTCCTCTGTTATGTGCTTAACATGGATTATCATGCTTAAGACTCACAATAACCTCTGAGGCACAGAATGATCACAGCAGCTTGCCCAGGGTCACCCCGCTGGCCAGTGTTAGAGCAGGGTATACCCCAGGTCTGTCTAACGGCAGAGCTAGCACCACAGTGCTAACTTCTTATTCTTCTCTGTTTCCCCCAAGCCTGAGACTAAGGGCTTCATTCCTGGTGCATTCAGGACTAAGTAGATTTGCTGGCAGCTGATGCTAGATGCCAGGGCTTGAGCTGCTGCTCAGGGGCACGGGAGTAGAAAGTCTAGGAATGGGCCAGCTCGAACAACTGGAACTTAAAAAAAAAAAAAAAAGTATTTTCTATGAAGTGATCCGCCTGATAAGTCCAGTGCCCATCTGGCACCTTACATAATCTTCACATTATTGATATTATTGCCCATACTGTATTTCATATCCCCATGACTATATCATGCCTACTAATCCCTTCACCTTCTCCCCGTCGCCTCCCCCTTCCATCTAGCAACCAACAGTTTTTCTTCTATATCTGTTTTGTTTGCTCATTTATTCTGTTCTTTAGATTCCACATATACGTGAGATGTGTAGATGCCTGACCAATGTGCTGTACACCTGAAGCTGAAGTAGAATAATACTAAATGTCAACTATAAACACACACACACACACACACACACACACACACACACACACACAGTCACAGGATGTGGAGTACAGCATAAGGAAGTCAACGATATTGTAACAGTTATATAAGATGTCAGAGGGGTAGTAGCTTGGGGGAGGGGGTAATCACTTTGTGTGGGGTGTCAATGTCTAACTATTACATTGCTTTGTACACCTGATACTAATAAAAATGCAAAAAAAGAGAGAAGTTTTAGAAAAGCTTCTTGCATTGAGAGATGAGAAGAAATCACCTCTGTCCTTTCCAATTCTCCATTCCCATGAACAAAAATAGTGTGATCATGTATTACCCTGCTTCCCAGAAAATAAGACCTAGTCAGACAATCAGCTCTAATGCGTCTTTTGGAGCAAAAATTAATATAAGACCTGGCCTTATATTACAGTAAAATACAACTGGGTCTTATATTAATTTTTGCTCCAAAAGACGCATTAGAGCTGATTGTCCGGCTAGGTCTTATTTTCGGGGAAACACGGTAGCTTTTTTCCATGGCCATAATAAGCATTTTAAGCCAGTAATGAAGATAATGAATGTTTAGGCCTCTGCATAAGGACTGCTTGTCTATGTATCAGAAATCACTTTTGAAATTGTACGGATCTTCCATGAAAGAAAATGAGTAAACTGAGGTCACTTGTTCAGATTTGATTAAAACTGGGGCAGGGAGGATGCTGTTTCTGTAATTTGAACACATCAGTACTTCCTGATACCATTTTATTTTCAGAACAAGTGACCTCAGTTTACTCATCTGTAAAATGGAATTGAATTGAAAAATCATCTTTATGTGATTTTTTCAAGATTTAAATAAGATAATGTGAAATCTAGTTTATAGATAAACATTTGTTTTGTTTTTATAAATTTTATTGGGGAATATTGCGGAACAGTGTGTTTCTCCAGGGCCCATCAGCTCCAAGTCATTGTCTTTCAATCTAGTTGTGGAGGGCGCAGCTCAGCTCCAAGTCCAGTCGCCGTTTTCAATCTTTAGTTGCAGGGGGCGCAGCCCACCATCCCATGTGGAAATTGAACGGGCAACCTTGTGTTTGAGACCTCCGGCTCTAAATAACTGAGCCATCATGCCGCACCCCTCCAGCAGCTCAGCAGCAGCTCATTGTCATCAATCTAGTTGTGGAGGGCGCAGCTCACTGGCCCATGTGGGAATCGAACTGGCAACCCGGTGTTCAGAGCTCGAACTCTAACCAACTGAGCCATCCGGCTGCCCCTAAACATTTGTATATTATACTTTATTTAATTCCCTTGACATAAAGGGCACTAAGAAGAAATGAAAACAGAAGGTCATTCAGGTTTTTCCTGATTATTGTTTTAAAAATAAAGTTGTTGAATATATTCTTCTTTTAAATTATTCAGAACAGAGTTAATTTGACCACAAAACCACTTGAAATTTACTAACAGAACTAAGTCAACTTTTAAAATCACTTCAAATTGTGGTCTTTAGGACATTTGATTGAATCAACTGGTTAAATAGCCTTATTTTCTAAGCTTGAGATATTTACTGATTTACTTGATTCTGATGCTCTGGAGATTTGATAGATAGAAATACTCCACTCTATTCTCAACATTTTATCAGGAAAAAGAAACTTACACAACTTAAAACTTTCCTCCTGTTCTAGTGTTATAATTAACCTGTTCAGGTAGATATGCTGGAGAAGGTGGAGAACGGAGATAGGGCTAACAGAGCAATTCTAAGAGTCACAATATTTCTAAACTCTGAGAAAGCAGGTGCCTTTCAGTCATTTCAAAGTCCTACAAAAGGAAAGGCCACTTTACTGTTGGTATTTACAATTATATTTTTTCATGAAATTAATAGTATTGGGTAAGTAGCCAAGATTTATGGAAATGAATTCCTGGTAATAATTACTACAAAGTTTCTTGTAAAGAACGGTTCTTTAAGAACAAAAGGAATGTTTCCCTCCAAAGCAGATTGGATCCAGTACTAGCCTTCAATAAGGCAGTGTTGTTTCATAGTCTTTAAACAGGAAATGCCAGAACTAGACCCATTTCTGACATTACAGAATTATACCACAAATCTAACTGAAACACTGTGATAAGATGTCATCCACACAGCAGTTTGGAGGAATTTATTGCAAGACCTGGGAACTATAAGCCAAAGTTACAGATCACCACAGTGCTGATGGACTGCCACTAAAACTGTCAATGAGAAGATTCTACTGCTATGTAGTTTCCAGGGTCTCCTCTCAGCAATGGTAATAGTTAACAGCAGTGACAGCAGTAACAGCAGGAGTAGCAACAGGAATGGCAGTAACATCAGTGGTAGTAGTGTAAGCAGCAGAATTTCAGTGAATACTTTTCATCAGGCCAGTGCCAAACTATTGGGAGGAAATAATCATTACATACCTTTCACTGATAAGGAAGCTGAGGCTTCACAAGTTTAGGTAATTTACTTGAGGTTACCCAACTGGTTAGAAACAAAACCAGGATTTAAACCTATGGCTGTCTTATTTCAAGGCTGAACTCCCTTCACACAACTATATACCACAGTGTCATGGATAGATATTTTTCAGTGTGGAGGATTAAAAGCAATAGAAGAGATGCATAGTAGCCTCTCCAAGCCTATTGACGTCAGCAAGGTTTTCCAGCAGTCTAAAACCCTATCCTGTACCTGAATTATTACAATAGTCTCTGAGTGTCTCTCCCTGATTTTGCCCTTGGTCCCTGGCAGCTTTTTTCAAGATAGCAGCTAGCGTGAGTCTGTTAAGACTGTACTTTAAGGATTTTTGTTTTTCATTGAGGTATAAAACACTCCTCTATTCAAAATCCACTAATAGCTTACCATCCCAGGAAAAAAGCCAAATCCTGACAATTACCTGTAAGGCCATATACTACATGGTCCATATAACCTCTCAGGCCCCATCTCATATTACTCTCCCCTGCCCCCACCCCCCGGCCCCCATTGTAGCCCTCTGTCTTGTTGCTGTTTGTTCCTTGAGTCAGGCATGATCCTGCTTCTGGGCCCTCTTTTTTCTTCCTCTCATTATATTGGCTGTAGATTTTCATTAGGTTAGGTTAAGGAGGTTTCCTTCATATTCCTAGTCTGCTAAGTTTTTTTGTAGAAGATTCACATACCATAAAATTAACCATCTTAAACAATTCAGTGGCATTTTGTACATTCACGAGGTTCTGTGCCACCATATATATCTACTTCTTAAACATGTTCATCACCCTCAAAAGAAAAAAATAAAACCCTGTACCCATTAAGCAGTCACTCCCCATTCCTCCCTCCCCTCAACCCTGGGCAATCACCAATCTGCCTTCTCTCTCTATGGATTTGCCTATTCAGGATATTACATATATATGAGAATATACAATATGTGATCTTTTATGACGTTTTCACTTAGCGTTTCTGAGGTCCAACCACATTATAGCATGTGTCACTACTTCATTACTTATTATGGCTAAACAATATTTTTTTAATTTTTTTAATTTATTGGGGTGACAATTGTTAGTAAAATTACATAGATATCAGGTGTACAATTCTGTATTACATCATCTATAAATCCCATTGTGTGTTCATCACCCAGAGTTAGTTCTCCTTCCATCACCATATATTGGATCCCCCTTACCTGCATCTCCCACACCCACCCCCCTTACCCTCTGGTAACCACTAAACTATTGTCTGTGTCTATGAGACTTTGTGTTGCATTTGTCTTGTTCTTTTGTTGGTTTTGGTTTATATACCACATATCAGTGAAATCATATGGTTCTCTGCTTTTTCTGTCTGACTTATTTCGCTTAGAATTATACTCTCAAGATCCATCCATGTTGTCACAAATGTTCTTATATCATCTTTTCCTACCACCAAATAGTATTCTATTGTGTATACATACCACAACTTCTTGATCCATTCATCTCTCGAAGGACATTTTGGTTGTTTCCATGTCTTGGCCACTGTAAACAAAGCTGCAATGAACATTGGAGCACACGTGTCTTTATGGATAAATGTTTTCAGACTTTTTGAGTACATACAGGGAGAGGGATTGCTGGGTCATAGGGTAATTCTATTCGTAATTTTTTGAGGAACCTGCACACTGCCTTCCATAATGGCTGTACCAGTCTGCATTCCCACCAACAGTGTATCAGGGTTCCTTTTTCTCCACAGCCTCTCCAACACTTGTTGCTATTTGTCTTGTTGATGATAGCCATTCTGACTGGGATGAGGTGATATCTCATTGTGTTTTTTATTTGCATTTCTCTGATGATGAGTGATGTTGAGCATTTTTTCATATGTCTATTTGCCATTTGTATGTCCTCTCTGGAGAAATGTCTCTTCAGGTCCTCTGCTCATTTTTCAATTGGGTTGTTTTTTTGTTGTTGAGTTGCAAGAGTTCCTTGTATATTTTGGATATTAGCCACTTATCGGAGGCACTGTTTGCAAAAATCTTCTCCCATTCAGTTGGTGGCCTCTTTATTTTGTCAATGGTTTATTTTGCTGTGCAGAAGCTTTTAAGTTTCATATAGTCCCAATCGTTTATTTTAGCATGTACTTCCCTTGCCTTGGAGTCAAATTCATAAAATGCTCTTTAAACCCAAGGTCCATAAGTTTAGTACCTATGTCATCTTCTATGCAGTTTATTGTGTCAGGTCTTATGCCAGCTCTTTGATCCATTTTGAATTAACTTTGGTACATGGTGACAAATAGCAGTCCAGTTTCATTCTTTTGCACTTGGCTATCCAGTTCTCCCAGCACCATTTATTAAAGAGGCTGTCTTTGCTCCATTGTATGTTTTTTGCTTTTGTCAAAAATTATCTGTCCATATTTATGTGGTTTTATTTCTGGGTTCTCAATTCTATTCCATTGGTCTATGTGTCTGTTTTTCTGCTAATATCATGCTGTTTTGATTATTGTAGCCCTGTAGTACAAGGTAAAGTCAGGGAGTGTGATACCTCCATTATTGTTCTTTTTTCTTAAGATTGCTTTGGCTATTCGGGGTCTTTTGTGGTTCCAAACAAATCTGATGATTTTTTGTTCTATTTCTTTAAAAAATGCCATTGGGATTTTGATGGGGATTGCATTAAATCTGTATATTGCTTTGGGTAATATGGCCATTTTAACTATGTTGATTCTCCCATTCCATGAGCACGGAATGTCTTTCCATTTCTTTGTGTCTTCTTCAATTCCTTTTAAAAATGTCTTATAGTTTTCAGTATACACGTTTTTCATATCCTTGGTTAAGTTTATTCCTAGGTATTTTATTCTTTTTGCTGCAATTGCAAAAGGAATTGTTTTTTGTATTTCTTTTTCTGAGATTTCATTGTTAGTATATAAGAATGCAATGGACTTTTGTACGTTGATTTTGTAGCCGGCAACTTTACTGTATTTGTCGATTGTTTCTAATAGCTTTTTGGTGGAGTCTTTAGGGTTTTCTTTATATAGCATCATGTCGTCTGCAAAGAGTGACAATTTAAATTCTTCATTCCCAATTTGGATGCCATTTATTTCTTTCTCTTGCCTGATTGCTCTGGCAATGACTTCCAACACAATGTTGAAAAGCAGAGGTGATAGGGGACAGCCCTGTCGTGTTCCTGAATGTAGAGCAAAGGGCTTCAGTTTTTCACCATTAATTATGAGATTAGCTGAGGGTTTGTCATATATGGCCTTTATTATGTTAAGGTACTTTCCTTCTATACCTATTGTATTAAGTGTTTTAATCATAAATGGATGTTGTATCTTGTCAAATCCTTTTTCTGCCTCAATTGATAGAATCATATTTTTGTCCTTTATTTTGTTTATGTGATGTATCACATTGATGGATTTGCGGATGTTGAACCATCCTTGTGCCCTGGGGATGAACCCCACTTGGTCGTGATGAATAATCTTTTCAATGCATGGTTGTATTCGATTTGCTAGAATTTTGTTTAGGATTTTTGCATCTGTATTCATCAGAGATTTTGGTCTGTAGCTTTCTTTTTTTGTGTTGTCCTTACCAGGTTTTTGTATCAGGGTGATGTTTGCCTCATAAAATGAGTTGGGGAGTACTGTCTCCTCTTCAATTTTTTGGAAGGGTTTGAGTAGGATTGGTATTAGATCCTCTTTGAATGTTTGGTAGAATTCACTAGTGAAACCATCTGGTCCTGGACTTTTGCTTTTGGGAAGGTTTTGGATGACTGATTCAATTTCATTAATGGTGATCGGTCTGTTTAGATTTTCCAGTTCTTCATGGTACAGCCTAGGAAGGCTATATATTTCTAAGAACTTGTCCATTTTTTCTAGGTTATTGCATTTGGTGGCATATAGTCCTTCATAGTATTCTTGGATGATCCTTTGTATTTCTGTGGTGTCAGTGATAACTTCCCCTTTTTCATTTCTGATTTTGTAATTAGTGCCTTCTTTTTATCTTAGTGAGTCTAGCCAAGGGTTTGTCAATTTTGTTAATCTTTTCAAAGAACCAGCTGTTTGTCACATTAGTTTTTTTCTATTGTCTTTTTGTTCTCTATTTCATTTAGTTTTGCTCTGATTATTGTTATTTCCTTTCTTCTGTGGACCTTGGGTTTCACTTGTTCTTCATTTTCTAGTTCTTTAAGGTGTAACGTAGGGTTATTTATTTGGGATTTTTCTTGTTTCTTGTGATAGGCCTGTAATGAGATAAATTTCCTTCTTAAAACTGCTTTCGCTGCATCCCAAAAATTTTGATAGGATGTATTTTGTCTTTTGTTTCTATGTATCTTTTGATCTCTCCTCTAATTTCTTCTTTGACCCGGTCGTTCTTTAAAAGCATGTTGTTTAATCTCCATGTATTTGTGTTTTTTCCTGCTTTCTTTTTGCAGTTGATATCCAATTTCAAAGCCTTGTGATCATAGAATATGCTTGGTATGATTTCAATCTTCTGAAATTTGCTGAGTCTGATTTTATGTCCCAATATATGGTCTATCCTTGAGAATTATCCATGTACAGTATAAAAGAATATATAGTCTGATGTTTTAGGACGAGGTGCTCTATATATGTCATTTATGTCCATTTCATCTAATGTGTCATTTAAGACTGCTATTTCGTTATTTATTTTCTGTTTGGATGATCTAGCCAATAGCTGTCAATGATGTATTTAAGTCCCCTAGTATAATTGTGTTTTGGTCAATTTCTCCCTTTAGTTCTGTTAGTAGTTGCTTGGTATATTTAGGTGCTCCCTGATTGGGAGCATAAATATTGATGACTGTTATGTCTTCTTGTTGTATAGTCTCCTTTACCATTATGAAATGTCCATCTTTGTCTCTTGCTTTCTCACCCTGAAGTCTGTAAGTCTGTTTCATCTGATATCAGTATGCTACACCTGATTTTCTCTGGATACCATTTGCTTGGAGTGTCAATTTCCACCCTTTCACTTTGAGTCTATGCTTGTCCTTGTAGCTGAGATGTGTCTCTTGGAGATAGCATATTGTTGGGTTTAGTTTTTTGATCCAATCTTCTATTCTGTGCCTTTTTATTGTTGAGTTCAGTCCATTTACATTTAGGGTGATTATTGATTTGTGAAGATTTCCTGTCATTCTATCTTTAGTTTTCTGGTAAGGCTGTGTCTCCATTGTTTCTTTGCCTTTTTGTTGTTGTCTATTATTTCTGTGTGGTGGTATTCTATGATGTTTCCCTCTGTTTCTTCTTTTATTTCAGTATATATTTCAGTTCTGGATTTATTTTGAGTGGTTACCCTTAAGTTTATGTAAAAGAAAGTTTTATATTTAGGGTATTCCATGTTCAGCACGCTTACTTTCTCCATTCCCATATTCCGGTTCAGGCCTTTACTCTCCTCCTTTTTATGTTTTGGTTGCCACAAATTGTCCCTATTGATGGTGGTCGAATAGCCTCCTTTAGTATTTCTTGTAGTGCAGGTCATGTATTAGAAAATTCCCTCAGCTTCTGTATGTCTGGAAAGGTCTTTATTCTTCCTTCATATGTAAAGGATTTCTTTGCTGGGTATATTATTCTTTTTATTTATTTATTTATTTATTTTATTTTATTTTATTTTTTTTTTTTTATTAAATTTATTGGGGTGACAATTGTTAGTAAAATTACATAGATTTCAGGTGTACAATTCTGTATTACATCATCTATAAATCCCATTGGGTATATTATTCTTGGCTCACAATTTCTCTCTTTCAATAGTTTGAATATTTGGTTCCACTCCCTCCTGGCTTGTAGAGTTTCTGCTGAAAAATCTGATGATAATTTAATGGGTTTTCCTTTGTAGGTTACCATCTTCTTTTCCCTGGTTGCCTTGAGGATTCTTTGTTGTTGATTTTAGACAGCTTCAATACAACGTGCCTTGGAGAAGACCTGTTGGGATTGAGGTAATTAGGTGTTCTATGTGCTTCTTGGATTCAAGGATTCAATTCTGTCCACAAGTTTGGGAAGTTCTCATCGACAATTTGTTTGAATATATTCTCTGTTCTCTTCTCTCTTTCTTCTCCTTCTGGTATGCCCATTATTCTTATATTTCTCTTTCTGATGGAGTCAGAAAGTTCTTGTAGATTTCTTTCATTTCTTTTAAGTCTCAAGTCTCCTTCTCCTTCCATCTGTGTCATTTCCAGGTTGCTATCTTCAATAGCACTGATTCTTTCCTCCATCTGGTCAACCTTACTATCTAAGCTGGCTATTTCATTCTTAAATCCTTCTATTGAGTTCTTAATCTCCAGAAATTCTATTTTGTTCTTTTTAAAAATTTCAATCTGTTTTGTAAAATGCTCATGTTGTTCTTTGATTGTGTTTCTGAGTGCATTAAACTGCCTTTCTGTGTTTTCTTGCATCTCGTTGAGTTTTTTCACAACTGCAATCTTGAATTCTGTGATTTAAGTCACATATTTCCATATCTTTAAGTTCCTTTTCTGGAGACTTTTCACTTTCTTTCTGAGCTGTCTTGTTGCCTTGGTTATTCATGGCAATTACTGATTCATTATTTCTCTTCCTAGACACCTACAGGAGTGACTTCTGCAACAGGTTGATAGGAAGAGTTCTTTCTTTTGTTTTCCAGTACTTGTTGGTAGAATGTTTTATTTCTCTCCGACTGCAGCCTTTTTTCTCTCTCACACGGTAGTGCTATGTTTTCTCTGCACTATTACAGCTTCTCACACAACAGGGGGATTCCCTGTGAGACGGGCTTCTCCTCTGTTAATAGTTCACCTGGGTCACAGGCCACAGTGTCCCTGTGGGTATGCGGAGAGCTTTTGAAGTTCCAAAGCTCTTCCTGCACCAGATTCAGAGCCCGTATGTTTCAGCAGTTCTGTTTACTCCTGCAGGGATCCGCCCAGATAGGAGGGGCCACTGGCGGGGTGTGGATTGAGAGGTGGTCCAGAGCAATGGTGGCGACCACCATCGCAGCCGGTCCTCCTTCCACAGCTCCCTCCCCTTTGCCGGAACTAGTTGGGCTGCGAATCTGTGTCTGCAGTCCACAGTTCTCAGAACAGCAAATATTCTGTTCTTTTGATCTGACACTGCTACTGTTCCGCTTCTAGCACCGGGCAGGTGGGGGCGGGTGAGCTCTGGGAGGATAGGGAGGGGGCGGCTAGGCTCAGTGCCTAAGGCTTCTGTTCTCTGCTCGGCAGTGAGGGCTTAAACCACCATTTTCAGCCTTCTTCCCTCAGTCTTTCTTCCGAGGTCTCTGCCGTGAGCATTGGTTTCAGCTGTTATATGCTGTCCCCTCAGCCCTGTGGGCCATAAACAGAGCCCTAGCAATCCGAGTTCTTCCCTCTCCCACAGCTGCTGTCGTTCCCAGATACAGCAAGCTTGGAGCACTGAGCTAGGTCTGCGTCCTGTGCCCGCGCGGCTCCGTCTCCACACTTCTCCCTTCCCTCCTCCCCAGCTCGTGGGATTCGCCCACCTTTAGGTGAATTCAGTAGTGGGCCTCTTCGCGTTCCCAGTCGGCTGTGCAGGGAGTCCTTTGTGGAGTTATAGTTGTTCGATTAGTTGTAAATTCCAGGGGAAATTTACAGAGGCTCACGTCACGCTGCCATTTTGATGACCGAGTAAATAATATTCTATTGTATGGATATAGTACAATTTATTAATTCCTTCTTCTGTTGATGGGAATTGAGCTGTTTCCATCTTTTGCCTACTGCGAACGGTGCTGCTATGCATTATGTATGAAGTATCTGAATTCCTGCTTTCAATTCTTTTGGGTATATACCTAGAAGTGGAATTACTGGGTCAATATGGCAATTACATGTTTAACTTTCCGAGGAACTGCCAAACTGTTTCCTGCAGTGGTTGAACAGTTTTACATCCCCACCACCAATGTATGTGTATTTCAATTTCCCCTTCAGGGCTTTTTCATTTGCTATTCTCTCTCCGGAAGACTCTTTTGATAGATACCCAAGCGGCTCAGTTCCTCACCTCCTTCAGGTATTTACTGAATTGCCATCTTCTCATGCAGGCCTACCCTGACCATCAAATTTAAAATGGCAGCCTCCCAACTGCCAATCCCTACTCACTATGCTTCCCTACTTAATTTTCCCCATAGTATTGATCATCATCTAACATATTATATAATTTTCTTAGTTTGTATTGTCCGTCTTCTACCACTGACATGCCCTCCACAAGGGCAGAGATTTCAGTCTGTTTTTCCAGCTCCTAGAATAGTGTCAGGTACATAGTAAGTGCTCAGTTAATATTTGCAGGTCAAATAAATGAGGTCCAAAGAGGTGTTTTGGCAAAGTGTGACAAAAAATAACAAGAAACTATGTCTCTGCAGTTTAGAGGTTATTTTTCCAATAATGGTGATGGACTAAAACTGAGCTCATCAGACCTTTTATTCAGCAATAACCAAAAAGCACACATGCATAAGGTGGCTATTTCTGAATCAGGTAAAAGCATTACTGTATTTAGAATAATCTGAAGGTAAAGGGATCAGACTCTCAAGCCAAAACTCATTAGCGCCAATTAAAAGTCAACTAACTGCCTGTAATAAGCAAGCTTAGTACTGACTGTCTGCAATGTTTCATTTAAACAAAATAAAAAAAATGATGCTACAGAACACAGAACTTTAAGAGTATTACACTTTAAGAAAATGAACCTAATATATACTCTGAGAAATAGAATTCCATGGACAAACACAAAGCGGTACTCCTACCTAAATACCGATATAGCAAGAATGTAATTTATCATATTTTTGAACTATGACACAGGCAGATAAAATATCTGTACATAAAAAGAGGAACTAGGGGCCGGCCCGGTGGCTCAAGCGGTTGGAGCTCCATGCTAACTCTGTAGGGTGCCAGTTGGATTACCACATGGGCCAGTGGGCTCTCAACCACAAGGTTGCCGGTTGGACTCCTTGACTCCCACAAGGGATGGTGGGCTCTGCCCCCTGCAACTAAGATTGAACATGGCACCTTGAGCTGAGCTGCCGCTGAGACCCCGGATGGCTCAGTTGGTTGGAGTGCAAGTTCTGAACAGGGTTGTTGTTCAGCGAACTCTGAACAACAACCTTGACTCCTGCAAGGGATGGTGGGCTGTGCCCCCTACAACTAACAATGGCAACTGGATCCGGAGCTGATCTGCGCCCTCCACAACTGTGATTGAAAGGACAACTTGACTTGGACAAAGTCCTGGAAGTACACACTGCTCCCCAATAAAGTCCTGTTCCCCCCTTCCCCAATAAAAATAATCTAAAAAAAAAAAAGAGGAACTATGTTAAAACTGCAAAGAAGTTACTGCTGGGCAAAAGTTTAAAACTTGGGCGGCCAGATGGCTCAGTTGGTTAGAGCGCGAGCTCTGAACAACAGGGTTGCCGGTTTGATTCCCACATGGGCCAATGAGCTGCGCCCTCCAAAACTAGACCGAAGACGAGTCTCTGCTGAGCTTCCAGAGGGACAGCCGGATGGCTCAGTTGGTTAGAGCATGAGTTCTCAACAACGAGGTTGCCCATTCAATTCCTGCATGGGATTGTGGGCTGCACCCCCTGCAACTAAAGATTGAAAACCGTAACTGGACTTGGAGCTTAACTGCGCCCTCCACAGCTAGACTGAAGGACAATGACTTGGGGCTGATGGGCCCTGGAGTAGCACACTCTTCCCCAATACTCCCCAATAAAATTTATTTTTAAGAAAAGTTTAAAACTTAGTGTAGTTAATGCTACTGAATTGTTCACTTGAAAATGGTTAAAGTGGCAAATTTTTAAAAAAATTTTATTTTATTAAATTTATTGGGGTGACAATTGTTAGTAAAATTACATAGATTTCAGGTGTAGAATTCTGTATTACATCATCTGTAAATCCCGTTGTGTGTTCATCACCCAGAGTCAGTTCTCCTTCCATCACCATATATTCGATCCCCCTTACCCTCATCTCCCACCCCCCACCCCCCTTATCCTCTGGCAACCACTAAACTATTATCTGTGTCTATGAGTTTCTGTTTCTCATTTGTTTGTCTTGTTCTTTTGTTGTTTTTGGTTTATATACCACATATCAGTGAAATCACATGGTTCTCTGCTTTTTCTGTCTGACTTGTTTCGCTCAGCATTACTCTCTCAAGATCCATCCATGTTGTCACAAATGTTCCTATATCATATTTTCTTACCGCCGAATAGTATTCCATTGTGTATATATACCACGACTTCTTTATCCATTCATCTATCGAAGGACATTTTGGTTGTTTCCATGTCTTGGCCACTGTAAACAAAGCTGCAATGAACATTGGAGCACACGTGTCTTTATGGATAAATGTTTTCAGATTTTTTGGGTAGATACCCAGGAGAGGGATTGCTGGGTCATATGGCAATTCTACTCGTAATTTTTTGAGGAACCTCCACACTGCCTTCCATAACGGCTGCACCAGTCTGCATTCCCACCAACAGTGTATGAGGGTTCCTTTTTCTCCACAGCCTCTCCAACATTTGTTACTATTTGTCTTGTTGATGATAGCCATTCTGACTGGGGTGAGGTGATATCTCACTGTGGTTTTGATTTGCATTTCTCTGATGATTAGTGATGTTGAGCATTTTTTCATATGTCTATTTGCCATTTGTATGTCCTCTTTGGAGAAATGTCTCTTCAAGTCCTCTGCCCATTTTTCAATTGCGTTGTTTTTTTGTTGTTGAGTTGCATGAGTTCCTTGTATATTCTAGATACTAGCCCCTTATCGGAGGCACTGTTTGCAAAAATCTTCTCCCATTCAGTTGGTGGCCTTAAAGTGGCAAATTTCATGTTATATATTTTTGCCTCAATTTTTGGAAAGTAAACAAAAAAAAGTGGGTAGAAAAATGGTGCATGAAAAAACATCTTAGAGACAGATATGGAAATAAACAGTAGTATATCACCAAGCCCATTATTAACATGTTGCGTACGGCGGGGTTTAAATCCCTTATGAAGATTCTCATGATCCATATGCAACGTGTTAAGAAACACGCCACTTTTGAAGATTTTTGTGAAATCATTTATAGAAGAAATCAGTCTAGAAAATTAAAACTAATGGATTCAACTCTTCTGACTATGAATTGCAAGAAGTAGACTATGTAACAAGTGGTCATTGAAACTGGCTCTCAATTTGTTTCTGTTATAAGCTGAGTATTTGTGCTCTCCCCAATTCATATGCTGAAACTTAACCCCCAATGTAATGGTATTTGCAGGTGGGGTCTTTGGGAGATGATTAGGTCATGAGGGTGGAGCCCTCACAAATGGGATTAGTGCCCTTATAAAATAGACCCCATAGAACTGTCTCATTCCTTCTACTATGTAAGGACACAGCAAGATGATTACAGTTTGTCAACAGACACTGACTCTACCAGTACCTTGATCATGCACTTCCCAGATTCCAGAATTGTGAGAAATAAATTTCTATTGTTTATACGCCATCCAGTCTATGGCATTTTGTTATAGTAGCCCAAATGGACTAAGACAGTTTCAAAGTACAATTCAAGAAGTTCTGATGTTAAGAGGGAAATAACCACTCATGACTGACTCGAACAACTTCAGAGCCTGTCCACCTTCATGGTAATTAAGATCACAAAGGGACTCTTGCCAGCCTTTAAAGTTCAAGAAATTAGTCAAGTATATATAAATAGTGAAATTTTAACTGCACTGGAGGAAAAATTGCAAGATGTACTTTGTAGATGAAGCTCTCAGTCTGCAGGCCCATTAATAACGCTTCCATGTAAGAAGTAAAGCAGTGTTCCTAGTTATATGATAAAATCTACAGCTTTTATATAAAGTTATTTGTTAGAAAATAATTTCTGAGGCACGTTAACAATACAAATTTTATTAAAAAAATAAGTAACATCAAAACTGTTCAGCAAACCTACATTCAATGTAACCAAAATAAACAAACGCAAAATTAAAAAAAAAATATATACATCTATATATATGGGCAAGAAACAAGTGCATTATTTGGTCCCAATATTTTTGAATATATTATCTTTATCCAAAGGAATTACATTAATGGCTAAGAAGATATTATGTATTAGATGTACAGAAATGTCATTTTAAAACTTGTTTTGAGGTCTGCAGAAGTGTGTTGTTGTTTTTTTTTTTGCCAATTCTTTATGTCTTTGAACTCACAATCACTAAGATAATGTTATTAACAGTCTCAAGATGAATAGAGGATGTAATAATGTCCAGTGGTCTGAATAATTGCCAAATTAAGATGCCACCAAGCAGTAGCTACACGAAATCTGCAGAGAGTTCTAAGGAATTTTTTGGAGTTCTTAACAAAACAAAAACTTTAAAGAAAAGAGATAAAAGTGGATATAACAAAACAGACATCAACAAATTTGGTGAAGAACATAAAACCAAGATAAAATTAAACACTTTTTAAAATATTGGTATTGCTGAAAACTCCTAGGGTTAATGGATAAAATGTCAAATAACAGTACAAATAACTGTAACTTTGGAAGTGTAATTTTAGAAATTTATTTTCTAAGATCATGAAAGTAACCATGGTTCCCTACGTAGCCAGTTTTTATATTCCTTGGACTGCATGCATGCTAGAGGAAGTCTAAAGGACAGCAGCCAAAATGATTAAACTTCAACTTGGGTGATAAAGCACTGATTTGATGGGCTTTTCTTGGTCAGAATCGACCCATAAGCTTAAAACAAGAACCAAAGCCCTCAGTGGGAAGTTGTGCTCAATTTGTTGGGCCTTGAGGTCACTTCTGGTCAAATTAGCATTAGCCTTATGGGAGACCAGTCATGTAGGAAGGGACTCTCCAAAATACATGATTTCCTAAGGCCACAAACTAGTGGAGATCTTACAGTCAAATAATTCACATTCCTTGGAAAGAGAGTACAGGCATCAGTTGTGTCCAACGAAGGGGGACACTGACCAGGAGTACCCTGGACATTTTTTGAAATTTCTGTGTTACTTCTGCATCTGAAAAATATGAAGAATAGAACAATGACAGACAAGGAATGAGAAGTAAGATAGCTATATGACCTAAACTTGTAAGACTTACAGAAATTAACTAGGAAACCAAATAAAAGACCAAAAAAGATGAATAGCCATAACGTTTGGAATGCAATATTCTGAAGGCAAGTACAGCAGAGAAAAACACAAATTATTTTAAGCAAAGCAGAAAAGACCATAGCAAACAAAAGTTATTTTTGGAGAAAAGCCAACTGGAGAAAAAAACCATGTTAAGTTTTGTTAACCTGACACAAAGATAAGGTGGAATAAGAATCTAGTGCCATGTGAAAGCTGAAAAGAGCTGAATAATGAGAGCTAGTGTCATGAACTTGGCTATTTAACCTTTTTGTGTGAGAAAACACTTCAGAACTTTGAACTTAGGAAACTGCCTCTGTATTAGAAAACACTTCAGAACTTTGAACTTAGGATATTCCAACTTGTCTTGCACCAGGTTGCATGAGTTCCATAGAGCAGGAATCTATTTCAACAAGCAGCTTTAAAAACAAAAACAGAAACAAAATCTTTAATATTTTTCATTTCTATTAATGATACATTAAAAATATGCAACAGTGCTAAAATCCATCAAAGAACAATGCACTGGATGAAGATTAAACTTACTCAGAAGTGGGTTCAGAAGTTGAGGTACTTTTGGGAACTGAAATTAGAAAAAGAGTTTTACATTTAAAATAGCATATATGATGAGTGAGACTATAAATCTAATACAATTATGAGCCCATATTGCGGCTGATCAAAAATACTGGAATAAGTATCAGAAATTCAAAGTAACACTATTATACATACGTACCATTCTCTATTATAACTTGGCAAGTATGAGTTTTACGTTGACTTAAGTGTTTAGCCATACGATCCAAACCAGAAGAATCAGTTAAGAAATCACACTTAAGGCACACTAGAGTAATGTCCCTATGGGGGAAAAAAAAGACAGAAAGAAAAGGTTTTTATCTTTTATGAAAATCAACATATTAGGTTGGTGCAAAAATAATAGTTGTTTAAAAGTTTAAAAATTGCAAAAACCACAATTACTTTTGCACCAACCTAATACAAATTCAAAAATTATTTTTTCCATGTAATAACTCTTGATTTGCATTTTATGGATCATGACCATCACTTTTCAATTTTGTTATATAAACCTGATATATCTAAAATGGTACTTTAGAAAATGTCATAGCCATGCCTAAATTATGCTAACATTTAGTGCTTTATAAACTGTTCCCTCTAATACCAGTTGCTAAAGCTAGGAGTCAAGAGACCTAAGGCGCAGTTGTGGCTCCACTAAAAACTTGTATAACTTATGCAAGGCACAATCTTTCCGTGCCTTTGCCCATCTGCAAAGCAGGAATATAACATTCATTCATTCAATATACATTTGCTGAGGACCTTCTTTATACACTGTGTACGACTAGGTGCTATGGACACAAGAATGAACCAAAAGTTCACTGGAGATGAAAAAAGTTCTGGAGTCTACAATCTAAAATCTTATTTAAGTGATGATAAAGTCAGAAAAGAAATGGGAAGGCTTTAAAAAGAAATCATTAAGATAATGTAATTATTATTATCAGCTTATTAACACAGCACAAATATACTTTTGCAGTTCATTTTAAACTTAAATACTTTAAAGTATTTCACCTGTGTAGAATAAAAACCAGTACTATACCTTCGACTGACTTTTCCCCTGCAGCTCCATTTGTAACTATTTGTTGTGTATTTACATCTGGCTGTCACGCCAGCATATTCAAAATGACCTTCATGAAACTGAAGTTGTGTGCTTTCTTCCCCACTCTCGAAAATCACTCCTTCTGAAAAGGTCTCTCTTATGATGCCATATCCCCAACACAAGGGCTCATTGCACTCATCTTTTTGACTCTTTTTCTTAAAAGTCAATTATTTCAGACATTTTATAATACTAACAATTTATTTAGCACTTACTGTGTCAAGCTGAAGGTTTTAGACATATCATTTAATGTAAACCTCATATAACAACCTAAAGAGGTAGGTGTGATAATTACAACTTTTTTTTTAGAGGACAGGGTCAGGTTTAGTAACCTACCAAGGCCAGGACGGGGTTTGAATTCCAGAGCCCATGTTCTTAAACATGATGTAATACCACCTCACCACCTTAACCCAAGTTCTTATTAAATCACTCTTAACTACCACAATAGTCTTAACCAGTCTATGTGCCTCATACAGCTACAGCTCACCTTGTATACCGTGTTTCCCCGAAAATAAGACCGCGTCTTATATCGTTATTTCCCTGAAAGTATGACCAGGTCTTATATTAATTTTTGCTCCAAAAGATGCATTAGGGCATATTTTCAGGGGATGTCTTATTTTTTCATGTACAACAATCTATATTTATTCAAATACGGTAATGTCATCTTCTTCTGGAACATCGTCTTAATGTACTAAATGTGTCCCTCTGGCTGATGATCTTAACTAGGGTTTATTTTCGGGATAGGTCTTATTTTCGGGGAAACACGGTATGCCTCCAAACAGATCTTTCTTTAGTACTCTTGATTCTGCACAAAACATCAATGGTTTCCCCAATGTTCTCAAATTAAAATTAAGTCCAAATTCCCTAGACTTTTTCAAAGATGCCACAATTTGGATCAAAGCTCAAAATTATCCCCCCAGACTTTGATCTCAGCACTATGTTATATGAACTTCATGCTCTATCCAAAATGTACTACTAGTTATTCATTGTGCATGCCTTCTGCTTTTTGCCTTTCTACATTTTTATTTCTTCCAGCTAGAACGCCGCTGTGCCTCTTCTTTTTTTTTTTTTTTTGTGCCTCTTCTTATAAATAGAAACCGATCCTCCCTTTGAAACCAGTAACTCTCATGGCACTTGTTACAAACCTCTTTATATTACTGTAATTATTTATGTTCACACCTTATCATAAATTGTGAATTCCTTGAAGGTTGGTACCATGACATCTTCATCACTCTCATCTTTACAGGACCTGCTACATTGTGTTATACATGATAGGTACACAATAAATAGCTAAAGAATGAACACTGTATTTTAACAAAACAGCAATTACAAAATTTATTGTCCTGTAGAATTATAAATACTACACACAGAAATTAACTAATTTTCTACTTAAATTTGAGACCTACCTAAGTTGAGAAAAAGAATTTATCTTTAAAGACATACAATTAATTTAGGAACCAAGCCCGCAACTGAGCTTGACAACAGGTAAAAAAATCACTTTGTGAGGGGTGTAAATGTCTAATCATCATGTTGTTTTGTACACGTGAAACTAATATAATAAAAAAAATCAAATTAAAGTCTCAAATTATATAAATCCATTTTCATTCTTATAAAAATTTTCAGTAAAGGTAATACCTAATATAGCTCACTCTTCTCTAATTCCTTGAATTTAGTAATATTTAAAAAAATAGCACTAATATGTTTTTAAAATGTAATCAAACTTCCCTCTGCTTATGAGCTGTTGGTCTAATATCATCCACATATGACATTTTCAACATTAATTTACACAACAAATATTTATGGAGTGCCTACCATATGTAAGGCACTATTTGATGCCCAGCAAACATCTGGCATTGACAAATATCTGAATCACACACATTCTAGTGAGAAGACAGACTAAAATACAAAAAAGGGTGAAATATATATGTCAGATAGTAAAAAGCGGCCATGAAGAAAAATAAAGCAAGAAAAGGAGATAGGGAGTGCTGGGGTGGGGCCCAGGGGGAAAAATACTATTTTAAATAGAGTGGTCAAGGAAAGCTTCACTCACTGGAGTAGAAACCTGAAGGAGGTGATGGAACTAGCCATGCAGATAAATATCTGGGGAAGAGCAAATGAGGCAGAAGCAATAATAAACCCAAAGGTCCTGAGACATATCCCCTTTTCCACTTTTCCACTAACCCAAAGAATCGGAACTAGTATTGGCTCAACTTAAGCCCATGTCTTAGCATGGTGCTACAAAGATCCTGACACTAATATTTCAAATAGCAATGACAACATGAGCTAAATAATTAAACAAAGGAAAACAGAATCAAAAGTAATCAGAAGAATGTGAAGAAACGATGCATAGTGGATTCTGAGCTAAGTGTGTGTGATATAACCAATGTTAATTATCAGTAGCTTTAGAAATGTTCATCAACAATTCCTTCAGTAAACAAGTTGTGTACTTTTCTTTATTAAAAAAAACACCTTACAAATTATGAAGCTATATATTGATCAAAACCAAAAAAACGTTAGTCACTTTACTAGGTACCTTAAATGGTTCTTTTTTGAACTATATTTTATATAACTTCTTTTTTCTTTCAATACTGTTGACTATATTCTCTATGCTGTACTTTACATCCCTGTGACTATTTTGTAAGTACTAATTTACATTTCTTAATCCCTTCACCTTTTTCACCAGCTCCCTAAACCCATTCCCTCTGGCAACCATCAGTTTGTTCTCTGTATCTATGAGTGTTTCTGCTTTGTTTGTTAAACATCTTTTGAATACTCAAATACTGTTGGAGAGACTCATTTTTTATTTTTTTAAAAGCAAATCCATGGAAGTTTCATCTTAATGACCAACACCACTAAAACAAAGTTCAGCCAGAGAATGTGGGTTATACCCTTTTTGATCTAAGGATATAATGACTAGAATGCTATTATGTCCAGTAGCAATCATTTCATTTTGCAAAGTAGGCACTCCACCCTAGTTAAAAAAAGTTATTTTTCAATAGAGAGAATGGAAAAAGATAAACTAGTTACCTGAGAGTTCCACAATGCTTCTTAAAAATATAAAACCGTTTACTTGGATGGTTGCTATGAGAGCTGAAGAGATAAGAGACAAATGAGATGTATTATATGATTAAGTCATATTAATTTTGACCACATTTCAAGTTTATGCTTAGTTTCTTAGTTTTGAATAAAAGATCCTGATCTAAATTATAAAATTCTATTAGCCATCTGTTTAATTCAAGATTTTTATCTTACATTTCACTTTACCTGTGTATTTTCTAACAACATATTTCCCTGAGAATATTCTTAAATTATCAGTACATCACCATTATATAAAAAACCCCTCAGAGTTAAAAATGCAGAGTATCAAATTAAAATTTTCAATTAAGAGTTGAAAACAATCTAAAAGGTAACTGCTAATAATATATTTGGCTATAATATACATTGTTATGAATAATAATTATCACTTTCTAATCTTAATATACTTAGTGAGTGGAAAGAATCTGAATGATCCTCAAAGTAAATGCTACTTGGGCCATCAGTAATGTGAAACATTTAAAGAATATTTTGCAATTACTAGGAATTAAATTAAAGCGAATTAAAAGAAGCAGAGCTCGGGAGTTAAAACAATACTTCCTCTACACGTAGAACAGAAAACCACTGACCAAGTTTTGCAGTGAATGGTAGAAACTTCTATATCCCCTTTCAAACTGATAAGGAAAACTTTCCTGTGTTAGAAAGCCAGGCAGGATTGGCGTAACACAGTAGTATTACCCAAAGTGTGGTCTATGGACCAGCAGTTTCTGCATCACCAGGGAGCTTATTATAAATACAAAATCTCAGGTTCCACTCCAGACCTACTGAATTAATCTCTGACAGTAGGGTCCAGAAATCAGTTTCAACACGTTTTTCAGGTGATTATTATACAAGCTAAAGTTCGGGAAGAACTAGCTCTAGTTTGTACTGACAAACCAATCAACACACCAGGTCATCAGTTGCCCTTAGACACAAGGCAACTATCACAAGCATACCATGTACGCATGGGAAAAGATTCTGACTAGTCATAATCCAAAGAAAATACCCCAGAGTAAGTGTCATGGTGAATACAAATAACTGTTCTCTCAGGTAAATAAGACAGACATGTATTTAGTATGAAGTAATAGATCTGAATGGTACAGAACTCAAAGAAAGGAATGATTCCTATGAGTGGCTATGATAATCAGATACTTCATGGAAGAACGTAAACTGAGAGGGAAGGAGAGTGTTATTCTGAGGGTTATAACAAAGAATAAGGAAGATCCACTAGATATTGAATGTGGGATAAACTATACATTGGGGAAGTTTAATTAATTTGGGGGACCTGAATTTTGATTAGAGTTGGTATGGACTAGGAATAAAGGTAGTCAACCATCAAATGAGGTTTCTGTACATACAGAGTTCATGCGTATGACAAAAATCCAAACTGGGTCAGAGTGAGGGTGGTACCATTCAGGGGGGAGGTACCTGAGGCAACAAGGAAAACAAGGTACCATAGAAGTAGGGGAAATGCAGAGAGACCTACAAGGTCTTTTGAAGAGTAGAAGTGGAAGTCAGTTCTATATGAGGCTAATGATGAGTTAAGCACTCAGTGTGTAATAACACTGCAGTGCAGGGCTGAGGCTCACTGGAAATCAGGAAAAAGGTTATGAAGAAAGCCTAGGGCCAACTGGGAATATTTTGGGATAAAATGGGGCTGGAGGTCCTATAAGACAGTTCAGGAGCCCATGGAAGATGGGAAAGGGGAGGACAGAATGACCCATGGGGTTTATAAACACCAACACTATTTTCCAATTTAAACTTTTATTAATTAGGGACAGAATTTAAGCCCTGTTGTGGCAGCCATGTGTTCGGCACAGAATAAGAGACCAACATTCTTCCCAGAAGTATACTGAGAGAAAGGTTAGCTGGGGCCTAGTTTAGAGCCACTGAGATATGGGTGCAGAACCACTGCAGTAGTTGGGAGGCAGAATTGCAGAAGGTGGACTTTCAGGAGGCCATGATGAATGGTGGCAGATCAAGAGAAGTACACAGGCCTCTGAAACTTAAAAGTATATTATTTCTTGCTGACGCTCCATGATCATGCAAATGACGCCTTAAGACTGAGCTTAAAGGGTATTGGGTGATAGTAATTTGGATCTTACACAATGTTTTTGACTTGTTTGTGTTCTTTATAGATGCCAGTGAGTTAAAGGTGAAAATTTTCAAATAGTTAAAGATGAAAAGTTGGATCTCAGGAAAACTCAGCATTGAAATTGGAGGATTTATAGTTGAAAGGCAAAAGATAAAACTCTGAGAGTGGTTAAGGTACCAAGACAGGAAATGTAAAGAGGCCAGATGCGTTGAAGAAAAGGCAATGAAATATAGGAGTAGACAAAAAAGGAAGTTTAAAAAAATGGTGGTAACAGTTGAAGAGAAGTTGAGAAGAGTTTCAAAAGCGAGTGATCAAAACTATCAAATACTCTAAAGAAGTCAGAAGAGTAAGAATGAAAAATACTGAGTGCATTTAGTAATTAGGACATAACTGAAACTGGTTAAAGGGGCAGCTTTAACTGATAGATGGAGGTGAAAGAAATAACAAATAAGATAGTAAAGGATATTCTTTACAAATGTTATCAATAAAAGGAAAATATGCAAAGTAAAAAAAAAAAGCAAATCTGCCTCATCTTAAAAAAAAAAGCCTGGGTGAAGGGAAAACACTTGAGGTAGAAAAAAGTTAACCTTGGGAAAAATGAGAAGGATGACCTCTAAGTAAGTAGTAGGCAAGGCTAACAACTGAAGGACTAGAATAAAATCTTGAGGGTACTGAAAAGGATTTAAACAGATCTTTAAAAAAACAAAAACAAAAACAAACAAAAAAACCCCAACTTTTATTAATTTAAATGTGTTTTTCCAGGACCCGTGAAGTAGTTGTTTCAATCTAGTTGTGGAG
This sequence comes from Rhinolophus sinicus, assembly GCF_057876585.1. Classification (NCBI taxonomy): domain Eukaryota; kingdom Metazoa; phylum Chordata; class Mammalia; order Chiroptera; family Rhinolophidae; genus Rhinolophus; species Rhinolophus sinicus. Next base: position 91,973,346 of record NC_142518.1, read on the forward strand.
GGCACAGCTCACAGTAGCCCATGTGGGGATCAAACCAGCAATCTTGTTGTTAAGAGCACTGTGCTCTAACCAACTGAGCTAACCGGCCACTCTAAACAGATCTTGTAGATAAAAAGAAAGAGGTATATTTAAAAAGAGTATCAAATTAAAGTTAAGCATCATGAATTAAGAGCTGATTAAATCAAGCACAGTTTGGTAGTCTAGAACTGAGCACAGAGACAGATCAAAAAGGACAAGAAATTCAAGGATAGCACGGTTAAGCATGACTAAAGATGTAAAGGGTTACAGGACAAAAGCAAAACAACATTCAAAACAGATGACCTTGAGGGTGAGGCTAACTATAAAGCTGGATTGGTGCTGCTGACTACAGACAGAGGGGTCAAGACTCTGAAAGTTGTGGAGTAATGAGAATTCAAAATGAATAAACATTGTATATGATGAGGTAAAATGGGATGGTGGTAAAGAAGGGGGTACAACATGTCAGACGTGGATGTAAAGTGCTGGAATTAAAGAAGTCAAGATACCATGAGGTCAGGCTGATCATCAAGGGGAAAAAAATAACTAAACTAAAAAACAAAAAACAAAACAAAATAAAACTCTGTAAGCCAAGTGCCAAAGCCATAAAAAAATGTGGGCAAATCCTTGAAAGTGGTAGCTATCTAAGACCAGAGAAAGTAACACAGACGTCTTGTTATGCTTTTCCAGAAAACCACGTTTATTGGTTTTACCTAATTTCTGACTAAAAATAAATGGTCCTACCTTAATTTGTAGAATCAACGTAGCAGATTTATATCTGAACAATTTTTATCTATTAAAAAAAATCCATCCTGAAGGAAGTGCTACAAATGAGGTCCAAATGAAAATAAGGTGGGCTCTAAAGTCTTTCACTAGCATAAAGTATATGGTATGTGCTCAAATAATGTAAATTGATGTATGAAAAGAAATTCCAACAGTAGCCTCATGACTGGAATATCCCTATAGTCCCTCATTTCCTATTTCATTGAATGAATGCAAAGATGGATGGCTTGAAAGACAAGGGGTGGGGGGGGGAGGGAAAGAGGGAGGGAGGGAGAGAGGGAGAGAGGGACACAGAGAGAGAGAGACAGAGTATGTGCATATGTGAGCACCAGTGTTCTTAGCATCTTTGACAATCTGGAGTCTCTCAAAGTGACTGCTCATGTGGTTACATGTATTTGATAAATATTTTGAAATCATTTAATGTTTGGTGGTAACCACTTTTTGAAAGACTCAGAAACACAATTTTCCCTAGCAAACCTATTTTCATTAGTCAAAGTTAAAAAAAAAATCCCACTAATTTCATGATTTATTATGCTGGAAAATAGTACTGGGTAATATCCTAGGAGTTCCCTATTGTTAGATTCTTTTAGCTCCTTAATGTGACAAAAAGCTTCTAATAGGAGAAATTTGTTTTAAAAAAATCTTGAATGGCAGTTTTGATTGTAAGTGTACATGTTTAACTCACCTCACCATATGATTTATAAAGGCTTTGTTACAGTTAGTGTTGTATTTACAAAAATTACAGTGGATATATATTGAAAAGTGACTTGCAAAATCTTTTATTTTGGAATGACACTCAATGCACTTGTGAACTCCTCGACGACACCTTATGGAGACAGAAAAGAACGATAAAAATATATTGTAAAACAAAAATAATAAGGTAAAACCTTATTAACATTTTATTAATTGAAGCTAAGGTGTTTAAGTTAACATCTTTAAATAGAGGAATCATTTGAAAATCTGCTCTGAAAAAACAAGCTAGGATTAAGTGTAAAAAAAATCTAACAGTTAACCTTTCCCTGGAATAGAAAGGATCATATTAACCAATTCAACTATCACAAGATATAAACACAAAATATAAGATCAGTGTAAAAGATGACAATTATACAATAAACACAATAATTCAAGTTCTGACCAGTAGTTGTGAAAAGTACCTTTTTACTATCGGCTTGGCCTTTATGCCAGAAAAGTGATTATCATGTAAATGTGCAAGGGAGTTCTTTGATACTGTAAGTTATATTAAAATAAACCTTTAATATTTAATATTAAATTGACATTGTAAATCAGGAATAAAAGATATTACCTTAAGTTCTTCAAAGCTATGCTGATTTTGTTCTTTCTGTTGCGTTGTTTCTTTTGCTTGCAAGAGGTTTTTGCTTTGCATTTAGATGTACGTTTACCTTGCTTACTTGCATTAGGTTTACTTGCAGTGGATGTAGTTGTACGAGCCTTACGTGTCTTAGGTTTACTTGCATTAGATTTTGTGGGATTTTTAGCAGTTGTATTTTTAGACTTTGGAGGTGAGACCTGAAGAGAAGTGCTTGGAGTATTGCTGGAAGATGCAGTTGATGGCTTTGAATGAAGAGATCCAAATGAAGCTCGAATAGTAACCTATAAAAATGAAGGCAATATATATTTTTCAGAAAATTAATCATCACGCTAATATTAAAAAGATCACTGCAAGTCCTTACGTTATGGTCAATGGTTTTTGATGAGGATGTCAAAACAATTCAGTGGGAGAAACAACAATGTTATCAACAAATGGTGCTGGGATAACTGGATATTTACATGCAAAAGAATTAATTTGAATCCCTATCTCATACTAGATACAAAAATTAACTCAAAATGTATCGAAGACCAAATTATAAGTGCTAAAACTATAGAAGTCTTAGGAAAAAAACATAGGAGTAAATCTACGTGACCTTGGGTTAGGCAATAATTTCTTAAATATGATACCAAAAGCACAAGCAACCAAAGAAAAAAGATAAATTGGACTTCATTAAAATTTAAACTTTTGTGCTTCAGAGGACACCATTAAGAAAGTGAAAAGATAATGCACAGAATGAGAGAAAATATATGCAAATCATATCTCTAATAAGGGATTTGTATATAGAATATACAAAGAACTCTTACAACTCAATATAATATAGACAAATAACCCAATTTAAAAATGGGAAAGTGATCTGAATAAGCATTTTTTCAAAGAAGATATACAAATGGGCAATAAGCACATGAAAAGATGCTCAACATCATTAGTTATCAAGGAAATACAATCAAAACGCCAATGAGATATCACTTCAGACCAACTAGAATTGCTATAATAAAAAAGGCAGATGATAACAAGTGTTGCCAAGGATCTGGAGAAACTGCAACCCTTGTATATTGCTGGTGGGAATGCACAATGGTGCAGTAGCTTTGGAAAACAGTTTGACAGTTCCTCAGAATGTCAAATGTAAGAGTAATCATATAACCCAGCAATTCCACTCCTAAGTGTTCGAGTCTAGCAATTCCACCCACGAGAAATGAAAAACTATGTTCACATAAATTTTCATAGGAGCATTATTCATATTGCCCAAAACTGGGAACAACCCAAATGTCCATCAATTGATGAATGGATAAATAAAATATGGTATTATCCCTACAATGGAATAATATTCAGCCACAAAAGAATGAAGTCCTGATACATAAGTGCTGGTACATGAGTACTGATACAGCCATAAAAAGGAAGGAGGTCCTCATACAAACTACAATATGGATGAACCTCAAAAACATTATGCTAAGTGAAATAAATTAGTCATAAAAGATCACATGTTATATGATTCCATTTATATGAAATGTCCAGAATAAGAAAATCCATAGGGACAGAAAGTAGATTAAAGTTTGCCTGGAGCCAATGGAGGGGAAATAGGGCACATGACTGCCAATGGGTATGTGGTTTATTTTTATGGGTGATGAAAATGTTCTAAAATGGATTGTAGTAATGTTTGTACAACTCTGTGAATGTGCTAAATAACACTGAAGTGTATGTTTTTAATAGTTGAATAGCATGGTGTATAAATTATACCTTAATAAACCTGTTTCAAAAAACACTACAATACAAAAAGTTAAACATCATTACTTTGAAAATGGCAAATATATGGGGATGGAAGGAGAACTGACTCTGGGTAGTGAATACACAATGTGATATACAGATGTACTATAGAATTGTACACCTGAAACCTACGTAACTTTACTAACCATTGTCACCCCAATAAACTTTAATAAAAAAAAAAAAAAGAAAATGGCAAATGTAAGCTACATTTAGATAAGTCTTCCATTTATTCTAAACGGTCATACCAATTAGATGAAATTTACCTCAATATTTATTTATGGTTACTATATTATAGTTTTGTATTGATAGTAGCACCTTCCATAGCTATTTTATGCTCTTACATAACTAAGTAGCTTTCACAAATATAGAGGTCAAAATTTAAATCTCAAGGCCTGAAATAATAACTCTGGAAAGGCCTATATTACTCTTTGGTAAGTATAAAACAGAGCTCCAGTAAATGTGACTTGCTCTTCGGGGGCTCACTGGGCAGGATTTATAGTTTCAAAGGTTACTGCGGCGGTTACATCAATTCATCATACAGCATGGATAATTTCATAATATTCAGAATTTCCTTAAAGGGAGGTAATATAAAATTTATCATTCAGAAAATGATCAATTATACCCATTGGCTAGTAATGGAAAACATTCTTTTTAATCAATTGTCCATACTACCCCCATGTACTTGAGGAGCAGCCAATGAGGAAGTCATATGTAACACTTGTGATTTGGTATAGAAAGGAGTCAAAAGACCCAAGGTTAAATCTCAATACTACCCCTCCCTAGCCATGTGACCTTGAGTAAACAACCTAGCCTCTTTAAGCCTCATCTATAATATGGGAACGATACCTGCTTTGTCTACCTCACTGAATTGCTACATGGATTAAATAATAAAATGAATGAAAAAGCATACTGAAAGCTTAATTCTAAAGTAATAGTACCAATCATGATTAATATTATAATGATATTATAATGTAGCATACTAATTATTACTTATAAGGGAAGATATGAGAAAGGACTGCACTGCTTCCATTAGTGTTCTGCATGTCTAGTCACAGCATGGAATGAATGGATTGCAGGAGATAGCTTCTTTCACTCTCTATCTTCAGAGCATTGCTTTGCATTATTTTAGTTAATTTAAATAGTAGACATATATTCAAAGGTAAGTACTCAAAGTCAAATAAAAATGTTTGGGGATTATTTCACTTTGGATTATACATCCCTCCACTGGAGGATAGTCAAGAGTTGATTTTACATAAAATAAAACAGATGAACATAAGGCAAATGACAAAAAAAAAATTTACAGCCAGATGTGTTTGCTCACTTAAAACAGCAATGCTATTCAGGAGCAGAACTTGCTTCTTTGAGAAATACCAGCTTCAACTATGGCATTCAAGACACTATGACAGATGCTGGAGAAACAAAGATAAATACCTTATAGTCTAGCGGCCAAAGCAGACACATATGCTGCCAACAAAAATAGCTCAAAAACAGCCTATAGAATATTGAAACAACCTGTTGCCTCAGTTTACAGTTTCTCTAGTTGCACTCACTACAAAGGATTATGCTCTAATATACAAGGTGTGATCAAACAATACAGTGAACGTTTAAATAAATTATTACAGTAAAAGACACATTGCCATTAATCCCCCTCAAAACACGTCCCCTCACTTCCAACACACTTATCTCATCATTCCTGCCACTTTCTAAAGCAGTTCTGGAAGTCCTCTTTTGGGAGTGTCTTTATAGTTGTGCTGTTGTGGCTGCCTCGATGTCCTGAATCATTTTGACTCTGGGGAAGGAACCGAAGTTCCACAGTGCCAGATCCAGTGAATAAGGTGGATGAGGACACACCATAATGTTTTTGTTTGACAGAAATTGCCATATCAGAAGCAATGTGTGACATGGAGCATTGTCATGATGGAGGATGACTTACGGCACACTTTAAAACGCACCTTCTCTTAACCGTAGCTCACACCCAACTGACTGCACTGAACAAGCTGAAACTTGTCACACACTGTTACTAAGGTTTGACGTGCTACTTCCCGTATTGAAGATCCCTGCCTTTCTGTTGGATGGCACTTGGCGGCAGCATTCACCAAATGTTTTGATCACAACTGAAAGGCTCTGTTACTGGTATGGCAATTTCTGTCAACTAAAAACATGGTGTGCCTCACCGGATCTGGCACCATGCGACTTCTGGCTCTTCCCCAACGTCAAAATGACCATGAAAGGTAAATGCTTTGAATTGATTCAGAATATCAAGACAGCCACGACAGTGCAACTAAAGACTCATGAAAGAGGACTTCCAGAACTGCTTCAGAAAGTGGCAAGAACGATGTGCTAAATGTGTTTGAAGCAAGGAGGAGTATTTTGAGGGGGATTAATGTCAATGCGTCTTTTACTGTAATAATTTTAAAAAATAATTTAAACATTCACTGCATTTTCTGATCATATCTTGTAGCACATGTCAATCAACCAAGAAAAGAATGGATAGAAGTTTTTCATTCCAAACATAAGATAAAACCTAAAATTAAAATCTTAATGACAATCAGAAGCCAATTTTTAATATTATATTCAGTAGATAAAACCAGGAAGGAATTTATTTCTATTATCACACAAAATGTTAAAATACAACATATTTAAAACTCACTTTTGTACCAGGAGGCAATCCTTCTAGCTCTTTAGGCTTTATAAATGTCCGATGCTGGGTCTTGTGATCCATTTTCTCCTTGCAGGTCAAAAACTGTAGTCTACATTTTGTACAACGATGAATTCCCTTTTTCTGTTTACAAATAATATTATAAATAATATTCGAAAGAATTTCTATTCCACAAATCCAGGGACCTGAAATTGCTCTTAATTCTAATAGTTAAATAATTTAAAAATCAATATTTTACCATATCCCATCATAAATAACACCAAAATATTATTTCATTTTTAAAAAACACTTTTTGCATTAGTATTTGGATTTTAAAAGTATTTGTTATATATATGGGCAGTCAGCATGAACATTTTATCAATTAGGTTCCAATGAAACAAGTTCTACACCATTTGTAGGGTGAAAGCTTCCTAAATTTAAATTTGAAGTATAAACCATTCAGACACATACTATGAAAATGAGCTATACTATATTTTTACCCTTGGAAAGAGCAAATTCTTTTTAATTATTGTTATTTCCACTTGTTTCATAAATTGAACTTTCTACCAAACAAATTTAACCACTCTCCCAAGAAAGTTATGTTATAGAAATGGTTATATAAGGCAGTGCTGTCCAATGGAATGTTCTACAGCGATGATAATGTTCTACAGGTACACTGTCCAATATGGTGTCCACTAGCCACATGTGGTTATTGAACACTTGAAATGTGGCAAGTGCAACAGAGTAACTAACTGATTTTTAAATTTTATTTAATTTTAATTAAGTTAAACTTAAATAGACATATGTGGCTATGATATTATATAGCATGGGCATAGAAGCATAAATCAGAACAACTAATACCAATCTACTGTTTGAGAGCCCCTTAACTGTGTCCCTTCTCAAACTGACCCCTGTTATTATTTTACCACTGGGAAACAGGACCCAAGAAGAGAGCTAAGCCACTTGCTCATAGCTAGTGTTCTTTCTACTATATACTATCAATTGCCATCTTTTATGTATATGCTCTCATTAATTAAAATATATTTTGTGTTTCTATGTAAATTTAGAACATACAAATACAAAAGAATGTTTTCTCTAAAGCTGTATCTCTACAGGCCCATCACCATTTCTATTTAAAATACAAATAAAAAAGGGAAATCAAATGAGGTAAACATATATGAAAGTATCTCTAGCAGTTTGTGGTGCACAGCAGGCATTTGATAAATAAAAGTTCTTTACAAAGTTCAAAGCAATGTATAAATATAATGTGTTTGTATTACTATTTTAATTTCATCTTAAAACTATTTTAGTAGTATGGTGCATTAGATAATATCATAGATACAGGCAACGTAAACAGATTCACCTATATATGCTCAATAGAGAAAAAGGGGGGAAAAATCTCAGTCAAGAAGCAGATAGCAAAATAACAGACAATTATAAAGTTCCCCAGAGTATAGTTCCCAGAAATCTTTTCTCTACCTGTACCTATGCCTCATCTAAATTCATGATTTTAAACAGCATCCATCCAACTGTCTACTCGATGTAATTACTTGATATCTAATACACATTTCAAATCAACACGAACAAAATTGAACGCTAGACTTTCCCCTCTCCACCCTGAAAAAAAAAATGTTCCTTGGTTTTTCCAATATCTCAGTATATGGGAATGCCATTTTGCTCAGGACGAAAAAGTTGGTCAGTCTCAATTTTTCTCTCTGACACCCCATCCAACCTCTTAATAAAACCTGTCAGCTCTACCTTCAAAAATATAAATCTTTCCACTTTTCATTACCTTCAACCATTGCTATCATACCAGTTCAAGTCAGTTACCTGGACTCTAGTAATAGCCTCCTACCTTTTCCTTGTTTCCACTTTTTTCTCCCAATAGTCTATTTTCTATAGTTGCCAGAGTGATCTCTCACACATTTAAACCTTTCAATAGCTTCCCATAATACTCCAAAATCCTGACTCTGGTTTATGAGGCCCTACGCCACCTGCCCTGCATTCTATTGATATGACCTCATTTCCTACTCCTCTTCCTCCCACTTGTGTATCCTGTTCCACCAACATTAGCTTCCTTGCTGCTCCTTGAACATCTAAATGTATGCTCACCTCACTACCTACTTACTGTTCCCTCTGCCTGGAGCATTCTCCTCCACATATCCATATGGCTTGGTTCCTTATTTCTTTTGCAGAGGTTCTCTTTGACCAAGCCATATAAAATACAGAAACTACTCCACCTTCTAAGCCTTGGCACTCTCTATCCTATTATTTTCTTCCCTTGGCACTTACCACCAGCTGTCATACATATACATTCAGACTAATTCACTCATTCATTTCCTCCTTCCTTCCCTCTCCCTCTTCCCTCCTCTTCCGCCCCACTATAACGCAAATTCCAGAACACACAAACTTTGTTTTGTTCACTTCTATAAAACAGTCCCTGGCATATATTAGGCACTCAATAAAAATTTGCTAAATAAATAGTGAGGTAGAAAGCAAGGGACTTACAAAAAGGTACACATGAGAAGGCACAATTTAACTAGTTCAAAATGTCTGCCATTCCGCTCAATGAGCATTTCTCCAGAGCCCTGAGATGGGAGACATTAACCTATTATTCCTTTAGTTGGACTCAAGTCTTGTGTATCTCTCTTATGCATGCATGCTTGCGATGTGCTAAGGCTGATGATAATAAAGTGCATTTTTAAATAGCACATGATATGTTCAACCAAAAACAAAAGTGATCTGTTGTAAGGATAGAGAAAAACTGTCTGTGTTAAACTTTTTGACAAGCATACTATATATTGTTTGGGTGATTTGAGGGGTTTTCAAGGCTAATTCTGACTGTCTGTAAATCTGCGTTTAGACGTAATGTAATGAAGAATATGATTCTGTGGCAAAAGCTTGGGCTCTAAGTCAATTTTTGGCTCTGCCATTTGTTAGAGAATGTGATATTGGGCAAGTTAACTCTATTAAGCTTCGTTTCCTCATCTATGAAATGAAAATGATCATATACTGCTTTTCACGGTGTCTGTGAGGGTTAAACAAGATAATACAAGTCAAAGAACTAGTGATTGTCATATGGCAAGTGATTAGTATGTTACCTGCTTGTTATCATTATAAAGATATAAGGAGGCTATTGAACACATCTGAAATCCTACATCCTTTTTAAAAAGTTGTACTAACAGCATTGTTAGCTCTAAAATCACTCAAGGCCTAATAATATATTCTTATAAGGAAAAAGTTACAACCAAAGTCTTCAAAAAGAATAAAATTGGCCATAGATTCAACAATTTGTATTGTCTAAAATCACACTAATGTCATCTCAATTTGCAAGCTTATAATCCTGATATGGTTTTCAAGTCTTTTGTGGACAATTATAAAAACTGCAAGTGCTTTGAAGGATGCCTGATGATCTTCCTTATTAATAGAACCATTCTTCTATTGATTGCTGACTGCCTACCTCTTAGGTACTCTAAAGTTCAAAAAAAATTTGCACCCAAGGTGTGTTAATAGTTCCCAAGACTACTCCGAGGTTTGATGATTCAATAAGAGGATTTACAAGGTTTAGAAGTTGTTACACCCACAACTCTCATTTATTACAGTGAAAGATACAGAGCAGGATTAATAAAGGAAAATGAAAGTGCATTGGGTGAAGTCTGGAGGATACCGGTGCCAGTTTCCAAGTGCCTTCTCCCAATGGAGTTTATAGGACACACTTAATCAGTCCCTTGGCAACGTGTATAAAGTTTTGTTTTTTTTTGCCAGGGAAGCTCTCCTGATTCTAAAAGCACAGGTTTTATTATGAGGTTCAGTCACCAAATCTTCAGACCGCTAGAAGAAAAGCAAGTGTTCATCATAATCATATTTTTTGTACAAAATAATCTAGAAAAGCTGGTACAACATGGCTCAAGGTTCCAGACATGTAAAACACTCATCAGTTATTAACAAAAGGTTCAGTTTCAGGAATTAGCCAAGGGCCAGTTATGTAAATAGGCCCTTCTGGAAATGTATATGATTTGAACAACTCAGACCTACGGGCTTAACTCTTTCCTACATACATGGCATGTTAACAAATATAACTCAGGTTATGTATGAAGAGTGACTACAGGTCAGGTAAACCTCTTAAGAAACACAGTCCACATAGCAGGCCCATCCATCTCTCTTACCTCTGTAAGCATATACCACTCCCTCCACATCTACACCTCACTCTGAGCTTAGTAAAGCATGGAAGAAAGAATTATATTGAAAGCTTCATAATGAAAAAGTGAGAGCTACTGCTTTATATATCATACTTCCTTTCAAAATCAAAGGTCGAAAGATGAAATACAGAGCACCAAGACATGTGTTTCCTCAAGAAATGTTAATAGGTATTGAGCAAATAAAGGGTTCAATAGTCAAATAAGTTTTGGGAACAATATATACAATATCCCTTGCTTGGAGATTTATGAATTTTTTAGCATATGAAAAGCTCTGAAAACTCTCATTTAAAAAAATAAACAAAAACAATTAATTTTATAAATCTAGGCATTTACTGAATTTCTTTTTCCAGGAACAATTTTAGAGCAGAGCGCCTATTAACATCGGATGGAACACTGGTGGGGAAATTGTAGAAAGATTTTGCCAGAGGTTCTTAAGGGTGAGGTGGCATACCAGGCTTAAAAAGAAAAAAAAGCATGTGGGTACCATCCCGGTCACAATACAGGTGATCCTGAGTGTATTTGCATATGCTGCTTTTATGATTTTTTCCAATTAACAACTCTAAGTTGATTTCATGATTATCTAATGACCGGAACTGAAAGCAATGTTAGTAGCAGTGTTGAATAAATTGGCCATAACAATGAAATGTATAAGAAAATGTAATGAGCTGATCAGTGAGAAGACAAAACTTGATTACATAATCAGATTCAGTGAATTCATTGACTGCTGATTTTGGCAAAGGTACCAAATGATTCATTTTAAGTTTCAAATACTAAAGAAGAGGCTTACTGTTTCATCAGTTTTCAGCCCTAATAAAGGATGGTCTGTCAGGAAAAGAACAAATATAAAATGAGAATTCAAGGGAAAGGTGCAAGCACTGATACTGGCATCTCAGAAATTTCATAGCAGAACTGGCAAAAGTAATTCAGGAAACAAGTTACAACCTAAATATAATTCTCTGGCATAGTTCACATATCTAGAAATAAGTGCCATTGCTGTTTCCTTTGTCACTGGCTGCTACAAAAGACTATTCTGGGGAGACAGCCGGTTAGCTCAGTTGGTTAGAGCACAGTGCTCTTAACAAGGTTGCCAGTTCCATCCCCACATGGGCCACTGTGAGCTGCGACCTCCACAACTAGATTGAAACAACTACTTGACTTGGAGCTGATGGGTCCTGGAAAAACACTTAAATAAAAAGTTAAAATAAAACAAACCAAAAACAAAGCTGATGTTAAAATAGACAAACTTACAATAAGAGTGATAAATGCTTAATAAATAAGTTTACACATGGATAACAACAGGAATAAAAAGGGGGATAATACTTTATTTAAAAAAAAGACTATTCTGGGTCACTGATGAGAACCACATGTCTTTGCATAATAAAAAGTGGACTAGAAATTGGAAATAAAGTTTGAAGAGAAAAAACAACAACCCGGATTATGAGTCTTCAGTCTTATCTTCCTCAGATCATACTTCTCCTTTTCCCTGTTCATGATTACCCACCTTCAAAATCATTCCCATTCCCACCACTCTTAGACCCCTGAACAATTATACAAACTGAAATAACCAACCTAAATATTCTATTCATATTCCTTCTTCCCCTCCACTTTTACGGCTCCTATTTCTACTTATCTTTCAGAATTTTCCCTATTCACGAGCCTCATCACCACCAGGAAGCAGACAAAGAAAAGAAGTGGAAGTTTCACAAATAATTCAGCATAAATTGTAAATTAATTGTGCCATTTGGAATAACATTGCTTTCCTTCTAGAACAAATCTAACCAATGATCGAAGATACACACACACACACACACACACACACATCTTTTCACTAAGACAAAATGAACAAATAAGAACTGCAAAATCTCACCTGATGTTTCATGTAATGATTCATGTAGGGGGTTGCCATTCTACTAACTTTGAGGCAAAATGGACATAGCAAGTTCTTAGTGTTTTCATGGGATGCTCTAAAATGAGTTTCTACATCAGAAAATGTTGATGATCTAAACTGGCAAACCTAGAAATATAAAGAAGGTTTAGTTTAACCTGAAAATTCATAACTGACATGCAATTACATTAAAGTAGCAATGATGAGTCCCTTGTTTTGAGGAACATTACGTACTACTATTTAATTCAGCTCTGCTACCTATACAATTAAGAATCTTATCACAGCAAGTAATAATGATAATCTTTGAAATAGAAAAGTTATCATTCAGGGGATATATTCCTAAACCTTCTTTTTGGATCTATTACCCCCTATCTGGACTTGCATTTTCAAATTCTGACACCTCTTGTCCTATAAAACTTTTCCTGCTATATAAAATGGATTATTTTCTTCTTTGGGTTTTAAATAGCTCCCAGGATATAACAAAGGCAATTTATCTTCCTATCTTATTGGAACCCACTTCAAATTCTGGAAAAATACCAGACCCAAAACATTTACTTGAATTCCCCATAACTAACAGCATTTCCTATTTTTCTGGCGTGTCTGTCTTCTTCCTTACTTGGTAAGAAAGTCCAACTTTGTCTTTCTCCAGCAGAGTATTTTTTTTTTTTTGGCTATTACAGGGGTCAGTAAACTATGACCCACAGGCCAAATCCAACCCACTACCCTGATACACATGAGTTAAACCAAGGGAGTTTCCTCTATTAAAGAGAGAGTTCACTTCTAGCACTCATTTTATTTAAATGGTTTAAAAAAATCCCAAGAACAATACTATTTTGTGACACATGAAATTTAAACAAACACCTAAGTACAAGATAAAATGTGTGTGTACCTGACAAATGTATGGCATTTCACCAGGTTTATGAGTGTCCTTCATATGTTGTAAAAGAGTATGTTCTGTTTCAAATGATAATTCACAGATTTTACAAATAGCTGAAAGTGGAAAAAAAACACATTACACCATTTTAAGGATGTATAGAAATAAAAAGTTCATTTTGTACATCCATAACAACAGCAACAAGTAATAATAGTAATAGTGATGGTGGTTCCAACAATTCTATAGTTGTTAACTCCGTTAATGCTGTTCTAAGGACTTTACTTATTTTAGCTTACTTATTCATTCTCAACCCATCACTGAGAGAGGTACTGTTCTTTTTAGCCCCATTTTTTCAGATGAGGAACTTGGGGCACAGAAAGATTAAGTAACTTGCCTGGGATCTTGCAGCTATATTAAAAGGCAGAGCTAGAATCTGAATCCAAACTGTCTAACTCCACACTCTGGGATTTTTAATTATAACTGCGGTTACTTTTGTTATTAGAGTGTAAGTCAAGACCATTGATTTCATATTTGCAAACTAAGGAATCTCAGTTTTCTAAGTTAGTACCCTATATACAATGCATGAGCAATGCCATGGAAGTTTCTATTTACAAAAGGGACTTCAATTTTAGTAATTTTACTAAAAAAGTTTCTACAAGTTAAAACTTGTTTTTCAACTTTGCCCTCTAATGACAAAGTCTAATTCTTATTTTTCTATCAGAGTTCTTAAGAATTCCTCATAGTTTAGATGATCAAAATCATTAATGTTTAGCACTTCAATGAAATTATGACTTACTAGAAAACTCATGTGGTGTATGTGTACTCTCAATGTGACACTGCAGCTGGAATGGTGTGGGATACTGACGGTAACAGTGCTGGCAGGTGGTGTGGCTTTCCCAGCTCTCACTGTTCTGCTTCTCAAATTCCAAGTGGTGTTTCATGTGGTTCATAAACCTATAAATAATTGTCAACAGGTGCAAATATTAGGTTTATAACCAAAAAAACCCCCACAAAGTTTCTGAACATAATGCTAAAAATGCAGTTGTATTACTCAAAATACTATCTCCAAGCCTTAAAGTCCTCTAGAAAAGTATGCACTTTAATCACTTTCATTAAGTGGCTCAGTAAATATTTTTTTTTGCATCTTTGTTTTAAAATAATCCATTGATATAGTTAATATGAAATACCACTAATTTGCTGTAACTCTTCATCACTTCAGATTTACAAAAACCTACTGTTTTATTTAATGGCACTGGTTTACTGTTAGCACAAATGGTTCATTTTAACTTGCAGGCTATGACCATTTTAGCACCGTCCACTTAGTTCTACATTTTACTGTCAGATGCCCAAAAAGACTTCACGCCCGAAGAAGGAATTATGACCTACAATGGCAGAGAGTACAACACAAATAGGCATATCTATTTCAAAGGGCTTACTGAAACTTTTTACTGAATTTCAAAGTAAAGTTATTCAATCAAAATAACAATTTTAAGACGGGGCCAAATATTAAGTCATTTACTATGAGTCCTTAAAGGAAATAATATTGAAATAAAGTGATGTCATCAACCTAGATAGCAATCATCATGGAGCTTTTCACATTTATTTTTAATTTTTTAAATTTTTAAATTTTTTTAAAGGAGGGCACAGCTCACAGTGGCCCATGCGAGGATCGAACCGGCAACCCCACATTTATTTTTTCACAACTCCAAAACACGACTTCTCTTTGGAACTGCTTATGGTACATGTTGAAATGTCTTTTTTTCCTCCTTTCATTTTACATTCTCTCCATTAAAATCTATTTTAAAAATCCTCATCTTGCCTAAATATTTACATATAAAGGTCATGAGCCATTAAACTCTCAGCTCATAACTTTAAAAAAAATAAAAATCTATTTGTGTAAAATAATCTCTTAACTAGCTATCTTTCAATTATTATACTACTTACACTGCTCAAACCAGCAGATATAGAGGTAAAAAGCAAACCCCTCACAAGGCTATTCTCAGAATAAACTAGTCCTAATTGGTTTTGGTGACAGTGTAGGAAAAAATTATCCTACACGTTGACAGGGCAGAGAGTAGAAATCTTGAACTATTAGCTTCTACCACCCTCTAAAACCATCAATTTACCATCCTAGTTTTACCATTAAGGTAGTGTTGTTTAACCTTATCAGTGTTTACTGTTCAGGTTTCATGTACTGAGTAATATGCTGAAAATGCTACAAAATTCCTCAATATTACAAAATATGGTTAGCTTAAAATTTCTAGATGTTCTGATCATCTATAAATCTGTAACCAGTCCTTTGACATGAAAACAAAAAAACAAAAAACAAAAAAAAGAAAATTTCGTGTAGTATTAAAAGGCTAATCTTAAAGCAAAAACCAAAAAGCTATTGGTGAAAGAACTTCTAATATTATATACATAAAATATTTAAGTTTAATAAGGAACTTAACCAGTGAACCACTTTTCTGCACATATTCTACCAAATTTTCCAATATTACTTTTTGATTTTACTATAAAAATGGTAAAAATATGGAAGGATGTCACAGAGTTCTATCGTAACATTGTTTCAGAGTTACATCTCAAAGCACAATTTCTCTTCTGTAAAGCTGCTGCTGCTGGGACTGTTAGCAATTGATGGAGGTTAGGGATTCATAAAAAGGAGGTACAGTATGAAAACTCATATGAATAATATTTGAAAGGTTTTTAAAAACTATAAAGCCCTATCCTAAGCATAGCATTCATAATTTAGTTTTAGGCATATATTACAGTATACTTGAGGGTTTTTCTATGTATTTCATTCTGGACCCAAGAATTCACCATAAAATAAAATAAATGCTGGCCTCAGAAATGACCAGCACGATTGCTTAAGAATGTTAGTTACAAATGATGGTTATCAAAAGTAAAAGTTTACGTGTGTGTCACAATATAGGTGTGTGTGTGTGTGTGTGTGTGTGTGTGTGTGTGTGTGTGTGTGTATCTTACCTAAGGGAAGTGCACTGATATCTGCAATTTACTCTGAAAACTATAAAAAAAAATCAGATGGGTCTATGGATGAATAAGTATGTGGTAACACAAGTATAATAAAATGTTAATGGTAGAATTGAGGTGGTAAATATACAGATGTTGACTGTAAAAACTTTTCAACGGCAATATTTTGAAAATTTTATAAGGGGTGGCCGGTTAGCTTAGTTGGTTAGAGCATGGTGCTGGTAGCACCAAGACTGCTGGTTGGATCTCCGCATGGGCCACAGTGAGCTGCATCCTCCTTTGAAAAAAAAATTATAATAAAATGTTGAAAAAACAACGTCAGGCTATACAGTATAATCAATGAAAAATACCAATCAATATGTCTTACTACTTTGTTATTACTATCTCACTTAGGATGATAGGTATGTATATATGTCATATAACTCAAAGATTGTAAAGTACAAGTTTCTGAAATTGAAAGCACACATGTATAAACCTTTGAAATTCTATTAAGAATTAAACCTCTACTTTTAAAATGTGCTAAATTAAAAAAAAACGTGTTAAATTATAAAATCCAAGCAGACATGTTTCACAGAACTGGTATTCTTCTCAAGATCACCACAAAAGATCACTTTCTCTGCAAAGTAAGTGTGATAACAATTATATATAAATAGCAACTGAAAAATTAGGGCATTAAGTAAGACTGGTATGTAGGTCAAACTGGACAAAGTTGTTCATCATGTGATAGGAAAAGTAAGATTCAAAAGTAGCTCAAAAATAAGAATGTCTCATGAAAACTTCTAGTTCAATGATAAATACAGAAAAAAGTGATTTTCCCCAACGTTAAAATAAATTTTGTCCTTTCTTATGTGAAAGAAATGCAACTAAGTGGCTGAAAGTGTCAAACTCCTAAAATACAAGGACAAAAGCTTTCAACAAGATAATCTGCCTTTGCTCTTCATACAAAATGTTAAAATCACTTATCTAGGATGACACAGAAAAATAAAGATACAATATTTACATCTGTGGCATTCTAATTTCAAAACATAAATATAAATAAATATTTACATACCTAATATTATTTTTAAGAACTTTCAAGCAACTGAAGCATTTAAAGGTTGTGTAAGTCTTCTGTTCATCATCAACAGCTCCTTCATGTTTTCCATAGTAAAAGTCACTAACTAACATAATCAATTTTCCTTTCTCTGTAACAGTCTTATCTTTATTTTCAGTACTTGAAATTTCTACTTTAATCATTTCCAAAAATGTATTTAGCATGTCTGGACAACAACGCTGAAAGAGAAAAAAAAATATGTAAGCTTTATTTATAGCTCTTTTAAAAATCAGATACCAAAAAATGACTGTGTTTATATCTAGGGCCACATCATGTAAAACTATGCTTGGAATATATCTGGAAAAATATTCACCAAAATATCGGCTTCTTTCTTTATATAGTCTAAAAAATTCAAACAATAAACACTTATTATCTTAATAAAGAAATAACTTCAAAAACCTTAAGATCAAGGATGGCTATATAGCAATCTTTTCCCTTGTAATTAAACTTTTCAGATGCAAACATCTAAACATAATTTGTTCCTTGGACAAAATCATACATTTTATATCTGTGTCAAGATATAGCTTAAAAAGGAAGGTAGTTTTATATACCATTATGTATATGCTTAATTATCAAATAACATAGTAGCATTTCAGTAAAGCCTGCTTGGAACTGGACTTTGAGCACAGGTAACCTGACATTCCCCAGACTCAAGGTGCTAGAAAATGTATGGGACAAAAAGAAAGAAGCATCATTTACATATTGAAAACCTCAACACATTCTGTCTGGGATGCTGAAATATCTGAAGGGGAAATCAACTTCATGAATAAAATCAAGACTGCACATAAACTGACCCTAATAGGGAATATTTTCATATATGAGCTTTTTATTTCCAATGAGATGAAACCAATTCACTTATTGTACACAATTTTTAGTTGTAGCATTTTGTCTAGAAGAATTCTTTAAGAATAACTAGATAGCAAAAATATAAACTTTCCTAAAAACACAAACTACATACACACAATGCAACCACAAAGTCAAACACTTTAAAAAATAAAGCACAACAAAAATTGTGATAGAATCAAGACCAATTAAACCTATCATGCCAATTAAATCTATCCTACTAATGTAAATGTTTAACTCAACCACTGAAAAAAAAGTTTCATGTAGATCACAAAAGAAAAAAAACTCCAGTGAAAACAAGAAACATACCAAAAACAAAATGATTTGGAAGGGTTGAAAAAAAAAGATAAAGAATATAACTGGCAAATGAACATAATAAGAAAGCAAGGGTTGTGAGCCTAATATCAAGCAAAATAGAACTCAGGCCAAAAAGGGAACACTTTATAAAAACGCTAAAAGGTACATTCACAATGAAGTTAAGAGATCTATCTACGTCCTAAATAGCAACAACCATAAAACAGAATTGGAAGATATTAAAGAAAATAGTGGTAATGTGAGACTTGGAGAGCTTTCTCAAACCATGACTGAACAAGTAGACGAATATACTGTGATTCCCCGAAAATATGACCTAGCCGGACCATCAGCTCTAATGTGTCTTTTGGAGCAAAAATTAATATAAGAGCCGGTCTTATTTTAATATAAGACAAAATATTAAAATAAGACCGGGTCTTGTAATGAATATAATACCGGGTCTTACATTAATTTTTGCTCCGAAAGATGCATTGGAGCTGAGGGTCCGGCTAGGTCTTATTTTCGGGGAAACACGGTAAGTGAAGATATAGAAAACTAAATAACATATTAGTACAGTAGCTGATTGATAACTATCAAATTCCATACCCTAAAAACAAACACCCCTTATTTTCGAGTTTCCAAGTAACACTCAAGAAAAAAGCCCATATAATTTTCAAAATGGGGAGAAAAGTGTGAGAACCTGGGCTTTGCCATCATAGACTGAAGTATGAATTTCAGCTATGCCAATTAATTGGCTATGAAACAATGAGAAAAAGATCTATCTGAAATAATTTTCTGAGGATTAAATAAAATATTTTAAAGCATAGTAATGTGTCTTAGATCACTAAGATGTTTGATTCATACTCTAAATATTTTTCCTTTGGAAAAAAACCTTATCTCTGTATAGTAATCTACTATAGTAATAGCAGAAGATCATTCACAAGTACCGTATTTCCCAGAAAATAAGACCTAGGCGGACCATCTGCATTAATGTGTTTTTTGGAACAAAAATTAATATAAGACCCAGTCTTATTTTACTATAAGACCAGGTCAACATAACATAACATAACATAACATAATAAATATAATAAATACAATACCTGGTCTTACTTTATTATAAGACTGGGTCAGACCCGGTCTTACATTAATTTTTGCTCCAAAAGATGCATTAGAGCTGATGGTCCGCATAGGTCTTATTTTCAGGGAAACACAGTAATCTAAAATTCACATTTTTCCCCCCAAATGTAAATCCCTACTGTAATATTACAAAAGTGTAACTGATACATAAAAATGTATAAGCTAAAATGTAAAGGTTTCCTGTAGTTTTTTGTTTTGTTTTTTAATTTTTTTTTTATTGGGGAAGAAGTGTGTTTCTCCGGGGCCCATCAGCTCCAAGTCATTGTCCTTCAATCTAGTTGTGGAGGATACAGCTCAGCTCCAAGACAAGTCGCTGTTTTCAAGACTTAGTTGCAGGGGGTGCAGCCCACCATCCCATGCAGGAATTGAACCGGCAACCTTGTTGTTAAGAGCTCTCGCTCTAAACTGAGCCATCTGGCTGTCCCTCCAGAAGCTCAGGGGCAGCTCATTGTCTTTAATCTAGCTGTGGAGGGCGCAGCTCACTCGCCCATGTGGGTATCAAAACGGCAACCCTGTTGTTCAGAGCTCGCACTCTAACGAACTGAGGCATCCACCTGCCCTTTACCATAGTTTTAATCACAAGCAATGGTACAATAAATAAAAGCTACATGTTAGAGAATGTTTGCCACTTTCTCCAAGTGTAGAAGTATATATAATATGCCATGGGTTTGTGTATAAAATGGAAAATGTATTTATGTGCACCTGCATATGTAGAAAATCAAAGAGGACAGAATTAATAAAAATTATTTCCTTTGCTATTTGTATTGGGAACGAGGCGTATTAAGGAGACTGGTGAGCTTTCTCACTGTATGAGGTATGATAAAAACATATGGTGAATGTTTAAATAAAAAATTTATTACAGTAAAAGACGCACTGCTATTAATCCCCCACAAAATACTCCCTCTCGCTTAAAATACATTTATCCCATCATTCTTGCCACTTCCTGAAGCAGTTCTGGAAGTCCTCTTTCATGAGTATCTTTAGTTGTGCTGTCGTGGCTGCCTTGAGGTCCTGAATCAATTCAAAACATTTACCTTTCATGGTCATTTTGACTTTGGAGAAGAGCCAGGAGTCACATAGTGCCAGATCAGGTGAATAAGGTGCATGAGGACACACCATAATGCTATTATTTGACAGAAATTGCCATACCAAAAGCAATGGTATGGCAATTCATCCAGAGCTACAAAAATTTAAATAATAAAAAAGTTATTTGTAAATTCTTTAGTATAGAACACTGCTTACAGTGTTCTATAACAATGTGTGACACGAAGCCTTTCCGTCGTGATAAAAACATACGGTGAATGCTGCTGCCAAGTGCCATCCAACGGAAAGGCAGGGATCTTTAATACGGGAAGCAGTGTGTCAAACCTTAGTAACAGTGTGTGACAAGTTTCAACTTCTTTGGTGCCGTCAGTCAGGTGCGAGCTACAGTTGAGAGTAGGTGTGTTTTAAAGTGTGTCGTAAATCATCCTGCATCATGACAACGCTCCGTGTCACACTTCGCTTCTTATACACGGCAATTTCTGTCAAATGAAAACATCATGATGTGTCTTCATCCACGTTATTTACTGGATCTAGCACCGTGTGACTTCTGGCTCTTCCCCAAAGTCAAAGTGATTCAGGACATGGAGACAGCCACGACAGCACAACTAAAGACAGTCATGATAGAGGACTTCTAGAACTGCTTCAGAAAAAATGTCGAGAACCATGTGATTTCACTGATATGTGGGATATAAAACTGAAAACAAAGGAACAAGACAAACTAAGAAAAACTCATAGACACAGACAATAGTTTAGTGGTTACCAGAGGGTAAGGGGGGAGGGAGTTGTTAGCTGAGGGTAAACGGGGTCAAATATATGGTGATGGAAGGAGAACTGACTCTTGCTGGTAAACACAGAATGTGATATACAGATGATGTATTACAGAATTGTACACTTAAAACCTATATAATTTTACTAATCATTGTCACCCCAATAAATTTTAATTAAAAAAGTAGCAAGAATGATGGGATAAGTGTGTTCGAAGCAAGGGGGAGTATTTGGGACGGGGTTAACAGCAATGTACCTTTTTTTTTTTTTTTAAAGATTTTATTGGGGAAGGGGAACAGGATTTTTTATTGGGAAACTGTGTGTACTTCCAGGACTTTTCCAAGTCAAGCTGTTGTCCTTTCAATCCTAGTTGTGGAGGGCACAGCTCAGCTCTAGGTCCAGTTGCCATTGTTAGTTGCAGGGGGCGTAGCCCACCATCCCTTGTGGGAGTCGGACCGGCAACCTTGTGGTTGAGAGGATACGCTCCAACCAACTGAGCCTCCCATCCGCCCCCTGGCAATGTGTCTTTTATTGCAATATTTTTTAAATTTAAATATTCACTGCATTGTTTGATCACACCTCGTATACCTTCTTATACTTTTTGAATCATATGAACTATAACACTCCCCAAATTAAACTAAAAAGTAACTAAGAAACCACCAAGCCCTTTCTTTTCTTTTTCCATCTGTAGTGCAAAATATACAAACATCAAGTATCATTATAAATATCAATTTTTCCTTAAGTTATATGAAAATACCAATAAGAAGCTTTGTTGTCTAAATATCTGGACATTCTAGCATTTAATATATATATATATATATATATATATATATATATATATATATATATATATATATATATATATATATCAATCCTTAATATTGTCAGATTTGTGAATAGTTTTAAAAATCAAATTTTGAAGAAGTTTTACCTTCATGTGATATTTCAAAGCATCCAAAAGATTGAACTGAACACTGCACTTTGGACAAGATCTTTGAAAAGGCTTTCCAGTTTTATATTCAGTTGATGAGGTAACTGTACCTAAAACAAATTAAGGATTTTTATGACTCAATTTTTTCTTTTTTAATAATAGTTTTACAATTTACCATCATTTCTAAAATTGATGTATAAATAATATACTTTGTTTTTTTTATATGCCAGATTACCTTCTGATGTCATAACAGGGGAGGATGTCATTGAAGGAGAGTTGTCTAAAGATAATGAAGCATAAGAATTTATTTCAGAACCATCTTCACTGGTCTTTGGCTTTTTAGGTTTAACTCTGTTTACTTCAGAAGCAGTAGAACGTTTTTTTACAGGCAGATTTTCATCCAGAGCTACAAAAATTTAAATAATCAAAAAGTTATTTGTAAATTCTTTAGTATAGAACACTGCTTACAAATGCTACTAAAATAGCCTTACCTTTAAAATTAAGTATATAAAAATACTTTGGAGCTAAAGTAAAGGTGATCTAATTGAACTACCACATCATACAGATGACAATAAAGAATGATCAAAATGTATGTAATCAATAAGTAGAAAGAAATTGCACAAATAGCTATTATGAACTAAACGTATTTGAACAATTTATGAAATAAACTTTTTATTCAAGAAAATTCTAAAGATGCTTTCAAATAAAGATGTATATAAATAGGTACCACGCAAAATGTCAGAACAAAAAAAAAAAATCCCAAGGAAAAAAATTAAAGCACAGAGACTACTCTAAGCTCAGTTCCAAAAAATGAATTTATCTTTAGATGCTTAAAATGCATTTGAGTTTGTAAACAAAACCAATTTCTAGTCTAAAAATTTAGAGAAACCCTTTAAGATACTGAAAAAAAAATAACTTTTTTTTCTAATGGAAAATTCAAGTTGGTTCTTCTTCCACTTAACAACCTGACTGGTAGTTTGAATTATCTGTTTATTCCCTATGTCAAAATAGGAACAACTAATCTTGACTGATAATACCTCACTCATACATGTGAAAATTCAAACTATGTTCCCAAGTCTAATGGTTCTGTCTTAAGGGCATGTCAGTGGGCATGTGAAATAGAGAAACTTCCCTTTTACCTTTTTTTTAAAATTAGACTTTCAAATAAAATTTTGTTTGAATAGAGGTTTCATTGCTAAAAAGTTTTGAGTTTGAAAACCATCACCTTAAAGGCTGAAGGATTATGTAATTGAGGGCATTTACAAGAGAAGTGGGGCTATTTAGGCTATAACCAGATCTGGCAAAAGGCCTTTTGAAAATAACACAACTGCGTGATACAGATTCTAAAACTGCATATCATATTTTAATGCTCCTAACTGTACACTAATAGTAGAAACAGTAGGATACAAGCCAGGAAAATAAGAGCATTACATTAATTGGCTCCTCTGCCAAATTTGTGTTTCATTCTTTGAGATGACATAGAAGTGATTTTTATCCATCCTTAAGCACATGAGTCCTGACAGCTATACTGCAGGCACCCGGGACTGATTTCTCTATAATCACACTAACATTCTTGTTAGATGTTTAGGTTACTTCAACAACCAATGACTGCTGGTATTTTGGACTAGGCAACTGATTATCTAGCAGGCTGTATAATAAAAATAGACTGTTTTATATATAAATTTTTAAAGCATGAGTAAATCTCCAAGTTAAATAAAATCATTCTGAACTCAATAGTTTTAAATTCTTACTCTTTAACTATTTGTATCTGTTGCCTTTAGCTTGTGCTCTTCACTATCCTCAACGGGGCCAATAAAAAATTTTCATTCTTCAAAATCAAGTTCAAATCCAACATTCTCCAAGAACCCATGATCATCCTAGACAGAAGTCCATTAATCATTCTTCTGAACATATAGCACACATTAGCGCTCATAATTATCATATTAACAACTGTTTATTTTCAAGTCCTTAAAGGCTACAATGCATTCCTCACTTCTCACTTATCTCATCTGAGCCTCAAAAAAGCTGAGATAAGCAGAGTGAGAATTAAAATTGTATCTCCAAATGGCTTATTTCATGTCTGAAGAATGAATGCATTATGTAAGAAAAATAAAAGTATCTATTTTAATAACATGAGAAAATTAGGTGTAAAGAAGGTAGGTGACTTGATAAAGTCCACAAAAATCTTTAGAATAGAGGCTGAAATTTCTATCTTTCTGATCAACTATAACGCTATTTACTATTAGGGCAATGTTCCACTCCCCACAGTACTACAACGTAGAGAGAGCAGAAGTCACTGTCTTTATCTCCTAGAAGCTTCAAGAATTCTGGATTTTTCTTTGAATAAAGACCATGTGCTTTATAAAATCATATTTCAGACAAGTATTTTATATCCTAGTTTATTTTGGTTCTTGGCTATTTTACTAACTATATAAGTGACACCTAGACAGGTGAATATCAAACTATTATCAAAACAGGAAAACATTTTTGGTACACTTATTACTATAAATTTCTTACTATCTTGATTTGGCAAATACATACTAATTTGTTAGTAAACAATTTAAACATCCAAAAAATTATTGTTTACCTCTCTCCATTTAGTGAAATATATCAAATTTGCTAATATAGAAATAGTAATTGCTTTGATTATAAGGATTTTTCAACTAGATAAAATTCCTTCAAGACATACTAATTTATTTCATAATAATGAAGAACTTTATTGAGGTATACAATGAAAGAACTGTACTTCTTCAATTAGAAATTTTCATTATTTCTCAAACGGATATTTAGTGAGTACTTACTTTGTGCAAATTATTTCTTTAGTACTGCCATTTTATAATACTACTCTATAATCATGTTTAATTATCACACCTACAGCATTTATTTGGATAGAAACACACTGAGTCTATGAAGAAATCAACTATTAATATAACCATGCACTTTTCTCATACTAATGACCTTCCAAATAATATTTTTAAAAAAACCCCATAGTATTAGGGTATCAAGTCACTTCCCTGACTCACAGAAATTATATTAAGAATTTTTCATCCCATGGCTGGTTCCAAGTGAGAATGAGCTCAAAGAATACATGTTAGCCAACTTAATAGAAATAAATAAAATATTCTATTATTAAATACAATTTTATACAAAATCATCCAAGAAAGGCACTCAGGAACTTTTAGCTTCCATCTTACAATATACGAAAAACGTAACATGAAGGTATGGGCTTCAAAATAGAAATTCATTCCAAATGTATATTCATCAGTTCTCTTTTTATTATATTTATAAATAGCGCTAAACCAAACCTTCTATACAAATTGTTGATCCCTCTTGGGAGAGTGGTATTGTATCCTGGGTCAAGTCAAACAGTAAATCTGAAGAATCATCCGATTCAACTTGTGATGAGTTCTTTGTAAAGTCCTGTAAAAAGTTGTAATTATTTTGTTTTGTAAACTTTTATAAAGGTAATTTTACCTGTATGTCAATACTATATAGATAACCTCAATGATTCAATTACTAATAAATTATAAAACACAAAGGTAATTATTACTCTCTGTCAAAATTAGCATCTACTGGGTAAGGAGTATACTATGAGAACTCTCTGAATTATTATTATTCTTATAATTTTTCTGGAAATCTAAAATTAATTTGACATAAAAAGTTAAAATTAAAACATAATGATAATATGATTGGCAAAGTAGAAGTTATATTTTGGAAAAAATTTCCTGCAAGAAAATTTTGGCAGTATCTATCCAGGGCTTTAAGAGTTGATCCAATTATTTGAAATATTCCACTTCCAAGAATTCATGCTAATGAAATGAAAATATTTAATGGAGAATTATTTATTATAGCAAAAAATGAAAACCTGTATGTCCAACAATTGAGGAATGGTTAAATAAATTAAATGACAGACTATCATGCAACATCATGTTTTTGAGAAATATCCAAAGACACAGAAAAAATGTTTCCAATATAAATTTCAGTGAAAAAAGAGGGACAGATATCTGTGTATAAAATATAGTCCTGATTAATATATTCCATATACCACACTAACCATCTGCAGAAAACAAAATCAAAATACAGTACGCATTTTCTTCTGTTTCTTTTCTATCCCACCATGCACATTACCTTTATAATGGGAATATAAGAATCTTGTTTCAGTGCTTTGTGTTTAAAAGTTGAAAGACAATCAGGTTTTAAGAATTTTACTTTGCTACTAAGTTTTCTGTTGACATGGGTTTGTTAAGAAGTTACGGAGACAGATATTGAAGTGATCCAAACCATTCCATTTCTAGAATTTGAGGTATATCAGGCAGATTTCTGCATTTGTGCCTTAATGTGTATTATATAAAATCAATAATGGCCATGTGACTTAAATGTGACCAAGCATAATCTTACTTCAAGGTAAATATTTTCTCCAAATATTTGCCCGCAAAATGGAAAATATTCACTAGCAATGTCCAAAATAGTTCTTTAACAGAAGTTCTTCCTAATCAAGTTAGTACTTTAAATCCTTTCCTAGGTGATAACTCTGGTCAATTAAGTACCACTTCAGAGAGCAGACACATTATTCAACAAATAAGATGTTAAAACAATTCCTCAATTGGGAATTTTTTAAATCTCATAAAATAGTTCAGAAAGATACCAAATACAATGGCAAAGTACAATAGGCAATACACTGGGATTCAGAAGACCTGTCCATTTAACTATGAAACCGTGGGCAAGTCACTTCTGAGATTCAAGTCATTTACCTTTCCAAATGAAATAAGAGCTACCAATTATTGTCCATTTAAAATGTATTTGCCTCTTTCACAGTACATGTATTTTATCAAGCAGTTGTCACAATAGTAGTAATAAAGACCTACTATTATCTCCCATTTTATAAATAGGTAAATTTAAGTATGGTTAAGTAAGGTTCCTAGTACAACCCAGCTTGTTATTGATGATAAAGCTGGAATGAGAACCTAAGTTGGCCTGATTACAAAGCCTGTGCCCTTATGCCATATCACACTGACTTTACAAGAATAATAATTACCTCCCTGCTTACTCAAAAGATCTGCTGAAGTAGAGAATGAATTGAGAACCTATTTGAAGAAATAATGACAGAAAACTTCCCTAACCTGGTGAAGGAAATGGACATACAAGCCCTGGAAGCACAGAGCATCCCAAACAAGATACACCCAAAGAGGCCAACATCAAGACACATCATAATTAAAATGCCAAAGGTTAAATACAAAGAGAGAATCTTAAAAGCAGCAAGAGAAAAGCGATTAGTTACCTACACGGGAGCCCCCACATGACTGTCAGCTGATTTCTCAACAGAAACTTTGCAGGCAAGAAGGGAGTGGCAGGAAATATTCCAAGTGATGAAAAGCAATGACATACAACTAAGATTGCTCTACCCAGAAAGGCTGTCATTTAGAATTGAAACAGATAAGGACCTTCCCAGACATGAAAAAGCTGAAGGAGTTCATCACCATCAAACAAGTATTACAAGGAATCTTAGAGGGACTTCTTTAAGATGGGAGGGGGGGTTAAGGATGGGTGAAAGGGGAAGGGATTAAGAAGTACAAATTGGTTGTTACACAGTAGTCATGGGGATGTAGGATATAGCATAAGGAATATAGTCAATAAAACTGTAATAACTAGGTATGGTGCCAGATGGGTACTAGATCTATCAGGGTGACAGATGGGAATGGAATGGGGTTGGGGACAGGGTGAAAAAGGTGAAGGCATTAAGAAATACAAATTGGTAGTTAATAAAGTATGGGATATATAATCAACAATGTTGTGAAGATCATGTAAGGTGCCAGATGGGCACTGGACTTATCAGGGGGATCAGGTCATAGACTGTGGAGATGCCTGACCAATGCGCTATACACCTGTAGCTGTAGTAGAATAATATTGAATGTCACCTATAACTAAATATATAAGTATATATAGTCACGGGATGTGAAGTACAACATAGGGAAGATAGTTGATGGTATTGTAACCGCTATATAAGACGTCAGAGGGGTGGGTTATCACTTTATGAGGGGTTTAAATGTCTAATTATTGCATTGCTTTGTACACCTGAAACTAATGAAACATAAATTTTTAAAAAAAGAGAATGAAAAAGTTTAAAAATTTCAGAGAAAATTCCCTTACACAGATTCTCAATTAATTCGGGTAAAAAATATAATGTATATGTATATGTACGTACACACATACACACCCTTCCTTCTCAATGCTGGCTGCACTTCAGACTCACCTAGAGAGTTTTTAAAAAAATCTATCATGCCCACGCCTCACCCTAAACCAATTGACAAAAATTCCTATTTTTTCAAAAGCTCTATTTTTTAAAGCAGGATTGGGAACCTGATTGAGGAGCTTTGATTAAACAACCATGTCCACAGAAACAAAAAAAAATCTGCGTTTGAATGAGTTCTACTTTATAACTTTGCTAACATGAAAGATACCACCCCTCCACCATTTGTTATTCTTTCTCCCTGGGTCCAATGTAGGAATGGTTTTCATTTATCTGCATTTAAATAATGATTTATCTTCCCCCCCACCCCCAAAACAGCTTGACTGCGTGACAAAACTAAGTTAATCTGATTCCAGCTAAAATCAAGTAATTTTTGCATTTCTGGTAGCCTGCCATCTTCAGGTACACCTATTAAGTTTTTATTTTTAAAAGAAAAACATTAAAAACAGCCCATGGATGCTTAAAGGATCTTAAGAGTTTGAGAACCAGTGGTCTGGGTATAGGTTCTGATTTTAGAAATGAAGAAAGTAAGGCCCAGAGAGGTTGTGACAATGCTCTAGTTAGGATCAAAGTCTGAATCAGCACTCAAGTATCTCATTTTCAGTTCAGGTTTCTTGAACTACTAGTCCAAGGCTCATATTATTACTGATAAGTGTTTCAAAATGCAGATACAAATTTACCAAACTTCTAATTTTTCCATGAAAGCTCAAATTTTATCATTGGCAAGAATACTATCTGTTTTTTCCGTGACAGGCACACTTTGTACATTTTTGAAGACTGAAAAACTGTATAGCAGACAACTCTAAAGGTGGCTCCCATGACTCCTTCCTGATATTTACA
The DNA here is from genome assembly GCF_057876585.1 of Rhinolophus sinicus. Classification (NCBI taxonomy): domain Eukaryota; kingdom Metazoa; phylum Chordata; class Mammalia; order Chiroptera; family Rhinolophidae; genus Rhinolophus; species Rhinolophus sinicus. The sequence goes on from NC_142518.1 coordinate 92,003,010, forward strand.
CCCTTGTGTAATCTCCCCTAGAGTATGTGTAAGATCTCAGATTGCTTCTTACCAATACCATGTTTCCCAGAAAATAAGACCTAGCTGGACAATCAGCTCTAATGCGTCTTTTGGAGCAAAAATTAATATAAGACCCGGTCTTATTTTACTGTAATATAAGACCGGGTCTTATATAAGACACCGGGTCTTATTTTACTATAAGACCAGGTCTTATACAATATAATATGATATGAGACGATATATATGATATGATATAATATAATATAATATAATATAATATAATATAATATAATATAATATAATACCAGGTCTTATATTACTTTGTACTCCAAAAGCGCATTAGAGCTGACTGTCCAACTAGGTTTTATTTTCGGGGAAACACGGTAGAATATGGCAAAAATGACAAGACATACAATGAGTGTTACATAGTTCATCTTGCTGGGGACTCTCTTTCCCTTGCTGATTTTGAAGAAGCAACTAGTAGTGTTAGGAAGGCCTACACAGCAAGGAACTGAAAACAGTTTCTGGCTGACAACAGCAAAAAACTGCCACCCTCAGTCTGACAACCTACAAAGAACTGGATACCACCAACAACCAAGTGAGCTTGGAATCAGTATTAAATGATACTGCAGCTCTGGCCAACACCTTGATTGCAGCCTCATGAGATCCTGAAGCAGAGGATCCGGTCAAGCCATGCCCTGACTCCTTACTCACAGAAACCATGAGATAATAAGTGTATACTGCTTTAAGCTGCTAAGTTAGTGGTACTATTGTTATGCAGCAATAATTAATACATGGTGTTTTGTCAGTTATCCTTTCAAGTAAAAATGACATTCCATTGAAAAAGGCAGTGAGTTCAGTTTGCAATTAAATCACACAAGCGCTTTTTCTCAAGAAAACTTTATACTGAAGATACAGAAATGCTTTATGCATACTATCCATTGGATCACACAGAATATTTATAAAGAAGTATATTCAAGGGTTAAGAGTTAATAAAATTAGAAAAAAAATTACTTCTTTAAAGATATTCTTAAATAAAAGTCAAAATTTTCTATGGTAGGTGCTCGGAGGTCACCAATACAAAAACTACTAGTATAGTTTGGTTCCATTGCCTTGATTCATATTAAGGTGCCAGTAGTTTTAACCTCCGTTGCTTTTGTGTCACCAGTGTAAATGTTGACAAAGTAAAAAGGGGATAGTGTTACTATGACAACAGTTTTAACCTCATGGACGCTGGAAAGAGTCTCAGGGAATCCGAATAGTCTGTGTACTATACCATTGCCCGAAGGCAATGCTTCTATTTTTAAAAGTATATACTTAAATGTGTGGCTAGATGTGTGAATGTGCATATTTTATAAACTGGGATAATCTGAATTAAAATCTCAGCTCTATCATTTACCAGCTGTGTGGACTTGAGTGAATTATTTAGCCTCTCTGAGCCTCAGTTTCCTCAACTATAAAACGGGGATAATTATTGTGCCCACCTCATAGGGAAGTCACAAGAATTAAATGAGATATAATTTATATATAGCATTTAGAAAAAAGACCCATATTAACAGTCAAAGACATGTTGAATATTACCATTATCTATTACTTCTGTTAAAAAAATATTTCAAACTGAGCTATGAAGGTATGTTTTCAGAATAAACAGCAACAATGACCTTGGAACAATCTTCCAATTAAGACTACTCGGTTCAATTTACCATCTTAAGAATTTTGCCATTATAAAATATTCATTACTGATTATACTTTTTTTTACTAACCTTTAGATAGCATAGTTTTCAATATTATTTCTATTTAAATTAAGCTAAATATAATTACCTGATTTATTAACAGGTTGGCTAGTTAGTCCCTGCAGTTATTACTCTGGGTATTGGTTGAGCTATTATAAAGATGGTGATATTTTCTCATAGTGATTATGCTTCTATTGAAATGGTGACTAGCTATGATAGTCCACAATTCTAACTGTGTATTATAATATCCAATATATCCCTGAACTAATTGTGTATTTTCAGAAAAACTTACAGGTTTAGACACGTTCTGAACAATAACAGAGCTATGTGAAGATTTAGATTCAGGATGAAATCTAGGTAGGGCAGCCACTGGATTTGATGTTGGGTCTTTGTAGTGTTGACTTGTAGGCTTGAATGCATCAGTAAGACCTGTATTTTAAAATTACACAATATATTGAATATTTTTCTATACAACCAATTTTATCAAAATATTTCACTTCAAAATTAAAATAGTATAATACTGTACCTTGATTGAGTGTCTCATTCTTTATTCCCTTTGAGGATGAGCTGGAGTTACCTCTGTTCAAAATGTCTACAAAAAATATATTTATTTTAAAATTTATTTGAATCAAGTTTTTATTAAGCTAATAGAAAAAACTTTCCAAAAATATATCAATATACAACCAGTAATGGGTTGTAATATAGACTTGGGTTCCTGTGACTCCAGCTCTTCCCTCCAATCCTCATGCTATATCCATACCTCTAAGAGCCTGGACATTTCATAATGGGCAAGCTGATTGGATTAACTAAACCATTACTCTTGAGTTCTGAAAGGAACACTATCAGAGACTGCAGACTAAATTGAACATAGAATTTAACAGAGTATCTCAAATCTACTACTACACCAAATGTCAATGTGAGCCTAACATGACCCTCTGGATCAGTTTAAGATGGCTCACTCTTGTACCTGTATGAATGCATAATTTTTGGTTATTGAGGAATCAACTGAAAATTTGGAAGAGTAGAGATTTGGCTAAAATTTCTAATCAGAAAAAGGTACAAAGCATTTAAAAAAATCCCATAAAACCTCAAAAAATTTCCTTTGCTCCCTCCTAGTAGAAAAGAACCAGATCTCATAAAATAACTCTATAAAGTAAAAGGTCATACAAAAGCAGGGTTATTTTATGATAATGGAAATGCAGTGCTCTATGACTAAGCACTACAGAAGTCTTCTAGGAGAAAAATCTACTTGATATTGTTTTCATTCAGAAATTCAAGAGAAGTATTTACTCAAGTCATTAAAGAGCTATTCCTATAGTCTTTTTGGTGATAGTAGTCTATTGAACAAGTTTTTAACGCCCCTCATGGTGGTTCTACATAAATATTTAGCTCAGGTTCCATATGCTAAAATATTTTATGGCACACACATAAAACATCAATAAAATAATTTAAATTCTGAGTTAACTCAGAAAAGAATTTCACTGGAGTCAACTTTCTTTTTGATAGAATCACTTAAAACCAATACACATTATTCTTGTTAAGTACTGTTAACAGTTATCTACAATTGATATAAATCCAACCAGAACTGTCATGCTTTCAATAAGATGATTTGAACAATTTTGGAATATAGTAATATTTCAGTATAAAAATAATTATAGTGACTAGGAAACAACAATGAAGAGAACATTCTGCTCCACTATCAACAACAAACATACTAATATGCCTAGCTCATTTTATAACTGAAGTGGTACTTCACTTAGCACCTCTCAATTTGCCACAAGATTTTAAAATAAACTATTCTACCTCTTATAAAACTGAATAAAAGCGCTAGCCCAAGTTGAGAGTCAAGAGAAGCAAGAACTAGGATTTCAGAAAATTAAAAACTTGTCTCTTAACTACACTATTATGTACTGTCATGGTAAGTAAGAAAACACTGGTATGCTGGCTACATTCTTTGGTAAATTCTCCTTGCTTAAAAGAAACTAAATATAATAGGAAATAATCTGTTTCCTCTTTCTCTGAAATTCAGTATGTTGTTCCTCTGCATTTTACACATTTTTATTGGACCTTTTAATATTATCATCAATATTTTCACATTAACGTTGTAACAATATTAAATATAATTACTCTAACTGAAATCTAACAATCCACAAAGGTACTAGTCATGTTCTGCTGGAAAGCCATGAGTATCAAGTGTACTGACTGCCTGTGAGGTCCAAATAGAGTGGCTGAAGAGCAGGTCCTCCTCCTTCCTGAATATTATCAGGAATTGCTGGAAGATGGGTGTGGCCAGAACCACAGTCCATGTTGGTACACAGACCAGAGATTGTACAATCATGCAATGCCTGTTCATTTTGTAGCCATGAATCAAGATGACACTGTGATGAAGCAGTTACTTGGATGTGAGAACCCCCTCTGAAATTAATACAAACTTATTTAGTATTCTGAAATTTAAGCCAGGTGTTCCAAATACTTCCTTTTCTAGGTGTATTTGGGTTTAAGGGAGAGAAAGAAAAATTAACAAACAGGTAAATAGGCTACTTGGCTCCACTAAAAATTATAATTTCCAATTTCAGAAGGCCTACAATGCTGTTAGGTAATCTTAACCTTTAGTTAACTTAGTTAACATTTTCCTCTTCTCTCATACGTTAACCTCTCATCTCCTTACTCAAGTCCTCAACCACATTCTCCCTCTGATTCTTAGAAATTCTTACTGATCTCTATGCTCCTCCTCACATCTGTGCTTTCTCACCTTACAGAGTAACAAGGACATATAAGACGGTCTACAGATATTTCCATTAGAAATAACATCTTATAAAACTTTACTTCACTGAAAGCTTACTTGAAATGGCTGGTTTTGAACTTGATATCTCTCCAACAAAGATCAGCTCATCATCTTCTTCATCCTGAATTTCTTCTACTTTCTTCTGCCACGGTTCCAGTTCTTCCTCTTCACATTCCATAAAGAGTCCTGCCATTTTTGAATTATCTAATTTTCCAAAGGAGAAAAGCAAATCTTATTTTTAAATACATTTTTTCAACACATAGTATGACATTTAATGTGCATTTTAATAATCCTAATAGCAATAACTGAATTGATATTTGTAGACAGTACACGGTAGCAAATGAAGAAACTCAAAACTCGATCTCTAAGATCTACACTAGTAAAATTAAGCGAGCTAGCTAGATAATGGATGACAGTAGTTATTTATAGTGGCCAATAAATTTTAGGAACAGTCAAATCTAATCAAACTGAGCTTCAGTTTTATGACTAGAATATGGTTATGTCTGTGAAAATAATTATACCTGACTATTACCTGGAAAAACCCCCCACAAAATTCTGTATTAACAAAAGGGAGACAAACTAAGAATAAGAAGCAACAGGTGGAAGACATAATAGAAAACCTGAACTAGACTGAGGAATAATAGGCACAGAGCAAATCAGAGATGAGGTGTTACAATGAGAGCAGGGTAATTAAATGAGGCTTATTCCATCTCAGAGCAGATTAGACATTTCTCACCTGAAGAAACTAAGCAAAGAACATACTGTGAATACCACCAGCCTACAAGCGCTGACTAAGCACACAGAGCTCCTAGCAATCATTTTAGTGCCTCATTCTTAAATATGGATGGAGCACCAGAAATAGGACTAAAACCTCTAATGTAAAAGGCCAAAGCAACAAATTAAAAGACCTTAAAGGAAACAGAGATAATATACAGGGCAGGAGAAAATATTAGAGATAATATAATTAGCATTTTTAGAGATAAAACAAGAATGTTAAAAAAGTAACATTCAGAAAAAGATTATAAACATACACACAAAAATATATTCAGATCTATTTTAAAATCCTATTAAAAAAGATTGCCAAAATTCAGTTAAAAGAAACAAAAAACAAACAAACAAGAAAATCAAATGCCAAAGTTGAGTAAATGTCCCAAAAATGGAACAAAGACAGGTGTGTGTGTGTGTGTACACAAAATAGAGAAGACAAGATTATCAGAAAATCAATTTCAAAGGTACAACTCATTTAATAAAAGTTCCTGAAACGGAATAAAGAAAAAGGAGAGGGGATGTATTCAAAGGAAAAAAAAAATACAAGAAAAATTCACAGTTCAAAGGACATAAATTTCCAGATTGAAAGGGCCCACCAGCACCTAGCTCAATTTAGAAAATTTCCTACAGTAGAGGGACATATTGTGAAATTTCAGAATCCCAGAGATAAGGTAATATTGTAAAATCTGAGAGAGAAGAAAATTAGAATACTGCTCTCAAAAGTCTTAGTAAAAATAATTTTCAGTTTATAATTCTATACCCAGCCAAGATTTTTGTCAAGCATGAGGTACATATTCTTTCATCAAGAATAAAGACCAGCAACATCACACAAAATTTACCTCCCATTCACCCTTTCTTTCTTAGCAAGACTCCACCAAAATCTGAGACACAAGGAGGAAGGAGGAAGACAGAATGCAGAAAACTTGACATTTAACACAATACAAAGACAAAAGAAAGTCCCATGACAATAGTTGTTCAATAGGCATAGAGAGCAACCAGGCAAACTAGAGCAGAACATTACTCCCAGAAGATCCCCCGCCCCCCCCACACACATAAAATTAAATTGTTAGATTACCAGACAAGTTTTACCATATATAAAATCGAGTTAAGACACTATAGAAGGGTATGAAATGACTTGGCTACAGCTTTTAATAAAATTTAGCAAATTAAAAAAAATAAAAATGATATATTTAAAAAAGAGAAAATGTAAATGTATCAATAACATATTAATACCATAGTAGTATGGTCATCAGCAAACAATATTTATTATGGTCATCATAATAAAGACATCAAATATGATTTAACCAAAAATTGAGATATAACTACATTAGGATGCTTGGAGGGAGGAGTAAGTGTAAGAAAACTCAAGTCTTCATATTGTTCGATAGAAAGATCATTAGATAATGGCAAAAATGAATGACTGAAGAGACTGCAGTATGTTTTTAAATTTTAGAAATATGAAAATATTAGAAAAACAGCTAAACTAATGAAAGTGGATGCCTTGAGAAAACAGAGTATATAGGCCCAAAACGCATGCACACCCATGTGCAGACCCCTCTTGCCCGCTTTCTCCACCTTCAGGAAACTGTGGTTAATGCAACTTAACTTATAACTTCCAGATTATTTGTCTTTTTAAACCTACTCATGTATTCTTCTGGTTTTAAAAAAAGGTACTGAGGGAGCACCTAAATTAAAATAATACAGATGGTGCCAAAAAATGTATACACATTTTAAGAAAGGAAAAAACTGTACTAAAATTCTAATACTCAATATATACCAATAACAAAAGATGAATACAGGTCATATGTGCACATTTTTTTGGCACCACCGGTAGAAATAGGGATAGACATAAATGATGCTAGGTATATGGAATGAGGTATGAATGGGAAACAACTGAAAAATGAAAATATTAGGTTGGTGCAAAAATAATTGCAGTTTAAAAGGTTAAAAACTGCAAATAACACAATTACTTTTGCACCAACCTACTAAAATAATAACTCTAGGGTTCCGGCTTAAACAATGATATCTTCATCTTTTAAGTGCAGTAATATCTAAAGGTAATTTTATTAGATAAAGAGGGTAAGGGGGTTGGGGGTGGGAGATGAGGGTAAGGGGGATCAAATATATGGTGATGGAAGGAGAACTGACTCTGGGTGGTGAACACACAATGGGATTTATAGATGATGTAATACAGAATTGTACACCTGAAATCTATGTAATTTTACTAACAATTGTCACCCCAATAAATTAAAAAAAAAGTCATTTCTACTTTTAACTCAAAACGAAAAGGTATATAAAATTACATACAATACATACACCTTACATACAAAATAAACACCTTAACAAATTGGTGCTATTCTTTTAAAATTTTTAATTTAATTTCCCCTTCTATACAGGTATGCCAAAATCATTTCTTAGAATAATGTTGTTTAATGTTTAGTAGTCCACCTACCATAAAAAAAATCTTTCCCATTCTTCCAAATATAACCAATTTTATGAACAGACCCCTTTCTTTTCTAAACAACATATGATTAAAAATACACACACACAGATCTAAGTAAAATTAAAAAGTACTTGGTAGTTTAGCATTTGCATATTCTGAGTCCTTGAAAAAAACCATCCTCATTGTGTCCCTTGGAACCCTCATTTATACTGCTTCTTCCATCTAAAATATCCTTTCTCCTTAACCTACACTGTTCACATTACTCAAGTATTGTAGAAAAAGCATGAACTTGACATTAAATTGAATAGCTCAAATCTTTATTTTACCATTTCTAATCATGTGACCCTGGAGAAATTACTTGAATCTGTTTCCTTACTTCTAATATGGGTATACTCCCTACCTAATCAAAGTGGTAAGGTAAATTCAGGAAAATGCCATATTAAGTACCTAACTTCAAGGAGATATTCAACAAAATATCAGTTTCCTGCCTCTTCCCAACTCTTCGATTCCAGTTCAATTCCAAAAGTTCAATTCCAACTTCCTCAATAAACCATTAGACCTTGTTTTTCCTCCACCTCTTGCTACATTGATAGTCTATGCCACCCAATTCAATATTTACTGTATATGATCTCAAACTGCTCACTATTAATGTGTTTTAATTGAATACTCGTACATCTAACTCCAAAGTAAGCTTCTTGCGAGTGAAGAACAACATATTTATCTTTCTTTGTATTTCTTCCTACACACAGTAATCTACTAGATATGCAGTCAGCAATTAACATACAATAATCTATGGGCTAAGCAAAGTCAGGCAATGCAAACTTCTAAAAAATGAGGGAGATCCATGTATACCGATAATTTTAAAAAATCATTTCAGGGGAGATGATGTCATAGAAATGACGGTATGAGATGAGCCTCTTGAAATCTTCCCTGGAATTTACAACAAATTGAACAACTATAATTCCACACCTTTGTCTGCTTGCCCAGCAGACAAGCAAGACTAAGAGATGTGCAACTGAAATCATCTAAAAGTGGGCAAACTGGGTGTGGGGGGGAGGAGGGAAGCGGGTAGTATGAAGACGTGGGTCGCGTGGGCACAGGACGCAGACCTACCGCAGAGCTCCGAACTCTCTATATTCCAGAGCCACCGCAGCCACAGAAGAGGGAAGAATTCAAACTGCTAGTGCTCCCCTTATGGCCCACAGTCCCGCGTGAGGTACGGCTGAATCCAATGCTCACGACAGAGACCTCCAAGCAAAGACTGAGGGAAGAAGAGTGAAAATGGCAGTTTAAGCCCTCACTGCCAAGCAGAGGACCAAACACTTAGGCACAGAGACTAGCTGACCCCTCCTGATCCTCCCAGAGCTCGACCCACTCCCCCATGCTCAGTGCTAGAAGTGAATGACAGCAATGTCAGATCAAAAGAAAAGAACATTTGCAGTTCTGAGAACTGCAGCCCACAGCCACTGACTCACAGCCAACTAGTTCCAGCGAAGGGGAGGGAGCTCTAGGGGATGCGCTGGTGGTCTCCACCATTGCTCACAACCACCTTTCACAGCACACCCCGCCCCCATCCCCACCTATCTGGAAGATCCCTGCAGGGGTAAACAGAGTCACTGAAATACAAAGGCCCTGAATCTGGTGCAGGAAGAGCTTCTGAACTTTAGGAGCTTTCCACATCCCCCAACGGAGGCAGTGCCCTGAAACCTAGGCAACCTGCTCAGAGAGGACAAGCCCACCTTCCAGGAAATCCCCCCATTGTGTGAGAAGCCAGAACAGTGCAGAGAAAATATAACACTACAGCGTGAGAGAGAATTAAATGCTGCAGATGGAAAGAAAATACAGCATGCTACCAACACCTACTGGAAAGCAAAGAAAAAGACCTCTTCCTACCAGCCTGTTGCAGAACCGACTCTGTTGTAGATGCCTAGGAAGAGAAATAATAATTCACTAATTGCCATGAATAACCAAGGTAACAAGACAGCTCAGAAAGAAAATGAAAAGTCTCCAGAAAATGAACTTAAAGACATGGAAATATGTGACTTAAGAGATAGAGAATTCAAGATTGCAGCTCTGAAAAAACTCAACGAGCTGCAAGAAAACTCAGAGAAGCAGTCTAATGAACTCAGAAACACAATCAAAGAACAAAATGAACATTTTACAAAAGAGATTGAAATTTTAAAAAGAACCAAACAGAATTAATAGAGATTAAGAACTCAACAAAAGAAATGAAGAATGAAATAACCAGCTTAGGTAATAGAGCTGACCTGATGGAAGAAAGCATCAGTGACAGCGAAGATCGAAATCTGGAAATGACAAAGATGGGAGAGAGACTTGACAGTTAAAAGAAATTCTACAAAAACTTTCTGACACCATCAGAAAGAGCAAATTAAAAATAATGGTCATACCTTAAGAAGAAAGGGAGAAGGGAAACAAATAGTTGACAAGAACTTCCCAAACTTGTAAAAAGAAGTGGATCCTTGAATCCCAGAAGCAAATAGAACACCTAATTACCTCAACCCTAACAGACCTTCTCCAAGACACATTGTATTGAAGCTGTCAAAAATTAACAAGGGGCCAGCCTGGTGCCTCAGTCGGTTGGAGCTCAGTCCATGGTCCTAATGCTGAAGGCTGCCAGTTCAAATCCTACATGGGCCTGTGGGCTCTCAACCTCAAAGCTGCCTGTTCGATTCCTCGACTCCTGCAAGGGATGGTGGGCTCCACGCCCAGCAACTAAGATTGAACACGGCACCTTGAGCTGAGCTGCTGCTGAGGTCCCAGATGGATCAGTTGGTTGGAGTGTAGGCTCTCAACTACAAGGTTGCTGGTTTGACTCCTGCAAGGGATGGTGGATTGTGCCCCCTGCAACTGACAACAGCAACTGGACCTGGAGCTGAGATGCACCCTCCACAACCAAGATTGAAAGGCCAACAACTTGACTTGGAAAAAGTCCTGGAAGTACACACTGTTCCCCAATAAAGTCCAGTTCCCCTTCCCCAATAAAATCTTTTAAAAAATTAACAACAAACAAAGAATCCTCAAGGCAGGCAGGGAAAAGAACACGGTAACCTACAAAGGAAAGCCCATTAGTTTATCATCAGATTTTTCAGGAGAACTCTCCAAGTCAGGAGGGAGTAGACTCAAATATTCAAACTAATGAAAAAGAGAAATTATGAGCCAAGAATAATATATCCAGCAAACATATCTTTTGGATATGAAGGAGGAATAAGACCTTTCTAGACATCTACAAACTGAGGAAATTTCTGACACATGACCTGTACTACAAGAAATACTGAAGGAGGTTATTCAACCAGAATAAATAGGGATATTTTGTGACAACAAAAACATAAAAGGGGGGGTGAGTACAGGTCTGAAAGTGGCATTAGGGAATGGAGCAAGTAAGCATGCTGAAGAAAATGGAATACTGTAAATACGAAACTTTCTTTTACATAAACTTAATGGTAACCACTCAAAAAAAATCTAGAACTGAAGTATATAACATTAAAAAAAAAGAAACAGAGGGAAAAATCATAGAATATCACCACATTGAAATAACAGACAGCAACAAAAAGCCAAAGAAACAATGCAGACACAGTCCTACCAGAAAACCAAAGATAGAGTGATAGGAAATCCTCATGTATCAAAATCACCTTAAATGTAAATGGTCTGAACTCACCAATAAAATGGCACAGAGTAGCAGACTGGATCAAAAAACTAAACCCAACCATATGCTGCCTCCAAGTGACACATCTCAGCTACAAGGACAAGCATAGACTCAAAGTGAAAGGGTGGAAATTGACACTCCAAGCAAATGGTATCCAGAGATAATCAGGTGTAGCCATACTGATATTAGATGAAACAGACTTCAATAAAAAAGGCAACAAGAGACATAGATGGACATTTCATAATGGTAAAGGTTAACTATAAAACAAGAAGACATAACAGTCATCAATATTTGTGCCCCCAATCAGGGAGCACAGAAATATACTAAGCAACTGTTAACAGAACTAAAGGGAGAAACCGACCAAAACACCATTATACTAGGGGACCTAAATACATCATTGACAGCTATGGCTAGATCATCCAAACAGGAAATAAGGAAAAGAAATATCAGTCCTAAATGACACATTAGATAAAATGGACATAATTGACATATATAGAGCACTTCATCTTAGAACATTAGACTGTACATTACTTTCTAGTGCACATGGAACATTCTCAAGGATAGACCATATATTGGGACATAAAACTTGCCTCAGCAAATTTAAGAAGATTGAAGTCATACCGACCATATTAGCTGATCAGAAGGCTTTGAAATTGGATATCAACTGCAAAAAGAAAGCATGAAAAACCACAAATATGTCGAGATTAATCAAAATGCTTTTAAAACATGAAGGAGTCAAAGAAGAAATGATAGGAGAGATCAAAAGATACATAGAAACCAATGAGAATGAAAATACATCCTACCAAAATTTTTGGGATGCAGTGAAAACAGTTTTAAGAGAGAAATTTATATCATTACAGGCCTATCTCAAGAAACAAGAAAAATCCCAGATAAGTAACCTCTCGTTACACCTTAAAGAACTAGAAAAAGAAGAACAAATGAAACCCAAACTCAGCTGAAGGATGGAAATAATAAAATCAGAGCAGAAGTAAATGAAATAGAGAACAAAAGGACAATAGAAAAAAATTAATGTGAGAGCTGGTTGTTTGAAAACATCAATAAAAATGACAAACCCTTGACTAGACTCAGTAAGATAAGAAGACAAAAGACACAAACAAAATCAGAAATGAAAGGGGGAAAGTTACCATGGATGCCACAGAAATACAAAGTATTATACATCCAAGAATACTATGAAGAGCTATATGCCACCAAATTCAATAACCTAGAAGAAATGGGAAAGTTCTTAGAAAAATAAAGCCTTCCAAAGCAGAATCACGAAAAATTGGAAAAGCTAAATAGACTGATCACCAGTAAGGAAACTGAATCAGTCATCTGAAACCTCCCCAAAAGCAAAAGTCTGGGACCAGATGGCTTCACTAGTGAATTCTACCAAACATTCAAAGAGGATCTAATACTGAAAGTCTTCCAAAAGACTGAAGAAGAGACAGTACTCCCTAACTCATTTTATGAGGTCAACGTTACCCTGATACCAAAACCTGGTAAGGATAACACAAAAAAAGAAAATTACAGGCCAACATGTCTGATAAATATTTATGTGAAAATCCTAAACAAAATTTTAGCAAATCGAATGCAACAATGCATTAAAAAGATTACACATCACGAGCAAGTGGGGTTCATGCCAGGGGCACAAGGATGGTTCAACATACGCAAATCCATCAATGTGATACATCACATAAACAAAATAAAGGACAAAAAAATATGATTATATCAAAAGATGCAGAAAAAAAAGCGTTTGACAATATACAACAATCATTTATGATTAAACCACTTAATAAAATAGGTATAGAAGGAAAATACCTTAACATAATAAAGGCCATATATGACAAACCCTCAGCTAATACCGTAATTAATGCTGAAAAACAGAAGTATTTTGCTCTATGTTGAGGAACACGACAGGGCTGTCCCCTATCAACTCTGTTTTTCAACATAGTATTGGAAGTCCCAGCCAGAGCAATTAGGCAAGAGAAAGAAATAAAACACATCCAATTGGGAATGAAGAAGTTAAATTCTCACTTTTTGTACATGATGTGATGCTATATACAGATGTGATGCTATATACAAAAAGCTATTAGAAACAATAAACAACTACAGTCAAGTTGCTGGCTACAAAATGTACAAAAGTCCACTGCATTTCTACCGTGTTTTCCCAAAAATAAGACCTACACAGATAATCAGGTGTAATATGTCTTTTGGAGCAAAAATTAATACAAGACCCGGTATTATATATTAGACCCGGTCTTGTATTATAGCTAAATAAGAGCAGGTCTCATATTAATTTTTGTTCCAAAAGATGCATTAGAGCTTATTGTTCGGCTAGGTTTTATTTTCAGGGAAACACGGTACATACTGACAATGAAATCTCAAAAAAAGAAACTGAAAAAAAGACAAACCAATTCCTTTTGCCATTGCAACAAAAAGAATAAAATACCTAGGAATAAAATTAACCAAAGATGTGAAAGACTTACATATTGAGAACTGTAAGATATTTTTAGAAGAAATTGAAGACACAAAGAAATGGAAAGACATTCCGTGTTCATGGATTGAAAGAATCAACATAGGTAAAATGACCATATTACTCAAGGCAATATACAGATATAACGCAACCCCCATCAAAATCTCAATAGCATTTTTTAAAGAAATAGAACAAAAATCATCAGATTTGTATGGAACCACAAAAGACCCTGAATAGCTAAAGCAATCCAAAAAAAAGAACAATGCTGGAGGTATCACACTCCCTGACTTCAGCTTGTACTACAGGGCAACAAATAATAAAAAAAGTATGGCTTTGGCAAAAAAAAAAAAAAACACAACACAAAAAAAACACACACAGACACATGGAGCAATGGAATAGAATTGAGAACCCAGAAATAAACCTGCATGAATGTGGACAGATAACTTCCGACAAAGAAGCAAAAAACGTACAATAGAGAAAAGACAGTCTCTTCAATAAATGGTGCTGGCAGAATTGGAAAGCCACGTTTAAAAGAATGACACTAGACTTCTATCTCTCACCATGTACCAAAATTAACTCTAAATGGATGAAAGACCTAAACATAAGACCTGAAAAAATAAACTGCATCGAAAAAAACATAGGTACTAAACTTATGGACCTGGGGTTCAAAGAGCATTTTATGAATTTTACTTCAAAGGCAAGGCAAGTAAAAGCTAAAATAAATGAATTGAATTATATGAAACTAAAAAGCTTCTGCACAGCAAAAGAAACCATCGACAAAATAAAGAGGAAACCAACCAAGTGGGAGAAAATTTTTGAAAACAAAGCTTCCAATAAGGGACTAATATCCAAAATATATAAGGAACTCATACAACTCAACAACAGAAAAACAAACAACCCAATTGATAAATGGGCAGAGGACCTGAAGAGACATTTCTCCGAAGAGGAGAAACAAATGGCAAATAGACATATGAAAAAATGCTCAACATCACTAATCATCAGAGAAATGCAAATGAAAGCCACAATGAGATATCACCTCACCCCAGTCAGAATGGCTATCATCAATAAGACAAATAGTAACAAATGTTGGAGAGGTTGTGGAGAAAAAGGAACCCTCATACACTGTTGGTGGGAATGCAGACTGGTGCAGCCGTTATGGAAAGCAGTGTGGAGGTTCCTCAGAAAATTAAGAATAGAATTACCATAGGACCCAGCAATCCCTCTCCTGGGTATCTACCCAAAAAATCTAAAGACATTTATCCATAAAGACATATGTGCTCCAATGTTCATTGCAGCTTTATTTTTGGTGGACAAGACATGGAAACAACCAAAGTATCCTTCCATAAATGATTGGATAAAGACGTTGTGGTATGTATTATGTCTGCAGAATGGAATACTATTCTGCCATAGGAAAAGATGAAATAGTACCATTTGTGACAACATTCGTGAGATTATGCTGAGCGAAATGAGTCAGACAGAAAAAGAAGAGAACCAAATGGTTTCACTCATATGTGGTATACAAAACTGTAAACAACAAAAGAACAAGACAAACAAATGAAGAAACAAAAACTCATAGACACGGAGGATAGTTTAGTGCTTACCAGAGAGTAAGGGGCGGGGAGGTGATGGTAGATGAGGGCAAAGGGGGTCACATACATGGTGATGAAAAGAGAACTGATTCTAGATGGTGAGCACACAATGTGATAAATAGATGATGTATTACAGAATTGTACACCTGAATTCTATGTAACTTTACTAACAATTGTCACTCTAATAAACTTTAATTAAAAAAATCATTTCTATGTATGTCAATACCATGGTCTTGACACCATATTGTCACATAGGTCTTCCTCATTCTTTTTAACCAGGTACTGCCACTGTCAATATATTTCAAGATAGACTGTAGAGTCAAAATTACTTAAAGGCACATAATAGCATATATAGTATGATTTTATTTAGGAATAACTTATTTTGTCTGTACACAAAAATGTTTGTGATTATGTATACCAAACCAACAATAGTAATTATCTCTTTAAATGAGGAAAAAACACTATATTTCTACTTTAGTAACATTTGTATTGTGTATTGTTCTTTTTTACTATGGGCATGTATTACTTTAATAAATGTTAATTGTTTTTTAAAGATGTGCCCACCTCTACTTTTCTCACCCTTTTTCTTGAAGCAAGGTTATTAAGTATATAAGCCACAGATATTACTAGTATCACTTGCAATAGCAATACTTACTTTTTGGTTGAAAAGTTTTGTTGTCGTCCATCAAGTTTCAGAGTCACCTAAGCACCAACATATGACACCAATGAATTTTATGAATTACTTTAACACCAAATATTGAAGCATGAAACTCAAGATTCCTAATTCTTTGAGTCTGATTTGGATCTGGAGCAAACTCACCATGTGACTCCAGACAAGGTAGCAAGTTAGGCGTTAGTTTTCTGACCTATAAAATAAAGATACCTACTATTAGGGTGGATTTGTTAAATTAAGTGTACACACATTTAATACTTCTACAAAAAGCTTACCATTTGAGTTTGATGTGCTTGATATATACACGCTACTTACTTTCCATAATTGGTTCATTTCTGAATGAATGCAAATTTAGTGAATAAAATGAATGCATTAAAATTTATTACTTGAAGAATCTGATGAATTATTAGATTACAAATAATCTTTGAAAGGCATCCTTTTGTAAAGATGAGTAATCACCCTATAAATTATGTTTTAGTATATCTGAATTTTGAAATGCTAAGTGATATTAATCTTTAACTGTTTCTTATGTTTCACATCAGAAATAAATGTAATTATTATTATAAAAAAAATATGTTCCAAGAAATTTTGTTTATATTTTATTTTTATTTTTATTTTTTTTATTTTTCGGCAACAGACGGGCACCGAGGGCCAAAAATAATCGGGGCTCTGGAGAGAGGAGGATCCGGTCCGCACAGATATCGTGCCCTGATGGGAGTTGGAGGCGTCGGGGGCGGCCGATGCAACGGATTGCGAGGCGGTGCCGGCAACCGGTGCTGCGGCAGGCAGCTGAAAAATGGCTCCAGGAATGCTTATATTTTTTTTATCAACACTTAGAAACAGAAAGAGAGTTGGATAAATTTCATCATAGATTAATTTATTAAAAATATTTACTCATTGACTTCTGTGCTCAAGGTAATGTGCTCAGTTCTAGGGAAAAAAATTAAGATGAATAAATCATAGTCCTTGCCTTCAGCAGTTTACAATCTTATATGTCTATGGTTCTTTGGGCTTTTAAAAAAGCTGTTAAACTAAACATTATAAAACAAAAACACTTAGTTTCTTTAAACAGGAATTTGTGTTCTGAATTCTCATGCACATACTACATATTTACATACAAAATAAACATACTTTTAAAAGCTTTTTCAGTTATAAACCAAAAAAGTAAAAAAAATTAGACATCACAAATACAAAGTATTAGGGTAAACAGCTAATTGAGTCTTCACATTTGTCTTTATCCTTAGACTGCAAAAGCAAACTTTCCTGTTTTTTTTTCCATTTCAAATTCCAAATTATTTAGACTGAATTAGACCAAAGGAGGGGGAACTACTTTAACTCCAGAAGAGGTTCTGCTATAAATGTGTGAATTACTATTACAATCTCTAGTAAATTCAGTACTTAAGTAAGTTTCCCTAGTTCTGAGGTTTGACTATTCAAATCTCTTTAACTCAATTATTTGAATAGTTATCACTTGTCCTGCAACTACAATTAAGGTAATGCATATGTTAAATAGATGAATACGTAACAATTCTTTTTCAGCATTAAGGACCTACTGCTGCCAAGAATACACAATATTTTTTAAGAGTCACAACTGCACAGCCTATATAACTCATATAGAACACTTTTATTAAATGATCATGTAAAACATCTATTGGCACAAATACCCTAAAATTAGTACTAAATGTACAACTAGTATATATAAACAAGTCCTATCTACTGTCTATGACTACAGAGATGGCTTTTAGTGCCCATCGCAGCCAACAAGGAGCCTCAATTGGTACACTGACAAACACTTTAAAGAGTCAGAAATCCTCAGATGCCATTTAGAATTACAACTTCAGTCTAAAGCTGTGCTACCCAATAAGGTAGTTGAGCCCTCCAAAACTATCACCACAAAAACTCTCAAGTCATCACCTCAGAGTTTTGGTGGCAGGGCAAATAATTCTATGGGAGATTAAATCATCTGTCAGAGAAATGCAATATCCAGCAAAACATGCAGTGAGAATCTTGGAGCTCCTACAATAGCAACTCCAGAGGTTCTCTAGGTCCTGCAACTCAAGAGTTGGCATCAAAATACGCAGAAAAGTAAAGAACTCGCCACTTCAGCTATTGAGTCAGGTAGAGAAACTATGCTCAAATTTAATACACTGTTTCTGTGGGGGGAGGGAATGAATTCCAAGTAACTGACAAACACCTCTTTGGACACATCCACTCAGTTTTTGGTGGCTGCCTGTGTAAATTATAATTATTTAATATTTTTTTTTGTTTTCACCTTTTATATATTTGAAATCCAACATTCTTTTAAGAGTTCATTCTACAAAAATTAAAAAAATAATAATGGATTAAAATAGTTCAAATGGTAAATTGTATGTTATGTATATTTTACCACAAGAAAAATATTTTAAAAATTAATGGATACCATTTCACACCCACTAAGATGGCTATAATAAAACAGACAGATAATAACAAGCATTGGCAAAGATATAGAGAAATGGGAATCCTTATACATTGCTGGTGAGAATATGAAATGGTGCAGACACTGAAAAACACTTTGGCAGTTCCTCATAAAGTTAAACATAAAGTTACCATATGAATCAGCAATTCCACTCCTACCAAGAGAACTGAAAATATATGTCCACAGAAAAATGTTTACAGAAATGTTCATAGCAGCATTACTGATAATAGCCAAAAAGTAGAAACCCAAATGTCTGGCTGATGAATAGGTAAACAAAATGTGATGTACCTATACTATGCAATAATATTCAGTCATAAAAAGGAATGAAGTACTGATACATACTACAATATGGATGGACCTGGAGAACATTATATTAAGTGAAAAAGCCAGTCAAAAAGACCACGTATTGTATGATTTCATTTATATGAAATTTCCAGAAACAGCAAATCCATAAAAACAGAAAGTAGAATAGTGGTGGCTTAGGGTTGGGAGGGTTGGGGAGAATGGGTTTCTTTTTGGGATGATGGACACATTTTAAAACTGTGGTGATGGTTGGACAGCACAATGAATATACTAAAACCATTGAATTATACACTTCAAATGGGTGAATTGTATGTTATATGAATTATATCTCAATAAGGCTGTTAAGAAAATAATAAGCTGGTAGGATATAAAGCTGGGAGTGGTGGAGTTACTATGTGGAGAAAGACTGCCTAAAAAGAAGCCAACCAAGAGAAGAGCAAAGCCATAACACTCTGGGGTAGAGAAATAGAGGGTAGGGAAGGGAGACGTTCAAATTCTGATACCACTTAAACACCTGAAGCTAGCCATTCTTGAAGCATATTGACTAGTAAGACATTTCAGTTAAGAGGAAATAATTGTTTATTTTTGAGCTAGGTTTCTGGTACTTGTATTGAAGAGCAATAACACATTTACCAATGGATTACTACAACATTTTTTAAACTAACAAATCTCTGGGGAAAACATATATTCAGATGGTGCAACTGAGTTCTAAAACAATATATTGTTTTGCTTTCTATCTAAAAAATTAACATTAGCATGCTCTGGAATCATCTAGATGGCCACCTTATAACTATGCTGTCCCATAATTTCAGTACTCATGGTTTTAAAAATTGAGATATAATTGACATATTATTAGTTATACATTATAGTAGTTTCAGGTGTACATGATTCAATTTATGTATATTGTGATCACAATAAGTCTACTTAACATCCATCACCACAGTTACAATTTTTTTTCTTGTGATGAAAACTTTTAAGATCTACTCGCTTAGCAACTTTAAAATATTCAATAGTCTTATTGATTACAGTCAACATGCTGTACATTACATCCACAGGACTTATTTTATAACTGGAAGTTTGTATCTTTTGACCACTTTCCCCCAATTCGCCCACCTCCCAACTCCCACCTCTGGCAACCACCAATTGTTCTCTGTATTGAGTTTGTTTTTTTAGATTCCACATATAAATGAGATCAAACAGTATTTTTCTTTCTGTATGACATATTACACTTAGCATAATGCCCTCAAGGTCCATCTATGTTGTTGCAAATGGTAGGATTTCCTTTTTTAATTTAACGACTCAGTAATTTTTTTATTGCATATATATATATATCACACATACACACATCTTCTCCATTCATCCCTCGATGGATGCTTATGTTGTTTCCATGTCTTGGCTATTGTAAATAATGCTGCAATAAACTTGGGGGTGCAGATATCCTTTCAAGTTAGTGTTTTTGTTTCCTTTGGATAAACACCCAGAAGTGGAATTGCTGGATCCTATCAGTACTCATGCTTTTGTCTGTATTTACTATTGCATTGTCATCAAGTACTATAACTTTTATTACTGCTGCTGGCTAATAATAAAACATCAGAGGGAGAGAATATCTAAATGATGCATTAGCACAATGACAATATGGTTAGCTATAGAAATGAAGATATTGCAAAGGTTCAAATATAAAAATATTGGTATTATTCAGATAAATATGAATTATAGGTATTAAAAACTCAATAAAAGTAGGCAATAACGGTTTCAACAAAATATATTATTCATCCAATGTATTAAAGTTTATTCAAATAGCATTGATTTTGTAATTTTGATTATTTTGTTCCACGGTTGTGTAAGTGCTCTAAGAATATTTTAAAGATTTTAAATAGGAGGGTGTCTGCAAAAACCTTTTTCTTATAACAGGAATTAACTTGTACAGTACTCAAATCAAAGATAACTGGATTATACCCTTTGGTTCCTTAGACAATTTCGCCAGCACCTAAGCAATTCACTCTCAAACCAGGTTTTGAGAACAAATCACACATATGAAGTCAGACAACTAAGTTTGTGAACTCATCCTAGTTAAAGTGCTACATACCTCACTGCTGAATATCACTATGGTCACCTTTGAAGTACTCCCCTTGGGAAGCTATGCCAGCACCTAGTTCACCCTTCAAAGCAATTTTGAAAGCACCAGAGCTGTCATATTACCCTTGATATCCTGAATGTCATCAAAATGTCTTTTGATATTTCCTTTATCTTCGGGTAAAGTAAGAAGTCATTGGGGGCCATATCGGGTGAGTAGGGAGGGTGTTCCAATACAGTTATTTGTTTACTGGCTAAAAGCTCGCTCACAGACAGTGCCTTGTGAGTTGGTGCACTGTTTTGATGCAAGAGCCATGAATTGTTGGTGAAAAGTTCAGGTTGTTTTCGTGTAACTTTTCACGCCGATTTTTCAGCACTTTCAAAGAGTAAACTTGGTTAACTGTTTGTCCAGTTGGTACAAATTCATAATGAATAATCCTTCTGGTATCAAAAAATGTCAGCACCATTGTTGCAACAAGTTCGCGAACTTAATTGTCAGACTGCGTAAATTAGAAGTAAAACAGGCTCACCATCTTTTTGTCCAAGTGGGAATTATTTGTTTTCTTGAAAGCCTGAACACATGAAGTCCAAGTACATTTTGAGAAGATATTTCTTTAATAATTTTATTATTTTGCCCCTAATTTTATTTAGGTTTTCAACTTTTGTCTCTATTTGTAGAAAATAGCTAGTTGACACTATGATTTAAAATTCATTAGCATAACACTTTGCAAAGAGTGCCTATATTTTAAAACATTTTCTTTTCGTTAAGTCTTTGGGATGGGGCACTATAGTAAACCTTACTTTCTGCAAAGTAATTTTCATATTATATTCAGGCTAAAGATTTTATCCATAAAAACATGCTTTTGTTGTAATTCATATGTAAAATAACATGAAAAAAAGACTAATGCATAATTGGCCTTTCAAAGCCAAACTATATTAATATATTTAATAAGTTTCATAAGATATCCTATAATTACTAATTCCTAAAATAACCTCAGGAAGTATTAATTCACACCTTATAGGGGTAAATCTTATACACTAGGGAAAATATCAAGTAAAAATATAGAGAACAATGATGGGAACACTGGACGTAGAGGCTGAATAACTAAGTGGGAATTTGGAGTCTACCACTTTCTCGTTGCCTAATCTATAGAATATTTAATCAACCTCTTTGAGTTTAGTTTTTCTATATGTAAAATGAACACATTCCTTGGAGCACTACTGGGAAAGCAAAGCACATGAAAAATTACCGTATAGTATTTTGCACTAAAAACAAAATTCTAGTTCATGTAACGAACTGTTAAAATACCGTCACAAATAAAGTATTACAGATCAACAGTTCTCAAACATTTTGATCTCAGGAACTCTTTTCATTTTTAAAACTTATTAAGGACCTCGATGAGTTTTTCATTTATGTGGATTATATCTATTGAAACTTAACATATTAGAAATTGAAACTGTTAAAAAATTTAATACGTATTAGTTTACTTAAAGCAATAATAAGCCTAATACATTTTCATATAATTTTAATGAAAATAACTATTTTGTAAAACAAAAAAATGAGAAGAGTGGCACTGATTATATTTTTGCAAATGTCTTTACTATTTATCTTAATAAAAGACATTTGGATTCTTTAATCAGCTTCTGAAATGTATCTTGTGTATCTAAGCACATACAAACAAGTACACCATGTCTAAATCCTTATTAAATATCTAATAAATTTGGTTTCACTATTTCTTTACTAAATTAACTGTAAAGTGAGTTAAAATATAAAAAATAAAATAAAAATGTTATAGTGATGACTATTTGTCCTGACATATTCAGGATTAAAAAAAACCCCAAAAACACTCCTTAAAAGAAAACTGCTTTGCAGAGAATGAATCAAAAAAGTCTAGACATACACTTTTGATAGAAATTACTGAGTAAACCAAGTCTCCGAGTCATTATTTAAAACAACCTGACTGAAAACCAAACATTTTTAAGTCGCTCTTGAAGCAGGAGGACAGAAAAAAACTCAGTTATATATTTAATTAATGAATAGGTTATAAATAGTATTTCTGATCTTTGGAAAGTTACGTTTGAAATAACATATTTTCAATATAAATTTCCAATATTTTATCTGTCACCAAAACTATGGATTACTTTCTATTTACAAAAATTGCTATTCATTCCGGTATTTCCCCTGTCCAATTAGTATAACAAAAGCAACAAAAAACATTTTGGTATAGTTCTAAATGTCCTCCTCAATAAGGAGAACAAATAGGAGAGAAGAGGAGGGACAGAATCATATAGCCTTTCCCCCTTACTCACATCTTCAACTAAAAAAGCTGATGCTGAGTAGTAAAACACTGGGCTAAAGAAATTGATTGGACTAGAAAATGTAACTGAAGAAAATAGGTTGAAAAGAGGAAGCTGAAATTTGGAACCCTTTCAATATTGGAACTTTTTAAAATGGGTTATTCTTCAACTTTTCCAACATGCTTGGAAATAATAACAATAGTATTTAAATACTAAAAAGTTGAAAAGATATGAAGCCTTAAAAATAAAAATAGAAAAAAAAGGAGAATTGAAAAATATTTATTTTTTAGGTGAGCCCCCTTGTTTATTCTTTACCACCTCACTCCCATAAAAAAATGGGACACAATACAGTAGATTGAATATTGGGTGAAGAGTTAGGAGACCTAAGTTTAAGAAACCATCCTATCAATTCTTAGCCATTATGACGTCAGTAAAGTTTTTCCTTGAGGCTGTTTCCTCACCTTCTAAACAGTTTTATCAACACCCCATAGCCCACCTCAAAATGGGTGATATCAATGAATATACAAATACAAGATACACATATACAAATGCAATTGCAGTAGAATTTGTACTGATGTTAAAACAGCAAGGGCATACGGCCCAACTTAATTTTATAAGCAACCCAGTGCCTTCATCGGTTGGTAAAGTTTATCCTTAAGAACACAGCTCGAGTTATCACCCCCTAAAGCAGGACATCGCACAAATGCTGCGACTTTTGTAGTTTAAAACTCTATTTCTTGGTTTCAATTTTATGTTTAATGGCACTAAAAGACATTAAAACTCACAGTCCAAAACTGAAAACAAAAAAGGCGAAATTTAAGTTCACATATTAAATAAAGAAAAACCTAAAAATACTTTGCAAACAAAGAGAATCCTTTGGATGAATCTCTCCCGTGATTGCAGAAGCTGGTGCACTTGACATTTCCTTTTTATATCTCCTTAATAAAAGCATCAAGACTTGAGATGAGTTAAGAGGAACTCCCTTCATGTCTAGAGAAGGGTAAAACCTCAGAATGAGATATTTTTCTCCCGTTAAGTAAAACATGCAAAGCTCAGTTAAAAAGCACACACACAAAATGTGTATCCAACTCTACCCCCCAGGGCTCTTCTCCTCTAGACAATAACGGAATGGAACACGAATTCTATGACGGAGGAGCGAAGTCCCTTTGGCAAGAACAAGGGTATGAGCGCTACATGACCAGTAACCTGGGTGGGGGGAACCTGGTCAGAAAAAATGGGCCCAAAGGCCCCTGAAGCCTGAAAGTTTAGAACCCTCTCTGGTCTCCTTTTCTAGGACTTTAGAGACTTGGGGGTGGGCGGGTCTGGCCAAACATCGGTATCGAATGTACAAAAGACCAAAGAGAGTTGCCTCCAGAAAGAAAAGCCCAAATCAGTCTGGGGACAGACAGACACACAGGCCCCAGGAGAGGAGGAGGCAGAGGCAGTGGTTCCGCGCAGCCATGGCCTGAGCTGCCCGCCAAACCAAGCCGCCGAGCAGCCAGTCCCCGATAGCCCTCCCCCACCAGGGCTGGCGCAAGATGGTGGCCCACCCAGCATCGCGGCCACCGCGCCCGTCCCCTCCCCCGCGCCCGGCGCCCGGGAGATCCCGGCGACCAACGCCGGCATCCAGATCCTTAACCTGCCTCCTTCCTCACCGCCTGGCCGACACGGCTACCCCAGAGGAAAGCGATAGCGACCGCGACCGCGCGCGCGGGCGAGACTGCCCGCTTTCGCGCTTTCTCGCAGCGCCGGCGGGGTGGTGGACACTTACCGCGAGCAGAACAGGTCGGCCAGACTGGGACTCTAAGGAGGAAAAAGAGGAGGAGGAAAGGGAGGAGCGCGAAAACACCAGGCGGCAGCCAGCAACTGCAGCGGCCTCTGGTGACTCGCAGCGCAGAATGAGAACCTTAGACCATGGCAGACGGATATAACCACACGCGCTGCCTCATGGGTAGACCCCAGCTCTTCCTCCCCCCCCCCCCCCGCACATCCGGGTTTCTTTTCTAACAGACTAAGAGGGGGCCGGAGAGGACATGCGCAGGGTTTTACCCGTTCTCCGACGCAGCGGCATTCCGGCCCCCGACGCAAGGCCAGCGGCGCCAATGCCGATCTTTTTCGTAAGCCTGCTGTCCAACCGGGTTGCAATTCCAAACTCCGGTCTGTTCACAGTATCTGAGTACATGGAAACGTGAATTCTGGATCCTCCCTCTGTGCAAGGTTTAGAGACACCTATTTCAAAACAAAACAAAACAAAAAACTATGCCAAAGAGGTGAAGTCCTAAACTAGAAGAGTAAAAGGAATAAAAGTCAGGTTAGTTAAATGATTGGTCAATTTCACTAAATTTGTTTTAAATATATGATTTTGCTTGCATATTATTCCTGTCATATAGATGTCTATAATAGTTATTAAAATGTTAAGAAAAAATATATTTACAAAAAAAATCATTTGCTAAGACACTGCTTTTACAAACATTTTCTAAACATTGCGTTCAGAATGGTGAGGAAAGTTTTCTCTCCCAATTTTTCTCACAAGTTCTCTGGCAATAGTGGTCATTCTCTCAAGAGTTACCCAGACTTAAAACCTTGTCTCAGTAGTTCCTTAACACACATGCAAGTTCAGTAAGTCACTGAATACTACCAATTCTATTTGGCTAGTTTCTTCTTTCTCATCTATACTTCCCTTTGCTACTACTGGCCCTGAAAATAAGCTTTACAAGAAAAGACAGTCAATGATCAAAATAACACACATGGAAAGTTAAAAAATTCCAAAATCTTGGAGCATTTATAAATTGACCCCCACTTTTGGACAGGCAGATAAGCCCAGTGTTTTCTACTTTGTTGTCAGTGAGAAAATTAAAACTAGCAAATCTACAGCTCATGATGGGGAGCACTACCCTAGTCCCACCCTCTAGAGATTATGAAGTCCTAATTCACTCCCTCTTCCTCTCTCAAGCCAACCCAGACCAGTTTGAACCCCGTGCTTTCTCAGGAGTCCCTTGGGTAATAAAATTTATCTCAGATTCTTTAGGTGTATAGGGTGTCAAGAGCCTCCACATCCGAACTAAAATTAGGAAGGGGAGACTGAAATATGCCTCAGTGAGATGACCAGAAAACATTTATAAACCAAACCAAAATTCCAATCCAGTTTACTATTTTTTCATGAAAAATATAACAGCCAAGAAGAGCATAAAACGCTAGACAGCAAGTTTTCTCTCAAAAGGAAATGTACTCAAGAAGCCCAATTATCATAAAAAGAATGCCTGGTGAGAATGGAATCCACAGATGGGACATTGGATGATTTTGACTACTTTATCCTTAAAACTCTTCCCCAAGCTTTCAAAAAAAAAACACTTTTTTTTTTTTTTACTCTTTTGACTAACTTGCCATATGTTCCTTTTTTTCCTTTTCTTTCTTTCATTTTTTGTTTTTAGGACATGCATTAAATCAGGATGTACGCCTGGATACCCTTTTTTGAGCATTTTTAAAAATTTGAGATAAATTCACTTAAAAATGACCATTTTAAAGTGTACAATACAGCTATTTCTTATATATTTACAATGTTGTGTAACCATCACCACTATCTAACTGCAGAACATTTCCATCATCCCACAATAGAAATACCATACTTATTAATAGCCACTACCAAATTCCCTCCAACCCACATCCCCTGGCAACATTTAATCAACTTTGTTTCTCTACTGATTTGCTTATTCTGGAAATTGCACATAAGTGGGATCATACAACATGTAGTTTTTTTTTGTCTGTCTGCTTTCACATAGCATAATGTTTTAGAGGTAGATTTATCCATGTGGTAACATGAATCAAGACTTCATTCCTTTTTATGGCTTCATAATATTCCGTTGTTTAGATACACCATTTTTTTTTTTGTTTTGGTCTGATTTATTTTGCTTAGCATAATAATGTCAAGATCCATCCATGTAGTCACAAATGGCAGTATTTCATCTTTTCTTAAGGCAGAGTAGTATTCCATTATGTATATATACGACATCTTCTTTATCCATTCATCTATTGAAGGACACTTTGGTTGTTTCCATGTCTTGGCTATCGTAAAGTAAGCTGCAATGAAGACCGGAATACATACATCTTTACAGAAAAAATGTTTTCAGATTTTTTTGGTAGATACCCAGGGGAGGGATTGCTGCGTCATATGATAATTCTATTCTTAATTTTTTGAGGATCCTCCACACTGCCTTCCATAGCGGATGCACCAATCTACATTCTCACTAACAGTGTATGAGGGTTCCTTTTTCTCCACAACATCTCTAACAACTGTTGTATTTGTCTTGTTTATGATAGCCATTCTAACAGGTGTGAGGTGATTCCTCATTGTGGTTTTGATTTGCATTTCCCTAATGCTAGGGAAGTTGAGCATTTTTTCATATATCTGTTGGCTGTTGGCGTGTCTTTTTGGGAGAAGTTTCCATTCATGTTCTCTGTGCATTTTTTAATTGAATTGTTTTTCTTTTTGTTGTTGAGTTGTATGACTTCCTTATATATTTTGGATATTAGCCCCTTATCGGAGGTGTTGTTTGCAAATATCTTCTCCCATTCGTTTGGTTGCCTCTTTGTTTTGTTGATGGTTTCTTTTGCTGTGCAGAAGCTTTTCAGTTTGATACAGTCCCATTCATTTATTTTAGCTTTCACGTCCCTTGCCTTTGAGGTCAAATTCATAAAATCCTCTTTTAACCGAAAAGTCTATAAGTTTAGTACCTATGCTTTCTTCTATACGGTTTATTGTTTCAGGTCTTATGTTTAGGTCTTTGACCCATTTAGAATTAATTTTGGTATATGGTGACAGATAGCAGTTTAGTTTGATTTTTTTTGCATGTGGCTTTCCAATTTTCCCAGCACCATTTATTTAAGGGACTTTCTTTTCTCCATTGTATATTTTTGGCTCCTTTGTCAAAAATTATCTCTCCAGGGCCGGCCCAGTGGCTCAGGCGGTTAGAGCTCCATGCTCCTAACTCCAAAGGCTGCCGGTTCGAGTCCCACATGGGCCAGTGGACTCTCAACCACAAGGTTGCCAGTTCAATTCCTCGAGTCCAGCAAGGGATGGTGGGCAGCGCCCCCTGCAACTAAGATTGAACACAGCACCTTGAGGTGAGCTGCCGCTGAGCTCCCAGATGGCTCAGTTGGTTGGAGTGTGGGCTCTCAACCACAAGGTTGCTGGTTTGACTCCCGCAAGGGATGGTGGATTGTGCCCCCAGCAACTGATGATGATGGCAACTGGACCTGGAGCTGAGATGCGCCCTCCACAACCAAGATAGAAAGGACAACAACTTGACTTGGAAAAATTCCTGGAAGTACACACTGTTCCCCAATAAAGTCCTGTTCCCCTTCCCTAATAAAATCTTTAAAAAAAATTATCCTCTCCATATTTATGTGGGTTTATTACTGGCTTTTCAATTCTGTTCCATTGGTCTGTGTGTCTGTTTTTCTGCCAATACCATGCTGTTTTTATTATTATTGCTCTATAGTACAAACTGAAGTCAGGGAGTGTGATACCTCCAGCCTATCCTTTTTTCTTAGGGGAGCTTTGGCTTTTAAGGGTCTTCTGTAGATCCATACAAATCTGATGATTTTTTGTTTTATTTCTTTAAAAAATGCCATTGTGATTTTGATGGGGATAGCACTAAATCTGTATATTGCTTTGAGTAATATGGCCATTTTAACTGTGTTGATGCTTCCAATCCATGAACATGGAATGTTTTTCCAATTTTTTGTGTCTTCTTCAATTTCTTTTTAAAGTGTCTTATTGTTTTCAGTGTATAGGTTAGGTCCTTCACATCTTTTGTGAAGTTAATTGCTAGGTATTTTATTCTTTTTGTTGCACTGCAAAATTGGTTTTTTTTTAAATTTCTTTTCTGAAATTTCATTTTAAGTATATAGGAATGCAATGGATTTAAAAGAAAATTTTATTGGGAAATATTGGGGAACAGTGTGTTACTCCAGGGCCTATCAGCTCCAAGTCGTAGTCCTTCAGTCTTAGTTGTGGAGGGCGCAGCTCAGCTCTAAGTCCAGGTGCCGTTTTCCATCTTAGTTGCAGGGGGTGCAGGCCACCATCCCAGGCCGGAATTGAACCAGCAACCTTGTTGCTGAGAACTCTCACTCTAAACAACTGAGCCATCTGTTCACTCCGCTGGAAGCTCACGGCAGCTCATTGTCTTCAGTCTAGTTGTGGAGGGCACAGCTCACGGGCCCATGTGGGAATCGAACTGGCAACCCTGTTGTTCAGAGCTCGTGCTCCAAACAACTGAGTCATCCAGTCGCCCTGCAATGGATTTTTGTACTTCACTTTTGTAGCCGGCAACATTACTGTATTCGTTCATTGTTTCTAATAGCTCTTTGGTGGAGTCTTTAGGGTTTTCCATATGTAGCATCACGTAATCTGCAAAAAGTGACAATTTAACTTCTTCACTTCCAAGTTGGTTGCCTTTTGTCTCTTTCACTTGCCTGATTGCTCTGGCAAGGACTTCCAACACTATGTTAAATAACAGTGGTAATAGAAAACATCCCTGTCGTGTTCCTGAATGTAGAGTGGAAAGCTTCAGTATTTCATCATTAATTGTGATATTAACTGAGGATTTGTCATATATGGTCTTTATTATGTTAAGGTATTTTCCTTCTATACCTATTTTATTAAGTGTTTCAATCATAAATGTATGTTGTATCTTGTCAAATGCTTTTTCTGCATCAATTGATACAATCACATGATTTTTATCTTTTATTTTGTTTATGTGATGTATCACATTGATGGATTTGCAGATGTTAAACCATCCTTGTGCCCCGGGGATGAACCCCACTTGGCCGTGATGTATAATCTTTTTAATGCATTGTTGTATTCAATTTGCTAAAATTTTGATTAGGATTTTTGCATCTGTATTCATCGGAAATGTTGGCATGTAATTTTCTTTTTCTGTGTTATCCTTGCCAGGTTTTGGTATCAGGGTAATGTTGGCCTCATAAAATGATTTTATTTTGGTATTGTTTGAAGAGGACAGGTGTTAGATCGTCTTTGAATGTTTGGTGGAATTCACAGCACAGTGAAGCCATCTGTTCCTGGACTTTTGCTTTTGGGATGGTTTTGGATGACTCATTCAATTTCCTTACTGTTAATCAGTGTATTTAGATTTTCCACTTCTTCATGATTCAGCCTGGGAAGGCTACATAGTTCAAAGAACTTGTCCATTTCTTCTAGGTTATTGAATTTGGTGGCATATCATCCTTCACAGTATTTTTGCATGACCCTTTGTACTTTTGTGGTATACGTGATAACTTCCCCCTTTCATTTCTAATTTTCTTTGTTTGTGTCTTTTCTCTTCTTATCTTAGTGAGTGAAGCAACGGGTTTGTCAATTGTATTAGTATTTTCAAAGAACTAGCTTTTTGCTGCATTAAATTTTTTATTGTCTTTTTCTTGTCTATTTCATTTAGTTCTGCTCTGATTTTTATTGTTTCCATCCTCCTGTTGACTTTGGTTTTCATTTGTTCTTTTTTTCCTAGTTCTTTAAGGTGTAATGTGAAGTTATTTATCTGGGATTTTTCTTGTTTCTTGACATAGGCCTGTAACAATATAAATTTCCCTCTTAAAACTGCTTTTGCTGCATCTCAATACTTTTGATAGGATGTATTTTCATTCCCATTTCTTTCTATGTGTCTCTTAATTTCTCAACATAGGTTTTCTTTGACCTCGCCATTATTTAAAAGCATTTGGTTTGATTTCCACACATTTGCTTTCTTTCCCGCTCTCTTTTAGCAATAGATATCCAATTTCAAAGCCTAGTGATCAGAGAATATGTTTGGTATGATAGTCTAATTTTTAAGTTTATTGGGGTGACAATTGCTAGTAAAATTACAAAGATTTCAGGTGTACAATTCTGTATTACATCATCTATAAATCCCATTGTGTGTGTGACCACCCAGAGTCAGTTCTCCTTCCATCACCATATATATTTGATCCCCCTTACCTTCGTCTCCCACCCCACTACCCCGTAACCTCTGGTAATCACTAAACTATTGTTTGGGTCTATGAGTTTTTGTTTCTCATTTGTTTGCCTTGTTCTTTTGTTGTTTTTGGTTTATATAACACATATCAGTGAAATCTTTTGGTTGTCTGCTTTTTCTGTCTGACTTACTTCGCTTAGCATTATAATCTCAAGATCCACCCATGTTGTCAAAAATGGTCCTATCTCATCTTTTCTTACCGCTGAATAGTATTCCATTGTGCATATATACCACAACTTCTTTATCCATTCATCTATCAAAGGACATTTTGGTTGTTTCCATGCCTTGGCCACTGTAAATAAAGCTGCAATGAACATTGGAGCACACGTGTCTTAATAAATGTTTTCAGACGTTTTGGGTAGATACCCAGGAGAGGGATTGCTGGTTCATATGGTAATTCTATTCGTAATTTTTTGAGGAACCTCCACACTGCCTTCCATAACGGCTGCACCAGTCTGCATTCCTACCAACAGTGTATGAGGGTTCCTTTTTCTCCACAGCCTCTCCAACACTTGTTACTATTTGTCTTGTTGATGATAGCCATTCTAACTGGGGTGAGGTGATATATAATTGTGGGTTTATTGGAATTTCTCTGATGATTAGTGATGTTGAGCATTTTTTCATATGTCTATTTGCCATTTGTATGTCCTCTTTGGAGAAATGTCTCTGCAGGTCCTCTGCCCACTTTTCAATTGGGTTGTTTGTTTCTTTGTTGTTGAGATTCATGAGTTCCTTGTATATTTTGGATATTAGCCCCTTATCGGAGGCACTGTTTGCAAAAATCTTCTCCCATTAGGTTGGTTACCTCTTTATTTTGTCGATGGTTTCTTTTGCTGTGCAGAAGCTTTCAAGTTTCATATAGTCCCATTCGTTTATTTTAGCTTTTACTTCCATTGCCTTTGGAGTCAAATTCATAAAATGCTCTTAAAACCCAAGGTCCATAAGTTTAGTACCAATGTTTTCTATGCAGTTTATTGTGTCAGGTCTTATGCTTAAGTCTTTGATCCATTTTGAATTAACTTTGGTACATGGTGACAGATAGCAGTCCAGTTTCCATTCTTTTGCATGTGGCTTTCCAATTCTGCCAGCACCATTTATTGAAGAGGCTGTCTTTTCTACATTGTATGTTTTTAGCTTCTTTGTCAAAAATTATCTGTAGATATTTATGTGGTTTTATTTCTGGGTTCTCAATTCTATTCCATTGGTCTATGTGTCTGTTTTTCTGCCAATACCATGCTGTTTTGATTATTGTAGCCCTGTAGTACAAGCTAAGGTCAGGGAGGGTGATACCTCCATTATTGTTCTTTTTTCTTAAGATTGCTTTGGCTATTCGGGGTCTTTTGTGGTTCCAAACAAATCTGATGATTTTTTGTTCTATTACTTTAAAAAATGCCATTGGAATTTTGAGGGGGATTGCATTAAGTCTGTATATTGCTTTGGGTGATATGGCCATTTTAACTATGTTGAGTCTTCCAATCCATGAGCACGAAATGTCTTTCCGTTTCTTTGTGTCTTCTTCTATTTTTTAAAAAAATGTCTGAAAATTTTCAGCATATAGTTCTTTCACATCCTTGGTTAAGTTTATTCCTAGGTATTCTATTGTTTTTACTACAATTGCAAAAGGAATTGTATTTTTTTAATTTCTTTTTCTGAGATTTCATTGTTAGTATATAGGAATGCAATGCACTTTGGTACGTTGATTTTGTAGCTGGCAACTTTACTGTATTCCTTGATTGTTCTTAACCGCTTTAGGTGGAGTCTTTAGGGTTTTCCATGTATAGTATCAAGTCATCTGCAAAGAGTGACAATTTAACTTCTTCATTCCCAATTTGGATGACTTTTATTTCTTTCTCTTGCCTGATTGATCTAGCGAGGACTTCAAACACTGTGATGAAAAGCAGAGGTGACAGGGGACAGATATGTCATGTTCCTGAACATAGAGCAAAGGGCTTCAGTTTTTCACCATTAATTATGAGATTAGCTGAGGGTTTGTCATATATGACCTTTATTATGTTAAGGTATTTTCCTTCTATACCTATTTTATTAAGTGTTTTAATCATAAATGGATGTTGTATCTTGTGAAATGCTTTTTCTGCATCAATTAATATAATCATATGATTTTTGTCCTTTATTTTGTTTATGTGATGTATCACATTGATGGATTTGCGGATGTTGAACCATCCTTGTGCTCCGGGGATAAACCCCACTTGGTCGTGATAAATAACCTTTTTAATGCATTGTGGTATTCGATTTGCTAGAATTTAGTTTAGGATTTTTGCGTCAGTATTCATCAGAGATATTGGTCTGTAGTTTTCTTTTTTTGTGTTGTCCTTACCAGGTTTTGGTATCAGGGTAATGTTGGCCTCATAAAATGAGTTGGGGAGTACTATCTCTTCTTCAATTTTTTGGAAGAGTTTGAGCAGGAGTGGTATTAGATCCCGTTAGAAAGTTTGGTAGGATTCACTAGTGAAGACATCTGGTCCCGGACTTTTGCTTTTGGGAAGCTTTTGGATGACTGATTCAATTTCGTTGCTGGTGATCGGTCTGTTTAGATTTTCCAGTTCTTCATGGTTCAGCCGAGGAAGGCTATATGTTTCTAAGAACTTGTCCATTTCTTCTAGGTTATTGAATTTGGTGGCATATAGTCCTTCATCGTATTCTTGGATGATCCTTTGTATTCCTGTGGTGTCCGTGATAACTTCTCCTTTTTCATTTCTGATTTCGTTAATTAGTGTCTTCTCCCTTTTTATCTTAGTGAGCCTAGCCAAGGGTTTGTCAATTTTGTTAATCTTTTCAAAGAACCAGCTCTTTGTCACATTAATTTTTTCTATTGTCTTTTTGTTCTCTATTTCATTTAGTTCTGCTCTGATTTTTGTTATTTCCTTTCTTCTGCTAACCATCGGTATCCTTTGTTCTTCTTTTTCTAGTTCTTTAAGGTGTAACATGAGGTTATTTATTTGGGATTTTTCTTGTTTCTTGAGATAGACCTGTGATGATACAAATTTCCCTCTTAAAACTGCTTTCACTGCATCCCAAAAATTTTGGTAGGATGTATTTTCATTGTCATCTGTTTCTATGTATCTTTTGATCTCTCCTCTAATTTCTTCTTTGACCCAGTCGTTCTTTAAAAGTATGTTGTTTCAATCTTCTGAAATTTGCTAAGGCTGATTTTATGTCCCAATATTTGGTCTATCCTTGAGAATGTTCCATGTACACTAGTAAAAAGTCTGATGTTTTAGGATGTATTAGGATGAAATGGTCTATATATGTCAATTATGTCCATTTCATGTAATGTGTCATTTAGGACTGGTGTTTTGTTATTTATTTTCTGTTGGGATGATCTATCTATAGCTGTCAATGATGTATTTAGGTCCCCTAGTATAATTGTGTTTTGGTCCATTTCTCCCTTCAGTTCTGTTAGTAGTTGCCTTGTATATTTCGGTGCTCCCTGATTGGGGGCATAAATATTGATGACTGTTATATCTTCTTGTTGTATAGTCTCCTTTACCATTATGAAATGTCCATTTTTGTCTCTTGTTACGTTTTTCACCCTGAAGTCTGTCTCATCTAATATTAGTATGGCTACACCCGATTCTCTGTGGATACCATTTGCATGGAGTGTCAATTTTCACCCTTTCACTTTGAGTCTATGCTTGTTCTTGTAGCTGAGATGTGTCTCTTGGAGACAGCATATTGTTGGGTTTAGTTTTTTGATCCAATCTGCTACTCTGTGCCTTTTTATTGGTGAGTTCAGTCCATTTACATTTAGGGTGATTATTGATATGTGAGGATTTCCTGTCATTCTATCTGTAGTTTTCTGGTAAGGCTGTGTCTCCATTGTTTCTTTGCCTTTTTGTTGTTGTCTATTACTTCTGTGTGCTGTATTCTATGATGTTTCCCTCTGTTTCTTCTTTTATTACAGTAT
The DNA here is from genome assembly GCF_057876585.1 of Rhinolophus sinicus. Lineage (NCBI taxonomy): Eukaryota > Metazoa > Chordata > Mammalia > Chiroptera > Rhinolophidae > Rhinolophus > Rhinolophus sinicus. The sequence goes on from NC_142518.1 coordinate 92,038,216, forward strand.
ATATTTCAGTTCTTGATTTTTTTTGAGTGGTTACCCTTAAGTTTATGTAAAAGAAAGTTTGATATTTAGAGTATTCCATTTTCTTCAGCACGCTTACTTTCTCCATTCCCGTATTCCGGTTCAGGCCTTTACTCTCCCCCCTTTTGAATTTTGGTTGCCACAAATTGTCCCTGTTGATGGTGGTCGAATAGCCTCCTTTAGTATTTCTTGTAGTGCAGGTCGTGTATTAGATAATTCCCTCAGCTTTTGTATGTCTGGAAAGGTCTTTATTCCTCCTTCATATCTAAAGGATATCTTTGCTGGATATATTATTGTTGGCTCATGATTTCTCTCTTTCAATAGTTTGAATATTTGGTTCCACTCCCTCCTGGCTTGCAGAGTTTCTGCTGAAAAATCTGATGATAATCTAATGGGCTTTCCTTTGTAAGTTACCGTCTTCTTTTCCCTGGCTGCCTTGAGGATTCTTTCTTTGTCGTTGATTTTAGACAGCTTCAATACAATGTGCCTTGGAGAAGGCCTGTTGGGATTGAGGTAATCAGGTGTTCTATTTGCTTCTTGGATTCGAGGGTCCAGTTCTGTCCACAAGTTTGGGAAGTTCTTATCGACAATTTGTTTGAATATATTCTCTGTTCCTTTCTTCTCCTTCTGGTATGCCCATTATTCTTACATTGCTCTTTCTGATGGAGTCAGAAAGTTCTTGTAGAGTTCTTTCATTTCTTTTAAGTCTCAAGTCTCTTTCTTCTTCCATGTGTGTAATTTCCAGGTTTCTATCTTCGATGTCATGATTCTTTCCTCCGTCTGGTCAACTCTACTACCTAAGCTGGTTATTTCATTCTTAATTTCTTCTATTGAGTTCTTAATCTCCAGAAATTCTATTTGGTTCTTTTTCAAAATTTCAATCTCTTTCGTAAAATGCTCATGCTGTTCTTTGATTGTGTTTATGAGTTCATTTAACTGCCTATGTGTGTTTTCTTGTATCTCATTGAGTTTTTTCAGAACTGCAATCTTGAATTCTCTGTCATTTAAGTCACATATTTCTGTATCTTTAAGTGCCTTTTCTGGAGATTTTTCACTTTCTTTCTGAGCTATCTTGTTGCCTTGGTTATTCATGGCAATTACTGGTTTACTATTTCTCTTCCTAGACATCTACAGGAGTGGCTTCTGCAACAGGTTGATAGGAAGCGGTCTTTCTTTTGTTTTGTAGTACTTGTTGGTAGAATGTTTTATTTTTTCTCCGACTGCAGCTTATTTTTCTTCTCCCACACAGTAGTGCTATGTTTTCTCCGCACTATTCCAGCTTCTCACACAATGGGGGAATTCCCTGGGAGACGGGCTTCTCCTCTGTTAATAGTTCGTCTAGGTCACAGGGCGTAGTGTCCCGGTGGGTATGCGGAGAGCTTTTGAAGTTCCAAAGATCTTCCAGCTCCAGATTCAGAGCCCGTATGTTTCAGCAGTTCTGTTTACTCCTGCAGGGATCCGCCTAGATAGGTGGGGTCAAGGGCAGGGTGAGTTGTGAGAGGTGGCCCAGAGCAATGTGGCGACCACCACCACAGCCGGTCCTGCTTCCACAGCTCCCTCCCCTTTGGCGGAACTAGTTGGGCTGCGAATTTGTGTCTGCGGGCCACAGTTCTTAGAACAGCAAATATTCTCTTTCTTTGGTCTGACACTGCTACTGTTCTGCTTCTAGCACAGGGCTGATGGGGGCGTGGCGAGCTCTGGGAGGGTTGGGAGAGGGCGGCTAGGCCCAGTGCCTAAGGCTTCCATTCTCTGCTCGGCAGTGAGGGCTTAAACCACCGTTTTCAGCCTTCTTCCCTCAGTCTTTTCTCCGAGGTCTCTGCCGTGAGCGTTGGGTTCAGCCATGTTTTATGCTTTCCCCTCAGCCCTGTGGGCCATAAGCGGAGCCCTAGCAGTCCGAGTTCCTCCCTCTCCCGCAGCTGTGGTAGTTCCTGGAAGCAGCGAGCTCAGAGCACTGAGCTAAGTCTGCATCCTGTGCCTGCGCGGCTCCGTCTCCGCACTTCTCCCTTTCCTCCTCCCCCGCTCGCGTGATTCTCCCACCTGTAGGTGACTTCGGCAGTCGGCCTCTTCATCTTACCTGTCTGCTGTGCAGGGAGTCGTTTGTGGAGTTTTTGTTGTTCGATCCGTTGTAAATTCCAGGGGAGCTTTACAGAGGCTCACCTCACGCCACCATTTTTCCTCGCCACTTTGTTACCTTTTTTATCCTGAAGTCTGTTTCCTCTGATGTACGAGGTCAGAGAATTTGGTTCACAAATGCATCCTAGAAAAAGTGCTATGTACCTAATTGCTGAATACCACTCTGGTCATCTTTGAATTACTCTCCGTGGGAAGATATTCACCAATGCCAGCACCTAGTCCACCCTTCAAGCAGTTTTGGAAGTATTTTTTTTTCTGGAATGGCCATCAGAGCTGTTATCGTATTACCCTTGATGTCCTGAATGTCACCAAAATGTCTTGTCCTCAATATTTCCTTTGTCTTCGGGTAAGGAAGGAAGTCATTGGGGGCCAGATCAGGTGAGTAGGAGGGTGTTCCAATATAGTTATTTGTTTACTGGCTACAAACTCCCTCAGAGACCGTGCCGTGTGAGCTGGTGCAGTTGTGATGCAAAAGCCATGAATTGTTGGTGAAAAGTTCAGGTCGTCTTTTTCACACAGCCTTTTCAACACGTCCAAATAGTAAACTCGGTTAAATGTTCAGTTTGTACAAATTGAAAGTGAATAATCCTTCTGATATCAAAAAGTTTAGTAACATCATTGCAACAAGTTCACGAACTTAATTTTCAGGGTTCGTAAGTATGGATACATCTGCTTGTCTCATGAATACCATTTGCTTAGAGTACTGATTTACACCCTTTCACTTTGTGTCTGTATTTTTCCTTGTAACTGAGATGTGACTCTTGGAGTCAGTATATGGTTGGGTTTAGTTTTTTGATCCAATCTGCTACTCTGTGCCTTTTTATTGGTGAGTTCATTCAATTTACATTTAGGGTGATTATTGATATATGAGGGTTTCTTATATCCATTTTGTCTTTTGTTTTCTGGTATCTCAATATCTCCATTGTTTCTTTGCCTTTTTGTTGCTGCCTGTTATTTTGGTGTGGTGGTATTCTACGATATTTTTCTGTTTCTTCTTTTTTTATGTTATATGTCTCAGTTCTAGATTTTTTTTGAGTGGTTTCCATTAAGTTTATGTAAAAGAAAGTTACATGTATATTGTAGTCCTTTTTCTTCAGCATGTTTATCTCCATCCCCACTTGCAGATTCAGATCTTTACTTTCTCTCCTTTCATATTTTTGTTGTCGCAAGTTATCCCTACTTATGCTGTGAGTTGATTTCTGAGTTGCAGTCACATGTCATTTTTTTTCTCTTTTTCCTTTTTATTTTAATTTTTTTCTTCTTTACCCTTTATGCTATGTTGAAGTGTACAGTGCCCTATTTTGTGTAGGGGTTGCCATTTCCGACTTCTGTGTGTCTGTTCATAATGTTGCTCATGGTTTTGTATTCTTTTGATTTTTTTGTGTCATGTCGATAAATCTCCTTCAATATTTCCTGTAATGCAGGTCATGTGTTAGAAAATTCCCTCAGCTTCTGTATGTCTGGGAAGGTCTTTAGTCCTCCACCCTATCTAAAGGATATCTTTGCTGGATATGTAACTCTTTTTTTAAATTAAAATTTATTGGGGTGACAGTTGTTGGTAAAGTTACATAGATTTCAGGTGTACAATTCTGTATTACATCATCTATATCTCACATTATGTGTTAACCACCGCGAGTCAGTTCTCCTTCCATCACCATATATTTGACCCCATTTACCTTCTTCTAGGACCCTTCTACCCCCTAGATATGTAATTCTTGCCTCATAATTGCTCTCTTTCAATAGTTTGAATATTTGTTTCCACTCCTTCCTGGCTTGTAGAGTTTGTGCTGAAAAGTCTGATGATAGTCTAATGGGCTTTCCCTTATAGGTTACTCCTTTCCCCCCCACCCCGGCAGCCTTAAGAATTCTTTCTTTGTCATTAATTTTTGACAGCTTCAATACAATGTGCCTTGGAGAGGACCTCTTGGGATTGAGGTAATTAGGTGTTCTGTTTGCTCATGGATTCTAGGATCCATTTATTTTAATACATTTTAGAAGTTTTCATCAATTATTTGTTTGAATATACTCTGTTCCCTTTTCCTTCTCTTCTCCTTTCGGTATGCCCATTATTCTTATGTTGCTTTTTCTAATGAAGTCAGAAAGCTCTTGTAGAGTTCTTTCATTTCTTTTAACTCTCAAGTCTCTCTCTTCTTCCATCTGTGTCATTTCCAGATTTCTATCTTCAATATCACTAATTGTTTCCTACCTCTGGTCAGCTCTTTTACCTGAACTGGCAATTTCATTCTTCTTCATTTCTTTTATTGAGTCCTTAATCTCCAGAAGTTCTATTTGGTTATTTTTTAAAGTTTCAATCTCTTTGATAAAATATTCATTTTGTTCTTTGATTGTGTTTCTGAGTTTGTTAAACTGCCTATCTGTGTTTTCTTGCATCTTGTTGATTTTTTTCAGAACAGCAATCTTGAATTCTCTGTCATTTAAGTCACATATTTCCATGTCTTTAAGTTCATTTTCTGGAGAGTGTTCATTTTCTTTCTGAGCTGCCTTGTTACCTTGGTTATTTATGGCAATTAATGAATGATTATTTCTCTTCCTGGGCATGTACAGGAGGAGTGCATTTTCCAGAAAGTTATATGAAGAGGTCTTTCTTTTGCTTTCCAGTAGGTATTGCTGGAACGTTTTATTTTCTCTCCTGCTGCAGCCTTTTATTTTCTCTCACACCGTAGTGATTTATTTTGTCTTGTGTTGTTCTGATTTTTCACATGATGGAAAATGGGCTAGTCCTCTGTGAGCAGATCGCCTGGGTCTCATGGTACTGCTTCTGTGGGAGAATATGGAGGGCAATAGAATTCTGAGCTTCTGAAATCCCAATTCTTCCCCTGTTGCCTGATACAAAGTCTGTAGGTCTCAGTGGCTCTGGCTGGATCTGTCCAGAAAGGTGGGGATGGGGTGGGCTGTGAGAGGCAGCTGGTGTGTTCGTGCCTCCAAGCAATGGTGACTACCAGCCCACAGCTCTCTCACCCCTACAGCTCTTTCGCTATCACTGGAATTATTTGTGTTCTGTGTGTGTGTGGCTGTGGGAACGTTGCTCCACATCTCAAGGCTGTAGATATTCTGTTCTTTAATCTGACACTACTAGTGTTTCTTCTGGAGTCTGCTTCTAACTCTGGGTGGTTGGTGGTCGGCGAACTCTCAGGGAGGAGTCAGCCAGGCTTCTTCGTGTCTTTGTTATCCGTCTCGCAGTGAGAACTTAAACCTCAGTTGTCACCCGAGGTCTCTGCCCCAAATGCTGTGTTCAGCTATATGATATGCTGATCCCTCAGGCAGGACTGTGGGCCACAGGGAGTGCAGCCTGAATTTTTCCCACTCCCAAGACTGCAGTCAGCTGCAGACTGCATCGTGTGGCCCGTGGCCTGCGTCTCTGCACTTCCGCTTTCCCTTCTCCCCTGCTTGTCTGATTTGCCTACCCTCAGGTGATTTGATGCACGGATCACTCAGATGTGCTTGTGTATTGCTAAAGTTATCCTTTGTTGAATTATAGCTTGTTGCCTTACAGCTGCCAAACCATTTGTTCCCCATGTTCTTCCCAGGATTTCACAAGGGAGTGCTTCAGAAAACTGAGGCCCAATGGAGAGATATCAGAAACACTTCCTTGAAGAGATGTCTCAGCAAACTGAGACCCCATGGAATAGTATTGGTCCCTCCCCTTTAATGGATCCCCTGGAGTTATGCATGTGTGTGTGAAGGCACAGTACATGCTGGAGCACAATGGGGACTTTCGGAAAGACAGCTAGCAGGCACATAATTCACAGATCTTGAGATTAACAAGCTTTTCTTCCTCATTTGTTAACCAATAAAAGCTATGCGTTGGCCCAATTAGGGTCTCAGTGCTTGAGGCTTGAGTCCATTGGCCTCGCTTACACTCTATTCTTGGCTACTGTCTTTCTTAACCCTGCATCGTCCTTCTCGCTTCCCACAGCTCTTGTCATGCAGGATGCGAGAATAGCTGTTCAATTTGTTGTATCTTCCAGGGGAGATTTCAAGCACTCCTTATGCTGCCATTTCTGTGATGTATTCTGGCTTCTTTCTTTTTGCATAATGTTTTCAGGATTCATCCATGTTGTACTTCATTCCTTTGTATGGCCAAATACTATTCTATTGCGAAGACATATCACATTTGTTTATCCATTTGTCAGTATATAAAATGAATAGGAAACACATGAAAACTATTGCATTAGGCCAACCAACTAATTTTAAAGATGAGTCAATGAAAACCTAGAAAGTTTAAACGAGTTGTCTGATAGCACACAAGGGACAAGAGAAAAATGGCAAGGTAATACTAAAACCTAAATTTCCTTATTCCCAGTCTAATGCTCTACCTATTTGTAGCCAATGGTCCTGCATTAAATTTTCCTGTTGTTTCTCATCCTATCAAAAACAAAGATGTAAAGTAGTACATCTGGTAGAGTAACCAAAGTTCCCAGGAATGTATGTTCATTATCAGTGAGCCTTCTAGAGGAGCTGCCCCCTCAGAACACTTTAGTGAGTAGAAGAAATTGAATGCAGGAAGGAAAGGAGAGGTATTAATAGAGACACTGGGCATGTAGTAATAGTTACAATTGTGGCTAAAAAAAATATTACACAGTACTTATTGTATGCCAAGCACTGTTTTCAGTACTTTATAAATATTAATTATTTCATACAACTGTACCAGGAAATTACTATTTTTAGCATCCTCATTTACAGATGGCACAGAGTTATTAAGTATCTTGTTTGCAGTCACAACACAAATGATAAAGCCAAGATTTGAACCCAGGCATTCTGGTTCTGGCATCTGGAATCTTTGCCATTATGCTATCCTATCTCTTTAGATATTCAATAAATATATGTTGAATGAATGAATAAATAAATAGATAGTATGAGAGACTCAGAATCAAAGATTCTTGGGGACATAGCAAATAACAGGGAATATCATGCAAGTTTGCCTTCATGTAGAATAAGTGCAATAGAGTAAATAGCTAGTATAATGAATCTCCCATTAAGAAAAGTCAATCAAGAAAAAATGGTGATCTGGATGTCATAAAAATGGCAGCAGGAGGTAAGCCTCTTGAAATCTCCCATGGTATTTCTAACAAATTGAACAGCTGTAATTCCACAAAGGAATCCCTGTGCAGCAGACAGGCAAGACTAAGAGTTGCAGAACTGAAATCATCTAAAGGTGGGCAAATTGCAGTGGAGGAGGGAAGTGGGAAGTATGGACATGTGAGCTGCGTGGGCTCAGGAAAGACACAGACTAGAGCTCTGAGCTCTGAGCTCCCTGCATTCCAGGAGCTACCGCAGTCACAGAAGAGGGAAGAACTCAGACTTCTAGCACTCCTCTTATGGCCCACAGTCCCGCCTGAGGAATCAGCATACAACACGGCTCAACCCAACTCTCACTGCGGAGACCTCAGAGCAAAGACTGAGGGAAGAAGAGTGAAAACAGCGGTTTAAGCCTTCACTGCCTAGAACAGGAAGGCACAGGAGCCGAGCCTAGCTGCCCCCTCCCAACCCTTCCAGAGCTCGCTCCACCCCCACCCTCCCAGTGCTAGAAGCAAAATGGGAGCAATGTCAGATCAAAAGAACAGAATATTTGCAGTTGTGTGAACTGCACCCTGTAGCCACGGACTTTCAGCCCAACTAGTTCCAGCAAAGTGGAGGGAGCCTTGGGTGCAGTACTGGCTGTGTTGGTGGTCGCCAACATTGCTCTGGGCCACCTCTCAAAACCCACCCCACCCCTGATCCCACCTATCTGGGAGGATCCCTGCAGGAGTAAACAGAGCCGCTGAAACACATAGGCTCTGAAACTGGTGCAGGAAGAGCTTTGGAACTTCATGAGCTCTCCGCATCCCCCCATGGAGGTGGTGCCCTGTGACCCAGGTGACCTGTTCACAGAGAAGCCTGACTTCCAGGGAATCCCTCCATCATGTGAGAATCTGGAAGAGTGCAGAGAAAATATAACACTACAGCGTGAAAGAGAATAAAAGGCTGCAGTCAGAGAGAAAATAAAACATTCTACCAAAAACTACTGGAAAACTAAAGAAAGACCACTTCATGTCAACCTGTTGCAGAAGCCACTCCTGTAGATGTCTAGGAAGAGAAATAGTAAATCAGTAATTGCCATGAATAACCAAGGCAACAAGATAGCTCAGAAAGAAAGTGAAAAATCTCCAGAAAAGGCACTTAAAGATACAGAAATATGTGACTTAAATGACAGAGAATTCAAGATTACAGTTCTGAAAAAACTCAATGAGATGAAAGAAAACACAGATAGGCAGTTAAATGAACTCAGAAACTCAATCAAAGAATAACATGAGCATTTTACGAAAGAGATTGAAATTTTGAAAAAGAACCAAATAGAATTTCTGGAGATTAAGAACTCAATAAAAGAAATGAAGAATGAAATAGCCAGTTTAAGTAACAGCATTGCCCAGATGGAGGACAGAATCAGTGACATGAAGATATAAATCTGGAAATGACACAGATGGAAGAAGAGAGAGACTTGAGACTTAAAGAAATGAAAGAACTCTCTGACTCCATCAGAAAGAGCAATATAAGTATAACGGGCATAGCAGAAGGAAAAGAAATGGAGAATGGAACAGAGATTATATTCAAACAAATAGTCATCGAGAATGTCCCAAACTTGTGGAAAGAACTGGATCCTCGAATCCAAGAAGCAAACAGAACACCTAATTACATTAACCCAACAGGCCTTCTCCAAGGCACATTTTATTGAAGCTATCAAAACTTAACGACAACGAAAGAATCCTCAAGGTAGCCAGGAAAAAGAAGACGTAAGCTACAAAGGAAAGCCCATTAGATTATCATCAGATTTTTCAGCAGAAACTCTACAAGCCAGGAGGGAGTGGAACCAAATATTCAAACTATTGAAAGAGAGAAATTATGACCCAAGAATAATATATCCAGCAAAGATATCCTTTAGATATGAAGGAGGAATAAAGACATTTCCAGACATGCAGAAGCTGAGGAAATTTTCTAACACCTGACCTGCACTACAAGAAATACTGAAGGAGGCTATTTGACCTGAAACAAATGAACAACAACAAAAAGGCAAAAGGATACAAAACCATGATTAGTATTACGAACAGACAGAAGCAGGAAACGGCAACCCCAACACCAAATAGGACACTATGCACTTAAACATAACATACAGGGTAAAGAAGGAAAGAAAAAAAAAAAAAACTTAAAAAAGGAGGAAAAAGACAACTTGCTACTGCAGTGCAGAAATCAACTAACAGCATAAAATTGATAATTTGTGACAACAAAAACGTAGAAAGGGAGAGAGCAAAGGTCTGAAGAGGCACAAGGGAATGGAGAAAGTCAGCATACTGAAGAAAGTGGGATACTCTAAATATGAAACTTTATTTTACATAAACTTAATGGTAATCGTTCAAAAAAAATCAAGAAATGAAATATGTAACATAAAAAAAGAAACAAAGGGAAAAATCATATAATACCACCGCACAGAAATAATAGACAACAACAAAGAGCCAAAGAAATAATGGAGACACAGTCCTACCAGAAAACCAAAGATAGAATGATAGAAATCCTCACATATCAATAATCACCCTAAATGTAAATGGACTGAACTCACCATAAAAAAGGCACAGAGTAGCAGATTGGATAAAAACAACTAAACCCAACCATATGCTGTCTCCAAGAGACACATCTCAGCTACAAGGACAAGCATAGACTCAAAGTGAAAAAGTGAATATTGGCACTCCAAGCAAATGGTTTTCAGAGAAAAGCACATGCAGCGAACTGATGTCAGACGAAGCACACTTCAGGATAAAAAAGGCAACAGGAGACAAAGATGGACATTTCATAATGGTAAAGGGGACTATACAACAAGAAGACATAACAGTCATCAATATTTATGCCCCCAATCAGGGAGCACCGAAATATACTCAGCAACTACTAACAGAACTAACGGGAGAAATTGACCAAAACACAATTATACTAGGGGACTTAAATACATCATTGACAGCTATGGATAGATCATCCAAACAGAAAATAAATAACGAAATTGCACCCCTAAATCACACATTAGATGAAATGCACATAACCGACATTTATAGAGCACTTCATCCTAGAACATCAGACTACACATTCTTTTCTAGTGTACATGGAACATTCTCAAGGATAGACCATATATTGGGACATAAAATTAGCTTCAGCAAATTTAAGAAGATTGAAATCATATCAAGCATATTCTCTGATCACAAGGCTTTGAAATTGTTCATCAACGGCAAAAACGAAGCAGGAAAACCCAAAAACATGTGCAGAATAAACAACATACTTTTAAAGAATGCCCAGGTCAAAGAAGAAATCAGAGGAGACACCAAAAGATTCATTGAAACAAATGAGAATGAAAATACATCCTACCAAAATTTTGGGACTGCAGCGAAAGCAGTTTTAAGAGGGAAATTTATATAATTACAGGCCTATCTCAAGAAAGAAGAAAGATCCCAGATAAATAACCTCATGTTACACCTTAAAGAATTAGAAAAAGAAGAACAAATGAAACCCAAAGTCATCAGAAGGAAGGAAATAATAAAAATCAGAGCAGAACTAACTGAAATATAGAACAAAAACACAATAGAAAAAATTAATGCAACAAAGAGCTGGTTGTTTGAAAACATTAATAAAATTGATAAACCCTTGGCTAGACTCACTAAGATAAAAAGAGAAAAGACACTAATAAACAAAATCAGAATGAAAGAGGGGAAGTTATCACGGACACCACAGAAATACAAAGGATCGTGCAGGAATACTATGAAGGATTATTTGCCATCAAAATCAATAACCTAGGAGAATTACACATGTTCTTAGAAACATATAGCCTTCCTAGGCTGAATTACGAATTGAAAAACTAAATAGACCGATCAGCGGTAAAGAAATTGAATTAGTTATCTGAAACCTTCCCAAAAGCAAAAGTCCGGGACCAGATGGCTTCACTAGTGAATTCTACCAAATCTTCAAAGAGGATCTAATACCTGTCCTACTCAAACTCTTACAAAAAATTGAAGAAGAGAAAATACTGCCTAACTTATTTTATGAGGCCAACATTACCTTGATAACAAAACCTGGTAAGGATAACACACACACAAAAAGAAAATAAAAGGCAATATCTCTGATGAATATAGATGCAAAAATCCTAAAGGCAATTCCAGCTAATCAAATGCAACAATGCATTAAAAAGATTATTCATCACGACCAAGTGGGGTTCATCTCAGGGCCACAAGGATGCTTTAACATATGCAAATCAATGTGATACACCACATAAACAAATAAAGACAAAAAGCATATGATTATATCAATAGATGCAGAAAAAGCATTGACAAGACACAACATTCATTTACGATTAAAATATTTAATAAAATGGGTATAGAAGGAAAATAACTCAGCATTATAAAGGCTATATATGACAAACCCTCAGCTGCTATCATAATTATCGGTGAAAAACTAAAGCCCTGTGTTCTACGTTCAGGAACACGACAGGGCTGAACCCAATCACCTCTGCTTTTCAACATAGTATTGGAAGTCCTTGCCAGAGCAATCAGGCAAGACAAGGAAATAAAAGGCATCGAAATTGGGAATGAAGGAGTAAAATTGTCACTCTTTGCAGATGACATGATGCTATATATAGAAAACCCTAAAGACTCCACCAAAAAACTGTTAGGAACAATAAACAAATACAGTAAAATTGCTGGCTATAAAATCAATTTATAAAAATCAATTGCATTCCTATATACTAACAACGAAATCTCAGAAAAAGAACTAATAATAATAAAAAACCACACACAAGTCCTTTTGCAATTGCAACAAAAAGAATAAAATACCTAGGAATAAACTTAACCAAGGATGTGAAAGACTTATGTACTGAAAACGGTAAGACATTTTTAAAAGAAACTGCAGAAGACACAAATAAATGGAAAGACATTCCGTGTTCATGGATTGGAAGAATCAACATAGTTAAAATGGCCATATTACCCAAAGCTATATACTGATTTAATGCAACCCCCATCAAAATCCCAATGGCAATTTTTAAGGAAATAGAACAAAAAATCATCAGATTTGTTTGGAACCACAAAAGACCCCAAAGAACCAAAGCAATCTTAAGAAAAAAGAACAATACTGGAGGTATCACACTCCCTGACTTTAGCTTGTACTACAGGGCTACAATGATCAAAACAGCATGGTATTGGCAGAACAAAAACAGACACACAGACTAATGGAATAGAATTGAGAACCCAGAAATAAACTCACATAAATATGGACAGATAATTTTTGACAAATAAGCCAAAAACATACAATGAAGAAAAGACAGCCTTTTCCATAAATGGTGCTGGCAGAATTGGGAAGCCACGTGCAAAAGAATGACACTAGACTTCTTTCACCATGTACCAAAATTAACTCAAAATGGATCAAAGACCTAAACATAAGACCTGAAACAATAAAATGGATAGAAGAAAACATAGGTACTAAAGTTATGGACCATGGGTTCAAAGAGCATTTTATGAATTTGACCCCAAAGGCAAGGGAATTAAAAGCTAAAAGAAATAAATGAGGCTATATCAAACTAAAATGCGTCTGCACAACAAAAGAAACTTTTGATGGGGCGGCCGGATGGCTCAGTTGGTTGGAGCAGGAGCTCTTGGCAACAACCTTGTTGCTAGTTCAATTCCCACATGGAATGGTGGGCTGTGCCTTCTGCAACTAAGGATTGGAAACGGTGACTGGACTTGTAGCTGGGCAGCACTTTCCACAACTAGACTGAAGGAAAACGACTTGGAGCTGATGGGCCCTGGAGAAACACACTGTTCCCCAATAATAAACAAACAAACAAAAATAAAAGAAACCATTGACAAAATAAAGAGACAACCAACCGAATGGGGAAAGATTTTTGCAAACAACACCTCCGATAAGAGGCTAATATCTGAAATGTATAAGGAACTCATACAACTTAAAAACAACAAAAAACCAAACAGTCCAATTAAAAAATGGGCAGAGGACCTGAAGAGACATTTCTCCAAAGAGGACATACAAATGGCCAATAGGCATATAAAAAATGTTCATCATCACTAATCGTCAGAGAAATGCAAATAAAAACCATTATGAGATATCACGTCACCCCTGTTAGAATGGCTATCATCAACAAGACAAATAGTACCAAGTGTTGGAGAGGCTGTGGAGAAAAAGGAACCCTCATACACTGTTGGTGGCAATGCAGACTGGTGCAGCCATTATGGAAAGCAGTGTGGAGTTTCCTCAAAAAATTAAGAATAGCATTACCATATGACCCAGCAATCCCCCTCCTGGGTATCTACACCAAAAAAATCTGAAAACATTTATCCGTTAAAGATATATTTGCTCCACTGTTTATTGCAGCTTTATTTATGGTGGCCAAGACATGAAAACAACCAAAGTGTTCTTCAGTAGATGATTGGATAAAGAAGTTGTGGTATATATACAGAATGGAATACTATTCTGCCATAAGAAAAGATGAAATGGTATGATTTGTGACAACATGGATGGATCTTGAGATTATTATGCTGAGCAAAATAAGTCAGACAGAAAAAGTCAAGACCACATAATTTCACTGATATGTGGTATATAAAACTGAAAACAAAAGAACAATACAAACAAATGAGAAACAAAAACTCATAGACACAGACAATAGTTTAGTGGTTACCAGAGGGTAAAGGGGGAGGGAGATGGTAGATGAGGGTAAAGGGGGTCACATATGTGGTGATGGAAAGAGAACTGACTGGGTGGTGAACATACAATGTGATATACATAGATGATGTATTACAGAATTGTACACCTGAAATCTATGTAACTTTACTAACAATTGTCACCCCAATAAACTTCAATTTAAAGAAAAAGAAAAAGTCACTCCTGTCACAAATTTTGGTGGAAGACACATATTCAGTAACCTAGGTCTCTAAGATTCCAAGTTAAGGCCTTTCTATGTCCCTCACATTTCTGAAATAAACCATTTTAGCAGTAGAGGGCTCTTAATAAGTCTCAAGGATGATTCACTCACTTGAATAATTTGTAGGAAAAGAGAGTTTTCTCCTGTAGTAACTGTACGCAGATATTGACTTAGCCCTTCAGAGTTGAATGGTTTAAATTTTGTAATCAGTACCGTGCATTATGCTATATTTTTTGGGGGAAGGGCACAAAGAAGTATACAACATAGACCTTTCTCGTATGCCATTAACATCTAATTGTCAAGCTAGGGTCAACACCCCAGAAATGATTAGTGAGCAACACAAGAACATGTATAAACAAGTACACCAGTTTTGTGTGTTTCATACTGTCAAGTTCAGTGAGAATTCTGAGAAAGTGGAAATTAGAACAGATGGAAGCATATATGGAAGTCCTGGTCTCAGGCTGAATTTAGACTAAGCAGGGTGTTGAAGAATGAATACAATTTGATAAGGCAAAGAAGTATTTTAGATAAAAGCAGAGACATGAAGGAAAATAAGGAGACATAAAGAAGAATAACGCTTCTGTGAGACAATAAAGGGACCAGTTTGATTAGAGCAGATGTTGTATATTAGGGATGGGGGCATTGAGTTTGGATATTAATTCATTTACTCATTCATTCTTGCAGCAAATTCTTATTCATTCTTGCAGCAAATGCTTATCGCATTAGGAATAATGCGACAAATGGGACACAGTCCTTGCCTTCAAGTTGCTTTTATTCAAGTGGTGGGAAGAGGTTCATAAATATATGAGTGCTCTGATAGAAGTATGGTTCAAATGGGCTCCTGACTGAGCCTGGGTTTATCAGTGAAGTCTTCATGGAGGAAGTGATGGCTGAGCTTAAATTACTGATGAAGGTCAACCAATCAAAAGCGAGGTGGATGGTAGGAGTGATAGATAGAACTACATGGGGAAATTCTATAGGGGTAGAAGCATGTAACAGCCATAGTAATACCCCACTCAGATCTCCCTATGAGAGAACTTGCTGCAGAGATCATTGATGACTGACTAACTCCAGCTATAGCACCTTTGAATCCACTGCAATGTTCCCACCAGGTCATGCTTCCCCCGGAGAGCTCTCAGGCAATGACTGGGCATGGCAGGGTTACTCGTACCAGACCATTCTCGCCCGTTGTGGGATTCTTCTTCTTTTTTTTTTTTTAATTAAATTTATTGAGGTGACAATTGTTAGTAAAATTACATAGATTTCAGGTGTACAATTCTGTATTACATCATCTATAAATCCCGTTGTGTGTTCATCACCCAGAGTCAGTTCTCCTTCCATCACCATATATTCGATCCCCCTTACCCTCATCTCCCACCCCCCACCCCCCACCCCCCTTACCCTCTGGCAACCACCAAACCATTGTCTGTGTCTATGAGTTTCTGTTTCTCATTTGTTTGTCTTGTTCTTTTGTTGTTTTGGTTTATATACCACATATCAGTGAAATCACATGGTTCTCTAATGGGCTTCTTTTTCTTGGATCCTCCCCATCAGCCTTGTCCAAGACTTTCTTAGAACTGCATTGCAGTATGAGGCTCTTCCTACTGAATTCTTTTATCTTTTCTTTCACAAGTGTCAGACCTGCATCATGATTTCATAGCTCTTCTCACCTATTTCTGCTGCTTCCCCCTTTATCCTTTTTTAAAAAATTTTATTTGGGAATATTGGGGAACAGTGTTTCTCCAGGGCCCATCAGCTCCAAGTCATTGTCCTTCAATCTAGTTGTGGAGGGTGCAGGTCAGCTCCAAGTCCAGTCACCAACAGGCCTTCTCCAAGGCACATTGTACTGAAGCTGTCTAAAATCAACGACAAAGAAAGAATCCTCAAGGCAGCCAGGGAAAAGAAGACGGTAACTGACACAATAAACTGCATTTTCAATCTTTAGTTGCAGGGGGCGCAGCCCACCATCCCATGCGGGAATTGAACCGGCAACCTTGTTGAGAGCTTGCACTCTAACCAACTGAGCATTCCGGCCACCCCTCCGGAAGCTCAGTGGCAGCTTGTTGTCTTCAATCTAGGTGTGGAGGGCGCAGCTCACTGGCCCATGTGGGAATCAAACCTGCAACCCTGTAGTTCAGAGCTCACGCTCTAACCAACTGAGCCAGCCGTCCGCTCCCTGCCCCTTTATCCTTTACAGGTGGCTCTCCCAATAAATATTTTTGCATGTCTAATCTCATCTTAACATCTGCTCCTCCAAGGAACTGTACTGACGCAAAGCAGCAAAGTCTCCTGACACAAATGCAGGAGAACAGAAAACCATGGAGTATTACTTGTGGGTAAGGGCGAGTGGAGGGAAATGACATGGAGAGGTAGATAGGGGTGGGCAACTGACTGAGGACATTGAATACCTTGACTAGGAACTTAGACTTTAAGCACATGAACATATAAGCCATTGAAGATTTTGATGGAAGAATGAAGAGCATATTTGTGATTTAGTTTAATCTCTCTGGACTCAAAATGGAAGAGAGACCTGAAGAGTTAAGGATAGATGCAGGGAGACTAATTAGGATGCCTCCGGTAGTTTAGAAAGAAATAACAAGGACGGTGACAACAGGAAGGGAGAGGAGAAGATGGATTTAATTAATATTTAGACAGAAAAAATGAGGGGATTTGGTGATTGGCTGGTTGTCGGGATTAAGTGTGAAGGTGGAACCTAGGATGAGGCCCAGTTCTCTAGCGAGAATTTCTGAGTAAAGGATATGGGAATGATAATTTCTTGTTTTATTTAGAACACGTTTGGATTGTTTGTCCTATGGATCATCTATGGGACATTGAGATGTCCAGCAGTTTATCATATATGGAAGTCAAGAACTCAAGGGATAATTCTGAGTTGAAGAAAAAGATTTTGGGATAGGTTAGCATGTGTGTGTGAACTCAACTGAGGGAATGTTTTATGTGAGAAAAGGAATGAGCTGAAGATGAATATAGAATTGGTACCATTGTGCATAAAAATATGTTACACAATACTCCTTGAAATATATCCAATGGAGTCAATTCAACAGGGATTTGATATTCACTACCATTCACTTAAAAAATACCAGGAGACTCAGCCATTCCATTTCTAGACATCCAAGAGCAATGAGTATATATATCCACTTACAAGAATATTCGTAGTATTTTATTCATAATAACCAAAACAAACCCTTGAGAAAAACCAATTGTCTATCAACAGTAGATGTCCAAAGAGTTTTGATCTTTGCAGGTTATAACAATATTTGTCATGTTAAAAATTAATACTGGGGCTAGGCCGGTGGCTCAGGTGGTTGGAGCATTGTGCTCCTAATGCCGAGGTCATTGGTTCGATTCCCACATGGGCCAGTGAGCTGCGCCCTCTACAGCTAAGATTGTGAACAACCACTCTCCCTGGAGCTGGGCTGCAGTGAGCAGCCAGAAGTCGGAGTGAGCTGCAGTGTGCTGCTGTGGGCTGCTGTGCTGTCATGGGCTACCGTGTGCTGCCATGAGCAGCCGGTGGCCAGTGTGAGTGGGCAGCAGCCAGTGTGACTGGCCGGCAGCCATCGTGAGCGGCCAGCAGCCCGCAAGAGTTGCCATGAGCTTCTATGAGCAGCCAACCGACTGCCTCAGCCGGGGGGAGCGCAAGGCTCATAATACCAGCATGGGCCAGGGAGTTGTGTCCTACACAACTAAACTGAGAAACAACAGCTTGAACTGGCGTTGCCAGGGGAGGCAGAAGAAGGGGAAAAATTAATACTGAAAAAATGTCAAAATATATATTAATTTATTTTAATAAATCTATCACATATTAATATACATAACACAATTCATATGTGAAGTCTGACAATTAAGTTCACGAAATTGTTGCACAGATGTTGTTAACCATTTTTTTGATATCAGAGGGATTATTCATTATGAATTTGTACCAACTGGGCAAACAGTTAACCAAGTTTACTATTTGGAAGTGCTGAAAAGGCTGCATGAAAAAGTTAGACGACCTGAACTTTTCGCTAACAATTCATGGCTCTTGCATCACAATGCACCAGCTCACAGGGCACTGTCTGTGAGGGAGTTTTTAGCTAGTAAAAAAATCACTGTATTGGAACACCCTCCCTACTCACCTGATCTGGCCCCCAATGACTTCTTTCTTTACCCAAAGATAAAGGGAATATTGAAAGGAAGACATTTTGATGACATTCAGGACATCAAGGGTAATATGATGATAGCTCTGATAGCTATTCCAGAAAAAGAGTTCCAAAATTGCTTTGAAGGGTGGACTAGGCACTGACATCAGTGCATAGCTTCCCAAGGGGAGTACTTTGAAGGTGACCGTAGTGATATTCAGCAATGAGTTATGTTGCACTTTTTCTAGGGTGAGTTTGTGAACTAAATTGTCCGACCTCGTATAGCAACTATGATCATAATTATGGGTAAGGGTTGTTATCAAATACCCTATAGACATTAAAGGGTAAGGGGGGCGGGTGGTGGGGGGTGGGAGATGAGGGTAAGGGGGATCGAATATATGGTGATGGAAGAACTGACTCTGGGTGATGAACACACAATGGGATTTATAGATGATGTAATACAGAATTGTACACCTGAAATCTATGTAATTTTACTAACAATTGTCACCCCAATAAATTTAATTAAAAAAAAAAACAACACAAAAAAACCACACTATGAGTCATATTATGTCAACAAATTCAACAAGATAGAGGAAAAGGACAAATTTCTGGAAATATACAACTTACCAGAACAAGCAGAGAATCTGAATATCTCTATATCTATCAAATAAATTGAATTTGTTATAAAGAATCTTCTTCAAAAGAAAACTGCGTGCCCAGATGGCTACCCTACTGAATAGCACCAATCTTACAAACATTTTTCAGAAAACAGAGGAAGAGGGAACACTGTCTAGCTCACTTTATGAGGCTAGCATAGCCTTAATACGAGAACAGTAGAAAAATACTATAAAAAATAAAATTACTGATCAATGTTCCTCACGAATATAGAGGCAAGAATTCTTAACAAAATGTTATCAAATCAAATAAAAAATATATAAAAAGAATAACACTTCAAGATTAAGTAGGTTTTATCTCAGAATGCAAGATTAATTTAACATCCAAAAAATCAATGTAACTCGCCATATTAATAGGATAAAGGAGAAAACTCATACAATCATTTTAATAGATGAAGAAAAAGCATGTGGCTAAATCCAATATCCACTCCTGATAAAATTTTTAAAAAATTAGAAATAACAAGAAACTTCCTCAACTGAATACATGGCATCTATAAAACACCTATAGCTAACTTCATTATTAATGGTGAAAGATTTAATTGCTAAGATACTAACAAGGAAAGAATGTCACTGTCACCGCTTCTCTTTATCATGGTATTGGAGGTCTCAGCTATTTCAAAAAGGAAAGAAAAAGAAATTCAAGGCATTAAGATAAAAAAAAAGAGGTAAAACGATTCCATTTTTAATGATATAATTATTAATGTAGAAAAATCCCAGAGAATCCCAAATATTAGAGCCAATAAGTGAACTTAGCCAGGATACAGGGTTAATGTATAAATTCAATTGTATCCTTCTATACTAACAGCAAACAATTGAAAGTGAAACTCAAAATACAATTCTATTTACCAAAGCACTAAAATATAAATATTTATGAATAAAATAAATCTGTCTACATGAAAACTACAAAACAAAGCTGAGAGAAGTTAAAAAATACCAAAATATGGAAATATACTATGTTCATGACTCAATACTGTTTATGAGATAATTCTCCCCAAATGACCTATAGGTGTAATACAAACACAAGCAAAACTCCAGCATGATTTTTAATCTTTAAAATACACCATTGATAACATGAAAAGGCAATCCAGATCCTGGGAGAAAATATTCACAGCACATGTAGCAAACTAAGGACTTATATCCAGAAAAAAATACACACACACACACTTCCTCAATTATAAGAAGACAAACAGTAATGGGGACAAGAGTTCAACATACACTTGATAAAAGTAGATATACAAATGGCCAATGATGTCATGAAAAAATACTTAACATCATTAATCATCAGGGAAAAGCAAATTAGAAAGCACAATTAGATACCACCACATACACATTAGAATAGACAAAAATTTAAAAACGGACCATACCAAGTGTTAGCAAGGATATTGAGCAACTAGAAATCTCATACTCTGCTGGTGGGAATGTAATACGGTACAATCACTTTGGAAAACTTTTTGACAGTTTTTGAAAATTTTAAACATAAACCTACCGTATGACCTGGCCATTCCATCTCTAGATATTCACCCACAAAAAATGAAAATATATGTCCATATTAAAACTTGTACATAAATGTGCATAGCAGTTTTATTTGTAATAGTCAAAACTGGGAACAACCCAAATGTCTATGAACAGATGAACGGATAAACAAATTGTGGTATACGAGGTGTGATCAAAAACTATGGTGAATGCTGCTGCGAAGTGCCATCCAGGTGAAGTTCATTGTGTTTATTGACCTTGATGGAATTGTGTGAGCTTAGTTTGTCCCTAGGAACACTATGGTGAACTCTGAATATTATAAGGGCTTATTAGAGCATTCAAAAAATAATGTGCCTAGAAAACAGCCTGAGAAATGGGCAAATGGTTTCATCCTCCATCATGACAATGCTCTGTGTCACACATCACTTCTGGTATGGATATTTCTGTCACATAAAAACATTACAGTGTGTCCTCATCCACCTTATTCACCAGATCTGGCACCATGTGACTTCTGGCTCTTCTCCAACGTCAAAATGACCATAAAAGGTAAACGTTTCGAATTGATTCAGGACATCGAGGCAGCCATGACAGTGCAACTAAAGACACTCTTGAAAGAGGTCTTCTAGAACTGCTTCAGAAAGTGGCAAGAACTATGGGATAAGCATGTTTGAAGTGAGGGGGAGTATTTTGAATGGGATTAATGGCAACGAGTCTTTTACAGTAATATATATTTTTAATTTAAACATTCACTGTAGTTTTTGATAATACTTTGTACAATGAAAATTGGAGGTAATATCCATATGATGGAATATAGTAATAAAAAGGAACAAATTATTAATACATGGAACAATATAGAAGCATCTTAAAATCACCATGCTGAGTGTAGTGAAGGAGGATTGGTAACCGTAAATACTGTATCCCCTCACAATGCAGCTACAAACCATTCTGCTGAATCTGAAGATTCCTGACTATGAGCAGAGAAAGGTTAACAACTTTGGTGATGTATAAACTTGGATCAGATACAGGTTCCATTCATGGCCTAGCCCACTCACCTGACAAGATATGTTGTTAAAGCACATTGTACCACAAGTACTTTGTCCTACACTGTGTTTATCTTGTTGGAAACTGTAATTGTCTGAAACAATGACCTCAGTGAAAAATGTGATATGTTATGAGTTGTATAAGAGCAAAACAATTAACACTAATAATAGTGGTTGTTTGTGACTGACTAAAACATGAATTCTACTGTAAAGCATTAATAACTCAGCTGTTAAGTTTTGTTTCTATTCTGGTCCCCCGGTGAGAGCCATGAATTTCAATCCACGCCTTGTGGGAGAAACAAAGTTCACCCACCTGAATGTAAGCTCCATGAAGGCAGGAAACCCTGATTCATTCACCAGTGTCTGTCTAACACATTGTTTTTGGAACAGAGTTTAATAATGTTGAATGAATAAATGCATCAATGGGAGTGTAGGAAAGAGGAACAAGTTTCAAGTTCAAGCCAAGTCATTCTCAGATTTCCTCCAGGATAAGACACAAAAAAATTAGAGTGGAACCTATTATCAAGGGAATCATGGCTGGTAGGGGGCAGAAAGGGGCTGGAAGTAGACCATAGCCAAGTGGCTGAGGATAGCACATGGCACTCCCACCACATCCCAGAGTGGGACATAGGATTGTTAGGTATAGAATCCTGGTAGGAAACGATAAAGCATGATCTTGGTCCTTGCCTCTTCACCCCCACTCCTGCCCTACCTCATAGGGTTTGAAAGTGTTCTTGAATCTTTAAATCTAGATTCTCCTGGGACAAAGAAAAGGGCTTCAGATCTCCTCTGATTCTCACTAAAGGAGTGTCAGGTTGAACAGCCAGCAGGTGTGGTTCAGGGATCACTGTGAGGGGCTAGGAGAAGAGCAAGGCCAAAGATTTTTCAAGTAGACAGACATAGGACCAGGTCTTGAAATGGAGAGGGAATTACCTTTCCAACTGAGATAGTACAGAAGCAGGGTGAAGATAGAACAATTTAGAGGTGATAAAGAAGGGTAGGTATGGAAACATTTGGCAGTAGAAGGGAATATGTACAAACATTTTGAAGTGGAGGAGAGGGAAGGTGAAGGAACTTGTTGGAGCCTAAGCCACAGTCACCTTTCCTTATTTCTTTCTGGCAATATTTAATGTTGTTTGGAGCCTACTCTGCCACATGCTCTGAGAAGGCGATTTCCCTGTGAGGAATGAGGGCTGTATTATGATTTGTCTCATTCCCTTTGCAAGGAATTAGTGTAGGATGGGTGTGTGACATAATTTTGGTCAATGGGACCCAAGGGAAATTCTGCTAGAGGCCTCCTCAGAGGTTTTTGGTTTTCCTTTGTTGAGAGAGAGAGAGACAGAGAGAGATTACAGGTATGGGAGGCAACATTGCTCTTCTTTGCTGGATGCCCCCATTTGCATCTGATGTCAAGAAATGCTGAAGCCATGGTATAGCCCTGACAGGTGATGACAGGAAATACACCATCATGCTGAGGATGGTAGAGCAGAAAGAAATCCACTTGGGTCTCTGATGACATACTTGAGCTACTCAATTAACCAACCTTGGAACCATCTTCCCCTAAACTTATTTTATGAGATAATAGATTTCTTATTTTTAAAAAGTCACCTCCAGTGAGGTATTCTGTTGCATGCACTTGAGTTGATGCTTTGATCCATTCTAGTAAAGTAAGAAGTGAGAGCATGTGTGATAAATATGAAGTGTGAGATTTGAAAAGTTTGAAACAGATGTTTATACTTTGATCTATAGACCCCCTTCCTTCTTCTTTCCCCTCCTCCATCCCTACCCCACCTCCCACTACACTCAGTCAAGGGCCAGGAGACACGGTGCTGGACTCAGAGGATCTCTCCCTTCTGATGACCTAGCTCAAGCATATTGTGTTTGGCTTCTTCTTCTTTAAGGACATGATCTCTCCCAGGAGGCTCCTCAGTTACTGGAATAACCAGACATGTCTAAACCCCAAGCCACAGCTTAGGCTCAAGTGTGTGGGGGGGTGGGGCTCAACTTCGGCACCATTTTATTTCTGTATCTAGAATGTTTGCTGCCTTTGAGCACAGATAGAGAGAGAATGAAAATGGCTCAGACTCAGGGTTGGGAACTTGCACAGACATGGGGGGTCAGAGTACGTAGGAGTTAGTGGGGTTCCACGAGATTACAATGCCTGTGGAGGCCACAAAGTGCACAGCTCAGAATGCTGCATATACAGTTTGTGCTCAACAGATGTGTACTGAACTTAATTGAAATATATGGTTTCTAAACTGACGGTCAAAAGGCTTTCTTTTACTGAATTTTTTGTTCAGAGAATGCTTTTCACCCACCACTCCCCTCCCCCCAAAAAACCTTCAGTATTTTCACCTCAATTTTCTAAGTTTATTTTTATGACATACCTGTGAGATAGGGGATACTAAGAATAATTTAATTTCATTTACCAGTAAGATGCGAAGATAGAGTTGATCTAACTTGGAAAGGTACCAGAGGGTGTCTGTGGCAGAGCTGGGGTGGCCTATTAAGTCCCCAGGCTCTCAAGCCATTGCTCTGATGTCTCTGTACTTGTTTTGACAGCACTTTCTTTGTTCTCTCTTACTAGCCTGCTAATTACCTATGTGTCATGCAGGAGACTCTGCTCGCTGCGCCATTTGTTGGGTGGGGCAGCCTGTGGGGTCTCTGGTCCCGCTCCCCACACAAGAATGCAGGATATGGCAAGGCCAAAAAGGAACACCCACGGAGCCATAGGTAGGGGAGTCATACCACTATAGTCTCACTGGAGGCTGGGCCCACCGGACGCGCGACCTGCCGTCCGCCTTTCCGCCAACCGACTGACGACTCTCCTCCACTCTCCTCGACTCTGCTCAGCTCTGCTCCACTCTCCTCGGCTCTCCTCGGCTCCTCGGCAATCCTCTGCAATCCTCGGCTCTCCTCGGCAATCCTTGACTCTCCTCGGTAGCCGCAGCAGTTATACTAGCGGCCAATCGGTTAACCGGCCACAGCCGACGGCCAATCAGCCACAGCTGACGGCCATCCACTACCCGAGCCAGCACCCCTCCACGTGAGGCCGAGAGCCTGTAAACTACTCTCTGGGGCTCTGTCCCCACACTATGCCAATCATATTCAGGAATACCAAGGGCCTACAGGTCAGCCACAGTCTCAGGAGGATGTAATGTGAGTAAGAAAACAAGGCACAATATAGTGTTTTCCTTCTTAAAACGTGTACAATATCAATTATATCCTCATAAGTCTGAAAATGTGTTCAGGAAGGAGTGGTGCTGTTTTTCCTTTCTCCCAGATATAAAAAGATACAGCAAGTGCTCTGAATTGATCACACCTGAAAACTAAGTCAGAAATTCACCAATTTAAAATCCTCTTGCTAGAGAACACTCAAGAATGTTGAAAGAGTTCTCCACCGAATCTCTGAAGAAGCATGAGGAATGCAATTTTTCTTCTTCCTCACCGAGAAGGCTTCATGGCATCGATCTCTACATGTAGTCTGTTATGAAAGCCTGGTGGTGGTGGAATATGTAGTTGTCGTGCGGGAGACCCTGCTTGCTGCGCCATTTGTCGTGCGGGGCGGCCTGCGGGGTCTCTGCTCCCGCTCCCCACACAAGAACACAGGATATGGTGAGGCCAAAAAGGAACACCCACGGAGCCATAGGTAGGGGAGTCATACCACTATGATCTCACTGGAGGCTGGGTTCACTGGACGTGTGACCTGCTGTCCATTTTTCTGCCAACCGACCAACGACTCTCCTCCACTCTCTTCGGTTCTGTTCCTCTACTCTCCTCGGCTCCCCTCCGTAGCCGCAGCAGTTATATTAGCGGCCAATTGGCTAACTGGCCACAGCTGACGGCCAACCAGCCTCAGCTGACGGCCATCCATTACCCGAGCCAGCACCCGTCCACGTAATGCTGAGAGCCTGTAAACTACTCTCTGGGGCTCTGTCCCCACAGTAGTATAGCCTTTGACAAAAAACGCTGTAGGGACAGAGTCAGAAGTGCAGTTTCCAGGCTCTCGGCCTCACGCTAAAAGGTGTTGGCTCAGGTAGTAAATGGCTATCAACTGTGATTGGATAGCCATCAGCTGTGGCTAGTTGGCCGTCAGCTGTAAGCAGTGAGCCATTGGCCACTAATATAACTGCCATGGCTACGCTAGCAGAAAAAATGGGGGCTAGCAAGAAGATGGTGGCTGAGCCAGCAAACGGCAGAGTGAGGGTTGTGGATCGTGTGGCTCCTGTTTCCTCTTTCTCCAACCCAGTCGCCAGCGAGAATATAGTGGTATGACTCCCCCATCTGTGGCTCCGTGGGTGTTCCTTTTTGGCCTCACCATATCCTGCGTTCTTATGTGGGGAACAGGACCAGAGACCCTGCAGGCTGCCCTGCACAATACATGGCGCAGCGAGCAGGGTCCCCCGCATGACAAATGGTGCAGCGAGCAGCATATGGTGCTGGCCAAAGCTCTCCGAAGGATGGTGGAGCAGTTTGTGTGTATGAAAGCTCAGTCTCAGGAAGACCAGGAGGAGAAGCTGCCGGAGAGCTGGACCCCTGTGGAGGGGTGGGAGGACGTGGACAGTTCCCCAACCAGCATAGGCCTGAGAAAGCAAAGGTCTTTGCAGCCCTGTGGGCTGGGAAGTGCTTGCTGAGGCAGCCCGGATGTGGGACTTGTCCCAGGAGGAAAGGCTTGCTGAGTCCTCCATGGGAGATGAGGGTGAGGTCAAGGTTGTCCCTCACCCCCAGGACAGCCCTGACGAATGACTATGGACTATGGGGACTTGCCTTCCATCCCTAATTTAATGGACCGCTTGACTGTTTGCTTGGGAACGTACCACCATGTAGTGGAACTGGCGGATGTTTGCTTTTGTGTCTCGACCAGCCGTCGTGGAGTATATGTGAGAAAGACTGGCTGAACCCAGAGAGAGTGGCAGTGCCCTGAGAGCCCTGTCTGAGTCCAGTAAGTCTGGCTGTGCCCAGAGAGAGTGGCAGTGCCCTGAGAAACCCTGGCCTGGGAAGACTGGTGGTACCCTGTCATGCAGGGAGGCCTGCGGGGTCTCTGCTCCCACTCCCCATACAAGAAAGCAGGATATGGTGAGGCCAAAAAGGAACACCCACGGAATCATAGGTAGGGGAGTCATACCACTATATTCTCTCTGGCGGCACTATAGTCTCACTGGAGGCTGGATTCACACTGTCCGCAAACCGCCATCCACACTTGCCAGCCCAGCCACCATCTTCTTGCTAGCCCCCATTCTTTCTCTCTTCTCCTCTCTCTGCTAGCGTAGCCACAGCAGTTATATTGTGGCCAATGGCTCACTGGTTACAACTGACAGCCAACCAGCCCCAGCTGATGGCCATCTACTACCCGAGCCAGCACCCCTCCACGTGAGGCCGAGAGCCTGTAAACTACTTTCTGGGGCTCTGCCCCCACATACCCTAAGAAGCCCAGGAAGTCTGGCTATGCCCAGAAATATTGGTGGTGCCCTGAGAAACCCTGGCTGTGCCTGGGGAGACTGGTGGTACCCTAAGAGGCCCAGGAAGTCTGGCTGGGCCCAGAAGGACTGGTGGTGCCCTGAGAAACCTGGGCTGTGCCTAGAGAGCCTGGCTGTGTCCAGGATATTGCATTCACCTCCAGGCTCCTCGCACAGGGCCTCTCGCAGAAGACGCTTGTCACATAGATTGTGAGGCAAGAACCTGTAGGGGTGGAGTATGGGGACAGAGCCAGGAGTGCAGTTTCCAGGCTCTCGGCCTCACGCTAAAAGGTGCTGGCTCAGGTAGTAAATGGCCATCAACTGTGATTGGGTGGCCATCAGCTGTGGCTAGTTGGCTGTCAACTGTAACAAGTGACTCATTGGCCACTAATATAACTGCTGTGGCTATGCTAGCAGAAAAATGGGGGCTAGCAAGAAGATGGTGGCTGAGCCAGCAAGTGGCGGAGTGAGGGTTGTGGATCGTGTGGCTCCTGTTTCCTGTTTCTCCAACCCAGCCGCCAGCGAGGATATAGTGGTATGACTCCCCCATCTATGGCTCCATGGGTGTTCCTTTTTGGCCTCACCATGTCCTGCGTTCTTATGTGGGGAGCGGGACCAGAGGCCCTGCAGGCTGCCCCGCACGACACATGGCGCAGCGAGCAGGGTCCCCCGCGTGACAAATGATAGTTACTGTTCTAACAAACACTCAGACTTCTTCCTCATTCACTTTCGCTTTATAAAGATATATCAGTGTGTTCAGCAGACAGGGTCCAGACTCAGAGAAGGTTCAAAGGAGAAATGCTGAGGAAGAAAGAAAGCTGGATGGAAAAGGGGTTGAGGCTGCTCCTGTGAGGCGATTCTGGATTAGTCCTAGGCTAATCTCCTGCCACTCATCCTGGCGGACAAAGGCCCTGGGTCCCAGGGCCCCTGACCTCCCGCTGCTGGTGACCAAGGAGAAGGACAAATAATCCTTTTGGGCCTGATTCACCAGCTGGGGCAGAGGGCGGTGAGTGAGTGGACCACAGTTCCTCTCCTGTAACACATGGCTGGATTGCACCCCACTCGGAAAAGTATTCCATCCTCACCGTTAAGTATCATGCTCTATTAACTGTTAAGTATGTGAGCTGTAGGTTTCTGTAGATCTTTATCAAGTTGATGAAGTTCCCCTCTATTCCTAGTTCACTGAGAGCTTTTATCATGAATGGAGTTGGATTGTGTTAAATACTTTTCAGCGTAATAAATATAATCATAGGATTTTTCTTCTTTAGCCTGTTGATGTGGTTGGTTATGTTGAATAATTTTTAAAAATGTTAAACCAGCCTTTCATACATGGAATAAATTCCACATGGTTGTTGTGTATAATTCTTTGTATATGTTGTTAAATGTGGTTTGCTGGTATTTTGCTGAGATTTTTTTTTATGTCTCAGCTCAAGGGAGATATTGGTCTGTAGTTCTTTTTTGGTACTGTCTTTCTCTGATTTTGGTATCAGGGCAATACTGGCCTCATAAATTAAGTTGGGAAGTGTTACCGCCTGTTCTACTTTAAAGTTGGGTAGACTTGATGTTCTTTCCATGTAAATATTTGGTATAATTATTCAGTGAAATGGTCTGAACCTGGAGATTTCTTTTTTGAGGTTTTGAATTATAAATTAACATTCTTTAATAGTTATAGGAGTTTTCATAGTATCTATTTTGTATTTAGTGAGCTTTGTTAGTTTCTGATTTTTCGAGCAATTGGTCTACTTCATGTAAATTATAAAATGTATGTGTGTGGATTTTTTTGTAATAGTCCCTTTTTATCCTTTTAATATCTGTAGGATCTGTGTTGATATTCCTTGTTTCATTCTTTTTTATTTTATTTTATTTTATTCTTCATACTTCATATTGATAATTGTGTCTTTTTTTCTTTGTTAGACTTGCTGGAGATTTGTCAATTTTATTGAACTTTTCAACGAGCCAACTCTTTGTTTCATTGATTTTCTTTATTGCTTTTTTTTATTGCTTTTCTGATTTCAAGTTATTGATTTATGCTCGTAGACACAGGCCTTTTGGGAACACACTATACAGCAGAAAAAACTTGTGTAACAAATGATTATGATTGTATGAACCTATTTATTTGAAATGGCCAGAGAAAGCAAATCTATAGACACAGACAGTAAATTAGTGGTTGCACAGGTCTTAGGGTGGATATGGGGATTAACTAACTGTGAATGGGCCTGAGGGATCTTATTGGAGTGATGAAATGGTCTAAAACTGGATTACGGTGATGGTTGCACAACCAGTAAATTTATGAAAAGTCATTAAATTGTACACTTGAAATGGATGATTATTTTTTTTAAATTTAATATATTTGCTTTATTTTTCATTTAGAGTGTACATACAATATTATGTTAGTTTCAGGTATACAACAGTGGTTAGACATTTACATAACTTATGAAGTGATGACCCCCCAAAATCTAGTACTCATGTAACACCATACATAGTTATTACAACATTATTTTTAAAAAAATACCTTTTATTTATTTTAAGTGTGTTTTTCCAGGACCCATCAGCTCCAAGTCAAGTAGTTCTTTCAATCTAGTTGTGGAAGGCGCAGCTCACACTGGCCCGTGCAGGGATCGAACCAACAACCCTGGTGTTACGAGCATTGCGCTCTAACCAACTGAGCTAATTGGCCACCCCCACAATATTCTTGATTATGTTCCTTATGCTACAGTTTACATCCCCATGACTATTTTGTAACTACCAATTTGTACTTCCTAATCCCTTCCCCTTTTTCATCCATCTCTCAACCATCCTCTCAGCTGGCAACCATCAAAATATTCTCAGTATCTATGAGTTTGTTTCTGCTTTGCTCATTCATTTATTTTATTTTTTAGACTCCATATTTAAGTCAAATCATACGGCATTTGTCTTTCTCTGTCTGATATCCTCTACTCAGTACAATACTCTTTAGGTTCATCCATGTTGTTACAGATGGCAGGATTTCATTCTTTTTTATGGCTGAGTCATATTCCATTGTATATATGTACCACATCTTCTGTATCCATTCATCCATTTAGGGGCACACAGGTTACCTCCATATCTTGGCTATTGTAAATAATGCTTCAATGAGCATATGGATTCACAGATCCCTTCGAAGTAGTGTTTTGGGTTTCTTCGGATAAATAACCAGAAGTGGGATTACTAGGTCTTTCTTTGTCTCTTATAGTCTTTGTTTTAAAGCCAAATTTTGTTTAGTATAAGTATTATTACCCCAGAGTTTTGTTTGTTGGTTTGTTTGTTTCTCTTTTCATGAACTATCTTTTCCCATCTCTTTACTTTCAATCTACATGTGTCTTTGGATTTGAAGTGAGTCTCCTGTAGGCAGCATATGTAAGGGTCTTTTTTATTTATCCATTCAGGCATCCTGTGTCTTTTGATTACACCATTTAATCCACTTACATTTAAAGTTATTATTGATAGATACATAGTTATTGTCATTTTATTATTCATCTTTGTGTTCTTTCCTCCCCTTCTTCTTCTTAAAGAAGTCCCTTTAGCATTTCTCGTAATACTGGTTTGGTGGTGATGAACTCCTTTAACTTTTTCTTGTCTGGGAAGCTCTTTATCTGTCCTTCGATTTTAAATGATGGGCTTGCTGGGTAGAGTAATCTTGGTTGTACATCATTGCTTTTTCATCACTTTGAATATTTTCTGCTAATCCCTCTGGCCTGCAAAGTTGCTGTTGAGAAATCAGCTGACAGTCTTATACGAGCTCCCTTGTAGGTAACTAACTGCTTTTCTCTTGCTGTTTTTAAGGGTCTCTCTTTGCCTTTAACCTTTGGCATTTTAATTATGTTGTGTCTTGGTGTGGGCCTCTTTGAGTTCATCTTGTTTGGGACTCTGTGCTTTCTTGGCTTATACATCTATTTCCTTCACCAGGTTAGGGAAGTTTTCTGTCATTATTTCCTCAAATAGGTTTTCAATTCCTTGCTCTCTCTCCTCTCCTTCTGGTACTATAATGATGTGAATGTTGGTACGCTTGATGTTGTCCCAGAGGCCCCTTAAACTAGTCTCATTATTTTTGGATTCTTTTTTTTCTTCTTGCTTCTCAGTTTGGGTGTTTTCTGCTACTCTATCTTCTAAATCACTGATTCGATCCTCTGTTTCATCTAATCTACTGTTGATTCCCTCTAATGAATTCTTTTTTAAGAAAGTTTTATTGGGGGATATTGGGGAACAGTGTGTTTCTCCAGGGCCCATTAGCTCCAAGTCATTGTCCTTCAATCTAGTTGTAGAGGGCGCAGCTCAGCTCCAAGTCCAGTTGCCGTTTTCCTTTTTTTTTTTTTTAAATTTATTGGGGTGACAATTGTTAGTAAAATTACATAGATTTCAGGTGTACAATTCTGTATTACATCATCTATAAATCCCATTGTGTGTTCATCACCCAGAGTCAGTTCTCCTTCCATCACCATATATTCGATCCCCCTTACCCTCATCTCCCACCCCCCACCCCCAATCTTAGTTGCAGGGGGCGCAGTTCACCATCCAATGCATGAATTGAATGGGCACCTTGTTGTTGAGAGCTCTCACTCTAACCAACTGAGCCATCCGGCCGCCCCTCTGGCAGCTCAGCGGCAGCTCATTGTCTTCAATCTAGTTGTGGAGGACACAGCTTACTGGCCCATGTGGGAATTGAACCAGAAACCCTATTGTTCAGAGCTCGCACTCTAACCAACTGAGCCACCTGGCCGCCCCTCTAACGAATTCTTTGTTTCAGTTATTGTACTCTTTATTTTTGACTGATTCTTTTTTCATGTTTTCTATCTCCATTTTTATGTTTCTTATCTCTTTGTTAAAGCTCTCACTGAGTTGATTTACTCTTTGCCTAAGTTAATTGAGCATCCTTATAACCAGTGCTTTGAACTCGGCATCTGGTAGCTTGCTTGTCTCCATTTTCTTTAGTTCTTTCTCTGGAGTTTTGTTCTGTTCTTTCATCTGGGACATGTTTTTTGTCTCCACATTTTGACGGCTTCCCTGTGTTTGTTTCTATGTATTAGGTAAGGCTGCCATGACTCCTTGTCTTAGTAGCATGGCATTATATAGTAGGTGTCCAATGG
This sequence comes from Rhinolophus sinicus, assembly GCF_057876585.1. Taxonomy (NCBI): domain Eukaryota; kingdom Metazoa; phylum Chordata; class Mammalia; order Chiroptera; family Rhinolophidae; genus Rhinolophus; species Rhinolophus sinicus. Next base: position 92,070,204 of record NC_142518.1, read on the forward strand.
GGTCCAGTGGCACAGTTTCACTGGTCACCTGAGCCAGGTGTTCCAGTTGTGTCCCCTGTGTGGGTTGTATGTGCCCTCCTGTTATAGTTGAGTCTTGGTTGCTGTTTGCATGTCAATGGATCGATTGACCCTCGGGCTGATTGGTTGTGAGGAATGGCCATGAGTACAATGGAGGAGCTGTATTGCAGGGGCTGACCCTATGTAGCAGGATTTGCTTTCGAAGGGCTCTGGTGCCTGCCCAGTCTGTGCTTTGGGTGTGTTGTCTTTGTAGGTGGCTGGTGATGCTCCATCTTGGTCTGAAGCTGGCCACTGGGTGTGCCAGCCCCAGGGCCTCCTGGGAAGGGCCCCACCACAATCCAAGTTCAGCCACAGCCTATGCTCTGCCTGGGGCCACCTGGCATGAGCCACAAAGCAATCTGCAGCTGGCTGTCACCTGTGGTGGGCTTGGTTGTTCCTCAAGAGGCCAAGCCATGAACGGAGGCCAGATGCCACTGGTGCTGGGCTTTGGGAGGCTCAGCAAGTAGTATGGGACATGCTAAAGCCAGATGCTGATTGTTTGGGTTTTGTGAACCTTTGAGAGATTTTAGAAAAGACCATAGCATGCGCCAAGTTTGGCCGTTTGTACGGAAAAGCCACTGGAAGCGCCTTGAGTAGGCCCCCAAATTGGGTGGGGGTGGGGTCTCAGAGAATCACCAGGGTGGGACAGACAAATGGTGTTAGCTAGACCAGATGGGGGAGGGATCAACAAAGAAACAATTGATTCTGCCAGCACTTTTGTCTGGGAGAAAGCTGCCCCTCCATCCCTCTTCTGGAAGCCAAACAACTCAGTTCCTCCACATATGTCCCTGGCGCCTTTTGAACTGCTCCAGGGGTGGAGTTCAGAGTGAGCAAGTCTGTCAGTAAGTCCTTGTGTGGGCCCTTTTAGAGGAATGCTTGGGACTCCGGGACACCCTCCATCTCACCCAACCACAATCTCAACTTGTTTTCACAGCTAGAAGTTATGGGGACTCCTCTCCCCAGCACTGGAATCCTGGGCTGGCAAGCCTGGTGTGGGGCTGGGACCCTGTGGAGGGACCTCCACAGCCAATATACAAGGTGCGATCACAAAATACATGGAATGCTTAAATTAAAAAAAAAATTATTGCAGTAAAAGACACATTGCCATAAATCCCCCTCAAAATACTCCCCCTTGCTTTGAGCACACTTATCCCATCATTCTTGCCACTTTCTGAAGCAGTTCTGGAAGTCCTCTTTCATGAGTATCTTTAATTGCACTGTCATGGCTGCCTCGATGTCCTGAATCGATTCAAAACATTTACCTTTCATGATCATTTTGACTTTGGGGAAGAGCCAGAAGTTGCATGGTGCCAGATCCAGTGAATAAGATGGATGAGGACACACCATAATGCTTTTATTTGATAAAAATTGCTGTATACCAGAAGTGATGTGTGACATGGAGGATTGTCATGATGGAGGATGACATATAGCACACTTTCTCTCAACCATAGCTCACACCTGACTGACTGCACTGAACAAGTTGAAACTTGTCACACTCTGTTACTAAGGTTCGATGTGCCACTTCCGGTGTTGAACATCCCTGCCTTTCCATTGGATGGCACTCAGCAGCAGCATTCACCATATTTCTTGATCACACCTTATATCTCTTCCAATTGTTAACAGACTCACACAGGTGTGGGACCAGCACATTCCATGTCTCTGCCCTTCCTCCGAGTCTCAAAGTGGCTTCTCCTGCATGTCCTTAGTTGTAGGACTTCCATTCAGCTAGATTTTAGGCAATTCTTGTTCTGTAGTTTAGTTGTAATTTTGATGTGGTCCTGACAGGAGGCAAGCATACTCCACCATCTTGACTGGAAATCCTATTTAATAAATTTTGACTAACAGCATCTTTATCCCATATAAATTCCTTGAAAATACAGATGATTCGAGTCTTAAAGTAAATAAAGAAGATATGAGGTAGAAAAATAAAATGTAAAAATATGTGCTCACTTCTCTCTGGAGAATTCTTCATTTTCATCCTAAAGAAAGGAGTTGTTGCCTATGTCCAGGAATCTTAGAAAAAATAATTTTCAAACATTCTGTCTGAGAAAAAGGCATATTGTATGATGTATTAGTTGGAATTAGAAGCCTCATGGTCAAAAATTAAAGAAACCGTCAGAATTCCAAAATATGCACCAATTCCCTTATACTAAGGGACTTGGTATATATATTTGAATATGTATACCAAATATATGTAAGATGGTTTAATTCACTCTAACAGTTCAGCCAATACAAATATTGCCAGCCAACCAAATAGGGAATTTTCCATGGTTGGGAGAGAATGACTTTCAGTTTATAATTCTTAGGAGTAAAGGAGTAGTTTTTTATATAATAGTAGTTTTTTAGATAACTTCTTGCATAGATGAAAAAGAAGTGAACCATCTCCAATGAAGCTTAACAACAAAAACCTTTCAGTTATCATATTCCCACCAAGTTTTATCCTCTTGGCTGGTAATGAAATGTCAGGGACTCTGAGAGGGATTATAGTTCCAGGAAGCAGAATATCCTTAGGGGCTAATGAGTATTAGGGATTAAATATATATACTTTTCTCAACAGAGGTTTTATTTCAGGTTTGCTGCCATCTTCTATCTTTTAATTATTTTTTTTGTTCCAACCTTTTAATTCATTGTTTACAAATGGGAGATGTTTCTAATACTCATAGATGAATGATACACACTAGTTTATCAGTCAGGCCATAAATGAGTCAATTGACTAGGCTTTTGTTAAATATCAAATAATAGAGAAAACATTTATAAGCACACAGTCACTTACATATACTATTTTCCCCCTTTCTTCCACCTCCTTCCCCCGACACTGCAGTTCAAGCCATTGTTTCTCAGTCTAGTTGTGTAGGACACAGCTCCCTGGCCCATGCTGGTATTATGAGCCTTGCGCTCCCCATGGCTGAGGCAGTCGGTGACCAGTCATCGGTGGGCCACTCACAGCAGCTCATGGCAGCTCTCAGCAGCTCTCGCCAATCTCTGGCTGCTCACGGCATCCCTGCTCCAGGGACAGGTGTTGTTCACAATCTTAGCTGTAGAGGGCACAGCTCACTGGCCCATGTGGGAATCAAACCACAGGCCTTCAGCGTTAGCACGATGCTCCAACTGCCTGAGCCACCGGCCCGGCCCACATATACTATTTTTTATAAAACATCTCAGTATTTAACTTATAATACAGAATAGGTAGAAACTATCTAAAGCCCTTTCCCTCCAAATATTGGACTGGTTAAATTAATAATAGTACATGCATAAGATGCTGCCATTTGAAATCATCTTTTTCAGATTTCCTTGGAGATAGAGCTAGCTCCATGATTGGAGAAGGAAATTACAAGGTGATCCTCGAACAACTTGTCATATCAGAAGTTAGGTATCAAAAGTCACTGGGTCATGCTAACAAGGACTCAGGAGTCAACTTATAGATCCCCCTGCTTCTAAAAGAGGAGACAATTTGAATATCAATGAGAATAATAACTGTAATTGATTCAAACATACAAAATCAATTTCAATGCATCAGACATTGCTACTCTAGAATAATGCAAGGAGCCAACTCTTTATTTTAAAAACTGGAAAATTAAACAGAATGAAGGAAGTATTTATCCCTTTCCTATGCATATTGTACATTAAGGAAACCATAGAGTTAATAAGGGGACATTTTTGTTCATAAAAGTATTCCAGCTAATAAATGGAGAAGAAATGATAGAATGCCATCATTTTATTATCCTTAGTGAAACAGTGCAGCTAGGAAAGGGTCTTCAGTGTCTATTAACTTCACAAAAACAGGGACAAGTAGGCATTATTTGCCTCCTGATAACATGTATACAATACCACATATGAGGTATTCTTGTGAAAAATCAAACTAAAATCTGATCAAGCTTCTAACTATAAATAATAATTTACAGAAAGTACAGATGATAAATAATACACTAATGACACAATCAGCAAACCCTGACTATGGAAAACTTTGTAGGGCAGGCAAACCAGTATTGCTTCAACAAATAAATTGAAACAGAAGGAGACACTCTAGATTAAAAGACACTTAAGACACATCAAACAATGAAAGTATTTGCACTTATTCAGATCCTAGTTCGATCAAGTGAACTGTAACAAAAACATTCATGATACAATTAGGGGAAATCTGAATACTGACTGAAAAGATGTTGCTATTAAAAATTACAAAATTTGTAAGTATAATATTGGTATTATTATTATACTTTTAAGAAGTATCCTTATCTTTCAGATATGTGTGCTGAAATATTTATGGATAAAGAATTGATGTCTGGGATTTGCTTCAAGTTAATCAGAAAGTAAGGATGAAGCAAAATTGGCCATGAGTTCAATATTTGTTAATCTAGATGGTAGATTCAGGGGGGTTAATTGTACTGTTGTATCCATATTACAAGTGTAGAATTTTTTCATAAAATATAATTAGGTTATAAAATTCTATTTAAGATAAGCTCTCACTTTTAATTTTGAAATATATATTAATATGCACACACACACACACATAGAAGGGAAAGAAAACATACCAAAAAGGCCTTACTGGCTATCTGTTAGGTGGAGATAGAAGTGAAATATACTTTTTTATTTGTTTCTGTATTATTCATTTATAGAAAATATGTTCTAATTCATTTGTAGCTCGTATACCATAAAATTAACCATTTTTTGAATGACCTCAGTCACTTTCACTTGATTCTCATTACCAACCACTTACATTTATTCAAATTCCACCTAGAACACCTTCTCCTTTCTTATTTTTGCTTCCCTAAACTTTCCTTTATTATTTTTCATTCTTCTTTCTTTTTTTATATTGGGGTGACAATTGTTAGTAAAATTACATAGATTTCAGGTGTACAATTCTGTATTACATCATCTATAAAGCCCATTGTGGGTTCACCACCTAGAGGCAGTTCTCCTTTCATCACCATATATTTTATCCCCCTTACCCTCATCTCCCACCTCCCTCCCCCCTTAAACTCTGGTAACTACCAAACTATTGTCTGTGTCTATGAGTTTTTGTTTCTCATTTGTTTGTCTTGTTCTTTTGTTGTTTTTGGTTTATATACTACATATCAGTGAAATCACATGGTTCTCTGCTTTTTCTGTCTGACTTATTTTGCTCAGCATTACTCTCTCAAGATCCATCCATGTTGTCACAAATGTTCCTATATCATCTTTTCTTACCGCCGAATAGTATTCCATTGTGTATATATACCACAAGTTCTTTAACCATTCATCTATCAAAGGACATTTTGGATGTTTCCATGTCATGGCCACCGTAAACAAAGCTGCAATGAACATTGGAGCACACGTGTCTTTATGGATAAATGTTTTCAGATTTTTTGGGTAAATACCCAGGAGAGGGATTGCTGGGTCATATGGCAATTCTATTCGTAATTTTTTGAGGAACCTCCACACTGCCTTCCATAATGGCTGCACAAGTCTGCATTCCCACCAACAGTGTATGAGGGTTCCTTTTTCTCCACAGCCTCTCCAACATTTGTTTCTATTTGTCTTGTTGATGATAGCCATTCTGACTGGGGTGAGGTGATATCTCATTGTGGTTTTGATTTGCATTTCTCTGATGATTAGTGATGTTGAGCATTTTTTCATATGTCTAATTGCCATTTGTATGTCCTCTTTGGAGAAATGTCTCTTCAGGTCCTCTGCCCATTTTTCAATTGGATTGTTTGTTTTTTTGTTGTTGAGTTGCATGAGTTCTTTGTATATTCTGGATATTAGCCCCTTATCGGAGGCACTATTTGCAAAAATCTTCTCCCATTCAGTTGGTGGTCTCTTTATTTTGTCGATGGTTTCTTTTGCTGTGCAGAAGCTTTTAAGTTTCATATAGTCCCATTCGTTTATTTTAGTTTATTTTAGCTTTTACTTCCATTACCTTTGGAGTCAAATTCATAAAATGCTCTTTGAACCCAAGGTCCATAAGTTTAGTACCTATGTTTTCTTCTAGACAGTTTATTGTGCCAGGTCTTATGCTTAAGTCTTTGATCCATTTTGAATTAACTTTGGTACATGGTGACAAATAGCAGTCCGGTTTCATTCTTTTGCACGAGGCTATCCAATTCTCCCAGCACCATTTATTGAAGAGGCTGTCTTTCCTCCATTATATGTTTTTAGCTTCTTTGTCAAAAAGTATCTGTCCATATTTATGTGGTTTTATTTCTGGGTTCTCAATTCTATTCCATTGGTCTATGTGTCTGTTTTTCTGCCAATACCATGCTGTTTTGATTATTGTAGCCCTGTAGTACAAGCCAAAGTCAGGAAGTGTGATACCTCCATTATTGTTCTTTTTTCTTAAAATTGCTTTGGCTATTCGGGGTCTTTTGTGGTTCCAAACAAATCTGATGATTTTTTGTTCTATTTCTTTAAAATATGCCATTGGGATTTTGATGCAGATTGCATTGAATCTGTATATTGCTTTGGGTAATATGGCCATTTTAACTATGTTGATTCTTCAAATCCATGAGCACGGAATGTCTTTCCATTTCTTTGTGTCTTCTTCAATTTCTTTCAAAAATGTCTTATAGTTTTCAGCATATAGTTCTTTCACATCCTCGGTTAAGTTTATGCCTAGGTATTTTATTATTTTTGCTGCAATTGCAAAAGGAATTGTTTTTTGTATTTCTTTTTCTGAGATTTCATTGTTAGTATATAGGAAAGCAGTGGACTTTTGTACGTTGATTTTGTAGCCAGCAACTTTACTGTATTCATTGATTGTTTCTAACAGCTTTTTGGTGGAGTCTTTAGGGTTTTCTATATATAGCATCATGTCATCTGCAAAGAGTGATAATTTAACTTCTTCATTCCCAATTTGGATGCCTTTCATTTCTTTCTCTTGCCTGATTGCTCTGGCAAGGACTTCCAACACTATGTTGAAAAGCAGAGGTGATAGGGGACATCCCTGTCGTGTTCCTGAACGTAGAGCAAAGGGCTTCAGTTTTTCACCATTAATTATGAGATTAGCAGAGGGCTTGTCATATATGGCCTTTATTATGTTAAGGTATTTTCCTTCTATGCCTATTTTATGAAGTGTTTTAATCATAAATGGATGTTGTATCTTGTCAAATGCTTTTTCTGTATCAATTGATATAATCATATGATTTTTGTCCTTTATTTTGTTTATGTGATGTATCACATTGATGGATTTGCGTATGTTGAACCATCCTTGTGCCCCGGGGATGAATCCCACTTGGTCGTGATGAATAATCTTTTTAATGCATTGTTGTATTCGATTTGCTAGAATTTTATTTAGGATTTTTGCATCGGTATTCATCAGAGATATTGGTCTGTAGTTTTCTTTTTTTGTGCTGTCCTTACCAGGTTTTGGTATCAGGGTAATGTTGGCCTCATAAAATGAGTTAGGGAGTACTGTCTTTTCTTCAATTTTTTGGAAGAGTTTGTGCAGGATTGCTATTAGATCCTCTTTGAAGGTTTGGTAGAATTCACTAGTGAAGCCATCTGGTCCCGGACTTTTGCTTTTGGGAAGGTTTTGATGACTGATTCAATTTCGTTACTGGCGATCGGTCTGTTTAGATTTTCCAGTACTTCATGGTTCAGCCTTGGAAGGCTATATGTTTCTAAGAACTTGTCCATTTCTTCTAGGTTATTGAATTTGGTGGCATATAGTCCTTCATAGTATTCTTGGATGATCCTTTGTACTTGTGTGGTGTCCGTGATAACTTCCCCTTTTTCATTTCTGATTTTGTTAATTAGTGTCTTCTCTCTTTTTATCTTAGTGAGTCTAGCCCAGCGTTTGTCAATTTTGTTAATCTTTTCAAAGAACCAGCTCTTTGTCACATTCATTTTTTCTATTGTCTTTTTGTTCTCTATTTCATTTAGTTCTGCTCTAATTTTTGTTATTTCCTTTCTTCTGCTGACCTTGGGTTTCACTTGTTCTTCTTTTTCTAGTTCTTTAAGCTGTAACATGAGGCTATTTATTTGGGAGTTTTCTTGTTTCTTGAGATAGGCCTGTAATGAGATAAATTTCCCTCTTAAAACTGCATTTGCTGCATCCCCAAAATTTTGGTAGGATGTATTTTCATTGTCATTTGTTTCTATGTTATCTTTTGATCTCTCCTCTAACTTCTTCTTTGACCCAGTCGTTCTTTAAAAGTATGTTGTTTAATCTCCATGTATGTGTGTTTTTTCCCGCTTTCTTTTTGCAGTTGATATCCAATTTCAAAGCCTTGTGATCAGAGAATATGCTTGGTATGATTTCAATCTTCTTAAATTTTTTGAGACTGATTTTATGTCCCAATATATGGTCTATCCTTGAGAATGTTCCGTGTACACTAGAAAAGAATGTATAGTCTGATGTTTTAGGATGAAGTGCTCTATAAATGTCAATTATGTCCATTTCATCTAATGTGTCTTTTCGGGCTGCTGTTTCGTTATTTATTTTCTGTTTGGATGATGTATCCATAGCTGTCAATGATGTATTTAGGTCCCTTAGTATAATTGTGTTTTGGTCAATTTCTCCCTTTAGTTCTTAGTAGTTGCTTGGTATATTTCGGTGCTCCCTGATTGGGGGCATAAATATTGATGACTGTTATGTCTTCTTGTTGTGTAGTCCTCTTTACCATTATGAAATGTCCATCTTTGTCTGTTGTTACGTTTTTCACCCTGAAGTCTGTCTCATCTGATATCAGTATGGCTACACCTGATTATCTCTGGATACCATTTGCTTGGAGTGTCAATTTTCACCCTTTCACTTTGAGTCTATGCTTGTTCTTGTAGCTGAGATGTGTCTCTTGGAGACAGCATATTGTTGGGTTTAGTTTTTTGATCCAATCTGCTACTCTGTGTCTTTCTTTGGTGAGTTCAGTCCGTTTACATTTAGGGTGATTATTGATATGTGAGGATTTCCTGTCATTCTATCTTTAGTTTTCTGGTAAGGCTGTGTCTCCATTGTTTCTTTGCCTTTTTGCTGTTGTTGATTATTTCTGTGTGGTGGTATTCTATGATTTTGCCCTCTGTTTCTTCTTTTATTACAGTATACATTTCAGTTCTGGATTTTTTTTGAGTGGTTACCCTTAAGTTTATGCACAGGAAAGTTTGATATTTAGAGTATTCCATTATCTTCAGCATGTTTACTTTCTCCATTCCCATATTCCGTTTCAGGCCTTTATTCTTCCCCTTTTTTTGTTTTTGTTGCCACAAATTGTCCCTGTTGATGGTGGTCGAATAGCCTCCTTTAGTATTTCTTGTAGTACAGGTCGTGTATTAGAAAATTCCCTCACCTTGTGTATGTCTGGAAAGGTCTTTATTCCTCCTTCATATCTACAGGATATCTTTGCTGGATTTATTATTGTTGGGTCATAATTTCTCTCTTTCAATTGTTTGAAAATTTGGTTCCACTCCTTCCTGGCCTATAGAGTTTCTGCTGAAAAATCTGATGATAATCTATTGGGCTGTCCTTTGTAGGTTACTATCTTATTTTCCCTGGCTGCCTTGAGGATTCTTTCTTTTTCATTAATATTTGACAGCTTCAATACAATGTGCCTTGGAGAAGGCCTGTTGGGATTGAGGTAATTAGGTGTTCTATTTGCTTCTTGGATTCGAGGTTCCAGTTCTGTCCACAAGTTTGGGAATTTCTCATTGATAATTTGTTTGAATTTATTCTCTGTTCCCTTCTCTCTTTCTTCTCCTTCTGGTATGCACTTTGTTTTATGTTGCTCTTTCAGATGGAGTCAGAAAGTTCATGTAGAATTCTTTCATTTCTTCTAAGTCTCAAGTCTCTGTCTTCTTCCACCCGTGTAATTTCCAGGTTTCTATTTTCGATATCACTGATTCTTTCCTCCATCTGGTCAACTGTGCTACCTAAGCTGGCTATTTCATTCTTCATTTCTTCTATTGAGTTCTTAATCTCCAGAAATTCTATTTGGTTCTTTTTTAAAATTTCAATCTCTTTCGTAAAATGCTCATGTTGTTCTTTGACTGTGTTTCTGAGTTCATTAAACTGCCTTTCTGTGTTTTCTTGTATCTCGTTGTGTTTTTTCAGTACTGCAATCTTGAATTCTCTGTCATTTAAGTCACATATTTCCATATCTTTAAGTTCCTTTTCTGGAGACTTTTCACTTTCTTTTTGAGCTGTCTGGTTGGGTTGGTTATTCATGGCAATTACTGATTTGTTTGTCTTCCTAGACATCTACAGGAGTGGCTTCTGCAACAGTTTGATAGGAAGGGGTCTTTCTTTTGTTTTCCAGTAGTTGTTGGTAGAATGCTTTATTTTCCCTCAGACTACAGCCTTTTTTTCCTCTCTCACATGGTAGTGCTATGTTTTCTCTGCACTATTCCAGCTTCTCACACAATGGGGGCATTTCCTGGGAGACGGGTTTCTCCTCTGTTAATAGTTCACTTGGGTCACAGGGCGCAGTGTCCGTGTGGGTATGCAGAGAGCTTTTGAAGTTCCAAAGCTCTTCCTGCACCAGATTCAGAGCCTGTGTGTTTCAGCAGTTCTGTTTACTCCTGCAGGGATCCGCCCAGATAGGTGGGGCCAGGGGCGGGGTGAGCTGTGAGAGGTGGCCCAGAGCAATGGCAGCGACCACCACCACTGCTGGTCCCGCTTCCACATCTCCCTTCCCTTTGCCAGAACTAGTTGCGCTGCGAATCTCTGTCTGCGGTCTACAGTTCTCAGAACAGCAAATATTCTGTTCTTTTGATCTGACACTGCTACTGTTCTGCTTCTAGCACTGGGCAGGTGGGGACAGGGCCAGCTCTGGGAGGGTAGGGAGGCGGCGGCTAGTCTCAGGGCCTACGGCTTCTGTTCTCTGCTTGGCAGTGAGGGCTTAAACCACCGTTTTCAGCCTTCTTCCCTCAGTCTTTTCTCCAAGGTCTTTGCTGTGAGCATTGGGTTCAGCTGTGTCATATTCTGCCCCCTCAGCCCTGTGGGCCATAAGCGGAGCCTTAGCAGTCCTAGTTCTTCCCTCTCCCGCAGCTGCGGTTGTTCCAGGAAGCAGCGAGCTCAGAGCACTTAGCTAGGTCTGCGTCCTGCGCCCGCGCTGGTCAACCTCCGTACTTCTCCCTTCCCCCTCCCCCGCTCATGCGATTGGCACACATTTAGATGAATTCAGTAGTGGGCCTCTTCGTCTTGCCTGTCAGCTGTGCAGGGAGTCCTTTGTGGAGTTATTGTTGTTCAATTAGTTTTAAATTCCAGGGGAGATTTACAGAGGCTCACCTCACACCACCATTTTGATGATGTCTAAAATTTTAAAAAGTAGTATAAAAATAAACCGCAAAATATCTCATTAATACTTTTATATTGATTACATTCTGAAATGATATTATTTTGGATCTATTGGGTTAAGCAAAATATTGTTAAAATTTTTTAAATGGCTATGAATGTAAGGTAATTAGGCCATATTTAGGTGACACAGGGTTAGAAGAGGATTTTCTTGTTTTGGTAACCTGGGAAAAACATGAAGGTAATAGGAAGGATAAGTGGAGGGAGATGTTGGCTCTCCAGGATCATCAAGGGGGAGTGAGTGAAGGAGTGTGATCTGCAAGGAGGCAGGGGGTAAGGCAAGGTTTATGCAGCATATATCCAGTTCTATGAGAAAGAAACACTGGAAAGAAGCACATAGAAATGTTAATGGTGGTACTAAATAGTGGGGGTGATGTTTACGTTTTATTTTTACTTCTTTTTTATTTGTATCTAACGTTTTTTGTATTTTTCTTTTCCCTCCATAAAGATGAATAACTTTTAAAATATGGGAAATGTAGGATAACCATAAATTAGGGGTACTACGGGTACTGACTTTAGCATCCAGGGCTACCCTGAAGGAGCATGTTACTGGAACATGGGCATCGCAAGAATGATTGTATAATCATGCGTGTATGCATTGAGAGTGAACTAGAAGGAGGCTCTCCGCACTGTTAAGAGTACTAGTCTTTGGATGTTAAGATTTAGTGTAATTTTTATCTTCTTTCCACTTTTGTGTATAGCTTAAATGTTTTATGACTGTACTTTTTTATAATCAGAAAAAGAAGCTATTTGTAATTTTGAAAAATAGGTATAGTCTTCATCACAGAAAATAATACTTGCACTATATTCTGTGCTGATAAAACCACATCTGAGGCTCTTGTTCTCCTGCTGGCCTGGAAGAAACAAGTGCCCACATTGTGAACTGCCTATGGGAGGGCCATGTTGCAGGAAACTGGGGAAACCCTAAGGAGGTGAGAGTGGTCTCTGGCCAACAGTCAGCAAGAAACTGAAGCCCTGGATGTTACAGCTGCAAGGAAGTGAATTCTGCAGCAGCCTGAATGAGCCTGGAAGGGCATTCTTCCCAAGTCAAGTCTTGAGATAAAAACATAGTCTGGCCAACACCTTGAGTGCAGCCTTCTGAGACCCAGAGCCCAGGACCTAGTTAAATCATACCTGGATTTCTACCCTGCAGAAACTGGGAGGCAGTACATTTTAAGGTGCTAAACTTGTAGCAATGCTTTTTATACAGCAATAAAAAACTAATACATCCTTCCACTACCAGTGCATGAGAATTTGAGATACTTTCCACCAGTCCCCTTGTATTGTCAATCCTTTTAACTTTGGCCATGCTGGTGGGTGTGTATTATGATTTTAAGTTGAATTTTCCAGATGATTGATAATGTTGCACACTTTTTCATATGCTTATTGATCATTTGGATGTACTCTTTTGTGACATTCCTTTCAAGTATTTTTCCCATTTAAAAAAAAAATTGAGTTGCCTGTCTTTTTATTGCTGAGTTTAGGAGTTCTTTATTTACATTGGATATGTGATTTTGTAGGATACATGGATTAACAATCTCTTCTCCCTGTCTGGGGCTTGCCTTTTCATTCTCTTAATAGTGTCTTTTAATGAAAATAAAAAAGTTTTCAATTTAATATTAATTTTTTTGTTTGTTGTCCCCCCCAGTTTTACTGAGATATAATTGACCTAATATTGTATTAGTGATGTGAACTTCACCTCAATTAATAAAAAAAGGTTTTCTGGCTTCAAATACAATGCCCTTTTCATTTTTTAAGACCAGGTATTTCTCTTGGGAGGGTAGAAAGAGGAAGGCACATTTTGGCTCAATGTAAATGAGAATTTTCTAACAGAGTTATCCAATAGTGAAATGAGCTGACTTGTGATACATGCACTGGGGGTATTCTAGCTGAGATTGAACAAGTGTCTATAATGCATAGTATAGAAGGGACTTCTAAATCTCCCAACATGATGATTCCAGGATTCTATCCTCTTGAATAGCTTATCTCGTAAAGAGATCAGAATTCAACCATAACACAAGACAGAGTATCATCAAATACTGGTCTGTGTGGTAGAGACTACAAATAGAAGGTGATTAAAAAGGAAAATGGCCACCTTTGAGAATGAGGATTTGATTTTTTTCATGCAATTTTTGAAAAATGTTGAGAACAAACTTAGCAATCAAACTGCAAATGTGTTAAAAGTGTGGTATGTGTTTATAATGTTGTTTCTATAAATGCTCTTTTAAAATTCTTCTATTCTAGAACATTTAAAATAAGTCATTTGAAAACAAAGCTCCTTTTACCAAAGTTTAGTTAGGTGGTCAGCTGGTGATGGCAGTGGCTGAGGAAGCAAAGGTACAATCTTGTAGAAAAGCTAAGATAGTGATTTGCTCACAAGGAGGGCCATAATTCTACAAGGTTCAGACATCTGGATATGAGGAACAAGCCCAGGCCACCGGTGAACACACAATTCATTTCATTGGAGAGAGTATAGTCCTTCCAAATAAGGACTCTAAGTTACAGTCTCCTTTGTCTGGCTGGAAGGGCGTGCTTTGCTGAGATGTAAATTGAAGGGAATTCACATTTTGGAAAGCTCGTGCATGTTTCTTATCTCTATTTTGAATAAGTTTCTGAAAGTATGTCATGCGGGGACTCAGCTCCCACTCCCCCCACAAGAATGCAGGATATGGTGAGGCCAAAAAGGAACACCAACGGAGCCATGGATAGGGGGTTCATACCACTATACTCTCGCTGGCGGCTGGTTTGTAGATACAGGAAGCAGGAGCCGCAATCTGCCGTCCGCTTCTCTGCCAACCAACCAATCAAACGACCCCTCAATGCAGCCACAGCAGTTATATTAGTGGCTAATGGCTAACTGGTAACAGCTGATGGCCACCCACAGCTGATGGCCATCTAATACCTGAGCCAGATCCTTTCCACGTGAGGCTGAGAGCCTGGAAACTGCTCTCTGGGACTCTGTCCCCACAAGGTAATAAGAGTATTATTAAAGTTGAGAGCAGTGTAGCATAGTGGTTAAGAGGCTTGTCTCTGAATTCAGAGTGGAATTTGAATCTGCCACTTACAAAGTTACTCTCTTAACTTCTTATGTCATCAGTTTTCTCATCTATCAAAAAAGGGAAAATAATGTGTGGCCCCCACACAGTGTGTGGTGTCCGGTGGCCACTGTTCTCAGGAGTTGGACCCCCAAGGAGGGGTGGGAGGACATGGATGGCTCTCCGGCCAGCGGGGAGAAGGCCCTGCAGGCTCTTGCTGAGCGGTTGCCGGAGGAGGAGAAGGCTACAGCCGGCCGCGTGGGCTGGATGTTCCTCACGGCCTTGAGTCTCAACACGGAAAATACGCTTAGTGAAATGGCCCAGGTGCCGGACCAGGTGTCACGGTTGGAAGTGCTGGAAGCTCGGGTCTGCCTGTTAGAAGAGGGGCCCCAAGGTGGAGACTCTGAGGCAGAAGTGGAGGAAGCTAGTGGAGACAATATAGCTCCCAACCCCCAAGCCCAGCCAATCTTGAAGCAAAGGGTAAAAACGTGAGCAACCTTTGGGCCCTGGGGGCATTGCTGCTGGCAACCCAGCTGTGACTGAGTTCACAGCCTACACCCCTTACACTCCCACTGAGTTACAGGAGCTGGGGAGGCGGTACAGACAATGCCCTGAGAGCCCTGGCTGAGGCCAGGAAGTCTGGCTAAAGTGGCAGTGCCCTGAGAAACCCTGGCTGTGTCCGGGGAGACTGGTGGTACCCTAAGAAGCCCAGGAAGTCTGGCTGGGCCCAGAAGGACTGGTGGTGCCCTGAGAAACCCTGGTTGTGTCCAGGATATTGCATTCACCTCCAGGCTCCTTGCACAGGGCCCCTTGCGGAAGACACTTGTCACATAACTTGTGAGGCGAGACCCTGTGGGGTGGAGTGTGGGGACAGAACCAAGGGTGGTTTCCAGGCTCTCGCCCTCATGTGGAAAGGTGCTCACTCGGGTAGTAAATGACCATCAACTGTGATTGGATGACCATCAGCTGTGGCTAGTTGGCCGTCAGCTGTAACCAGTGACTCATTGGCCACTAATATAACTCCCATGGCTACACTAGCAGAAAAATGGGGGCTAGCAAGAAGATGGTGGCTGAGCTAGCAAGAGCGGATTGCAGAGAGGCGGATGCCGCCAGCGAGAATATAGTGATATGACTTCCCTACTTATGGCTCCATGCGTGTTCCTTTTTGGCCTCACCATATCCTGCGTTCTTATGTGGGGAGCGGGAGCTGAGACCCCGCAGGCCGCCCTGTATGACAAATGGCGTAGCGAGCAGGGTACGGTGCCAGCCAAAGCTCTCCGAAGGGCGGTGGAGCAATTTGTGCATCAGTCCTAGGAAGACCAAGAGGAGCAGCTGCCGGAGAGCTGGACCCCTGTGGAGGGGTGGGACGACGTGGACAGTTCTCCAACCAGCATAGGCCGGAGAAAGTGAAGGTCTTTGCAGCCCTGTGGGCTGGGAAGTGCTTGCTGAGGCCGCCTGGATGCAGGACTTGTAGTCTAAGGAGGAAACACTTGCTGAGTCCTCCTTGGGAGATGAGGGTGAGGTCAAGGTAGTCCCTCACCCCCAGGACAGCCCTGGTGAATGATGTCCGGGGAGACTGGTGGTACCCTAAGAAGCCCAGGAAGTCTGGCTGTGCCCAGAAGGACTGGTGGTGCCCTGAGAAACCCTGGCTGTGTCCAGGATATTGCATTTACCTCCAGGGTCCTCACACAGGGCCCCTTGTGGAAGACGCTTGTCACATAACTTGTGAGGTGAGACCCTGTAGGGGTGGAGTGTGGGGACAGAGCCAGAAGTGCAGTTTCCAGGCTCTTGGCGTCACACTAAAAGTTGCTGGCTCAGGTAGTAAATGCCCATCAACTGTGATTGGATGGCCATCAGCTGTAACCAGTGAGCCATTGGCCACTAATACAACTGCCGTGGCTACGCTAGCAAAAAATGGGGGCTAGCATGAAGATGGTGGCTGAGCCCGCAAGCAGTGCAGTGAGGGTTGTGAACAGTGTGGCTCCTGATTCCTGTTTCTCCAACCCAGCCACCAGTGAGAATATAGTAGTATGACTCCCCTACCTATGGCTCCGTGGGTGTTCCTTTTCGGCCTCACCACATCCTGCGTTCTTATGTCAGGAGCGGGAGCAGAGACCCCGTAGGCCGCCCCGCATGATATAACGGTTCTTGTCTCATAGAGTAGTTCAATGCACATGAAGCTATTGTCATCATCTTCAGTAAGCATTCTGTAATGTCAGCTGACATTATTATGTGTGCTGCCTTTAGAAAAATTTTAAAGGTGGGAGGAACCCAAGATGTGAACTGGAATAAGAAAGATTCTTTCGGAACAAGGGTATTCTGAATGCATTCAATCAACAAATGATCATTTAGCGCCACGTGTCTTGCTCTGACTTAACTGTTACATTCAACACATAAACCCTGTTATTGCATAGTCTCGTGTGATTATGGAACATTCATGCCAGAGGCTTAAAATCAGATGTAACACATTGGGTAAACGGAATCACCCAGGGTGCTTTGCAGTTATTGCTTCTACTCCTGGGGGACTAAAATCAGAGGTGGTCAGCAGGCCCTCATTATTTTGTGGCTGATTGTGAGTTGCAGATTAATTCAGAACTGCTCTGTTAGCATTTCTACTCTTCAGATTCTTTGTCTTTAACTTTTTATGGTCCCCTTTTCTGTTTCCAACTTGCTGTTTCTCAACTGTGCTTTATGTATAGGGCCTGAGTCTAATTCTTCAGTCCATAACACCTGGTGCCCAGTAGGTGCTGAGGTTTATTTGCTTACTTGATTTTCCTTTCCGAGCTTAAGCATCTTACTAAATATTGCTCATCCCCTTTCTCTTCTTTTCCCACTTTTGTTTTAAGCCCTTTGCCCTGCCCACTCACTTTCCCTCCTTTTTGTCATTCTGCGCGCAGGCGCCCTGCCCTTCCACTCCGCTTGCCCCGCCCCTCGCGTCCCCGTGGCTTCGCAGGCGCCTCTCCTCTTACCCCGCCCCTCCTTTCCTGGCCTAGTTCGCGCGAGGTGAGTAGTAACGCAGTGACGAGGAGACATCTTTGCTCCCCCTGGCAAAGGATGTTAACTGCAGAAGCTGCCAAGTTCTCATACTTTTCCTTCCTCTCCTGACACCTCCCTTCTGAAAGTAAGGTTGGTTCTTTGGGCCTTTAAGCGTGCCGCCTGCCCGACTCCTCTGTTAAGACCCGTATCGTTTCCGCCTTCTATTTCGCGCCTTCTTTTTAAGGCTTGGAGGAGGCGGAGTTGCAATGCCTGCGCCACCGTTGCTGAGGCAACAACGTGGTTACTTCCGTTGGTTTCAATGCTTCCGGGTTGGCGATGCGGTGGCTTTTCCGATTGTGGGAGCCTTGGCTTCCCAGTCGTCCGATGGGCCCGAGCAGGTGAGGGGGTGCTCCTTAACTTCCAGTCTGGGGAGCGGGGTTGGGCCGCGCGGGGCCGGGCTGGCCCGGTTCCCGGCCTGGGAGGGGCTTAACGGTCCTTTGGTCTTTCTCTCTCCCCTCAGCCGAGTCCCTTCCTTGTCTTTCACTCTTCTGGCATAGGTGGTTTTACTTCTTCGATTGAACCCTGCTTCCTCGATTCCCCTGGGAGGCCGCCTCCTTCAGGCGCCTCCTTTCTCTCCACGAACTCGTTCTGACAGCTGAGGAACTGGCAAGATCCTGCTACCCAGAGGGTGAATGGGTATCTTTCCCGGAATAATCCTAATTTTTCTAAGGGTGAAGTTTGCAACGGCGGCCGTGATTGTAAGCGGAGTAAGCAAACACCTCCATTGTATTAGTGTGAGGGATGCTGTTGAAAGATGCTCCCCTTGAATTTCTAGCCCCTGCCACTCCTTGAGGTCACAGCATTAAAGGCATCTATTAAAATGCAGTTCAGCTAACTAATTGAGATGACAGCCTTTATCAACACGAGGTAGTTTCTCAGACAAAGTAACAGCTAGGATATTTGTAGTTTTCTGTCAGTGTTTTCTTGTTTTTTTCCAGGCTAGGGATGCTTAGAGTTATTATGAACTCTTCCTTCGCCTTCATTCCCTACATCATCAAGTTCCTTTGTGTCTCCATTTTAGGAGTGTATCTCTAACCTCACTGCCAACAAACATCTGTCTGCTTAACTTCACACTAGCCTAAGCTAGTTTCCCTTCCTCTTTCATTTGTAATCACTGTTTGCTGCAGCCCTGGTAGGCTAACTAAAATATGGATATCCTCAAGTCAGTTCCCTGTTCAGAAACTTACGGTAATCCCTTACACCCCACCATACATACTTTGGTTTCAAGCCTTTCAGCGTGAACAGTCCTTATATTTCTTGACTGATATTGTTTCAATCGGATAAGGGAATTTTCTGTTCCAGTTAGGTTGCACTCTTCTCAGAACAAACCATACTGATGCCTGCCTCCACATGCTGTGCTTTTCCCCATATTTGTGTCTCTATTCATCCTGTTTTCCTCCTCCTGCCTTTTCCCTTTACCTATACCTATCCAGATTCTACTTGCCCTCTGTCAAGGCCCATTTTAAATTCTCTCACCTTCATGAACCTTTCCAAATTATTCAAGCCCATGCTGATTTTCTCATTTTCCATGCTTCTCCTTATAGTATGTATTATATAGTTTAGCACTTAATTTTTCTCTAATGAACTACTCTGATTTCTTCCACCAGATTATAAGCTCTTGAGAGGCAAGTACTGTATTTTGTAGAACTTTTATCCCCACCTTAGTCTCCTTGATTATCCAGGAAAGATAAGTTGAATGATAAATATTGTCATGGTGTTAGAACATTTGTTCTGTTTTATTATTATTATTTTTAAACGTGATTTTTAGACCATAGCACATTATGGGTTTGGGCATTTAATATACCTTCCATAAATATTTGCTTGAGTCTCCATCATTATCTCCTGAATCTGAGAATCTCTAATACCTACTCTTAAAGGAAAAAGCAAGAAAGACACCTAGGTTTTTCTGGTCAGATATTTGGAATAGTGTAGGGCTATGTAACTTGTATTCTAAGACACTCTTCTAAGTCTTTAGGCTATCAAATTTTCCTTAGACTTCAGAATACATGTCTGCAGTTTGAAGACATTTTACATTGGCTTTTTTATACAATAAAAATATTTAAGGTACTATATTTCTATTTTAACTCAGGTATGACTTCTTAACTTTTATTCATATCTGGGGATAGCACCCACAATTCAAAATCATTTTTAGAGTGCTTGGGTTATTTTACACAAGTAATTCTCTGCAACAAAAGTGAGGAAAGAGAATTAGTAGACCAAGAATCTCTGAGGATCAGCAAAGTGTTGTGTACAGAGCATATAGTATTGGTCAGGTCCAGCAACTTAACATTCATTTCTCCTGTAATCTTTTACATACAGGCTGCATACATAAATAAAGGACATCACACTGGAGCCAATCACGTATTTAATGGACGTGTACCCAATCCTGTGGAAGCTATTCTAGGTGTTATAAAAAGGACTGTGAGACGTGGTGTCTGCCTTCAGGGATCATACCTAGTTAAGAGAGAAAATAACATGGGGACAACTAGAAGATAAACCTCATTGTAGTCATTTGTACGCCTGAGATTAAGATGTAGAAGGGATAAATGAAGGTTCAGAAAACATTGCACAACTGTAGAATAGGTATGACATAATATGCGTGCATGTGTACAGCCTTTATGTAAAAGACTTGGAGGTTTTAGCTGACATTTTAATGATTCAGTAGTGTTATGTAGCCCCCACAAAAGTGACCGCAATTTTCAACTGTTAATAATTGAAATATAAGAATGATGAAAGTGATTGTGGTTATTTATCCTGAGAGAGATAAGATGTAAGATATGTCTTTAAATATTTGAAAGACTCTTCTAGGGAAAAAGAGTAAATTTGTTCAATATTATCTCCAAAAACTGGGTGAAAACCTCAGGAAGTCATATTTTTGGCTCAGTAGGAGGAAGGAATGTCTAAAATCAGACCTAATCAGACCTACTCAGGACTTCTTCATAACAAGATTCTTTCTTAGCATTGGAGGGAAAGGGATTTCACTATCAGATAGATGTGTGTGGGGAGGTGGCAGTGGTAACAGTGTTGAATTTGGCCAGTGGTTTCCAGACTTTTGGATTTCATGGACCAATAAAATTTAAATAAGAGTGTGGAGAGGAGGCACAAATTAGGGTAGCCAGTCTTATTTTGCCAAGTAGAGACACTAAACAAAATAAACTACTACTATTATCATTTCATACAAGAAAGGTGATAAGAAAAATGTTCCAGGAGTTGGAAGAACATATAGTCCTTTAAGTTAAATATATTTGGGTGAAAAAAGGGACTAGGTGCCCTTATTTTGTTAATTTCACCTCAGAATTTTGAAAACTTCATCAAGGAACCACTGGGCTATCTGATTTAAGATTCAGTGACTGGTCTTTCTGCTTCCTGCTATGGCTCTACCCTCCGCCTTTACCTGATTTATTATTGCTCCCTGAACATTGAGCACATCTTCCTATTAAAAGGCTGAGTAGCAGGTAGTAAAATTCTGCTAGAGGCTTTCTCTGTAATGAGAAGAGTTGAAAGAAGTTGTAAGAGAAAGCTTTGGAGAGAAGCACAACAGCCATTTGAAATGTTTGATTGTTTTGGGGAATCTCTACATTGGTCAATGGAAAGGGCATTTCCCCCCACAAATTCAGAGAGGATATGTACCATGGTCCTTGCTTTTCCATGCCTACCCTCTCACTTTATGTGTCATGTTTTGCTATCAATTACAATATTAAAATGTGTGCATAGCTAAAAATATTGATAATATTTAGAACTCAAGACTCTTATTTTAAGGTGCAGCTATGTGAAGTGCCTATCCCTACTTTGCTATTTAGAATTCCTTTCAACAGCTTTCCTCCAAAAGAGTTATCTATTCAAGATTCTGTATGTCAGATGAACTGGATGATCACATTATGCTTGAAAGGAAATTTCTGTAATTATTTCTGTGACCTCTGACTAAAACATTTGTCTGTAGTTTGCTATCCTCTCTGGAAAACTGTTAGTCTGTGCTTAGTTACAGAGAATTCCTTAAGTGGAAACAAAGCAGAACCTTGTCTCCCCTAAAAAGAGACTGTGACTCAGTGGTGCTAACCCCAGATTGTGCAATGGGGGAGGTGGGCAGTCTGTTAAAATGTATGTTTGAGTACCTTTCAAAATGTAATGATAATAGCTAATAATTGTTTACCTAGGTGCCAAGTACTTTTCTAGGAGTTTTACATGTATTATTTAATTTTCAGAACAACCCTGTAATATAGTATTTTTTATTATTCCTATTTTACAGTTCAGAAAACCCAGGCATAGAGTAGTTAAGTAACTTTCCCAAGGTTACAGAATGTATAACTGGTGTCAGGATTTGAACCTAGGTGGTCTGACTTCAGAGTCTTCATTCCTGACCATAAACTACTTGAAGTTACTTTTGAAAATCAATAATATACATTCTGTGAAGCTCTGAAAAAGGAATACTTAAAAGAAACGTGAGCATTTATCCTAAGAAAAGAGATTACTTCTAGCTGGACCAGCATTTAGTAGGTGATGCTTAGAGCAGTAGTTCTTAAAGTATAGAAGCATCAGCATTATTTGGAAACTTGCAAATTCTCAGGCCAGATCCAGATTACCAATCAGAAACTCTGAGGGTGAGGCCCAGCAATCTATGTTTTAACCCACCTTCTAGATGATTCTGTTGCACATTAAAATTTGAAAACCATTGATCTCAAGGGAAGAGCTGTGGGGGAAAAAATCCAAAAGGGAAATAGCTGAGAGTGGCAGGGAAAAAAAGCTGTAAAGATTGAAGATGACAGGTCTAATGGGAGTGGTATGAGAAAGGAGGAAAGGAAGGTGGAGGGTAGAATACAGTGTTAAAGAACCTGAACTTCAAAGAAAAACAGTGTTTGCATATATGTGTTTTAAAAAGCCAGGGAAAAGGAAATGCACTGGATGTATGGTTGTTAAATGTCACAGAGAAGAGAGACATCATTCATATTGCTCATTCCTCTGGGAACCAGAAGGAAAGTGAAAAGGTGCTTAGCTCAGCCTGGGCCTACTGGGGGAAGTTGTGTATGCTTGAAGTAGCTAGACGAACTAAAACCTTAAAGTTTAGTAGAGAGATGAGAGGGCTAAGAATATGAGAGTGTAGTGGTGTTAGCTTGTGCTTTGCACCTGAGTCAAGCTGACTGAATACCATGAACTGCTTTTATGAGATGCCTCAGCCTATATAATTTGAATTCCAGGTTCCTTCACTTGTAATTGTCGAGTTGAGTGTCTAAATTGGGTGTGCTGGATGGATTGATACCTCTTCTTTGGGTGGGAATGGGGATAACATTAAAGAAACTAGAGAGAATGAAGGGCTCAAGTTGATCTTTGAGTGAATCACATGCTTACCCCTACAGAATGGCAGTAAAGAACACATAATCCTCCATTGCATAAAACAGGATCCCCCATTTTGTGTCATTCCACTTGATAGGGCTTTTCCTCTGTGTCTGTTTTATTTGCCAATTTTGTTGACATAAATTATGTGATCAGACACTAACAAGTGCTCCTTACTCTTGTGCCTTGTTCTGATTGATGTTTATTTTTAGCACCAGAAAAGTGCCACTGTAAGCCATGAGATGTCTGGTCTGAATTGGAAACCCTTTGTATATGGCGGCCTTGCCTCTATCGTTGCTGAGTTTGGTAAGAATGTGAAAACTGACAAATCTGCTTCTGATGGTATTCATGGTAGCTTATGGTGACAGTTATTTTTGGTGGAAACTAGAGAAAAAGTAAAAAGAAATGCCCTATTTGTTTTAAAAACTATTGTCTCAAAGCCATCAAGTAATATTTTCTGAGAAAGAACTAGTGGTATGGAAAGTGAAGTTAAGAAAAGTCAAACTTAGGATGTTTTTTTTTTTGATAGTTTAATGATTTGTTAATTTGCTAGGCTTAATATACGTGAAAGTATAGAGGGAGTTGGATAAAATAGGGGTTTCTGCTATATTCCTGTACTAATGGTCTTTCCTTTATGCTAAGTTGTTTGTAACTTTATTAGTTTATAATACGTGTCCAATATCTGTCCCATTTTAGAAGAAAGTTGACTCACAAGATCAAAAGATTCTTCTCTATTTTAATTTTGAAATATTTTTAGATTATGTATTTTTTTCATCTTCCAAATGTTCTCTTTCCTAAACTAAGTAAGTGACTAGAATCCACTAATCTTTGTTGACTTTTTAGGCATATGAGGTCTTACAATTAAGTTCGCAAACTTGCTGCAATGATGTTGCTAACCTTTTTTGATATCAGAGGGATGATTCATTATGAATTTGTACCAACTGGACATATAGTTAACCAAGTTTACTATTTGGAAGTGCTGTAAAGGCTGTGTGGAAAAGTTAGATGACCTGAACTTTTCGCCAACAATTCATGGCTCTTGCATCACGACAATGCAGCAACTCACACAGCACTGTCTGTGAGCGAGTTCTTAGCTAGTAAACAAATAACTGTATTGGAACACCCTCCGTACTCACCTGATCTGGCTCCCAATGACTTCTTTCTTTATCCAAAGATAAAGGAAATATTAAAAGGAAGACATTTGGATGACATTCAAGACATCAAGGGTAATACGATGACAGCTCTGATGGCCATTCCAGAAAAGAGTTCAAGAATTGCTTTGAAGGGTGGACTAGGCGCTGGCATTAGTGCATAGCTTCCCAAGGGGAGTACTTAGATGGTGACCATAGTAATATTCAGCAATGAGGTATGTAGCACTTTTTCTAGAATGAATTCGGAAACTTAATTGTCGGACCTCGTATGTACTAGTGTTGTGATATCAGGGTCATCAGTGACCAGAGCTACATAATCACCTTGTTAGTTTTAGACCTTGAAAAATTCCTTGAAATATATTTTGTCAATGTAATTACCACTTCTCTGTGTTGACATAACAAAAGAAAGCTAAGGTTGGTTAAAGAAATTTCCCCCCAAGCACTATTCTGCTATTAGTCCTGAGTTACCTAAGCAACTAGGATGAGTAGGCCATGTAGGACTTTACCATTATCTTTGATAATATTAGGGAACTGTTTGTTTCTTGTAAACAGGTAAAGGAAAAAAACAACAACAAAAAGCTTTGTAATAGTATATGAGAGTATATGGAGCAGCAATTCCATGCTTTCCTATTTTCTTTGAAAATTTGGGGAGATTTTATGAGGGAGAAATGGGGAGGCGAGGTGGAAGGGGAGGCAGAAGGAAGAGGCAGAAATAAATGCCAGATTGTATGTAACAGATGAAATTTAAACATTTAAATTATTTTGCACTTACATTACTTTGTATATTAGGACCATCTTAAATTTTTGTATTATATCACAGTTTCAGTTATATTGTGGACCAAATCCTGCTGCCTATATATAGAATACCATATTTTGCTGTGTATAATGTGCTCCCGTGTATAATGCACACCCAACGTTTTTGGCCCACACTTCCAGGGAAAAAGATCTTTCATTTTAATTGTTTAATTCAATTTTTTTTAGATTTTATTGGGGAAGGGGAACAGGACTTTATTGGGGAACAGTGTGTACTTCCAGAACTTTTTTTTCAAATCAAGTTGTTGTCCTTTCAATCTTAGTTGTGGAGGGTGCTGTTCAGCTTCAAGTTGTTGTCCTTTCAGTCTTAGTTGTGGAGGGAGCAGCTCAGCTTCAGACTCACTTGCCGTTGCTAGTTGCAGGGGGCACAGCCCACCATCCCTTGCGGGAGTCAAACCAGCAACCTTGTGGTTGAGAGGATGTGCTCCAACCAACTGAGCCATCCAGGAGCTCAGCGGTAGCTCAGCTCAAGGTGCCGTGTTCAATCTTAGTTGCAGGGGGCGCTGCCCACCATCCCTTGCGGGACTCAAGGAATTGAACCGGCAACCTTGTGGTTGAGAGCCCGCACTCCAATCCACGGAGCCATCCGGGAGGCAGCTCAGCTCAAGGTGCCATGTTCAATCTTAGTTGCAGGGGGCGCTGCCCACCATCCCTTGCGGGACTCGAGGAATTGAACCAGCAACCTTGTGGTTGAGAGCCCACTGGCTCGTGTGGGAATCTAACCGGCAGCCTTCGAAGTTAGGAGCATGGAGCTCCAACCACCTGAGCCACTGGGCCGGCCAATTCAAATTTTTATTTATTTACATTTAGGTGTGTTTTTTGTATTATAAAGGAATTTTAGCATTTATTTTTTAACATGGTACAATAAATTTTATGTAACAGATAATTACAAAACACAAGAACAGAAACAAGTTATAAGAAATTTTATGTGCCGGTAACAAATTTACAGTATTTACACATCATAGAAGGCCAAGAATTCTTCGTTGTTGCAAGTTCGTCTTAAGTTCAATAAAACCGATTATTATACTGCAGGGTATTATTTTGCATACGGATATCGTTATTGATTTTTAGAGTTACACTTTTAACTCATAAACATAAATAAAAGAATTGAAAACATTTGTATAAATACAGAATTAGTACTACCCGTGTATAATGTGCATCCTTGTTTTTCCTTCACATATTTGGGCAAAAGAAGTGCACATTATACAAGGTAAAATACGGTAGTACATTTCACTTTACCACATATAATTCTTGTTCTCTGATAGTGGTATTCTAGTAGAGATCTTCTGTCTGTAGTTATAAAAAGAAGTTTGTCTTATGTTTTAAAAATTATCATAAATTAAAGATTAGTATAATTATCATAAATTAAAAATTAGCATAAATTCACCCAACATTTCACTGATTTCTTGGAAAAACTTATAAATGAGTTTTTCCTTCATAGGAACTTTCCCTGTGGACCTAACCAAAACACGACTTCAGGTTCAAGGCCAAAGCATTGATGTCCGCTTCAAAGAGATAAAATACCGAGGAATGTTTCATGCCTTGTTCAGGATCTATAAAGAAGAAGGTGTATTGGGTCTATATTCAGGGTAAGACTGGATTCTTTCCTTATATCATGAATAGAAACACTTTTTAAAGAAGCCGTGTATTTCACCTGTCTGATAGATTGTGCCCTTCATATTTATTTCAACTTGTAATTTGATACTGATGTACCGGTTTATATTTTACTTGCTTGTAAGCCTTGAGCTTTGGATTTTGTATTCATTTATAAGTGTGTTGCACTATAAGTGATACATTTTAAAATGGATATCTCATTGCAGCATTGGCTTTCTCCTATTTTTCTGAGAGTCATTGATAGTCACTGAATAGCAGCACCAGTTCACTGTATATATTTCTGTGACATTTTTCTGAGTTGCCAAGTACTGACTGCTTTTAAAATTTTCCTCTTTAAAGAAATACTCTTCTGTGTATTTAAACATAAAATGCAGAATGAGAGAGAGGAAGATCCATTTGTTTGTTTGTGGTTTTTTTGTCAACTTTTGATTACCCATAAGTTTGTGGTTTATTGTCCAGTTTGTCTACTGCCAATTTCCTAGGCTACTCCTGTGTCTGGGGTACCAGCTTATTGCTCAGAGAATGGATATCAATTTTATTATTATCCTATGTTAGACATAATTTCAAAGATAATTTTCTTGGGGAAAAATCAAATAATACATAATTGTTCTTTCATCAGCATGGATAATCACAAGATTATTTTTTTCTGATAGCAAACAATAAAGTCAGAAATATGCATATTTAGTCATCATTTCTGATCATAACTACCGTGTTTCCCTGAAAATAAGACTGGGTCTTATATTAAGTTTTGCTCTAAAAGACGCAGTAGGGCTTATGTTCAGGGGATGTCATCCTGAAAAATCATGCTAGGGCTTATTTTCCGGTTAGGTCTTATTTTCAGGGAAACATGGTAGCTGAGCTTCTGCTGTCTTTCTATTTATAACTACTAAAGTATAGTTCTGCAATTTGGTAGAATCTCAAGGGATGTATGAGTGAGAATGTCTCTAGTTTATAAGCAAAACTTAAGTAGGGTGAAATCTTGGCTCTAGTACCTCCTTCTTGAAAGAATGAAAGATGTGTCTGCAGCTGTTAGGAAGTAAGGTTGAGTTTTAAAGTAATCACTTTGTCCAGTCATCTATTGAAGGACACTTTGGTTGTTTCCATGTCTTGCCGCTGTAAGTTAGGCTGCAGTGAACATCGGAGCACATATATCTTTACCGATAAATGTTTTCAGATTTTTTGGGTAGATACCGAAGAGAGGGATTGCTGGGTCATATGGTAATTCTACTCTTAATTTTTTTGAGGAACCTCCACACTGCCTTCCATAACGGGTGCACCAGTCTGCATTCCCACGAACAGTGTATGAGGGTTCCTTTTTCTCCACAGCCTCTCCAACACTTGTTATTATTTGTCTTGTTGATGATAGCCATTCTAACTTGTATGAGGTGATACCTCATTGTGGTTTTTATTTGCATTTCACACATGATTAGTGATATTGAGCATCTTTTCATATGTCTATTGGCCATTTGTATGTCCTCTTTGGAGAAAAGTCTGTTCAGGTCTTCTGCCCATTTTTAATTGGATTGTTTGTCTTTTTGTTGTTGAGTTGTATGAGTTCCTATATATTTTGGATATTAGCCCCTTATCGGAGGTGTTGTTTGCCAAAATCTTCTCCCATTTGGTTGGTTGCTGCTTTGTTTTGTCAGTGATTTCTTTTGTTCTGCAGAAGCTTCTTAAGTTTGATATAGTCCCATTCATTTATTTCAGTTTTTACTTCCCTTGCCTTTGGGGTCAAATTCATAATATCCTCTTTGAACCCAATTTCCATAAGTTTAGCACCTATGTTTCTGCCATAAGAAAAGATGAAACAGAACCATTTGTGACAACATGGATGGGTCTTGAGATTATAATGCTAAGCGAAATAAGTCAGATAGAAAGTTGAGAACCATATGCTTTCACTGATATGTAGTATATAAAATTGAAAACAACAATGGAACAAGACAAACAAATGAAGAAGCAAAAACTCATAGACACAGACAATAGTTTAATGGCTACCAGAGGGTTGGGGGGATAAGGGGGTGGTACATGAGGGTAAAAAGTGTCAAATATATGGTGATGGAAGTAGAACTGACTCTGGGTAGTGAACACACAGTGTGATACATAGATGATATATTACAGAATTGTACACCTGAAATCAATGTAACTTTATTAACAATTGTCACCCCCAATAAACTTCAATAAAAAAAAATCTCTTTGATGTGTGTAATGGTGGGTTTATGCATATTTTTCATTGCTGGATTCAATTTGCTAATATTTTGTTAAGGATTTTTGCATCTAAGTTCATGAGTGATATTGACCTATACTTTTCCCTCTTTTGTACAGTTTTTGATGTCAGGGCAATACTAGTCTCAAAAAATTAGTTGGGGAGCATTCCCCCTTCTGTTTTCTGGAAGAGATTGTGTAATATTGGTGTTAATTCTTTACATGTTTGATACAAATCCCCAGTGAAATTATTTGGGCCTGGATATTTCTTTTTTGGAAATTGTTAAATTATGAATTAAAAGTTTTAATGGTTATGAGACTATTTAGATTATCTGTTTCATCTTGAGTTTTGGTAGTTTGTGCATTTCAAGGAATTAGTCCATTTTTTCCAATTTGTTGAATTTATAAGCATAAAGTTGCTTATATTATTCCCCTATTATCCTTTTAA
This sequence comes from Rhinolophus sinicus, assembly GCF_057876585.1. NCBI lineage: Eukaryota > Metazoa > Chordata > Mammalia > Chiroptera > Rhinolophidae > Rhinolophus > Rhinolophus sinicus. The sequence goes on from NC_142518.1 coordinate 92,099,148, forward strand.
TGGCTGCTGAATTTGTAGTGTTATTCTTTATTTCATTCCTGATATTGGTGACTTATGTCTTCTCTATTAGTGTTAGCCTTGCTAGAGCTTTATCAAGTTTATTGACTTTTTTCCAAAAATAACTGACTTTTTATTTCATCAATTTTTCTCTATTTTCCTGTTTCAATTTTATTAATTTATGCTTTTATTATTTCCTTTCTTCTGCTTACTTTAGGTTTATTTTGCTCTTTTTCTAGTTTCTTGAGGTAGAAACTTAGATTACTGATTTGAGACTGCTCCTCTTTTGTAATATAAGCATTTCTGTGCTATAAATTTTCCTTACAGCACTGCTTTGGCTGCATCCCACAGATTTTAATGGGTTGAATTTTCATTTCACTTCAGTTCTATGTATTTTTAAAGTTTCCTTTGATACTTCTGTGATCCATGGGTTGTTTGGATGTGTTTTGTTTAATTTCCAAGTGTTTGAGGATTTTCCTTATTGATTTCTAGTTTAATTCCATTATGATCATAGAATATACTCTATATGATTTAATTCATTAATTAATTATTTTAATTAACATTCATTAGGGTGACAATGGTTAGTAAAATTACATAGGTTTCAAGTGTACAATTCTGTAATATATCATCTATATATCACATTGTGTGTTTGCAACCCAGAGTTAGTTCTCCTTCCATCACTGTAAATTTGACCCCATTTATCCTCATCTACCACCACCCCCTTATCCTCTGGTAACCACTGAACTGTTGTCTGTCTATGAGTTTTTGTTTCTTTGTTTGTCTTGTTCCTTTGTTGTTTTCAGTTTTATATCCCACATATCAGTTAAGTCATATGGTTCTCGACTTTTTCTGTCTGACTTATTTCGCTTAGCATACTAATCTCAAGATCCATCCATGTTGTTGCAAATGGCAGTATTTCACCTTTTATTATGGCAGAGTAGTATTCCATTGTGTATATATACCACATCTTTTTTGTCCAATAATCTATTGAAGGACACTTTGGTTGTTTCCATGTCTTGGCTACTGTAAATAAAGCTGCAGTGAACATCAGAGCACATAAATCTTTACGAATAATTGTTTTCAGATTTTTTGGGTAGATACCCAGGAGAGGGATTGCTGGGTCACATGGTAATTCTATTTTTAATTTATTGAGGAACCTCCACACTGCCTTCCATAGTGGCTACACCAATCTGCATTCCCACCAACAGTGTATGAGGGTTCCTTTTTCTCCACAGTCTCTCCCGTAGTCCACCAAAAAGCTATTAGAAACAATAATAAATAAATACAGTAAAGTTGCCTGCTACAAAATCAACCTACAAAAACCCATTGTATACCTATATATACTAACAATGAAATCTCAGAAAAAGAAAAAAACATTCCAACAATTTTTTTTGTTGCAATTGCAACAAAAAGAGTAAAATACCTAGGAATAAACTTAACCAAGGATGTGAAGGACCTATACCCTGAAAACTGTAAGACATTTTTAAAAGAAATTGAAGAAGACACAAATAAATGGAGAGACATTCTGTGTTAATGGATTGGAAGAGTCAACATAGTTAAAATGGCCATATTACCCAAAGCAACATACAGATTTAAATTTTTAAAAATTTGTTGAGGTTAGTTTTGTGACCCAAATATGCTATCTCAGTGAATGTTCAATTGGTACTTGAAAAAATGTGTATTCTGCTGCTGTTGGGTGGAATGAGGTAGGTAATGGAAATGAGTAGACTGTCTAGATATGTTATTATAATTTGCAAGTGCATGTTGAATTTAACTGACATTTTTATTTCTTTTTTGGCAGGATTGCTCCTGCCTTGCTAAGACAGGCATCATATGGCACCATTAAAATTGGCATTTACCAAAGCTTGAAGAGGTTATTTGTAGACCGTTTAGAAGGTCAGTATAGACTCCTTATTTTCTTTTGGGGTAATACTCAAAGGGAATATTGAAATCATGCTTAGTAAGAAGTGTCTATCACAGGATGCCTGAGAATGGGTAATGGTCATTGCAAGGGCAAAGTGAGCTTGTAAGGACTTGGGATTAATCTTTGTAGAAGTGATATATGTATTAGAGTGACCTGCTCTTCTAGTTTGTCCCTTTTCCTATCAAAGAAAAACAAAGTGTGTGGTCATCACGCAGATAACAAACTTGTCCAGAAAATTAATGCTGTTCTCATCAAAATGACTTCAACTATAAGGACTTCTCTATCTGCTGATTTTCATAAGTTTTGTTAGGTGGAGTGATTTTAGGCTATTATATTCTAGATTCTGATGTACGTATGGCCACTTTACCCCCATTCAGTGTTATCATGTGTCTCTCTATTTGCTCTTTCAACATTTCCAGGCTGATGCTGTCTAAATGGTTATTTTACCACAGGCCTGGGTCTGTTGCATGGTTGGGGACTGTTGGAGAGCCTTTTGGTTTGTAATGTCCTTTGAATTGCTTTATTGTCCTAAATCAACTTTTTTCTGGAGCCTCTTTGAGTAATTCTCTTCCTAAAGTAGTTTCCTTTCACAGATTCTTCATTTGGATTTATCGAGTTTCTATTCATGGGCTCTTCATGGTGAGGAAGTGTGGTGAAGATTGAACTTTCACTTTAAAACAATATGCCCTTGTGGGTTTTTGTTTTGTTTTGTTTTAGTTAGCTGAGAGGATTTGGTTTCAAATGACTAGTTTTTCACATTTGTCTACAGGAACCTTCTGTAAATAAATAGAGGCTAGTAGATATCAAGGTCAGTCAAAATTAATATTTAGATAATTTTTGGTATTAGACAAAGAGTTTATCTTTTAACATTCAGTTACTGAAATTTTAGAGTTGATGATTCTCCAGAAAAAAAAGACTTAAAAAATAATTTTCTTTAGATGGTTGAAATGATTGAAGGGGAAATACCGCATTCTGAACTTATGTGTGGTATTGGTAGTTATATAGAAATGTACACTTGAAACCTATATAATTTTACTAACCATTGTTAACCCAATAAATTTAATAAAAATGTTTTAAAAAGAAATACAAATTGGCACTTACAAAATAGTCATGGGTATGTAAAGTACAGCATAGAAAATATAGTCAATAATGTTGCAACAACTATGTATATAGGGCCAGGGCTGTACTAGATTAATTGGGGGGATCACTGCATAAATTATATAAATGTCTAACCACTATGCTGTGCACCTGAAACTAATATTAAATAATACTGAATGTCAGTTGTAACTGAAAAATTAAATAAATCAGTAAATTTTAAAAATTACATTAATTTTATTAAAAAAGAAAAACGAATGAAAATGTTTCAGTTGGACGTGAGATGTATGATGTCAGCTGTAATAAAATGAAAATGACAAATGCAAAAAAAACAGAATAGTAGGACATGTTCCAGTGTCCTTTAGAAATAAAAAAAAATAATGAATTATTTTTTACAATTTTTACATGTTTCAGTACTGATTTGGGATCTAGAAATATTTGTTTATTTTCATAAGCTTTGTAGTTCATTTATACATTCTTTTCTCTGACTAGGGTTCCCTTCCTCTGATAACCCTTTTCTCAGAAACTGGCAGCTAATGCAAGCAGACCTTCCCTTCTTTTTTTGCTCCTTTTTACAGATGAAACTCTTCTAATTAATATGATCTGTGGGGTAGTGTCAGGAGTGATATCTTCCACTATAGCCAATCCCACTGATGTACTAAAGGTAAGAGAGGCCTGGTAGTGTTGGATGTATGCACTGTGATGTGAAAAGAGCATGAACTTTGAGTCAGATTTGGGTTTAGATCCCCACTCTGTCACTTGCCAGCTGTAAAACTTTGGGCAAGTCACATAAGTGTTTTAAGCCTCTGTTTCCTCGTTGGTGAAATGAAGATAATTTAGTACTTATTGCATAATTTGTTAAGGATTATAGATAATATATGTCTGCCTGCCTATCATTGTGTTTGGTAAGTAGTAGATGCTTAATAAATAGTAGTCATTTTGTTCTGATATGCATTAATCCATTGCTCTTCGAACTAGAGTATGTAAACTTCTATAGGTTCTTTCTAAGGGTTATGTGATTTTAGAGGAATCAATTTCCAGATCCCCTACTTTCATTTGTACTATTTTATAAAAGTGATCTGAGAGTGAACTTGTGTTTATGGTAATCCTTCCCCCACTTTACGAAAGAAAGGCATTTGCCCCACCCATTCTAAAGCTTAGTATGGTATATTGACCTGTGGTGTAACCTGGGATACCAAACAAAGGGATAAACTGAAATACAATTTTTAGAGAAGCTTCCTTTAATAACTATTTGAGGTACCTTAAGCCTATAATGCCTCTGTCTTTACCTATCTTATACATATTTCTATTAAGAGTGAGGTTTGACTTTAAAAATGGTATATTTTGGCTTGTGTTGGGATATTCTGAATTCAGAAGCAGAACAGGATAGGTTACTAGTGATGAGTTTTTGAAATATAATTGGATTTCTTTCAGATTTTATCAAAACAAATAATGAAACATTTACTTTAATAATATCAATCTTCATCTTATTTTATCTCATTAAATGGTAAACATTTTTTACTTATTAACTTAAACTTATGATTAATTAAATTATGATTGATTAAAAGCACTAAATGTATGATACAATGTGTGAGAGAATCCCAAGTTTTTAATAATTGTTTTAGAATGTGAAAAAAAGTAAGAGGACATATGCATTAATTATTTGAAGCCACAGGCAGCTAGGTAAGTGAAAGATCTATTGCAATTCAGAGAGTTTTGAGAACAAAGAGAGTGACTTGAAAAACATTATATGTGAAAGAAACCAGTGGTCATTGATGGAGAAAAGATGAAATTATCTTTCTGGGTTGAATTGAGAATAATTTAGCTATAGGATTTTTATATCACTTTTGATTTACAGAACAAGTATTTATGAAGAGAATTGACTGTATCCTAAAATTCTAAAATACTTGCAATATAATTATACTTGTTAGAATTTGCTTTTCAAGAACAATGATACTTAATTCCCTAAAGCTTCCTTTGTTATCCATCTGGGTCACAGACTTAATCACCTAAATGATTGGCTTCAATTTCCTGTCTCTCTGACTTACCTGGTACAGTTAAAAGCATTGACCAACGCTACAATCTACCTTTTCCTTTCCCACATCTAGTAGGGCTGAGTGGTGCTGGGAGTGCGGGTTAGTCACAATTTTAGACTGTGACAATACCAGTCAATATAGGATTTATAATTACAGTTGGACTGTTCAATCCTTTTACTTATCCTTGGACATCTCTTTCTCTGACCTACTGTGTTTTGCTTCCTCGCCTTTATGCATGTAGTTCTCTTTCAGCCTCACTGCCTTTCCCTGCTTTGCTTATGAAATTATCGTTCAGGAGTGCTCAGGAACAGGGCCAGGCCTAAGATGAGATAAGTGAGGTACGCCGCTTGGGTGTAAAACGTAAGGGGGGGGGCACCAAAAAACTCAGTAATCAAGAAGACTAACATTTTATGCAATATTTTCAAAAAAATGAATACAAAAATCAATGATGAACAAAATATCAATATTTTGTATAATTCATCTTACTCACTTCACTCTAATCCTTTCCTGTTGGAGCCATTCTTTAGTTACTTTTTTTTTTTTTTTTAAGGAGGGCGCAGCTCACAGTGGCCCATGTGGGGATCGAACCGGCAACCTTGGTGTTATTAGCACCATGCTCTAACCAACTGAACTAGCCGGCCACCCCTTTAGTTACAGTTTTGATATTTGGTTCATAGTGTTTTAATTTGGATTTTTGTGCATTAATTTTGAATTTTTAAAATATTACATTAAGATATTATTTAATTGGATTACTGAGTTTTTTTGCATCCCTTTCCTACGTTTTGTGCCTGAGGAAAGTACCACACTTGCTTCACCCTAGTCCCAGCCCTGCTCAGGAATCACCTCCTTAAAGAAGTCTTCTACTTACCATAGGGTATTTGTGGTTTCAATTTGTCTTTGTGGTAGTTTCTATTCTGATTTAATTTGGGTTAGGTTTTTATTTCAAAACTTATATTAGTAGCAGTTGACTCTCCACATAAAAACATGTTGCTGTTACATGATATTTATTGAAAAGTTGTGCTTCATGAAAATCAGGCCTACATTTGGGCCACTAGTATTTAGTGACTGACTACTGTGATTCTACTATGTGTGCAGAGTCAGTGGGAAATTGTACCAAATCTTGCACATGGCATTTTAGTCTTATATCTCTTTTTTTGTGCCTCTCAAAGGTCACTTTGCAGAATACAGTATCATTCATTTTACAAATAAAAGTCAATTTAAGGTTAGGTAAGCCTAAAATTATATTTTAAAACATTTTTTGCTTTTTATAATTGCATAGGGAATGCATGTGTAATGTAGAAAAAAGGGGAAGGAAGGAAAAAAAAAACATGAAAGAGAAAAATGTTCAGGGTAGCCTCATCACTCAGACTTAAACCATGGCCAACATTTGGGTGTGTATGTTCATCCAGTCTCTTTGTTGTGCATATGGTTATTTTTACATTTACATGCTTTTAGTAAAAATGATATACCATGCACACTGCTTTAAAACCTGCTTTTTCTGTTCAGCAATTGTTGACATTTTTCAATGTCAATAAATATTATTCTACAACAAAATTTTATGCTTGTGTAGTATTCCATTAAGTGGATGGATGTACCATAATTTATGCAACAAATCCTTTGTTGTTTTTGGACATGTAGGTTGCTTTTAATTTTTCACTAAACTTATCATATTTTAAATGAATTATTTTCTACCTTCACTGAGTACTTGTTCTCTCTTTTCCCCAAATTTTGTTCCAACTCCAGAAATGATGGACTTTGTATGGGAAATGTGAGGCTGATAAAAATCATCTTTATAAGATATACTTTGTCACAAATTACATTCTTTCTATATATATAATAGTTTAAGTCATTAATTTCATCATTATAACAGGCCAATTTTTCTGATAATTCCCAAATAAGGTTTTCTTAATTTTAAGTGAGTGAAACATCTCATTTTGGTTCTCTCTGTCAAAACAAAATGTTTGTCTCTACTTATTTTAGATTCGAATGCAGGCTCAAGGAAGTTTGTTCCAAGGTAGCATGATTGGCAGCTTCATTGATATATACCGACAAGAAGGTACCAAGGGTCTGTGGAGGGTGAGTATTCTTTTCCTGGTATTGTTCTGTACTCAGTTCCTAGAATATGCAAAGAATACCTTTTATATAAAGCCATAAAATTGTGAATTGTCATTTTATACTGTGTAAGATTCTTGGTAACCCAAAAAATAAGGCAAGAAGCTCTTATCACCTCTGAAAGGACCAAAACTTATCTTTATTTCTACTTAATGTTTGAGGATTGTATGTATGAGAGAAGTCGTTACATTATTTGAGATAGCCATTTTGGTTTGTTCAAATTCACAGTGAATTTAGTTCTTCAATATATATTTTTTGTGCCAGTTTTGTACTAACAGCAGCGTCTATTTATGAAAGTCTCTGTAGTGCTTATGTTCTAAAGTTCTTACCTAAAACAACTTTTTTAACCTTCTGAAAGGTAAAAGATACACTATAATATTCTGAGGAAATACATAAAAGAGAAAAAATCCAGTAAGTTCTACTAACTAGAGATAATCACTGTTAACATTTGGTCATATTATCTTTCAGTCTTCTATCTATGCTTTTTGTTGTTTTCTACATTTTATGCTATTTTAATCATTTAAGTTTGTAAAACTAAGTAAAACTACTAATAAAATATGCAGAGAGAGTAGAATGGGAAATCTATTAATAGACTCTTAAAAAAGAGAGCTTTACTGTTTTTCTTCCTATATAATTTTCCCCAAATTCTTAAGAAAATTTTCAAACATACAGAAAAGTTGAATAGTGCAATAAATACCTACACACATGGATTAAATAACTGTTAAAGTTTGGCCATGTTTGCTTTATCTATTTATGTGTGTGTACTCACATATACATATATACACACACACAGGTTTATGTTGTTGTTGTTGTTGTTTTCTAAACTATTTGAAGGGAAGTTGTATATATTATGGTATTCCCCAAACACTTCATTATGCATCTTCTAAGAATAAGGACATTCTCCTACGTAATAACAATACCATTATCACACCTAAGAAAATAAGTCCCTAATACCTAACATCCAGCCCATATTCAAGTTTCCTTTATTGATGAGACCAGGCCAGCTTTCTTATAGAATGTTTCCTCACATTTCCCCTGTGTTTCCGGTAAACTTGAAGTTAGGTCTCTTGGCTTGATAAGATTCACGTTGTACATTTTTGGTAAGAGAACTTGATAGGTGACATTGTATTTCATACTGCATCACAGCACGAGGCACATAATGTTAGGTTATCCCACAGTTAGTGATGCCAAATTTGATTACTTGGTAAGATGATATCCACTAGATCTCACCAATGTAAAAGATAAGTTGTTTCCCCCTTTGCAATTAGCAAGTAATCTGTAGGGTGATATTCTAGCATCATATATGTATCCTATTACCTAATAAGATTTCATCCCATGGTATTAGCATCCATTAATGATCCTTAAGGTTTGCTTTTCTAACAGTAGGGTGTACTTTCTTGATTAGTTTAACTTAAAACTAGAAAATGGAGGGGTGGGTGGCCGGTCAGCTCAGTTGGTTAGAGCATGGTGCTAATAACACTAAGGTTGCTGGTTCGATCCCCGCATGGGCCACAGTGAGCTGCACCCTTCTTAAAAAATATATGGTGATGGAAGGAGAACTGACTCTGGGTGATGAACACACAATGGGATTTGTAGATGATGTAATACAGAATTGTACACCTGAAATCTATGTAATTTTACTAACAATTGTCACCTCAATAAATTTAATATAAAAAAAATGGAACTAACTATAACTTGTTCACAAACTAATGCTAAAGGAAAGACAGAGAGCAATAAATAGAATTGGAGATTTTGTCAGGGGAACACAGCAACTTTACTTTTAATTAAACATAGTTGTAGTAATCTACACATAACATGAAATTCACCATCTTAACCATTTTTAAGTGTACAGTTCAGAAGTGTTAAGTATATTTACATTGTTGTACAACCAGTCTCCAGAATTCTTTCATCTTGCATAACTGGAAATTCGTGCCCATTGAACAACAGCTTCCCATTTCTCTCCCAGCCTCCCCCCACAGCCCCTGGCAACCACCCTTCTACTTTCTGTCTCTATGAATTTGACTATTCTGGGTACCTCATATAAGTGGAATCATATAGTATTTGTCTTTTGTGACTAGCTTATTTCACTTAGCATGATGCCCTCAGTGTTCATTCATGTTGTCGCAAGTGTCAGACTTCACTTCCTTTTTAAGGTTGAATAATATTCTATTGTGTGTATATACCATATTTGTTTATCTGTTCATCTGTTAACAGACATTTAGGTTGTTTCTCTGTCTTGGCTCTTGTGAATAATGTTGCTATGAACATGGGTATGCAAAGACTCTGATTTCAGTTCTTTTGTGTATATACCCCAAAGTGGGATTGATGGGTTGTGTGGTAATTATATGCTTAATTTTTTGGAGAAATAAACATAGCTGCTTTTATGATCCAGGCTACTCACATCATCCATGCATGTAAGATAAAGAAGTGAAATACATTGTATTATGTATTCTTCTGACACAAATGTGTTATTTGCATATTAAAATACAGAATTATTTCTTCCTTTCAACAAGGAAATATGTTTGCATTTTTCTCCAAACGCATGGTCCTCTTTTTGTATATCTTATTTTCCTGTTTTGATTGTAACATGGGTACTGGAAACATTTCACTTTCTTCCTAACTCTATAGTGAGAAATAATAGCATGAGTACAATAATAAAGCACAACTGGCACTATTGCCAGATTTGGAGATAGTTGAGTGGTGGGGAGTGTGGTAACTGAACAGCACTGCCCTGCTCATTGCTGCCAGGCACTATGTGAGTTCAGTGTTGGCCAAATTTTCTGGACTTTCAAGAGAATCTGGAAATCTGTGTTCTTATGGGAAGTGTCCTGGTTTCTTATATGTTGACAGCTAATTCAGCCTTCTAGAAACACTGGCCACACAGAACATGTCTGTGGTCTGAATTTGGCCCGTGGGCTCCAGCTTGAGGCCTTATTGTTTACTAAAGTAGTCTTCTGTAAAGGTCGTCTCCTAACAGAGTCCAGCAGGTAGAAGGATCTGAGAGGAAGGCACTGTTGGGCCAGACAGCCCAATCAGCATAATCAAACATCTGATGACAGCACAGCTATATCACTTCCACTTTATAAACTGAGTTAGGGATTTTAGAGATTATTAAACACTTTAATATGGCAGATATCCCAAAAGGCAGTTATTCCCACAGTATATTATTTTCAACTTTAAATGACATTTAAACACAGTTATAAAATGTTCATTGTGAATTTTTTAAACATAGAAAGGCTTAAAAATGTAAATTAACTGATCTGTTATCCTAATCCCAGATGAAAAAAATATATTTTGGTGTATTTCCCTCTAGTCCTTTACAAAACTTTGGTGTGTGTGTTTATACCCTTTCCCTGAAGTTAGAATAATGTTAGGTTTGTGCGAAAGTAATTGCAGTGTTTGCGGTTTTTAACCTTTTAAACCACAATTACTTTTGCACCAATCTAATATTATATGTAATTTTATGTCTTGCCTTCCTTATGTTACATCATAAGTGTTTTCTTGTATCATTAGTATTCTTCAAAAACGTGACTTTTAATGCTCTAGCAGCCCTGCATTGTAATGTGAGCTGTGAAAGGAGTATTGTGCTAGTGAGTGAAATGCTGGTAGTGTTACCATGGGAGGACTTGTAAGGAAGTACCCATTTTTGCCTTTGCTTTCTCGCTAACTGCATCATGCCTTTGCTGTCATCCTAGTGTGGTCTTTCTACACATCCTAAAATTCTGTGAATTAAACTTGGAAGCTCTTCTCTCCCCACTGACTTTCGCTTCATGGTTTTATTGTATTTTTATAACATCTTTAAATTCACATACAATAAAATCCACCATTTTAAAGTGTACAATTTAATAGTTTTTAGTATATTCACAGACTCGTGCAACTATCACTGCTGTCTAAGTTTAGAACATTTTCATTACCACAAAAAGAAACCTCATACCTATCAGCAGTCACTTCCCAAGTCTCTCAGCTTTCCTAGCCCTAGACAATCACTAATCTACTTTCTGTTTCTACAGATTTGCCAATTCTGGCATTTCATATAAGTGGACTCATATGATATTTGTCCTTTTGTGACTGGTTTCTTTCATGTAGCATACTGTTTTCAAGTTTCATCTATGTTTTAGCATTTATCAGTACTTCATTTCTTTTTATGGCTGAATAATAATTCCATTGTATGTATATACCACATTTTGTTTATCCCTTCATTAATTAATAGGCATTTGGGTCGATTGCACTTTTTGGCTGTTATGAATAATGTTGTTATGAACATTCATGTACAGGTTTTTGCATCAATATGTGTTTTCAGTTCTCTTGGGTATATATCTAGGTGTGAAATTGCTGGGTCATATAGTAATTCAATGTTTAACTTTTTGAGGAATTGCCAGTGTTTTCCACAGTGGCTGCCCCATATTACAGTCTCACCAGGAGTGTATAAGAGTTCAGTTTCTCCACATCCTCACCAGCACTTGTTTTTTTATTTGTTTGTTTGCTTTTTGTTTATTATAGCCATCCTAGTGGGTGTGTAGTGGTATGTCTTTGTGGTTTGGATTTGCCTTCCACAATGACTGATGATGTTGAACATCTTTTCATGCACTTAATTGCCATTTGTGTATCTTTTTTGAGGAAATATATGTCTAGATCTTTGCCCATTTTTTTAAATTGGGTTTGTCTTTTTATTGTTGTGTCATAAGAGTCCTTTATTCTGGATACTAGTTGTATCAGGTATATGATTTGCAAATATTTTCTCTCATTTGCAAGAGAAATGGGAGGTTGTGTTTTCACTTTCTTTCTTTTTTTTTTTTATAAGATTTTTTGGGGTAGGGGAACAGGATTTTATTGGGGAACAGTGTGTACTTCCAGGCCTTTTTTCCAAGTCAAGTTGTTGTCCTTTCAATCTTAGTTGTGGAGGGTGCCATTCAGCTTCAAGTTGTTGTCCTTTCAGTCTTAGTTGTGGAGGGCGCAGCTCAGCTCCAGGTCCAGTTGCCGTTACTAGTTGCAGGGGGCGTTGCCCACCATCCCTTGCGGGACTCGAGGAATCGAACTGGCAACCTTGTGGTTGAGAGCCCACTGGCCCATGTGGGAATCGAACAGGCAGCCTTCAGAGTTAGGAGCATAGAGCTCTAACCTCCTGAGCCACTGGGCCGGCCCCTCACTTTCTTGATGGTGTCATTTGAATCACAAAAATGTTTAATTGTTATAAGTTCAGTTTATCCATTTTCTTTCGTCGCTTGCATTTTGGGTGTCATGTCAGTGATTTTATTTTCAGTACAGTAAGTGAATTGGTAATTTATGAATGTCCCAGTATTAGGCATTGATTTGAAAGAGTCACTTCTGTACTTCAGACTTGGATGTTTCTGTCACTTTTTAACTCCCAACATATTTTGTTCACTTTTAGACGTATGTGACTATCTGTGTCTTGATGTCATTCATGTTTTGTAGGGTGTTGTCCCAACTGCTCAGCGGGCTGCTATCGTTGTGGGAGTAGAGCTACCAGTCTATGATATTACGAAGAAGCACTTAATATTGTCAGGGGTGATGGGAGACACAATTTTAACTCACTTTGTGTAAGTATGATAAGTTGTGCTCATGCTGTATTTCCAGTATTTTGAGCACAAAAAGATCTTTCACTGAAATCTTTATGTAGAATTGATACCTTTAGTCTATATTCCAGATTCTGTGGGCACTTTGGTACTTGGGGGCAGTGTCTAGTACAGCAACCTATCAGAAGTCTGTAGGGTTTGCAATTGCTCACACACAGCCTCTATATCTAATAAGCTCATCTGTTATTTGCTTTGGTTAATTTTGGATAAGAAAGCAAACTTTTCTCAATGAGATTCAGAAAAAAAGGTGGTATTTTGTAGGGCTTGCGGTATGACATCACTGTTTTGGGCTGATTACTGTTGTCAGTCTCATCCTACATTTTCTTCATCTTGCAACTTTTATGATATTTTACTACTCAAATACATTTGGCATATGATGCTGTGGTTTGAAAAATTTACATAACTAATACATGATGCATGACATTTCCTCCTTAGGGATCTTGCTATAGTTATAAACTGTCCCCTTTAAAAAAAAGGCTGTCTGAGTTTCAGATTGAAAAGTGAGGGGGGCAACTTTTGAATGATGCCTCTTTAGAAAATATTAGGTTGGTGCAAAAGTAATTGTGGTTTTTACAATTATTTTTAACCTTTTAAATGGCAATTACTTTTGTACCAACCTATATTTACTTTCTCTTTAGATTGTAATGAAAGGCAAGTGCCAGGTTTTATCTGATGAGTGACTCACTGTACGTTTAAGTCTGGTCTCATTTCTGTTTAGTGGGCAGGGGTGAGAGTGGGACAATCTATTGTCTTAAAGTTTTCATCTTTAGTTCCAGCTTTACGTGTGGCTTGGCTGGGGCTCTGGCTTCCAATCCAGTTGATGTAGTTCGAACTCGCATGATGAACCAGAGGGCAATCGTGGGACATGTGGACCTCTACAAGGGTACTTTGGATGGTATTTTAAAGGTACGCTCACTGTGAGCTTGGATTACATTTTTAATTTTCTCTGATGCTTCAGACCTTCTTTCAAGCCTTATTCTTAGTCACTATATATCATTCTAAAGTTGGAAGAATCATGTGTATTTTAGCAGCCTCTCAGAGTAATTCCCAGGTAGAAAAGCTGTTCCCTTGGCAATCACCTGATGCACAGTGGTCCTAAACATTATTACTCCAATTTGAATGCTTGAGACTGCAGTAAACATTTATCAATAGCACCGTGTAGAATTATTGATTAAAGGTTTTAACATGTCCCACATTTGCCTGCTTCAAAAAAGATGGAGACCCTATTGTAGAAAATCTGGTACTCAATTTCATTTCAGCATTGTGCTATTGTTCATACTTTGAAAATTTCTGCTATGTTATACATGTAAAAAGCTGAATATCATAAATGTATTGTATAATCACTGGTGATAATACTTCTACCAAAAAACCGAAAGTTGAGGCTAAAATATGATAGTGCCATATGGTTCCTCTGTGGTTCAATTTAGTTTAATATGTATTTATTATATATCAGGCACATTTTAGTAGGTACAGAGAAAATATAGGGTACTGGGGGTGTATAAACAGATAATCAACACAGCTTGGTAAGTTATAAACTCAGAGATCTATGGGAGGAAATTTTAGTCCAATTTGGAAGTTTGGGATAGGGTCCCTGCAGATGGTGGCATCTAGAGTAATACTAACTCATATATGTTGAGTGCTTTACTATGTATCAAGAACTGTCCTAATGAGACTTACATGTCATTTAAGTGGTGACCATGTGGTGACATTCATTGACAGAGGCATCATGGGGAGAGAAACAGATTTTATGGGAGACATCATAGTTTTAGACACTTGGTTTGAGGTGTATGAGGAACACCCAGTGGGTATATTTGGATATCTTAGTCTTAACTTAGGGGAGAGTTCATGGGTGTAGAGAATTCAGAGCCTTGGCAATCTGTGGTGTACAGGTGTCATGGACTGTGGAGGGGGAGACCAAGGAGAGTAGGTGACAACTTTTTTTTGCCTTCCTAGCACACTGGAGTGTTATAAAACTCCTTCCCTTATAGCGATTCACAGAGGCAGTGATTCTCAGACTCTGAGGAGTAGAGATTGGCAAAAGCCCCCCTTGCTATTTCTCACAGCTTACCCTTCCACTTGACAATCACTGGTATAGAGAGAAGAGTAGGGCCAAGGAAAGAACTCTGGGGAAATACCAGTTTTTAAAGACTTGGCAGATAAGGAGCCCTGGAAAGACACCAGAAGATGACAGTTCAAAAGATGTGAGGAAACTTAAAAGAGATTAGTGGCATGGAAGCCAAGGGAGTAATGAGTTTCAAGAAGGGATGAGTAGTTATTTAATGTCAAATGGAATAGAGAGATCCAGTATAAGTATCTGCAAAGTATCTGTTGGATTTAATATATTCTAGAGGAGGTTTGCTGGATCGGTGTTTGCAAAAGCCAGATTGCTGTACACTGAGGAGTGTTTATCATTCATTCAATACAAAAATGTTTGTGTCTTTTTTTTTTTTTTGCAAGTTACTTATAATGTTTATGTTTGTTTTGTGCCATGCACTGTTCTAGGTTTGTGAACAAAAAAGTCCCAGCTTTCATGACACTGTAATTTTAGTAGGAAGAAACAGATAAACACATAGGAAGTGAGGATAAATAGACAAGTGTAAAATACTCTTTCAAGAAGGTTAAGAGGAACTAGAAGGTACAATAATATGGTAATAACTAGTGTTTATTGATGCCTGTTATGTACCATACATGGTAACAAATCTGTTCACTCACAGCAACCCTATGGAATAGATATTTCTCATTTTGTAAATGAGGGAATTTAAGTTCAGAGTAGCTGAGTATCCAAGATTACACATCTAATAAGTGGCAAATCTGGGGTTTAAAACAGGGTCCGTGTGATTCCAAAGTTTGTACTTGTAACTACTATTCTGTGTTGTATTCGCAGAAATGTATTTTCATGTTGGCAGTAACCTAGTAACCTTTAAGTACTTATATTTACTCATTCACTTATTTGCTATTAGAGTTCTTTAAAATGATTTCACTCTATATTGTCATTATATGTAATGGCATCATACTTTAATATTTCGTCTCTAAGAGTCCCAAAACACTTTGGTGAATGGAATTATGCATTCATCTCTGACATGGAAACAAACAAGTGCAAATGTCATCCTGTAACTTCTATCTTAAAACTATTGAATGGCTTCTCATAGACCCGAGGCATATATGATTTGACCCTTTTTTACCTCCACATCCTTATCTTTGCTACCTTTATTCTACATTCCAGACATACTGAACAATTTCTAGTGCTAGACTTTCTTTCCCAAGTTTTCACCCATGCCATATACTTTGTTAGATACCCCCCCACCCTAAATATGCCTTTCACTTGGCTAGCCCCAGTCATTCTTCAGATCCCATTTCTATTTCATAAAGGCCTTGCCTGATTGTTGAACTAGGTTATGTGTACATAGTTTCATGCACTTGCTCTATCATAGCATTTATTATATTAAAAAATCTTTATCGAGGACTAATTCACATATTATAAAAATCACCTGTTCAAAGTGGCTTTTGGTATATTCACAGATATCTGCAACCATCATTGCCACAGTCAATTTTACAACATTTTCATTACCTCAGAAAGAAAACCCATGTCCTTTAGCTATCACCTCCCACCCCCCAGCCCTAAGAAACCACTAATCTACTTTCTATCGCTATAGATTTGCCTATTCTGGGTATCTCATATAAATGGGATCATACAATATGTGACCTTTTTGACTGGCTCCTCTCATTTACCATAATGTCTTAAGGTTCATCCATGTTATAGCATGTATCAGTACTTTGTTCCCTTTTATTGCTGGATAATATTCCATTGTATGGCTCTTGGCTCTATCACATTTATTCACATTTGTTACATTTTATTATAATTAGTTTTAATGTCTGTCTGCCCGCCCCAGTAGACTGTAAGTTCCTTGAAGGCAGGGCCATATGCATCTTGTTTATCACTTTATCCTTAGCAAATTATTATTTTCCCTCTTCCTCTGCTTCCCCCCCACTCTGGTTCAAGCCCTTGTTTCTCAGTCTAGTTGTGTAGGACACAGCTCCCTGGCCGGTGCTGGTATTATGAGCCTTGTGCTCCCTTTGGCTGAGGCAGTCGGTCAGCCGCTCCATGGAGAGCTGTTGTTCACAATCTTAGCTGTAGAGGGCGCAGCTCACTGGCCCATGTGGGAATCCACCTGGCAGTCTCCGTGTTAGGAGCACGGCGCTCCAACCACCTGAGCCGCTGGGCCGGCCCAGCAAATTATTTATTGAATGAGTGCATAACTTCATGAAGTAGCCTGTTGTCTCTGTTTATCTATAGAAATTCTTGTTTGTTTTTACCTAACTGCCTCAAGCTAAAAAGAATGCCTCCCAGTTCTAATGTTCTGAAGAAGTTGGTCACTGTTTTGGAGCTTTATAAGGATTCCGATGACTCATGGGTGGTTAGAGACCCTCACTATATTAGCGTGTTCATTTATTCAACAAACGTTTGTTCACATATTTATTGGAAACTTTACTGTGGCAGACAGTGTTAGGTGGTAGGGATATAATCGTGAACAAGAAAAACATAGTCCCTGCTTCCCTGGAGATTACATTCTAGTTCAGGGAGGCAGACAATAAACATACAAATAACAAACAGTATAATTTCAGATAGAAGTAACTGCTATGAAGAAACTAACAGAGCATAATGAGGTAGTGATTTCGTGATGGTGGTGGGAGACTACTTCAGCTAGGATGGTCAGGAGAAGGTTGCGAGGAGGTAACATTTGAGCAGAAATGTGAATGATGAGAAGAAGGTGACCACGTGAAGATCTGAGGCAAAAGTATTTTGTAATGAAAGAACAGGTATAAAGGCCCACAGTTGGGAATGAGCTGGACATGTTCAAGGGTTAAAAAGAAGGCTAGTGTGGCTAGATGTGGGGAATGAAGGAGAAAGTAGTAGGAAATGAAACTGGAGAGAGAGGCAGGGACTAAATCGTGAGATCCTGTGGGTCATCACAGAATACTTGCAATTAGAATGAAATTCCCTGGGAAGTCATTGGAGAGCTTTAAAAGGGAAAGTGACTCTATCTGATTTATAATTTTAAAAGATTGTTTTGGTTTCCAGGTGGAGATTGTAGACCAGTTAGCAGGCTTAGTGTGGTAGTCCAGGTGAGAGGTGATGAGGTTGGATTGTATCTCTAAGGTCCCTTGTAATATTAGCAGTCTGTGATTCTGTGTTACTGCATCTGGGCTTTATTTTGGCTGATTTTCACAATTTTCCAACGTCAGTTTTGGTCTGAGACCTTCAGCATTTGCTGATGATCCATTGGTGGAAGCATATTACCACAGTTTCCATAAATACTGCCCTTATTATGTTACTCCTTATTATGTTTGCTCCAAAAAAAAATGATCAATCAGGATAATTATATTGAGTATTTTTTTAAAATTTAAGTACAGTTGTATACAACATTTTATTAATTTCAGGTATACAATATAGTGATTCAACATTTATATACCTTACAATATGATCACCATCATATGACACAGCAATTCCACTTCTGGGTATTTATCCAAAGAAATCCAGTGTTTTTGTTGTTGTTTGTTTGTTTTAGTTTCAGTTGTTCAAGATAGTGTACTAATTAGGCATTTACACCCCTCACAAAGTGAAAACCCCCTCCCCCAATCTACTACCCCTCTGATATCATATATAGCTGTAACAATTCCATTGACTCTATTCCCTACGCTGTCCTTTATATCCCATGACTATATATATATATATATATATATATATATATATATATATATATATATATATATATATGTACACACACACACACATATATGTATATATATATGTGTATATATATATATATATCTCGTTATAGTTCACATCATTGTTATTCAGCTTCAGCTTCATTGGTCAGGCATCACTGCAGTGGTCAGGCATCTACACCATCCATGAAGTGGTCTCCCTAATAAGACAAGTGTCCATCAGATACCCTACAAAATCTTTACAACATTATTGATTATATTCCCCAAACTGTCTTTTGTATCCCTGTGGCAATCTTTTGGTTACCAATTTGTGCTTTCTAATCCCTTCACCTTCTCCCTCATTTGCACCCCACACCCATCTAGCAACCTTCAGCTTTTTCTCTATATCTCTGAGACTGTTTCTGATTAGTTTGCTCATTTATTCTATTCTACACATTGCACATATAAGTGAGATCATATGGTATTTGTCTTTCTCCGTCTGACTTGTTTCACTTCGCATAATTTTCTCTAGGTCCATCCATATTGTTGCAAATGGTAAGATTTCATTCTTCTTTATGGCCGAGTAATACTCCATTGTATAAATGTACCACAGTTTCTTATCCAGTCGTCTACCAATGGGCATTTCTGTTGTTTCCATGTGTTGGGTATTGTGAATAGCCCTGCAATAAACATAAGGGTGCATATATTTTTTCGAATTAGCCGTTTGGATTTCTCTGGATAGGTAAGAGTGGAATTGCTGGGTCATAAGCTAGTTCCATTTCCAGTTTTTTGAGATACCTCCATACTGATTTCCATAGTGGCTGTACCAATCTGCAATCCCACCAACAGTGCGCAAGGGATCCCTTTTCTCCACATCCTCGCCAGCACTTGTTGTTTGTTGATTTATTGATGATAGCAATTCTGACTGGAGTGAAGTGGTATCTCATTGTGGTTTTTGTTGGCAAGAAATCCAGTGTTCTTAATCTACAGGATGGGATCAGGGATATTTATAAGTCTGGATATTCATATTATTGTTTGATCCAGGTAGATCCATTTTTTAGTATAGCATTGGGTTTCACTTCACCAGTAGAAAGGCAAATAACATTTTTTCAAGTCTAACACAATGCTTAACACACAGTAGTTACTTAATAGATATTTGTCCATTACATAGGAACTGTTTCTGTAGGCTGAATTCAACATGCAGTACCAGTTTATATCCTTTGGTATGTATAATTTGTCATTTAATTATAGTAACCACTCAATTGGTGTGTATAAACCCCCATTATATGAAACAGGAGACCTGAGCTCAAAGCAATTCACATTGTCCATCACATAATCCTCAAAGCATTCACATGTAATAGGCCATGGCATTACAGAGAATTTACAATGATGATACAGACTCAGAGGATAGTGACTTGCTGAACTCCCTGGTCTCCTCCCTTGCTTTAGTTTTCTTATTAGCACTTATTTCTGAAAATTTTATATGTATATGTACTCTACTGGAGCTGACAAACAAATACACAGAGATATATTTGTTTATTTTTATGTGCATTTGTTTGTCAGCTCCACTAGAGTACATACTTCATGAGGGCAGGGACTGTATAAGTTATCTCTTGCTGTGTAAAATTACTCCAAAACTCAGTGCCTTAAAACAAGCGTTTATAATCTCACATTTTCTATGGGTCAGGAATTCAGAAGCAGTTTAGCTGAGAGATTTCAGCTTAGGGTCTCTCATGAGGTTGTAATCTAGATATCAGCTAGGGCTGCAGTCATCTGACGGTTTGACTGGGTCTGGGATAGATGCTTCAAAGATTACTCACGTAGCTATGAGCAGGAAGCCTCCATTCCTCTCTGGCTGTTGGCTAGAGGCCTTAGTTTCTTACCATGTGGGCCTCTCTTCATGCCATGGAAGCTGGCTTCCTCCAGAGTGAATGATCCAAGAGAGAACAAGGCATAAGCCTTATTATATACATAAAATGTCTTTTGTAACAAAGCACTGGAGGTGACATATATTCACTACTGCCATATTCTGTTGGCAACACAGACCAATCCTGATATATGTGGGAGGGCCTACACAAGGATGTGAATAACTGGAGGTGGCTTTCATTGGGGGTCATCTTGGAAGCTGGCTACTGCAGATACTTTCTCTTGTTTACTATTAAGTTACTATTACCTCCGCATCAAGAATACCTCGATATGGTAGGTGCTTAATATTTGTTGAAAGAGTGGGTGTATGCATTTAGATTACATATTAATTCAAATTTATGTCTTAAAAAAAAGACCATTCATGGAGTCATAAGTTGTTGGGAGAGGGGCATGGAAAATGAGTACTAAAATAAAACTAATTGTCGGATGTAAAGAATATGGGGAATTTACTCTATTTTTTTTTATTGTATCTTTCTCTCAGATGTGGAAACATGAGGGCTTTTTTGCACTGTATAAAGGATTTTGGCCAAACTGGCTTCGACTTGGACCCTGGAACATCATTGTATCCTTTTAGATCATGAGAGCAATGCTTTAAGATCCCAGGTTATTCTAGACTATGGGAAGGAAAATTTGCTTATTGAAGCCTTTAGGTAAGTGAGAAATCAAATACTCTTATGGTGATCATTAAGGATGGAACTAAGAAATGGCTTTCAGTTGGAGTCTAATACAAACTGAAGGGAGCAGAAAAGACATGATAAACAATTTTTTTTTTACTTAAAAAAAAATAAACACAGCCAAATTTGGAAGGGGTTCTGAAGTTTTTGGAAACCTTGCTGGGAGATGCCCATAGAAAAGTCCATGGTGAGGTGGTCCGTATTTCCTATCCCCCAACTGTAGGACCAAAATAGCCGGGGAATAATAAGATAGAAAATACTCATAGGATGAAGGAATCCAGGGCCAAATAGAGCTCTTTCCAGGGGTGAATCTCCTTCCTTTAGCTGTGTTTGAGTGCCTTCTATGTGCAGAGCCATGAGTTGGATACTGTGTGTGGTGTTGTGTGTATAGTGGTGAGCATTGCAGGGTTGAGAAGTAATTCCTTGCCTTTGTGGAGTCTATAGGTTGACGGAGATAGTATCTCTCTCCTTCCTTGGGATGACACTGATCACCTAATTTCTAACAATTTCTCTGACACTGAATTATATGTTGTCATTAATGTTCTTGGGGTGTGTGTGTGTGTGTGTGTATGGCTTGTTTGTCCCTGAAGACTATAAGTATGGTGGAATTTTAATTTTTTTATATTGCTAAATGCCAATGATCATAATGGGCACATAGTGGGCACTCAATGCATGTTTGATGATGTACCAGGTGTTGTTTTTAAAAAGACTTTTAATTAAGCAAGTGCAACTTAGAATAGCACAGCCTAGGTACGTTAGTTTATTAATAAGAGAATGCAATACACAATTTTAGAACTGGGTTTGGCTTTCAGTATTAACCCACTGATCTTCCATGACTTCCTCTTCAGTTTTTTATTACATACGAGCAGCTTAAGAGGCTTCAAATCTAAGGCCTGAATCATATGTGAGCCACGCCCTGTCAACCTTTCTACTCTTTTCTCTTTACCCTTGTTCAAATGTATTTTGACAAAGTTGTAATGTTTCATGAATCATTGGTCTCCCAAAGGCCTCTTGATGGAAGAACAATAGGATGGTTCAGAATTGTTTATGTATTTGTGTTATTACCGTGTTAACTTTTCCCTGAGAGAAAATGTTAACATTGAGACTCTGGCCCCGGATTGGTATCTTCTGTGAAGATGGATACTAATGGGTGACATTCAAAATGGCTTTCTTTTCAAATGTGGGTTAAATGTAGTTGATTAGTCCCAGACTTGGGCTAGAGCAGAAGGCATAGGCCAGGGCAGTTACTGCTATGTATGTTACAGACCTCAGTTCTCATTAAAGTATTTATTGGCAGAATCACTTTGACTTTGTCTTCATTTACTATTTTCTCCTTTGCAACTCTTTAAATTACATTCTCCAGAAAGTGATAAAGAGAAGGTGAATATGAAATTGACTCTGGACTCTTAAAGCACATTTATGGGAACGGACTAATTGCATGGTGCTTTTTCACTGCCATTCATTGTTATAATGCTGCTTACTTGTTAAACATCAAGCAAGTGGTTATTTCCTAAGCATGAGTAAACAAATAGCTCATTTGGAAGTTTCCACAGATAAAATGCTAAAAGAGGCTTAAAATAGAACCCTGTGGTAGGGTTCTAATTGTCTTACAAGCAAAAGTTTTGGCTGCTTTCTTGTACTAGAACAGTGAGTGCCTGGTGCATTGTAGGCACTCAGATATTTGTGGAATGAGTAGTTTAGTTCTTCGTCTTTATCCATTCATTCATTTGTTCAAAAAACATTTATAATGTATCTCTTATGTCGCAGATGCTGAGAATATAAAAAATAAGTTAAGACAGTCTCTGTTTTCAAGTTCACATTATAGTAAGAGAAACAGCGATGTAAGTAGATAATTACAGTATGTACTAAGGTACATGTGAGAAATGAACAAAGTGCTACAGAAATACAGAGAAGGGAACAGCCAATTCCCTAGGGGATTGTCAAAAAACTTCATAGTGGAGGTGACATTTGTGCTAAAAGCAGATGTTACCATGTGGATGAGTCAGGGAAAGACATTCCAGACACGAATGTGGAAAAGTTCAGCATGGCTAATATGTAGGGCAGTGGTTTTCACTGGAGATCTTGTAAAAATATAGGTTCTTGCATCCTATCACCTGAGAACCTAACCTTATTTGGGGCAAAGGCTTTTTGCTTTTGTCACAGGCACTCAATACAAGGGGTCCTTAGATTATACTTTGAAAAGCGCTTGTAAAGAAACATGGGCTAGAATGAAAGGAAATAGAAATAGTGTGGTCAAAAGAGTCAAATTATGAAGTGTGTCTGTATGCCCAAAGAAAGAGTTTGACTTTCATCCTGGAGGGAGGGGGCAGGCAAAGGAAGTTTAAAGTAGGGAGATGGTATAACCAGCTTTTGTTTTTTTAGGAAGACAACCCTATTGTGGAGGGTAGCCTGGAAAGAAGCAATCCAAAAAAGGTTAAGACCCACTGAAATCTACTCCCTTTTATGGACAGTTAGACAAAATACGGTTTAGATAAACTAAGAAAATTTATCCTAAGTCACATAGCCAGACTGGCAGATTTGAGGCTAACACATAATTATCAGATTTCTTCTCTGTCTCATTCTACCACCCCACAATGCCTTCTTAACTGGCAGTCTGAAGTACTACCTTTTTAAAATTAATTTTAATAGACTTTATTTTTTTTTTATTAGACTTTATTTTTTAGAGATGTTTTAGGTTCACAACAGAATTGTGCAGAAGATACAGAGATTTCTCATGTATTCCCTACCATGTGCACAGCTTCTCCCCCTGCAGAATTCTTCACCAGAGTGATTCATTTGTCACAATCAGTGAATCTACATTGACACATCATTATCACCCCAAATCCATCATTTACATTAGGATTCAATCTTGCGGTTATACATTCTGTGGGTTTTGACAAATGCATAATGACATGTACCCACCATTATAGTATCACACACAATAGTTTCACTGTCCTGAAAATCCTCTGTGCTCTGCCTATTCTTCCCTCTCCCCTAATCACTGGAATCCATTGATCCTTTTACTATCTCTATGGTTTGCCTTTTCCAGAGTGTCATAGTTGGAATCGTGTATTATATAGCCTTTTCAGATTGGCTTCTTTCACTTACCATGTTTCCCCGAAAATAAGACTGGGTCTTATATTAAGGTTTGCTCCAAAAGACGCATTAGGGCTTATGTTGAGGGGATGTCAACCTGAAAAATCATACTAGGGCTAATTTTCCGGTTAGGTCTTATTTTCAGGGAAACATGATAGTAATATGCACTTAAAGTTCCTCCATGTCTTTTCATGGCTTTATAATTCATTATCTTTCTTTTGGATGCACCACAGTATATTTATCCATTCACCTATTGAAGAACGTCTTGGGTGCTTCCAAGTTTTGGCAATTACAAGTAAAGCTGCTATAACTATTCAGGTGTGGATTTTTTTTTTTTTTTTTTTTGTGGACACAAGTTTTTAGGTCATTTGGGTAAATATCAAGGAGTACAATTGCTGGATGGTATGGTAAGAATATGTTTTGTAAGAAACTTCCAAAATGTCTTCCAAAGTGGCTGTACCATTTTGCATTCCCACCAGCAATGAATGAGAGTTTGTTTCTCCGTATCCTTGCCAGCTTTTGGTGTTGTCAGTGTTTTCAATTTTGGCCGTTCTTATAGGTGTGGAGTGGTATTTCATTGTTTGCATTTATTTTTAGAACTACAACACCAGTCAGATACCTGACTCATTCCCAAATAGATGAGCAAAAAGGAAGTCATGTTTTCACAATGGTATAGGCTGATAGTTTCTTAAAAGGTGTGTGTGTGTGTGTTTGTGTGTATAATTATATAATTGGCTTTCATTCACCTCAGCTTAAATGTTATCCCTTCAGAGAAAACTTCCATTGATTTCCTCTTCAATATAATATAATTTCTTATAGCATGTATTTGTAACTACATATATTTGTGTGATTATTTGATTAATATCTGTATTGTCCATCTGTAAGCTCCATAAAAACAGGGATTCTGTTGATTTTGTTTACTACTGTGTTCTCACTGCTTAGCACGGTTATATTACTCAGTAAATATTTACAAAATGAATAAATGAATTAATCTGTATCCAAAGATCTGATAAAATGCCTAAAACTTTGCAAAGGTTCAGCAAATACTGTGAGATTTAAATGGAATTAAATTAAATTTTGAATTACTAATAATGAGGGGACGGTAGATAAAGAATAGGTTATTAAGGGAATATAGAGGTGTGTGGAGAGATGCACTTAATTTTTTTAAATTAAAGTTTATTGGGGTGACAGTTGTTAGTAAAGTAACATAGATTTCAGGTGTACAATTCTGTATTACATCATCTAAAAATCACATTGTGTGTTCACCACCCAGAGTCAGTTCTCTTTCCATCACCACATATTTGATCCCTTTTTCACTTAATCTTTTAAACTATTTATTCATTCAACAACTATCTCTGCCTCGTGGAGCTTACTGTCTGCAGAAGGGAGTCATAATAAAAGATGAACGAGTGAAATACATAGTATGTTAGAATGGCAGTAGATGCTTTGTAGAAAAATACAAAGCAGGGAAGGGGGATGAGGATATGAGGCAGGGTCGTGCACTGAGAAAGCCAAATTTGATTGAAGTCCATAGGAGTTGAGATAAAAAGCCAATCTAGGTTTAAAGCAAATGCAGACTCCCTGAGGTGAGAGTGTGCCTGGAGTCTAATGTGATGATTCAAGCAAGAAGTGATGGTGGCTTGGATGAGGGTAGAAGCAGTAGAGGCTGTGAGAAGTGGTTGAAATTCCTATATTTTGGAGAAGAGCAAATAAAGATTGCTAAGGGATAAGATGTGGGTTGTAAGAGAGAAAACGAGTTGAGGTACAATTACTCTAAGGCCTGAGCTACTAGAAGGGCAGTATTGCTATAGAGATGGACTCTGGAAGGTCTAGGGGTTTTTGTGGGATGGGGGGAAAGCAATAATTTTGTTTCGTACATGTTAAGTTTGAAGTGTCTATTAGACTTTAATAGAGATGTGTAGTAAGCAATGAGACATGGAAGTGTGGAGTTCAGGGGAGAGGTAACTGGGGATGTACATTTGGAAATCATCAGCATATGGATGATGCTTAAAGTCATAATACTGAATGAGATCACCAAGCGAGTGTCAGTACACAAGAGAAGAAGTCCAAGTACTGAGCCTGGGGCAGTCTAACATAAAACAGTTGGGGAAGAAAAATACAGAGGACACTGGTTATGACTAAATACCCAGCCTGAAGTTGTCTAAAAATGACTAATATTTTGGTGAATGATAAAGAGTAAAAGAGGCAGAGAGGGTCACTTATTTTCAATATAAAATATGGAGAAAAAGAATTTGAAGCTGATGAGCTCGCTAGCCAAATTACCAAAGCTTTAACAATTGCTTGCCTTTATAGTAGCCATAATCATGGGCAATTAGTTTAAAGAACTTGACTTGCTATTTTTATTTTTCATATAGTATCCTATCTTATTCTTTGTCATGGATTAATACAGTATTCTTCCCACCACCGCCTGCCCCGGTAACTGATATGATGAATAGAATATTTTGATTGAACACTAAGGGTTAACCCGTTTTCATAGTAAAGTAGCCTACTGTAAGGATGCCACATAACATTCGAAGGGGATTATTTCACATGTATGAAGAATTCAGTGTTTCACAAAGATATTCACCATAGAGTTCCCTTAAGTAACAGCTCCCCATTGTATATTTGAAGTGCAATTTTTGATTGAAAAAATAACTTTTTAAGGGCACATCAGATATGAATAGATCCACCAATGTCTTTTGAAGGTAGACTGAGAAGGGAAATCTTTCAGTCAATAAGAACAAGGAAGAGATCTTTAAAGGGACTAAGGACTTTGACTGAAATCTTGTTTGTCAAAAACAAAACAAGGCAACTCTTTTGCTCAGTTTATCTGTAAACTTTTCTAAAAAGTAGTCTAGTAATTTAAAAACCTGCTTAGAATGAAAGGGTAACACAACATGAGCAGGCACCACTGATTCAAAAGAGAAATAATTATTTTCCCTTTTTGATATACAAAAAGCTCAGTATATCAAAAAGACAGACAATAGCAAGAGTTGGAGAGGATGTGAAGAAATTGGAACTCTCGTACATTGCTGGAGAGGCTGTAAAATGGTATGGGCTCCTCTGGAAGACAGTTGGGCAGTTCCTGAAAAGCAAAACAGAGAATTGCCATATGACCCTTGCAGCATTATTCACAATAACTAAAAGATGGAAACAACCCAGATATCCATCAACTGATGAATGGATAAACAAATAGTGGTGTATTCATACAATGGAATATTATGCAGCCATAAAGATTTATGAAGTGTTGATACATGCTACAACATAGAATAACATTGAAGATGTTATGATAAATGTAAGAAGTCAGACACAAAAGGCCACATATTATATGATCCCAGTTCAATTAAATATCCAAAATAGGAAAATTCATAAAGACAGAAAGTAAATTAGTGGTTGCCTATGGCTGTGGGGTAGGATGGGGAGGGATTGCTAATGGGTATAAAGTTTCATTTTGTGATGAAAATGCCCTAAAATTAGATTATGACCATAGTTGCACAACTCTGTAAATATACTATGAAACACTGAATTATATGCTTTACACAGGTGATTTTTATGGTATGTAAATTATATCTCAAGTTTTTTTTTTTTTTTTTTAAGCCCAGCATGTGGTTTAGCTTGATTGGGATGGCTAGTGAAGGATTTCAGTGAAGCTGCTTGGTAACAAAATACAGGTTGATTCATATTAATTCAAGATGATCACATGGCTATTTTCCATTTGAATAAGCAAGTTCCCCATGTTACCAGCAAACTGTAGATCAAACAACTTACATTTCTGATCTGGAAACCCCAATTTGAAGGGATAAAATGATCACATTCTGTAGGCTGTACAATGAAAAAGCTTTCAGCATTTTTAGTTTTCATTATTTTCTTTTAACTTGAGAGGCTAGAGCATGAGACAACTCAGATAATATAATAATAATAGGGAGAAGACTAAAAATCCACTTATATGGCTTTTATGTGACAGCTACTGTTGTAAATGTATTGTGTTTATAAAACTCTGTTTACACACTTCCAAGCATCCTGTGAGGTAGGTACTATTCTTTTCCAGATGAGAAATTGAGGCACGGAAAGGTAAAATAATTTGTTCCTGGGAAATGGTAGAGCCAGGTTTCTAACCTAGGCAGTCTGGCTTATGAGCCCATGCTTGTAATCACTACGCTAGAGGTATACTGACTCAGCCTTGTCCAGGGTCCCTTAAAGTTTATGGCAGGTGAGCAGTAAAGAATATTGATTTCATTAATTTCCTTATCTTTATAGCACCCTTGGAGAAAGAAGGTCAATAGTTGTTGTGGTTGGTCACTCTTTGACAGGTAACTGCAATACTGGATTTAAGTTATTCTCCTGGAGACATCTGACTGCAAATGTATCATTTTTCTCTTATTCTCCACTTTCTACTACTTCCCTTCTCTTTCTTTTGATGGCCTTTTTTTTTCTCCACAACCTCCTTCATCACTGGCCCACCACACACAGAGGAGCTTGTTTTTGTTGTGTGTTATACTATTTATTGAAGAACCTGGAATTATTGATATGGATGCCACTAGTTTGAAATTGAATAATGTGGACATGGGGCTAGACTTCTCGCCCTCTCTCCTCTAGTGCAAAGAAGTATGTTGTTAGTCTTATAAACAAATTTATGGAAGGAATGATAAAACTATTAATACTAAGAACCTGATTATAAATACTTCTTTTCTATTCACTAACGCATATCATGTAAGGGATAATATTTTTTGTTAGCCTAGCCCAGTTAAGATTTTACATGTAAGTTAGAGTAATAAAATTGCTTTTTTCAAAGAATAAATATATTGATATCTTCTCATTTAGGATGTCCACTCCACATTAATCTTAATTCCTGAGGTTTCATTAAAGGGTATTTCTTTATTCAGTGTTACAGCATCAGAATTCAATTGTATTTTGGGCTCTGCGTAACTCACTATAAACACTCTTCATGAATTTTTGTCTGCCCCATTTGTTTAGTAAATAAGAAAAAAACAATTAAACACATCATTGTATAAGATTACTAAGGGACTTGGTAATCTTAAAGTACTAGTTGGAATTTTGGATTAAGAGTCTGTTTTCACATTTGAAGTAACCTCTAACCATTCAGCTATCAGTTTAGTTTTCTCACTTTTTAAACCACCTCTGGGATGCTGTGACACCAGTTTGCTTTTCTATAGGAAGTGCTTTAGTATTTGTTAAATGGCTCAGTGGGCAAATCTGTAAAAATACTATGAGTGGTAAAAGCACAGTGAACAGTTTTGTAAGACAGTGTGGCATTTTACTGCACCAATAACTGTTATCTCAGCATGTTTATAAGCTTTTTAGTGCCTTAGTGTCAACACAATTGAGACAGAACTGGAACTGATGTGGCTTTATTATGGTAAATGGGAAATATAATTCAGTCACAGGATTGTTGGGCAACATACACCAAATAAAATAAAATCTAAACAAATAAAAGGGACACCCCCCAGGCTTTTGGTCTTACATGGTTTTAGTCTCTCCAGTGCTCTGGGCCAAATGAATCTTGCCTGCCCAGTTGTATAGAAGGCATTTAAAAAAAAACCAGGAACTGCTTTGTGCATTAAAACACTCTGAGACCCTTAGCAGCTGCATTAATCGTTTCTAAGACTGCTTATAAGAGGGCTCTTTGTGCCCAGTGGCTGATTATGGTCCCAACAGCTTATAAATCCAGTGAACATATGGCTGGGTAGGAGCATTTTCAGCTCTCATGCACTTTACTTGGCCATAGTTGATCCATTAGGTGGAGCTCATCTTTTCCTTTCAGCAAGGCTGCGACACTATGGCTTCAAGGCTCAACTGAAACAAGACCTATCTCCTGGCTCCATGTGATGAAGTTTTCATATTCTCGTGCCTTAGCATTTTTTGGCATTGCACAAAGCAACTACCTCATAAAAATTTAAGAGTGAAACACATTGAAATCAGTATCTGGATATCACACAGTGCTATATTGATGATGTAGTTGTACTATTCTGTGTCTTATTGGTAAATTTGCAGCTTAAGTTTAGCAGTAGGACATATCAATAAAAAACAACTGGATATACCCTCTCGGTGTATTTTATCCTTTTGGGAAGCCATGTACTTTTATTTCTTTGAGATATATCAGTGTGGCCTGTTAATTTATGGCTTGTTTTTGACTCTCTTATCAGATATCCTAGGGAAACATTACACTTCAAGAAATGCCAGCAAAAATATGAATCAGAATTCTTATAAATGTTTAATGCTCCTTGACCTAGTAATACTGCTTTCGAGAATTTATACTAAGGACTTAAACAGACGTGCCAAAGATTTATACACAAGGGTATTTATAGTGGTATGATAACACTGAGAAATTGGAAATAACGTAAATGTACAACTATAGGGAAATGGTTAAAATATTATATACTCATGTTGAAACATGCAACCATTACAAGTCATTTTTTTTTAAGAAAACTTAATGACAGAAAAAATGCACAATAGAATGTTAAGTGAAGAAAATGGATGAAGAATAACAGTGACTCTGGGTGGTACACTTATGGGTACCTTTATGTATTTTCAGAAATTTCTCAAGTGAAAAAAATTGCTTTTGTAATCAGAAAAGAATAATGAAAATTATGTATACATCAATATATATCTCTAACAGAAATCCCAGCAAAGCTGGGGCAATTTTAATACCTAGCACTGAATAAATGTTTGTGGGGTAGGTAAGACAGATGGATACAGATGAATGAATTAATGAATGAATGATTGATTGATAGTTCACACCTGTAGGCACCATCATGGAGTTTATATGACTGCAGAAATAACAAATGTAGGTTTTTTTAATTAAAAGGAGAAGGTTCCAGATCAGTCAGCAGTTTGAAGGATGACATTGAGGGTACTGAAGGAAGGAGTCACAAAATAAGTGAGTAGCTGACAGCAGCGAGTTGTGGTCTGGCCTTAGGTCTGTTGCAGCTCTTGTTGCCCAGCTATCAACACCATGTTTCCTCTTGTTCTGTCTGTGTCTTTGAAGTATCACTCATGCCTGCTGCTTTCACTGGTCTCTATTCAGTTTGGCCAGTGACTACATGAGAATGAAATCAAAGCCATGAGTTCATTTCCCATTTAAACCAGTGAACAGTTCTCCATATAGTGAAAAGATAACCCAAAGCTAACTCTAGCTAGCCAAGAGATGGGTTTATTGGTCATGTGGACAAGCAGGAGAGTGTAGGTAGATTAGGGAAACCTGCCTCTAACACTTGTGAGACCACTCAAAATGCCCATAGACAGAGTGCTGTGTATTCTTACATTCTTGAGATTAATCTTCAAACTGAGATTTGCTATGCATAACGTTAGCTACCCGAAGAATCAGTATAAAACTTAGCTATATCACAGTTTTTGTAACAAATTCACAATAAGCTGTTCCTGGAAATTATAAATGGGACCAATTGACCTACATTTTGTCCTACAAGGTCTTAATATCTTTCAGCTATTTTGATCAGATTACTGAACAGGATCTGGCTTTTTTTGCAGGTTCATCTGGAGACAACATTGGATATGTGAATGAAATTAAATGTTTCTTCTCCAGTGCATTCCCTTATCTGTGAGGGAGCCTGCGTCAAGGGAAGCTATTAGGCTTTTGCATAGCATTCTGTATCTCTGCTCTTTTAAGCATAGTGTTTTTAATTGCAGTTACTCGTAAACCCAAGTATATGATAATAGAGCCTTATATGTATCCGCTCTACCTTGATCCTGCTAAGGTATTAGATTTATGTTTGTGTTTTTCAACCTGAGTCATCTCTCATCACTCATGTTCAAAAACCTTATTTAGGGGTTGAGGAATTCACAGTTCAGAGACTAATTGTCCTTGCCATGGAGGTCACAACATCTGCAGATATGATGGACTCCCATAAATTGGTCAGCTGGAAGTTTTATTCTTCAGGATTTTTATTTTATTGCGGAATATTGGGGAACAGTGTGTTTCTCCAGAGCCTAAGTCGTCCTTCAATCTAGTTGTGGAGGGCGCAGCTCAGCTCCAAGTCCAGTCACCGTTTTCAATCATTAGTTGCAGGGGGCGCAGCCCACCATCCCATGCGGGAATTGAACCGGCAACCTTGTTGTTAAGAGCTTGCACTCTAACCAACTGAGCCATCCAGCCACCCCTCCAGAAGCTCAGCAGCAGCTCGTTGTCTTCAATCCAGTTGTGGAGGGCACAGCCCACCATCCCATGTGGGAATTGAACTGGCAACCTTGTTGTTGAGGACTTGCGCTCCAACCAACTGAGCCATCTCGCCGCCCCTCCGGGGTCTCAACGGCAGATCATTGTCTTTAATATAGTTGTGGAGGGTGCAGCTCACTGGCCCATGTGGCAATTGAACTGGCAACCCTGTTGTTCCAGAGATCGTGCTCTAACCACGGAGCCATCCAGCCGTCCCTATTCTTCAGGATTTTTAAGGAAGAGAAAGAACATTTTCTGAGCACTAACAATGTGCTGTAGTTTACTAGACATGTTTCACATACATTATCAGAGTTAATCCTCAGTATAACCTTATAAGGTAGGCATTATTACCCCAATTTTACAAATGAGGAAACTTTGAGAATTTAAATGACTGAATCATAATTTGAACTCTGGTCTGTTGGACTTCAAAGCCTGTGATTTTTCCACTGCACATACTGACTCCCAGGTATAGCAGTGTTTCTTAGACTGAACCTAATAACACTACAATCACCTAGCTTCCCTCAGCTCCTGCCTTTCTCCTGTAACTAAATTTGCATTCTACTTTGTTTGCGTTACCTTAGCAAGATCAGTCCTTTTCATCAAGGCCAGGAAATTAAGCTTTGAACCACCAATAATGAGGGCATTTATTTTAACCTGCTTTCAAATTTTTTTTTCCAAAAAGCCAGTTACTGTTTGTGTTTTAGCTAGTTCCCAGTAACACATAACCCAATCCAAGAGTGTTCCTTATTGCTGGTGTAACTGCTACTTGCTGGGTGTTCAGCACTTCAAAACATATTAGCTTCCATCATCCACTCAAGAGACAAAAAGTTCTTCAGTTGTATGAACATAAAGCCTACTGTGGCGAAGGCAAGCAACGGTCCTCCTCTGGGCCAGAGTGGTAAGTAGGGCAACTGCAAAAAGATCAACCCAAAGCAGGGTTGATGTGTATTAGAATAGATTCGTGAGAAACGGGCCATTTGTGTTGAAGGTAGAGGGAGAAGGGTATTTTCAAGAGTACAGAAATTGAAAGGGAGGATCATTAACCTCTGAACAACTGAGGGAAGTCAAGCTGGGAGTAATCTAAGACTGAAGCATAATTAAAACCCAAATGCAAAACATGATGGTGTGCCATCCTTCTGAGAGGAAGACGACCAGATTCCATCCAGGTTCTGAACATTACAGTTTGAGATTTGAATGAAAATGTTCACAGGCCTCTTGGAATTAGCCTTTACACATTGGACTCAAATGCATCCTCAGGCCATCATTTTAGAGATATGGAGGGGTTCACCTTCCAAGGTTGTTTTGACACCAAATCCCAGACAAATTAATCCATACTGTTGAGGTTTCTTCTGGGTCTCTTGTCCATTCAGCAGCTTTCTAGGGAGATAATCTAGTTTAGGGCCTTAAGAGACAAGCTTTCTAGGAATCTACTGTGGAGACCAGGGGGTTGAGGAAAGGATTACAGGGAAACTCAGGAAGGCTGAGGGTGGTTCCTGGGTTTCTTCCCCACTCTGTTCTTGACTTTCTGCTGCGAGGATTTCCAGAGGGATCCTGAGCATAATTGCCAGTTGCCAACAGCGATTTTCTATAAACAAGAAAGCAGGAAGAGGCACATGCTCCTCAGCTGCTCTCCTGAGCCATTTTGGAGATATCCTTTTAGGCAACTGAGTTTATTAGGAAAATGAAAGTTTGGCAGTAAATGGAAGAAGGTCAACCTCAGGACCAAAGTGGGTCCAATGTGGAGAGCTTGGCAGTGCTTTTCTTGATACCTACCCCTTTTCCCTCTTCCTTCCCTCCCCGTGTCTCAGAATTTGTGGTTCAGCATTGTCATCAGCAAGTAGCTACAAATGAAGTCAGAAGCCAACTGAGGGAAGGGGACCACTAAGTTAGAAATGTAGGGATTGGGAAGGGTAACAGAAATAATCACATGATAGGCCATTTCCCAAAGAAAC
This sequence comes from Rhinolophus sinicus, assembly GCF_057876585.1. Taxonomy (NCBI): domain Eukaryota; kingdom Metazoa; phylum Chordata; class Mammalia; order Chiroptera; family Rhinolophidae; genus Rhinolophus; species Rhinolophus sinicus. The sequence goes on from NC_142518.1 coordinate 92,133,451, forward strand.
ACTGCTTTGAATACCATGAAGTTTGGGAAAATGCAACCTTTACAACCTAATACAAGTTCCTACATTTTATGCAAACTTATTACTTAAAATGTCTGACTTACATGGGGGCAGGCGGGACTCCTCACTTTACCAAAGCAGTCACTCTAGTAAACAGTTACAAAGAATAGAACCTCATTTCTCTAGTGCTGTACTGTCCAATATGGTAGCCACTAGCCACATGTGGCTATTAAACATTTGAAATGTGGCTAGTTTGAATTGAGATGTTCTGTAATAGTAAAATACACACCAGACTTCAAAGACAACATGAAAAATATAGTGTAATAATTTTTATATTGATTACATTGAAATAATGTTTTGAATATATTGGGTTAAATGAAACATTAACATTAATTTCCCGTTTTTTTTTTCCTTTTAAAAATGTGGCTACTGGAACATTTTAAATTGTATATGTGGCTTTCATTATATTTCTATTGGACAGTGCTGCTCTAGTGTATTCAAAAACAGGGTGTAACCTTTAAGCGTCTTTACAGTAGTATATTTCTTGTTTCAAGTATACTTATACAGGAGAAACAGACTCATTGCAAGAGAAGGACAAGGAGGAATGGAGATTGGCAAATTGGGAAAATGATTACTACAGAAGAAAGTCAGCACCCTGCCTCAGTTACCTCTCAATCTTGGATGAGGGAGTGTGGGAGGTGGTCACTTGCCTGAATCAAGTGCTCTCATTCCCCTAGTTCCTTCTGATCTAGTTGGGACCCAGAGAGGGGAGGGAGAAGGCACTTTAAAATTTCTTTGCCCTTACCATCTCAGTCATCAAGCTGTGGGTGGGAGATAGTGGCGATGTGACAGGAAGTTCCCATTGACTCCTCTAGGCCACCATCCCTGGCAAAGAGGAGGAGGAGGAATGAGGAGAGCCCTTTCTTCACTTCCAAGGTCATCTGGTAGAGCTGCTGCCGCACCTCCTTCTGCCAATAGGCATAGATGAGTGGGTTGAGCAGGGAGTTGCCCACACCGAGAAGCCATAGGTACCGTTCTAGCACTAGGTAGAGGTGGCACTTCTGACAGGCCACCTGCACAATGCCAGTGATAAGGAATGGGGTCCAGGACAGAGTGAAGCTCCCAATGAGAATAGCCACAGTGCAGACAGCCTTAAAATCACTGGGAGTCCGTGGGGGCCGGTAAGCTCCAGCCATGGCTCCTGTGTGTTCCATCTTTCGGATCTGCTGGCTGTGCATGGAAGCAATCTTGAGCATGTCACAGTAGAAGAAAACAAAGAGGAGCAGAGCTGGGAAGAAGCCAACGCAGGAGAGCGTCAGCACGAAGTGTGGATGAAACACAGCGAAGAAGCTGCAGGGCCCCTGGTAGGTGGTCTGCTGGAATATGGGGACTCCAAGAGGGAGGAAGCCAATGAGATAAGACACCAACCATAGTCCGGCAATGCAGGCCCCAGCCACAAGCCCATTCATGATCTGGAAGTAGCGGAGGGGCTGCTTGATGGCAAGGTATCTGTCAAAGGCAATCAGCATGACTGTGAGGACAGAGGCAGCTGCAGAGGAAGTCACAAATGCCATCCTAAGAGTACACAGCGTCTTCTGTGTGGGCCGAGCCGGGCTGGAGAGCTGGTCTGTGACTAGGCCGGAAATGGCCACGCCGAGCAAGGTGTCAGCCACAGCCAGATTCAAGGTGAAACAGAGACTGACACCATCATTCTTGTGGATTAACAACAGCACAGCCATAGCCACGACTACATTAGCAGCAATAATGAGGGAGGCCAGGATGGCAAGTATCACTCCAAATGGGAAAGATGATTCCATGTCTTGAAGTGGCAGGATTTCCACTTACCAGGCCATACTGGCTCTCCAGCTCAAATTCTCAGTGGCTGGGGGAGAAGGAGCCATGGATTCAGAGCTGCAGCACAGTTCTGGCCATCACTGGCAGTCTAGGCTGGCAGCTTGGCATCTTTGGGATCCTGCTGGTTATTAAGAATCACTCACCCTCTTTTTCAGTCCTCGGTCTCTTGCCTCTGAGCTCTCTGAAAGCAGCAATCCCAGTGCAGACCTCCCCCTGAGCCCTGAGTTAGTCCCTCCCCCTCCAACAGCCAAGTTACTAGACAACTTCCAAGTACCTGGTGCACACTGTCTCGCCAGGTGCTCTCCTTTTCACTGATGCTTCACGGACTTGGAGGAACTGGAGCATTCAGCAGGTCTCCTGTCTGGCAGAAGATATAATTGACTCTAATCACACTTTTTCTTCCTCCATAGCTTGATATTAAATTTCCACTTCTTCCTTAGCCCAAGCACTAGCTTAACTAATCTCAATTTAATCAAGCATTTGCTTAATAACTAATTATCAGTTGCTATTATGACTACTTTTAAGCAAGATGATCATAATCAGTTGAAGTGGGAAGTGAGGGAAGGCAAACTATTTCAGGGCCCGGCATACTTTCAGGCGTTACCACACATTTAAGCTGTTTCTTATCTTTTGCTTCCTAACACCTCAGATTCTAATTCTCTTAAATAGGGCATGCTGTTCCCCTGTTTCTTATCCCTTGGAACTCAATTAGTTGAGGATTCAGAAGGGCAGGAAAAACAAAGCCAATAATTGTTAATAGCCTTCATTCTGTTTAGAGCCCATCCCTGTCTAAAGCTGTGCTTGTAGGGTATACTCATTGAGACCCTTTTTTGCACCACGTTGGTCCATGTTTCTGGTCATGAGTAGTGCCTGCCAGCCTTGCCTTTCTTGAACCTGTAGACCGGACAGAAAAGGAGGTGTGCTGCATCCTTGAAAGTGTCTGCTGTAATGTTTGTTGTAGAATTTAACATTTCCCAGGGATAGGGTTAGGCCAAAGGGTGGCAGTGTTGCTGAGGCAGATGAGATGAGCTCAGGGAGGGTGGCTGTGTAAGTCACTCCGATTGTAGGTTTGCTCAGGTACATTAGAACTAACCTTTTGCTTGCTACTCTCATCTTGGATACCAAGAAGAGAAGGGTGGGGAGAAGAGCGTTAGAAGCTTATTTACTCATTTCAGCTGAGAGCACAAATGGGAAAGGTTAGTGTTTTAAGTAAGGGAGTGGAGCAAGGTGCAAAGCTGGAGGCAAATATATTCCAGGATGTTTTGACAGTCTGAGAGGGCCTTTGGCAGATGCCTCTCCTACAAATGATCAGAAAGGCTATGGTGTGGGGACTTGGTATTCCAATTGCCAGTCTGAGAACAGTTCTTATTCTTTGGCACGTCTATTAGGAGGCTGATTTCAGTTGCTTAGAACCTGGCCTAATTTGATACTTGGATCTAAGGTATGCTTTTGTTTCCCCAGTCCTAGACTCCACGCATGAAGTCAAGATGGCCCTTTTCAAGTCTGTGCTAAAGTGAGAGTACATCAGAATCCCCTAGAGCAGGGGTGTCAAAACTGCGGCCCGTGGGCCAACTGCAGTCGCAATACATTGTTAATTGGCCCGCAGCAAATTCCAAAAATATATTTAGTTTACTTAAATAAACCAGGTGAGGCAATACGTACTTCGCTTCGAGTGGGTGGCCCGGCTGTTTGTGTATTTTACTGCACATGGCACTTGGTGAAAACCGTTGAAAAAAGTTTGGACACCCCTGCCCTAGAGGGTTTGTTAACACCCAGATTCTTGGGCCTCACCCCAGTAATTTTGAATTCATAAGGTGTGGGGGCAGAGCCCCAGAAAGTAGTTTCCAGGCTCTCGGCCTCACATAGACAGGTGCTGGCTCAGGTAGTAAATGGCCAACTGTGATTGCATGGCCATCAGCTGTGGCTAGTTGGCCGTCAGCTGTAACCAGTGAGCCATTGACCACAATATAACTGCTGTGGCTACGCTAAGGGAGAGGGAAGAGAGAGAAAGAATGGGGGCTAGCAAGAAGATGGCGGCTGGGCTGGCAAGCGTGGATGGCGGTTTGCGGACAGTGTGGATCCAGCCTCCATTGAGAGTATAGTGCCGCCAGAGAGAATATAGTGGTATGACTCCCCTACCTATGGCTCCGTGGGTGTTCCTTTTTGGCCTCACCATATCCTGCGTTCTGGTATGGGGAGTGGGAGCAGAGACCCCACAGGCCGCCCCGCACGACAAATGGCGCAGCGAGCAGGGTCTCCCGCATGACAAATGGCGCAGCGAGCAGGGTATGGTGCCAGCCAAAGCTCTCCAAAGAGTGGTGGAGCAGTTTGTGTGTGTGAACACTCAGTCTGAGGAAGACCAGGAGGAGCAGCTGCCGGAGAGCTGGACCGCCATGGAGGGGTGGGAAGATGTGGACGGTTCTCCCACCAGCACAGGAAAAGCCATGCAGCTGCTGGAGAGATGGAGCCCCGTGGAGAGGTGGAAAGATGTGGACGGTTCCCCAACCAGCACAGGCCGGAGAAAGCAAAGGTCGTTGCGGCCCTGTGGGCCGGGGAAGTTCCTGCTCAGGCAGCCCGGATGCAGGACTTATAGTCCCAGGAGGTAACGCTTGCTGAGTCCTCCGTGGGAGATAGGGTGAGGTCAAGGTCATCCCTCACCCCCAGGACAGCCCTGGTGAATGACTATGGACTATGGGGAATTGCCTTCCATCCCTAATTTAATGGACCGCTTGACTGTTTGTTTGGGAACTGTTGTTAGTGGAACTGGGGGATATTTGCTTTTGTCTCTTGACTGGCCGCCATTGAGAATATGTAAGCACCTTGGTTGTGAGTCGCTGTTGTTCCAGCAGGGTACCCTGGGAGGCAGAGAGAGAGTGGCAGTGCCCTGAGAGCCCTGGCTGAGTCCAGGAAGTCTGGCTGAGCCCTAAAGATATCCTGGCTGTGCCCAGGAAGTCGGGCTGTTCCCAGAGAGAGTGGCAGTGCCCTGAGAAATCCTAGCTGTGCCCGGGGAAACTAGTGGTACCCTAGGAAGTCCAGGAAGTCTGGCCGTGCCCAGAAGTACTGGTGGTGCCCTGAGAAACCCTGGCTGTGTCCGGGAAGACAGGTGGTACCCTAAGAAGTCCAGGAAGTCTGGCCGTGCCCAGAAGCACTGGTGGTGCCCTGAGAAACCCTGGCTGTGCCCAGAGAGCCTGGCTGTGCCCAGAGAGCCTGGCTGTGTCCAGGATATTGCATTCACCCCCAGGCTCCTCGCACAGGGCCCCTCGCAGAAGACGCTTGTTGCGTAGATTATGAGGCGAGAGCCTGTAGGGGTGGAGTGTGGGGGCAGAGCCCCAGAAAGTAGTTTCCAGGCTCTTGGCCTCACATAGACAGGTGCTGGCTCAGGTAGTAAATGGCCAACTGTGATTGCATGGCCATCAGCTGTGGCTAGTTGGCCGTCAGCTGTAACCAGTGAGCCATTGACCACTAATATAACTGCTGTGGCTACGCTAAGGGAGAGGGAAGAGAGAGAAAGAATGGGGGCTAGCAAGAAGATGGTGGCTGGGCTGGCAAGTGTGGATGGCGGTTTGCAGACAGTGTGAATCCAGCCTCCATTGAGAGTATAGTGCCGCCAGAGAGAATATAGCGGTATGACTCCCCTACCTATGGCTCCATGGGTGTTCCTTTTTGGCCTCACCATATCCTGCGTTCTTGTATGGGGAGTGGGAGCAGAGACCCCACAGGCCGCCCCGCACGACAAATGGCGCAGCGAACAGGGTCTCTCGCACGACATTAGGTCTGCAGTGGGCTAGAGAATCTGCATTTCCAACAAGTTCCCTGGTGATGCTGATGCTGCTGGTTTGGGGACCACACTTTGAAAACCACTGCTCTAGTGAAATGATTCTTCACCTTAGCTTTGCATCAATTGGGGATTCCAAAAATACTTACATTTGGGTCACACACCAAGAGATTCTGCTGTCATTAGTATGGGCTGTGATCTATGCATCTGGAGTTTAAAAAGTTCCTCAGATGATTCAAATATTCAGCAAGGGGTGAGAACCACTGTCCAATGGGAAAAGAGACTGAAGTCAGGACACCTGTGTGCTGGCCTGACAATATGTCTGTGATTTTGCTTGGACAAATGACTTCACCTCTCTGACTTAGCTTTGGCTTCCTCATGTGTAACATAGGGACTATAATACCTACCTCACAGGGTTGGAGGGATGATAAAATGAGGTATGGATGTGAAAGGGCTTCATGAACTGTAAAATGTTACACAGGTATTTTTATTGTGTGTCTTCTAGTCTGTGTGTCGGATCAGGAGCATTAATATGAGAGCTTGGTAGAAATACAGAATGTCAGGCCCTGCCCAAGACCTACTGAAGAAGAGCTTGCATTTGAACAAGATTTTCAGGTGATCTGTATGTATGTACATTGAAGTTCTCCTTTTCTCTCTCTCTCTCTCTCTCTCTCTCTCTCTCTCTCTCTCTCTCTCTCTCTGGTGCCTGGTTGTATTAGGTTTTTGTTTGTGTTTTTGGTTTTTTCCCTGTTTGAACGAACTACTACAAACTTAGTAGCTTAAATAACACAAATTTATTATCTTACAGTTCTCGAGGTCAGAAGTCTGAACCAGGTCTTACAGGGCTCAAATCAGGGTGTTGGCAGGGCTGCATTCCTTCGAGAGGCTCTAGGGGAGGACAACTTCCTTGCCTTTATCAGCTTTTAGGGGCTACCCACATTATTTGGCCCATGGCACATCACTGTGACCTCTCCTTCCATAATCATATCTCTTTCTCTGACTCTGACCCTCCTGCCTCTCTCTTTAAGGACCCATGTGATTACATCAAGTCTACCTAGATAATCCACGATATCTTCTCCATTGCAACATCCTTAACCTAATCACATCTGCAAAGTCCTTTTTGCCATGTAAAGTAAAATAATCACAGGTTCTGGAGATTAAGACACGCACATCTTTGGGGGAGGATTATGCTGCCCACCACATCAGTATTCTTTCCTGCCCAGGTCTCTTCCTCCATCCTCCGACAGGTGCTCTTCTCACTCTGTTCTTCCTTTATGCATGCCCTAGACTCTTTCTTTCTTTCTTTCTTTCTTTCTTTCTTTCTTTCTTTCTTTCTTTCTTTCTTTCTTTCTTTCTTTCTTTCTTTCTTTCTCTCTTTCTCTCTCTCTCTCTCTCTCTCTCTCTCTCTCTCTCTCTCTCTCCTTCCTTCCTTCCTTCCTTCCTTCCTTCCTTCCTTCCTTCCTTCCTTCCTTTCCCTTTTTCACTTTCCTCTTTCTGTTTTGTCCTCTCATGAACTCACGAGCTGATTTAAACTAATCTAGGCACCCTTGGAAAATAGTGAGCTCCCTGTCATTGGAAGTACAAGATATGACAATTATGTTCACGAACTTGCCATCATGCACGTACATTGTCAGCAATGTACAAACAGCTTGGTAAGGTTTCATAACCTTGGTATATCAGTGTCTCACAGCTGTGTTCGTGTTGACATGTGGAGGTGTCTTGCTGAGTGGCGTTCATTGTTGCATGTTTTTGTGTGCCATCGCAAGAATGTCTGAGCTTGAATTAGAGCAACGAACAAACATTAAATTTCTTGTTAAACTTGGCAAGAGTGGAAGTGAAATCAGGGACATGTGGGTCAAAGTTTATGGGGATAATGCCATGAAGAAAATAGCAGTGTACAATTGGAGTAAACGTTTTTCTGAGGGGAGAGAACACGTCACTGATGAAGAGAGGTCAGGGTGGCCAGTAACGAGCAGAACTGACGAAAACATTGCAAAAATTCACTGAATTGTGCGTCCAAATCGTCAGCTGACTGTGAGAAGCATAGCAGACCAAGTAAACACTGATAGAGAAACAGTTAGGAAAATCTTAACTGAAAATCTTGGCATGAGAAAGGTGTGTGCAAAAATGGTCCTGAAGGAGGTTTTACATCAGGACAATGCATAATTTCACATTGCACTGTCTGTGAGGGAATTTTTAGCCAGTAAATAAATAACTGTATTGGAACACCCTCCCTACTCATGTAATCTGGCCCCCAATGACTTCTTTCTTTCCCCAAAGATAAAGGAAATATTGAAAGGAAGGCATTTTGATCAGGACATCAAGGGTAATATGACGACAGCTCTGATGACCATTCCAGAAAAAGAATTCCAAAATTGCTTTGAAGGGTGGACTAGGCACTGGCATCAGTGCATAGCTTCCCAAGGGGAGTACTTCGAAGGTAAGTGATATTCAGCAATGAGGTATGTGGCACTTTTTCTAGGACGAGTTCGCGAACTTAATTGTCAGACCTCATATGCAAGCAGAGGCCAAATGCCCAACTGTCAGGAGGGCCTCAGAAGGAATTCCTACAGTGGTGTAAAACTTATTCCCGATTTGTCTTTCAGTCCCTACATAATCTGTTTTTGACGGGCACCCATAGTCTTTTTCCCTCCTCAGCTCCCTCCCTTCTTGCTTAGCTACCTCCACCTCTGTGTCCAACTTTGGTCTTTTCTACCCCCTTTCCCACACCACCACATGGTCTCAGCTGTGCACCCTAAGGGTGTACCTATGCCAGGAGGTCAAGGCCACAGAGAACATGGTTCCTTTCTGGGAGGGTGGTTGCTAGTCCTTACATTCCTGCCCCACTGGAGTGGGCTGAGGGCTCTCAGAGTCTCTGTAGTGAAGTATCCACAAGGCAAGAAGGAAAGGAAAGGACAAGAGGGCTTATTCTCTGGTTAAACTATCCCATAATGAACACATTAAAGGCTGGACATACTGGGCTGTCACCAAGGATGCAAAAGGGCACTTCATCCACCCTGAGGGCATGCGACCTGGGACCAGAAGTTTCAGCTGGAATGGGAGTGGAGGTACTAGGCTTCAACACAGCTCAATTTTGGAACTAGGCCCTTGGCAGAGGACCTTTAGAAAGATGTCCAAGACAAGTTGTGTCTGATTTCTTGCGGTGCCTAGACCAGCCACCTGCCTGTGATGGTTTAGCTGCATCTTGCTCAAGGACAGAGGCGGCAGTGATATTTCCTATCTGCTCCTGAATGACTAGACTGGTACATCCATTACCATAAAATATTATGCAGCCATGTGAAAAAAATGGGATAAGGTTTATATGTCTTGACACAGAGAGACCTCAAGCCATATTGTTGATTGATAAATCAAGTCACACATCAATATGTACAGTCTGGGCTCACTTATGAAAATAAAACCCCAAACCACATCTATATGTGTATATAAATGCATAGAAAGGAGATTGTTAACAGAAAGTGAATAACTTTGAGGAGGGGGTAGGATTGGTGGGGGGGAGAAGAGACACTTTCACAATTTACTTTGACTACTTCTGACTTTACATATTTTCACAGGGAGAATTTCAAAAGAAAGTAACCTCAAAACTCCCCCTCCTTGTTCCAACTCAGACACCATTTCGCAAAGGCTTTTTTCAGACCACACAAAAATGCAGTGTGTATTTATATTTATATATGTATTTGTATATGTATTTGTATGTATTAATATGCATTTGTATGTGTATATATATTTATGTATATATATTTATATATATATATATTTTAAATACACTATGTAAATTTATATGTGTAAATTTATGTATGTAAATATATATTATATATATATGGTTTTGCTCATATTGTTTTTACCTGTGTGTGTGGAGTGGGAGAAATGGTGGGGCAAGACAGTGTAGGAGAATCAGTATTTGAGGCTTTAGTCTCTTTTTGAAGTGGGAGGCACTTTGAGAAATAGCCTTAGCTTTCTGGGAGCATCCGAGCCTTCTTGCACCAATGATATATTTATGGGGCCCTTAAGTGCTGAGTACTGTGCTAAATATATAATATGGATTCTCATTTCATCCTTACATTTCTATAAAGTAGGTGCTATTAATACCTCAATTTCACAGATGAGGAAACCAAGGTGCACAGAGTGGGTGACTTATTTGCCCAAGGCCACATAGCTTGTAAGCTGTAGATGTTGGAAACAGCACCTTGTATGGGACAGACAGCAAGAGTTTGTCCTGTCTCATATTAACCATAGAGACTACATGTTTCCTTTTCTTAAGGTGCTTGAGCTGAGATTAAGTAGAAGGGCCCCCCCCTCCTTTTTTCTTCTTGTTGCTAAAGCCTAGTGATTGTGGAAAATTAGGGTCATTTTTACCCCAAGCCCAAGGAAATATATAAATCTGTACTCACGTATACCTCTCCATTTATGTTACTGGTCCTGCTTTTCCATTCTTGCTATTGCCTCTCTTGTTTAGCACTTTATTTTCTTCCATCTGTGCTAGTGTTATTTCCTTTATCTTTGGGGAAAGAAAGAAGTAACTGGGGGCCAGATTACATGAGTAGGGAGGGTGTTCCAATACAGTTATTTGTTTACTGGCTAAAAATTCCCACACAGACAGTGCAATGTGAGATGATGCATTGTCCTGATGTAAAAGCTCCTTCGGGACCATTTTTGCACACAATTTTCTCATGCCAAGATTTTTCAGTTAAGATTTTCCTAACTGTTTCTCTATCAATGTTTTCTTGGTCTGCTATGCTTCTCACAGTCAGCTGACAATTTGGATGCCCAATTCAATGAATTTTTGCAATGTTTTCGTCAGTTCTGCTCGTTACTGGCCACCCTAACCTCTCTTCATCAGTGACGTGTTCTTTCCCCTCAGAAAAACGTTTACTCCAATTGTACACTGCTATTTTCTTCATGGCATTATCCCCATAAACTTTGACCCACATGTCCCTGATTTCACTTCCACTCTTGCCAAGTTTAACAAACATTTGGTTGTTTCCATATCTTGGCCACCATAAATAAAGCTGCAATGAACATTGGAGCACACGTGTCTTTATGGATAAATGTTTTCAGATTTTTTGGGTAGATACCCAGGAGAGGGATTGCTGGGTCATATGGTAATTCTATTTGTAATTTTTTCAGGAACCTCTACACTGACTTCCATAGTGGCTGCACCAATCTGCATTCCCACCAATAGTGGATGAGGGTTCCTTTTTCTCCACAGCCTCTCCAACACTTGTTACTATTTGTCTTGATGATGATAGCCATTCTGACTGGGGTGAGGTGATATCTCATTGTGGTTTTGATTTGCATTTCTCTGATGATTAGTGATGTTGAGCATTTTTTTCATATGTCTATTTGCCATTTGTATGTCCTCTTTGGAGAAATGTCTCTCCAGGTCCTCTGCCCATTTTTCAATTGGATTGTTTGTTTTTTTGTTGTTGAGTTGCATGAGTTCCTTGTACATTCTGGATATTAGCCCCTTATCAGAGACACTGTTTGCAAAAATCTTCTCCCATTCAGTTGGTGGCCTCTTTATTCTGTCGATGGTTTCTTTTGCTGTGCAGAAGCTTTTAAGTTTCATATAGTCCCATTTGTTTATTTTAGCTTTTACTTCCATTGCCTTTGGAGTCAAATTCATAAAATGCTCTTTGAACCCAAGGTCCATAAGTTTAGTACCTATGTTTTCTTCTATGCAGTTTATTGTGTCAGGTCTTATGCTTAAGTCTTTGATCCATTTTGAATTAATTTTGGTACATGGTGACAGATAGCAGTCCAGTTTCATTCTTTTGCGCGTGGCTATCCAATTCTCCTAGCACAATTTATTAAAGAGGCTGTCTTTTCTCCATTGAATGTTTTTTGCTTCTTTGTCCAAAATTATCTGTCCATATTTATGTGGGTTTATTTCTGGGTTCTCAATTCTATTCCATTAGTCTGCCATACCTCTCTGTTTTGATTATTGTTTCCCTGTAGTACAAGCTGAAATCAGGGAGTGTGAGATCTCCAGCATTGTTCTTTTTTCTTAGGATTGCTTTGGCTACTCTGTGTCTTTTATGGTTCCATACAAATCAGATGATGTTTTCTTCTATTTCTTTAAAACATGCCATTGGTATTTTGATGGGGATTGCATTGAATCTGTATATTGCTTTGAGTAATATGGCCATTTTAACTAAGTTGATTCTTCCAATCCATGAATGTGGAATGTCTTTCCATGTCTTTGTGTCTTCTTCAATTTCTTTTAAAAATGTCTTGTAGTTTTTAGCATATAGGTCTTTCACATCCTAGGTTAAGTTTATTCCTAGTTATTTTATTTTCGTTGCAATTGCAAAAGGAATTGTGCTTTTTTTAAAATTCCTTTTGCTGAGATTTCATTTTTAGTATATAGGAATACAATGGACTTTTGTACGTTGATTTTGTAGCCAGCAATTTTAGTATATTTGTTTATTGTTCGTAGTAGCTTTTTGGTGGAGTCTTTAGGATTTTCTATATATAGCATCATGTCATCTGCAAAGAGTGATAATTTAACTTCTTCATTCCCAATTTGGATGCCTTTGTTTCTTTGTCTTGCCTGATTGCTCTGGCGATGACTTACAACACTATGTTGAAAAGCAGAGGTGATAGGGGACAGCCCTGTCGTGTTCCTGAACGTAGAGCAAAGGGCTTCAGTTTTTCAGCATTAATTATGAGATTAGCAGAGGGCTTGTCATATATGGCCTTTATTATGTTAAGGTATTTTCCTTCTATACCTGTTTTATTAAGTGTTTGAATCATAAATGGATGTTGTATCTTGTCAAACGCTTTTTCTGCATTAATTGATATAAACATTTGATTTTTGTCCTTTATTTTGTTTATGTGATGTGTCACATTGGTGGATTTGCATATGTGGAACCATCCTTGTGCTCCTGTGATGAACCCCACTTGGTCGTGATGAATAATCTTTTTAATGCATTGTTGCATTCAATTTCCTAGAATTTTGGTTATGATTTTTGCATCTGTATTCATGAGAGATATTGGTCTGTAGTTTTCTTTTTTTGTGCTGTCCTTACTAGGTTTTGGTGTCAGGGTAATGTTGGCCTCATAAAATGAGTTAGGGAGTATTGTCGCTTCTTCAAATTTTTGGAAGAGCTTGAGTAGGACAGCTTTAGATCCTCTTTGAATGTTTGGTAGAATTCACTAGTGAAGCCATCCGGTCCTGGACTTTTGCTTTTGGGTAGGTTTTGGATGACTGATTCGATTTCCTTACTGGTGATCAGTCTATTTAGATTATTCAGTTCTTCATGATTCAGCCTAGGAAGGCTGTATGTTTCTAAGAACTTGTCCATTTCTTCTAGGTTATTGAATTTGGTGACATATAGTCATTCATAGTATTCTTGGATGATCCTTTGTATTTCTGTGGCATCTGTGATAACTTCCCCTGTTTCCTTTCTTTTTTTTTAAATTTTATTTTATTAAATTTATTGGGGTGACAATTGTTAGTAAAATTACATAGATTTCAGGTGCACAATTCTGTATTACATCATCTGTAAATCCCATTGTGTGTTCATCACCCAGAGTCAGTTCTCCTTCCATCACCATATATTCGATCCCCCTTACCCTCATTTCCCACCCCCCACCCCCCACCCCTCTTACCCTCTGGCAACCACTAAACTATTGTCTGTGTCTATGAGTTTCTGTTTCTCATTTGTTTGTCTTGTTCTTGTGTTGTTTTTGGTTTATATACCACATATCAGTGAAATCCCATGGTTCTCTGCTTTTTCTGTCTGACTTATTTCGCTCAGCATTACTCTCTCAAGATCCATCCCTGTTTCCTTTCTGATTTTGTTTATAGTGTCCTTTTTTTTATCTTAGTGAGGCTAGCCAAGGTTTTGCCAATTTTATTAATGTTTTCAAAGAACGAGCTCTTTGTCACATTAATTTATTCTGTTGTCCTTTTGTTCTCTTTTTCATTTAGTTCTGCTCAGATTTTTATTATTTCCTTTCTTCTGCTGACCTTGGGTTTCATTTGTTCAGCTTTTTCTAGTTCTTTAAGGTGTAATGTGAGGTTATTTATTGGGGATTTTTCTTGTTTCTTGAGATAGGCCTGTAATGAGATAAATTTCCCTCTTAAAACTGTTTTCGCTGCATCCCCAAAATTTTGATAGGATATGGTTTTATTCCCATTTGTTTCTATGTATCTTTTGATCTCTCCTCTAATTTTTTCTTTGACCCGGTGGATCTTTAAAAGTATGTTGTTTAATCTCCACATATTTGTTGTTTTTCCTACTTTCTTTTTGCACTTGAGATCCAATTCCAAACCTTTGTGATCAGAGAATATGCTTGGTATAATTTCAATCTTCTTAAATTTTTTGAGGTGAGTTTTATGTCCCAATATATGGTCTATCCTTGAGAATGTTCCATTTACACTAGAAAAAAAAATGTAGTCTGATGTTCTAGGATGAAGTGCTCTGTAAATGTCAATTATGTCCATTTCATTTAATGTGTCATTTAAGGCTGGTATTTCGTTATTCATTTTCTGTTTGGATGATCTATCTATAGCTGTCAATGATGTATTTAAGTAACCTAGTATAATTGTGTTTTGGTCCATTTCTCCCTTTAGTTCTGTTAGTAGTTGCTTGGTATATTTCTTTTTTTTTTTTTAATTTATTGGGGTGACAATTGTTAGTAAAATTACGTAGATTTCAGGTGTACAATTCTGTATCACATCATCTATAAATCCCATTGTGTGTTCACCACCCAGAGTCAGTTCTCCTTCCATCACCATATATTTGATCCCCCTTACCCTCATCTCCCACCCCCCACCCCTCTTACCCTCTGGTAACCACTAAACTATTGTCTGTGTCTATGAGTTTTTGTTTCATATTTGTTTGTCTTGTTCTTTTGTTGTTTTTGGTTTATATACCACATATCAGTGAAATCACATGGTTCTCTGCTTTTTCTGTCTGACTTATTTCGCTCAGCATTACTCTCTCAAGATCCATCCATGTTGTCACAAATGTTCCTATATCATCTTTTCTTACCCCCGAATAGTATTCCATTGTGTATATATACCACAACTTCTTTATCCATTCATCTATCGAAGGACATTTTGGTTGTTTCCATGTCTTGGCCACCGTAAACAAAGCTGCAATGAACATTGGGGCACACGTGTCTTTATCTCTAAATGTTTTCAGAGTTTTTGGTAGATACCCAGGAGAGGGATTGCTGGGTCATATGGCAATTCTATTCGTAATTCTTTGAGGAACCTCCACACTGCCTTCCATAATGGCTGCACCAGTCTGCATTCCCACCAACAGTGTATAAGGGTTCCTTTTTCTCCACAGCCTCTCCAACACTTGTTACTATTTGTCTTGATGATAGCCATTCTGACTGGGGTGAGGTGATACCTCATTGTGGTTTTGATTTGCATTTCTCTGATGATGAGTGATGTTGAGCAATTTTTCATATCTCTATTTGCGATTTGTATGTTCTCTTTGGAGAAATGTCTCTTCAGGTCCTCTGCCAATTTTTCAATTGTGTTGTTTGTTTGTTTTTTGTTGTTGAGTTGCATGAGTTCCTTGTATATTTTGAATATTAATCCCTTATCAGAGGCAATGTTTGCAAAAATCGTCTCCCATTCACTTGGTTGCCTCTTTGGTTGTCGATGGTTTCTTTTGCTGTGCAGAAGCTTTTAAGTTTGATATAGTCCCATTCATTTATTTTAGCTTTTACTTCCCTTGCCTTTGGAGTCAAATTCATAAAATGTTCTTTGAACCCAAGTTCCATAAGTTTAGTACCTATGTTTTCTTCTATGCAGTCTATAGTTTCAGGTCTTATGCTTAAGTCTTTGATCCATTTTGAATTAATTTTGGTACATGGTGACAGATAGCAGTCCAGTTTCATTCTTTTATACGTGGCTTTCCAATTCTCCCAGCACCATTTTTTGAAGAGGCTGTCATTTCTCCATTGTATGTGTTTTGCTTCTTTGTGAAAAATTATCTGTCCATATTTATGGGGGTTTATTTCTGGGTTCTTCATTCTATTTCATTGGTCTATATGTCTGTATTTCTGCCAATACCATGCTGTTTTGATTACTGTTGCCCTTTAATACAAGCTAAAGTCAGGGAGCGTGATACCTCCAGCATTGTTCTTTTTCCTTAAGATTGCTTTGGCTCCTCGGGGTCTTTTGTGATTCCAAACAAATCTGATGATATTTTATTCTATTTCTTTAAAAAATGCCATTGGGATTTTGTTGCAGATTGCATTAAATCTGAATATTGCTTTGTGTAATATGGCCATTTTAACTATGTTCATTCTTCCAATCCATGAGCACAGTATATGTTTCCATTTCTTTGTGTCTTCTACAATTTCATTTAAAAATGTCTTGTAGTTATCAGCATATAGATCTTTCACATCCTTGGTTAGGTTTATTCCTTGGTATTATTCTTTTTGCTGCAATTGCAAAAGGAATTGTATTTTTTATTTCTTTTTCTGAGATTTCATAATTAGTACATAGGAAGGCAATGGACTTTTTTACGTTGATTTTGTAGCTGGCAGCTTTACTGTATTCATTGATCGTTTCCAATAGCTTTTTGGTGGAGTCTTTACAGTTTTCTATATACAGCATCATGCCGTCTGCAAAGAGTGACAGTTTAACTTCTTCATGCCCAATTTGGATGCCTTATATGTCTTTCCCTTGTCTGATTGCTCTGGCGAGGACTTCCAACACTATTATGAAAAGCAGATGTAATAGGGGACAGCCCTGTCGTGTTCCCTAACGTAGAGCAAAGGGCTTCAGTTTTTCACCATTAATTATGAGATTAGCTGAGGGTTTGTCATATATGGCCTTTATTATGTTAAGCTATTTTCCTTCTAGACCTATTTTATTAAGTATTTTAATCATCAGTGGACGTTGTATCTTGTCAAATGCTTTTTCTGCATCAATTGATAGAATCATATGATTTTTGTCCTTTATTTTGTTTATGTGATGTATCACATTGATGGATTTGAGTATGTTGAACCATCCTTGTGCCCCTGGGATGAACCCCACTTGGTCGACATGAATAATCTTTTGAATACATTCTTGCATTCAGTTCTCTAGAATTTTGTTTAGGATTTTTGCATCTGTATTCATCAGAGATATTGGTCTGTAGTTCTCTTTTTTTGTGTTGTCCTTGCCAGGTTTTGGTATCAGGGTAATGTTGGCCTAATAAAGTGAGTTAGGAAGTACTATCTTTTCTTCAATTTTTTGAAGAGTTTGAGCAGGATTGGTATTAGATCCTCTTTGAAGGTTTGGTAGAATTCACTAGTGAAGCCACCTGGTCCCAGACTTTTGCTTTTGGGAAGGTTTTCGATGACTGATTCAATTTCGTCACTGGTGATCGGTCTGTTTAGATTTTCCAGTTCTTCATGGTTCAACCTTGGAAGGCTATATGTTTCTAACAAGTCGATTTCTTCCAGGTTACTGAATTTGGTGGCATATAGTCCTTCATAGTATTCTTGTATGATCCTTTGTACTTCTGTGACATCTGTGATAACTTCCTCTTTTTCATTTCTGATTTTGTTTATTAGTGTCTTCTTTCTTTTTATCTTAGTAAGTCTAGCCAAGGTTTTGTCAATTGTGTTCATCTTTTCAAAGAACCAGCTCTTTCTCACATTAATATTTTCCATTGCCTTGTTGTTCTCTATTTCATTTAGTTCTGCTCTGATTTTTATTATTTCCTTTCTTCTGCTCCTGAACTTAGGTTTCATTTGTTCTACTTTTTCTAGTTCTTTAAGGTATAATGTGAGATTATTTATTTGGGAGTTTTCTTGTTTCTTGAGATAGGCCTGTAATGATATAAATTTCCCTCTTAAAACTGATTTTGCTGCATCTCCAAAATTTTGGTAGGATGTATTTTCATTGTGATTTGTTTCTATGTATCTTTTGATCTCTCCTCTAATTTCTTCTTTGACCCGGACATTCTCTAAAATATATTGTTTAATATCCATGTTTTTGTGTTTTTTCCTGCTTTCTTTTTGCAGTTGGTATCCAATTTCAAAGCCTTGTCATCAGAGAATATGCTTGGTATGATTTCAATCTTCTTAAATTTGCTGAGGCTAGTTTTATGTCCCAACATATGGTTTATCCTTGAGAATGTTCCATGTACACTAGAAAAAAATGTATAGTCTAATGTTTTAGGATGGAGTGCTCTATAAATGACAATTATGTCCATTTCATCTATTGTGTCATTTAGGGCTGCTATTTCATTATTTATTTTCTGTTTGGATCATCTATCCATAGCTGTCAATGATGTATTTAGGTCTCCTAGTATAATTGTGTTTTGGTCAATTTCTCCCTTTAGTTCTGTTAGTAGTTTCTTGGTATACTTTGGTGCTCCCTGATTGGGGGCATAAATATTGATGATTGTTATGTCTTCTTGTTGTATAGTCACCTTTATCATTATGAAATGTGCATCTTTGTCTCTTGTTACATTTTTATCCTGAAGTCTGTTTCATCTGATATCAGTATGACTACACCTGTTTTCTCTGGATACCATTTGCTTGGAGTGTCACTTTCCACCCTTTCACTTTGAGTCTGTGTTTGTCCTTGTAGCTGAGATGTGTCTCTTGGAGGCAGCATATGGTTGGGTTTAGTTTTTTTATCCAATCTGCTACTCTTGCCTTTTTTTGGTGAGTTCAGGCCATTTACATTTAGGGTGATTATTGATATGTGAGGATTTCCTGTCATTCTATCTTTAGTTTTCTGGTAAGGCTGTGTCTCCACTGTTTCTTTGCCTTTTTGTTGTTGTCTATTATTTCTGTGTGGTGGTATTCTATGATGTTTCCCTCTGTTTCTTCTTTTATTACGTTATATTTTTCAGTTCTATATTTTTTTTGAGTGGTTACCATTATGTTTATGTAAAAGACAGTTTGATGTTTAGAGTATTCCATTTTCTTCAGCATGCTTTCTTTTTCCGTTCCCATATTGCAGTTCAGGGCTTTACTCTCCCCACTTTTATATTATTTTGCCACAAATTATCCCTATTGATGCTGATCGAATAGCCTCTTTCAATGTTTCTTGTAGTGCAGGTAGTGTGTTAGAAAATTCCTTCAGCCTCTGTATGTCTGAAAAGGTCTTTATTCCTCCTTCATATCTGAAGGATATCTTTGCTGGATATATTATTCTTGGCTCACAATTTCTCTTTTTCACTATTTTGATTATTTGGTTCCACTCCCTCCTGGCTTGTAGAGTTTCTGCTGAAAAATCTGATGATAATCTAAGGGGCTTTCCATTGTAGGTTACCATCTTTATTTCCCTGGCTGCCTTGAGGGTTCTTTCTTTGTTGTTTATTTTCACAGCTTCAATACAATGTGCCTTGGAGAAGGCCTGTTGGGGTTGAGGTAATTTGGTGTTCTATTTGCTTCTTGGATTCGAGGATCCAGTTCTTTCCACAAGTTTGGGAAGTTCTCATAGACTATTTGTTTGAATATACTGTTGGTTCACTTCTCTCTTTCTTCTCCTTCTGGTATGCGCATTATTCTTATATTGCTTTTTGTAATGGAGTCAGAAATTTCTTGTAGAGTTCTTTCAGTTCTTTTAAGTCTCAGGTTTCTTTCTTCTTCCATCTGTGTCATTTCCAGGTTTCTTTCTTCGATGTCTCTGATTCTTTCCTCCATCTGGTCAACTCTAGTAACTAAGCTAGCTATTTCATTCTTCATTTCTTTTATTGAGGTCTTAATCTTCAGAAATTCTATTTGGTTCTTTTTAAAATTTCAATCTCTTTGGTGTAATGTTGATTTTGTTGTTTGATTGTGTATCTGAGTTCATGAAACTGCCTGTCTGTGTTTTCTTGCATCTCATTGAATTTTTTAAGAACTCCAATCTTGAATTCTCTGTCATTTAAGTCACACATTGCCATATCTTTAAGTTCATTTTTTGGTGACTTTTCATTTTCTTTCTGAGCTGTCTAGTTGCCTTGGTATTCATGGCAATTAATCATTTATTATTTCTCTTCCTAGACATCTACAGAAGTGCGTTCTGCAACAGGTTGATAGAAAGTGGTCTTTCTTTTGTTTTCCAGTAGGTGTCTGTAGAATGTTTCATTTTTTCTCTGACTGCAGCCTTTTATTCTCTCTCACACTGTAGTGTTATGTTTTCTCTACATTATTCCAGCTTCTCACACGATGGGGGGGATTGCCCGGAAGGTGGCTTCTGCTCTGTGAACAGTTCGCCTGGCTGATAGGGCGCTGCCTTCTCGGGAGGATATGGAGAGCTTGTGAAGTTCCAAAGCTCTTCCTGCACCAGATTCAGAGCCCATGTGTTCCTGCAGCTCTTTTTTCTCCAGGGATCTACCCAGATAGGTAAAGACAGGGTCAGGGTGGGTTGTGAGAGGTGGCGCAGAGCCATGGCGGCGGTGACCACCACTATAGCCAGTCGTGCTTCCACAGCTCCATCCTGTTTGCCAGAACTAGTTGGCCTGTGAGTCAGTGTCTTTGGACCACAGTTCTCCGAACTGAAAATGTTCTGATCTTTTGATCTGACACTGCTAATGTTTCACTTCTAGCACTAGGTAGGTGGTGGCAGCGCGAGCTCTGGTCAGGTAGGGAGGGGGTGGCTAGTCTCAGTGCCTAAGTCTTCCATTGTGTGCTCAGCAGTGAGCGCTTAAACCACTGTTTTCAGCCTTCTTCCCTCAGTCTTTTCTCCGAGGTCTCTGCTGTGAGCGTTGGGTTCAGCCGTGTTATATGCTGTCCCCTCAGCCCTGTGGGCCATAAGCAGAGCCTTAGCAGTCTGAGTTCTTCCCTCTCCCGCAGCTGCAGTAGTTGTGGGATGCAGCAAGAAAGAGCTCCTCATATATTTAAATACTACGTTAAAAGCCAGATGTTATTATTATCCCCAATTTAAAAGTGAAGAAGCTGAGACTTGAAGAGGCGAAAGAACCTGGCCAACGCTACCCAACTAGGAAGGACTGGCAGAGCTGGGATTGGAATCTCCTCACTCCTGGTCCAATGGTCTTTTGGATACTCCATGTTACAGAAGCCTGGGTGTGGTAAACTGAATAATAGCCCTCAAGGATATCCACGTTCTAATCCCTGGAACCTGTGAACACGTTTCCTCACATGGCAAAAGGGACTTTGCAGATGTGATTAAGTTAAGGCTCTTGAGATGGGGAGATAATCCTTGATATTCTGGGTGAGCACAATGATACACCCACAAGGGTCCTTATAAGAGGAAGGCGGGAGATCAGAGTGAGCAGTATTAAGGAATATGACGATGACGACAGAAGCAATAGATTGGAGTAATACAAAGAAGGGGTCACAAGCCAAAGATTGCAGGCAGCCTCTAGAAGCTGGAAAAGGCAAGAAAACTGATTCTCCCCTAAAGCCTCCAGAAGAAATCAGGCCTGCTGACACTTTAATGTTAGCTCAGAGAAACTAAGTTCAGATTTCTGATCTTGAGAACTGTAAGATAAATTTGTTTTTTAATGATTTAAAAAATTTTTTCAATTACAGTTGACATCCAATATTATTTTATATTACTTTCAAGTGTACAGTGTACAGTATAGTGGTTAGACATTTATATAATTTAAAAAGTGATCCCCCTGATTATTGTAGTACCCACCTGGCACTGTACATTGTTATTACAATATTATTGACTATATTCTCTATGCTTTACTTTATATCCTTGTGATTATATTATAATTACCATTTTGTACTTCTTAAATTCCTTCACCTTTTTCACCCAGCCCCACAACTGCTCTCCCATCTGACAACCATCAGTTTGTTCTCTGTATCTATGAGTCTGTTTCTCTTTTGTACTTGTTTATTTTGTTCTTTAGATTTCACATATGAGATCATATGGTATTTGACTTTCTCTGTGACTTATTTCACTTAACATAATATCCTCTACGTCCATCCATGTTGTTACAAATAGTGAGTTTCTTTATGACCGAGTAATATTCCATTGTACACATGTACCACATCTTTATGCAATCTTCTATTAATGGACACTTAGGTTGCTTCCATATCTTGGCTATTGCATATGGTGTTGCAATGAACATAGGGGTGCATGTATGTTTTCAAATTAGTGTCTTGGATTTCTTCTGATAAATACCCAGAACTGGAATTGCTGGGTCATAAGGTAGTTCTACTTTTAATTTTTTGAGGAACCTCCAAACTGTTTTCTACCGTTGCTGCACCAATTTGCAATCCTACCAAAAGGGCACGAGGGTTCCTTTTTCTCTATATCCTTGCCAACACTGTTTTTTTTGTTGATTTATTGATAATAGCCATTCTGACAGGTGTGAGGTGATATCACATTGTGGTTTTAATTTGCATTTCTCTGATGATTAGTGACGAGAATCTTTTCATATGTCTAATGACCATCTATGTGTCCTTTTTGGAGAAATTTCTATTCACATCCTCTGCCCATTTTTCAATTTGATTGTTTGTTTTTTTTTGTTTGGTTGGTTTTTTTTGTGTGTTGAGTTGTATGTTGAGTTTGTAAATTTTGGACATTAACCACTTATTAGATATATAATTGGTAAATACCTTCTCCCATTTAGTAAGTTATCTTTTCATTTTGTTGGTGGTTTTCTTTGCTGTACAAAAACTTTGTAGTTTGATGTAGTCCCGTTTGTTTATTTTTTTTCTTTTGTGTCCCTTGCTGAGGACATAGATCATAAAAAAAAAATGTTACTAGGAGCATTGACAGAGTTTCCTGTCTATATTTTATTCTAGGAGTTTTATGGATTTGGGTCTTACATTTAAGGCTTTAATCCATTTGAGTTTATTCTTGTATATGGTATAAGAAGGTGGTCCAGTTTCATTTTTTTCTATGTATCTATCCAGTTTTCCCAGCTGTTTATTGAATAACTGTCTATACCTCACTGTATATTCTTTCTTCCTTTGTCATAGATTAAATGACTATATAAGTGTGGGTTTATTTGTGGGCTTTCTATTCCGTTCTGTTGTTATATGTGTCTGTTTTTTATGCCAGTATCATGTTTTTTTGTTTTTTGTTTTTTTGTTTTTAGTACTATAGCCTTGTAGTATAGTTTGATATCAGGTACTGTGATACCTCCAAATTTGTTCTTTCTCAGTATTGCTGTGGTTTTTTGTGGTCTTTTGTGCTTCCGTATAAAATTTAAGATTATCTATTCTAGTTCTGTGAAAAATGCCATTGGTATTTTCATAGGGTTTCCATTGAATCTATAGATTGCTTTGGGTAGCATGGACATTTTAACAATGTTAATTCATCTTATCCATGAGCATGGTATATGCTTCCATTTATTTGTATCTTCTTCTGTTTCTTTCTTCAATGTCTTTTAGTTTTCTAAGTAGAGGTTCTTTACCTCCTTGGTTAAATTTATTCCAAAGTATTTTATTTTTTGATTCAATTGTAAATGGGACTGTTTCCTTAAATTCTCTTTCTGATAATTAATTATTGGTGTATAAAAACATAACTGATTTCTGAATATTAGTTTTGTATACTGCTACATTACTGAATTCATTTATCAGTTCTAATATTTTTTTGGTGGAATTGTTAGGGTTCCGTATATATAGTATTATGTCATCTGCCAATAATTACAGTTTTACTTCTTCCTTTCAAATTTGTTTATTTCTCTTGTCTGATTGCTGTTGATGAGACTTCTAATACTATGTTGACTAAAAGTAGTGAAAGTGGACACCCTTGTCTTTTTCCTGATCTTAAGGCGACTGCTTTTAGCTTTTCCCAATTGAGTCTGATGTTAGCTGTGTGTTTATCATATCTGGCCTTTATTTTGTTGAGAAACCTTTATTCCCCCTTTACTGAGGGTTTTTTAAAAATCATAAATGGATGCTATATTTTGTCAGATGCTTTTTCTGCATCTATTAGTATGCTCATATGATTTTTATCTTTCATTTTGTTTATGTGGTGTATAACATTAATTGATTTGTGGATATT
Organism: Rhinolophus sinicus; assembly: GCF_057876585.1. Lineage (NCBI taxonomy): Eukaryota > Metazoa > Chordata > Mammalia > Chiroptera > Rhinolophidae > Rhinolophus > Rhinolophus sinicus. The sequence continues at coordinate 92,156,982 of NC_142518.1, forward strand.
GAACCAACCTTGTATACCAGGAATAAATCCCACTTGATCATGATGTATAATCTTTTTAATGTATCGTTACATTTGGTTTGCTAATATTTTGTTGAAGATTTTAGCATATATGTTCATCACGGATATCGGTATATAATTTTCTTTCTTTGTAATGCTTTTGTCTGGTTTTTGAATCAAGGTAATCGTGGCCTTGTAAAATGAGCTTGAGAGCTTTCCTTTCTCTTGAGGGTTTTGGAATAATTTTTGAAGGCTAGGTGTTAATTCTTCTTTGAATGGTAAGATTCACTTGTGAAGCCATTTGGTCCACGGCTTTTATTTGTTGGGAGTTTTTTTGATTACTGATTCAATTTCATTTGTAGTAATTAGTCTGTTAATATTCTCTGTTTCTCCTTGATTCTGTCTTGGAAGTTTGCATGTTTCTAGGAATTTATCCATTTCTTTCACATTGTCCAAGTTTTTTTAAATTAAAGTTTATTGGGGTGACAATGGTTAGTAAAGTTACATAAGTTTCAGGTGTACAATTCTGTAACACATCATCTATATATCATATTGTATGTTCACCACCCAGAGTCAGTTCTCCTTCCACCACCATATATTTGATCCCTCTTACCCTCATCTACCACTCCCTACCCACTTACCCTCTGGTAACCACTGAACTATTGTCTGTGTCTATAAGTTTTTGTTTCTTTATTTGTCTTGTTCTTTTGTTGTTTTCAGTTTTATATCCTACATATCAGTTAAATAATGTGGTTCTCAACTTTTCTTGTCTGACTTATTTCGCTCAGCATAATAATCTCAAGATCCATCCATGTTTCACAAATGGCACTATTTCATTGTCCAATTTGTTGGCGTATAATTATTTGTAGTATTTTCTTATAATCCTTTGTATTTTTGTGGTGTCAGTTTTAAATTCTCTTTTCATTCAGATTTTATTGATCTGGGTCCTCTCTCTTTTTTTCCTGATGACTCTGGTTAAAGGTTTATATTAATTTTGTTTATCTTTTCAACGAAGCAGTTCTTGGTTTCATTGATTTTTAGTATTTTTTTAAGATGATTTTGTTTATGTCTGCTCTGATCTATATTATTTCCTTCCTGCTACTCACTTAGGGTTTGTTTGCTGTTCTTTTCCTAGTTCCTTTACGTGTAGTGTTAGATTATTTGAGAATTTTCTTTTTTCTTGAGGTAGGCCTGTACTGCTATGGATTTTCCTCTTCAGACTGCTATCACTGTGTGCCATAGATTTTGGGTCAGTTTGTTTTCATTTTGATTTTTCTCAAGGCAGATTTTGATTTCTTCTTTGATCTCATTGTTAACCCATTCATTGTTTAGTACCATGTTATTTAACCTCCATGTGTTTGTGTGTTTTCCAGTGTTTTTTTTTTTTTTTTTTTTTTTGTTGTTGTTTGATTTTGTGTGTGTGATTGATTTCTAGTTTCATACCATTGTGGTCAGAAATGATGCTTGATATGATTTTAGTCGTGTCAAATTCATTGAGACTTGTTTTGTGGTCTAACATGTGGTCTATCTTGGAAAATGTTCCATGTGCACTTGAAAAGAATGTATATTCTGCTGCTTTAGGTTGATGTCCTCTAAATATATCAATTAAATCTATCTGGTCTAGTGTGTCATTTAAGGACCCTGTTTCCTTGTGATTTTCTGTCTGGAAGATCTGTCCATTGGTGTCAATAGGGTGTGAAAGTCCCCTACTTTGACTGTTTTACTGTCGATCGCTCCCTTTACATTGGTCAATATTTGCTTTATAAATTTAGATGTCCCTATGTTAGGTGCATAAATGTTTGCAAGGATTACATCCTCCTTTTGGACTGATTCCTTTATCATTATGTTATGTCCTTCTTAAAGTCTATTTTGTCTGGTATAAGTATTGCTACTCCAGTTTTTTTTTTTAAATTTCCATTCGCATGAAATATCTTTTTCCATCCCTTTACTTTTAATCTGTGTGTGTTTTTGATCTGACGTTGGTCTCTTGTAGACAGAATATGCATGGGTCTTATTTTCTTATCCATTCAGCTATCCTATGTCTTTTGACTGGAACATTTACATTTAAAATAATTGTTGATATATATGTAGTTATTGCCATTTTATGAGGTGTGATCAAACAATACAGTGAATGTGTAAATAAAAAAGTTATTACAGTAAAAGACACATTGTCATTAATCCCTTTCAAAATACTCCCCCTCGCTTCGAACTCACTTATCCCATCATTCTTGCCACTTTCTGAAGCATTCTGGAAGTCGTCTTTCATGAGTATCTTTGGTTGCACTATTGTGGCTACCTCTATGTGCTGAATCAATTCAAAACCTTTACCTTTCATGGTAATTTTGAATTTGGGGAAGAGCCAGAAGGCACACATTGCCAGATCCAGTTAATAACATGGATGAGAACACACTGTAATGTTTTTATTTGACAGAAATTGCCTGACCAGAAGTGATGTGTGACGCGGAGCATTTCCATTCACAAAATATAGTGAATGCTGCTGCTGAGTGCCATCCAATGGAAAGGCAGGGATCTTCAATACTGGAAGTGGCACATGGAACCCTAGTAACAGTATGTGACAAGTAACTTGTTCGGTGTAATCAGTAGGGTGTGAGCTACAGTTGAAAGAAGGTGTGTTTTAAAGTGTGCCATAAATCATCCTCCATTATGACAATGCTCCATGTCACACATTGCTTCTGGTATATGACAATTTCTATCAAATAAAAATATTACAGTGTGTATCTTCATCCTCCTTATTCACCAGATCTGGCACCATGCAACTTCTGGCTCTTCCACAAAGTCAAAATGATTCAGGACATTGAGGGAGCTATGACAATGCAACTAAAGATACTCACAAAAGAGGACTTACAGAACTGCTTCAGAAAGTGGCAAGAATGATGGCATAAGTGTGTTTGAAGTGAGGGGGAGGATTTGGAGGGGAATTAATGGCAATGTGTCTTTTACTGTAATATTTTTTTATTTACACATTCACCATATTGTTTGATCACACCTCATATTATTCATATTTTTGATCTCTCTCTTTTTCATCTGAAAGTATTCCCTCTAACATTTCTTGTAATACTGGTTTGGTGGTGATAAACTCCTTTAGCTGTTTCTTGTCTGGGATGCTCGTCATCTGTCTTTCGATTTTAAATGATAACCTTGCTAGGTAGAGTCGTCTTGGTTGTAGATCCTTGCTTTTCATCATTTTGAATATGTTGTATCAAATCCCTTCTGGCCTGCAAACTTTCTGCTGAGAAATAAACTGACAGTCTTATGGGACTTCCCTTGTAAGTAACTAGCTGCCTTTCTCGTGCTGATTTTAGAATTCTTTCTTTGTCTTTAATCTTTGCCATTTTAATTATGATGTGTCTTGGTGTGGGCCTCTGTGGGTTCATATTGTTTGGGACACTCTGTACTTCCTGGACTTGTACTTCCTGGACTTCCTTCACCAGGTTAGGGAAGTTTTCAGTCATTATTATTTGAAATAGGTTCTCATTCCCTTGCTTCTACTTCTGGTAACCCTATAATGCAAATGTTGTTATGCTTGATGTTTTTCCAAGGTCCCTTAAACCATCCTCATTTTTTTTCTTTTTTCTTTTTTGATTGGGTGTTTCTGCTACCCTGTCCTCCAAATCACTGATTTGATTCTTTGCTTTATCTAATCTGCTGTTGATTACTTCTACTGCGTTCTTCGTTTTAGTTATTGTATTCTTCGTTTCTGACTGCTTTGTTTTGTGGTTTCCATGTCCGTTTTTATACTTACTATTTCTTTGTTGAAGATTTCACTATGTTCCTCGAGCATCCTTATAACAAACATTTTGAACTCTGTATCTGTTAGGTTGCTTGCTTCCATTTAGTTTAGTTCTTTTTCTGGAACATTCTCCTGTTCTTTCATTTGGGGCATGTTTCTTTGTTTCCTCATTTTGGCTGTTTCTCTGTTTTTGTTTCTATGCATTAGGTGGATATACCATGTCTCTCAGTCTTGGCTGGGTGGGCTTATGTAGTAGTTGTCCTATGCAGCCCAGTGGCACAGTCTCCCTGATCACCTTCGCCTTGTGCTCCAAGAGTGTCCCTTGTGTGGGTTGTGTGTGCCATCCTGTTGTAGTTGAGCCTTGATTGCTGTTGGCAGTGGGTGGGATTGACCCTCAGGCTGACTGGCTATGAGGATTGACCACACTGGCAGCATATGAGCTGCTATTGGGGTGCTGACCCCTGTGGAGTGCTGAGTTGCCTCAGAGGGTTCTGGTGCCTGCTGAGACTACCCTTTGGGTGTGTTACCTGTAGGGATAATCAGGTGGTACTCTATTGTGGTTTGAAGTTGGCCTCCCGACGTGTTCATTCTAGGACCTTTTGGAGACCAAGGGCAACTGCTGCCTGTGACTTGCCTGGGGCTACCTGATTTGTGCTATAAAGGTATCTGCAGTTGGTCAATGCCTGTGCTGGACCTGGAGGCACATGGGAGAGGCCATGCTCTGAACTGAGGCTAGCTGCCACCTGTACCGGACCTGGGACAGCTCACCTAAAGCCACAGGGCACCTGAGGGTTTGATGCTGCCTGTCAGTGAGGCTCAGTCACTGAAAGAACCTCATGCATTATGTGAGTTGGGTGAGGTGGGATCTCAGGGAGTCACCAGGGTGGGGCTAATGATGTTCACCAGGTTAATGCAGATTCAGGTTTGGCACCTGCACCTAGCCTGGGGTCACTCTGGTAAAGGCTTATTGCACACTGAAGACAGCTGCTGCCTTCCTGGGGCCTGTGGATCCCTGAGAGTTGTCTAAGAAAGATTGCAGCAAGAGCTGGGGCTGATCCCTGGTTGCTGCGTGTTCCTCTTGCAGTGTGTGAACCTAGGCCCGCTACTAGCTGCTAAAGGAGCCTCCTGGGGTGTGCAAGGTAGGGCTGGTTGCCCATGGCCAAAAGTGCCTCCAGTGGTGAGTGAATTTGGTGGGGTATGGTCCCAGGTTGTTACCAGGGTGGAGTGACCAGGGTTCACCAGACCAATGAAGATTCAGATTTGGCCATGTAGGGGGAGGGCTCGACACAAGAATCATGCATGTCCATTAGCAGGCTGCAAAGGAGAAGGGCTCAACACAGGGACAATGGTGTCTGTCACTCCATCCCTCACTATGAAGCTACACAAATCAGTCTCTTCCTGCATTTGTCTGGTGCCTTCCAAATCACAGTCATTCTGCCAGAATCCAGGGTGAGTGCCTGTGAGCCAGTGAGTCTGCATGCAGGCCCTTTAAGTGGATGCCTGGATTTCCAGCAGCTTTGTGTCTCATCTGGATGGATGGAATCCCCACTGTTTTTCACAACTAGATGTTGTAGGAACTGCCCTTCCTAGCACTGGTGCTCCAAGCTAGGGAACCCAGTGTGGGGCTGGGGCCCCTTGCTCCTCAGGTGATCCTCTGCAGTCAAGATACTCCTCCTGATTCTCACCTGTCACATGTGGGTGTGGGGCCAGCCTGTTTTATGTCACCACCCCCTCTACCAGTCTCGAGGTGGCTTCCTCTTTATATCCTTAGTTATAGGACTTCTGTTCAGCTAGTCTTCAAATGGTTCTCCAGGTTGATTGTTCTATAATTTAATTGTAATTTTAATGTGGTCATAGGAGGAGGTACACAGTGTTTACTCCACCATCTTGCCTCCCACCAACCCGAGTTTGTATTGTTTAAGCCCTGAGTTTGTGGTAATTTGTTACAACAGTAATAGGAAATTTATATACTGAGCTAAAGGTTTAATATGAGGAGACAGTTCAAGACCTGGGTCCTGGTTATACTGATGCTTGGCAGTGTCTACTGCCTAAGAGGTATTTAGTTGCAATACTACAAAGGTTCCTACTTAGCTAAGAAAGAGCAGCTTGAAGGCCCAAGGTGCCAAAATGCCAATGACCAAGAAGCTCTGCAGAGGACAGGCACTCTTCAGGGAGAAAACAATCATTTGAAAGGCTTCTCCTGTCTAGCTATGTAAATAGGAAGGACCTCTAAAAGGAAAGATCCTTCTAGGCATGTCTGGGTTGCTGTGATTGTGTTGCATCTTAGCTGTGCCTTCATGCTGGCCAGAGGAGCATGGTGAGTATGAAAACCTGTTTGTTTGCCACTCAGGGCTCAGACCCTTCTTGCTCCTTTTATTTATTTATATTCTTGGGCTCATACATTGAAATACTTCCCTCCTCTGCAGAGTAGGAGTTAGGTAATGAGGCACACACATTTTTGGTTCATTCCTATGGCTTGTGGAATAGGGTAGAGTAGGGGTAGAAAATATGTATTCAGTTAATACTTTTTGCTCTTTTCATTGAAAGCTTTTCTTGAAGGCTATTATTCAAGAAATATTGCACTCAAGGGGTCATTCTAGCATGAATTTTATATTGCAGTCTTCCAACTCTCAGACAACCATTTCCAACTTTTTCCTGCAGAACTTGGGGTGAGATTTGCGGGTTGCAACACTTGTTGGGGGTATTTAGAACTTGAGAAGAATATTATTGTTAATATTAATAATACCTTTTATCACAGAAACTTTACATACACGGTATCATTTAATCCTCACAACATCACTGGAAGGTGATATAAACCATGCATAAAGAAGTTAATTGAATCCAATTAAATTGCCCAAGGTTTTAGTTAGCAAATGGTGGAACTGGGATTTGAAAACAGATTTCCCAAGCCTCAGTCTATATTCTTCTAACTTGCCACCTAGTCTCTCCAGAAGGTAAGTTGCTGACCAGAGATAGAATGAAAGATGTGTGGCATCATCCTGCAGCTTTGGAAATCTGTATCCAGTATCACAGGGATGCCAGCCCCCACCACGCACAAGAAAAATGCCAACAACCAACATGCAACGTCATTGTGACTCGAGCCAGGATAAGCTTGCCCTGTGCTTCATCTCTGAGGACTTTGTTTGCCCCCCAGCCTGTCTCTTGGATCATCCATTTGCTCTAGTCTTTATAATTACTATGTGTCTCAGTTATCTGGCTTCTCTGCTCCATGGCCCACCGACTCCTTTCCCTAATCTGCAGAGTGTCTCCTACTCCCTGGATCCATGTTTACCTGGCACTACTGCTAACTGGCTTCTTCATCTTGGTCTTAGTATATCATCCTATGATCTGTGTCAGCAACAGAACACCCCAGAAAAAGTCTGATTCAGAACAGTAAAAATGACTGAGAGGAGGGTAAAAGCTGAACATGCAAGGAATCTTTTGGAGAATAGGGGATGGGGCACTAATCATTGGTCTACTGAATGCCTACTCTATTTACCTGCTTAGATGCAATTGTGATGACCAGGTTGGAACTCCTGCTCTAGGAACTCCTGCTCTCCTATCATCCCTCAAAAATGCTTTTCCATTCAGCTCCAGTTAGATCAGCCCAGCTCTAACCCCTTATCACACTTGGTCTGATTTTCCCATTCAGTTCAGTTCAGCACACATGCTCCTTAGGCCTGCATGCCAACGGGGACTTCACATTATGAATTTAGAGTAAATGTGATTTGAGATGACCACTCCACTTGGACCAGCCATATACTCTGAGAAATTTCTTCTCTATTCTGCCCCTTTCTTCCCTGGAACTGGATTCTACTTTTTAATTCAGCTTATCAAAAACTTTGGCAGCTTCTGAAATTTGTGCTGCTTAACGTATGGAAAGCTGCAGCTTTGGCCTGGGCAGTGGAGGAAGGGTGAACAATGGCAGCCAGGTCATAAGAAGATATCTGTTTTGTGTCTTCTAGAAGGCATATTTACTCCTGGAAGCAACTTGGCCTCTTCCTCCTCAACAGTTTGGGATTCTTCGTCTAGCTCCTCAAGATTCTACCTAAATGTCAGATTGCTGGGAGCAAGCAGCTGTGCAAAGCCTGGAGGGAGCCTATGGGGGTATGGTCGTGCTTCCAATTCATCAATATCTAACTCATGTAACTCATGCCAGTTCTCCTGCAACATCTTCCTACTAAGATTTGCAAATTGCTCTCAATTATCTGTGGATGACAGTAATCACAGATAACACTTAGGTACACTAAGACAGTGGTCCTTAACTATTGTTTCTGAACCATGGAACCTTTTTAGAATCTGATTAAGCCATGGACGTCCTAAAAAATGTACATGTTCATTTACATACACATTGTGAATTCAGGTTAATATCCTTGGAAGAGAGGATAAGATCCTCATTTCTTATTCCCTTTATTTCTCCAGGCAACCTACAATCAAGGAACAGATTTTTTAACAAATACTCATACATTTAATTAGCTTTCTTCAACTCAAGGAATATGTGGTCCATATCCACCCTTTTAAGCTTCCATTTTGCTTCCATCATTTAGCATTATTCGTAAGTCTCCAATGTGGGGGCAGGTAAGTACAGGATGGAACACTCATTAGATTTATGGGTCCTCTTGAGTCCACTATTCTGATGATGACATTGTTTGGAATCAATTGAAATAAATGGGTGAAAACACTGAAAAATTAAAGCTGCTTCTACCAAGAGCACATTTCTGCAATGTTTGAGAATGTTGATCACCTTGCGCTCTCTTCTTGAATACTACTTTCTCTTGCAGCTTCATCTTCATCTGTCATACTCCTTGGTCTCATTTGCTAGCTCCTCAGGCACGTTGACTCAACAGTATTCCAACTGAATTTGTCAGTTTTCTCCCACACCTGTCTTCCTCCCTGCCTTTCTTACCTTGGCAAAGAGTGTCACTACTTAACTAGTCTCTCAAACCAGAAACCTAAGCATCATCCGCATGTTTCCTCATTACCCACATCTACTTTAGTCAACATGTGCCACTGAAATCTGTTGACTTTGTTCTTGCCCATCATAGCCAACTGGTCTCCCAACATGAAGACTTGTTTGCCTTCAATCCATCCTTCATACTGGTTCCAAGGTGATCTAAAATAAAATGACCATTGCATTTCCCAGGGCCAAGGGAGCATACGAGTTATGACAATTCAGTTCATGAACTTGTTGCAATGGTGTTGCTAACCTTTTTTAACATCAGAGGGATTATTCATTATGAATTTGTACCAACTGGAAAAACAGTTAACCCAATTTGCTATTTGGAAGTGCTGAAAAGGCTACATGAAAAAGTTAGACGACCTGAACTTTTCACCAGCAATTCATGGCTCTTGCATCACGACAATGCACCAGCTCACATGACGCTGTCTGTGAGGGAGTTTTTAGCCAGTAAACAAATCACTGTATTGGAACACCCTCCCTCCTCCCCTGATCTCCCGATGACTTCTTTCTTTACCCAAAGATAAAGGCAATATTGAAAGGAAGACATTTTGATGACATTCAGGACTTCAAGGGTAATATGATGAGAGCTCTGATGGCCGTTCCAGAAAAAGTTCCAAAACTGCTTTGAAGGGTGGACGAGGCGCTGGTGTCAGTCCATAGCTTCCCAAGGGGAGTATTTTAAATCCTGGGTCTACAATTTACTAGCTGTGTGACCATAGTGATATTAAGCAATGAGGTATGTAGCACTTTTTCTAGGATGAGTTCACGAGCTTAATTGTCTGGCCTCATACTCAGATTGTCTTTTTTCCCCCACATATATGTTTTCCTTTGAGATCAAGCATGTTCACCTTTGCATTCTCAGTACCTGTTGCAGTATCTGCAAATATCAGTTCTTCAACAAAACTGGCCACCTTGTTGGTTGGCCAAATGACTGAATGACTGAGCCATATGATCACTTCTCATTGCCTACAGGCTGGAATCTGAACTTCTTTGCTTCATCTATAAAGCCCTTCACAAAATGGCCTGAACTCTTCCATCTTCATGGGGTGCCCTACCCCTCCTATCCCCTGGTCATGCCATACACTTTTCACATTTTAATGCTCCTCTTGTCTCTGGAGGTTCTTCTGCTGGTTCCTCTGCTCGAAATGTTCTCTCTGCATGGCACCCATCCGCTGTCTTTCATCTACATGTGACTGCCTTCAAGACCCAAATAAACTGTCACCTGCCTCTCTGTAGCTTTCCCTGACAATCTGCTTTCTACCCCCAATCTCTCTGACCCACAGTAGTCAGAATTAAACAATTCTTCATCTGGTTTCAATAGTATTTCACTCATAGCTTCATTATGACATCCCTTTGTGTCACATTTATTCATATATGTAACTATCTGGCAATATTGTGAGCTGGTCCATGGCAGGGACTAAGTATTATGGTCGTGTTTACTGCAGTATCTCCAGCATCTAGCCCAGTACCTGAGCACTCACAAACACAAGATATGCCTTTATGTTGGTGTCATGTGTGTTCTTACGTATGTTTTAAATATATTTTTAGCTTAAAAAAATCCTAGCATGGAACACCACCTCCTTTGCTATCACCCTGAGACAAACCACCATCATCTCTTGCCTGAATTATTGCATAGCTTCCTAACTAGACTTCCTGCTTCTACACTAGTCACCCCCAGCCCACTCTCCCCCTGCCCATCCCAATCTGCTGCCAAGGCGATCCTGCTAAAATGTAAGTCAGACTAAAATCCTTTGGTGGCTTCTCACCTCACATTGAGTAAAATCCAAAGTTACTACACAACATGGCCCTGTCTGATCTGCTCCCATCACCCCCACTTGCCCTGTGCATGGTGCCTAAGGATGCAGACTTTGGAGGCACACTACCTGGATTCAAATCCTGGCTCTACCATTTACTAGCTGTGTGATTTAGGACAAGTGAATTAATCTCTGTGTACCTCAGTTTACTCATCTGCAAAATGGAGATATCTACCTAATTGTTGTGCGAAGTAAATGAATTAATGTGTGTAAAGTACCTAGAACAGTGTCTGATACATGGTGGGTACTAAATCAGATTTTGTTAAATAAACAAAAATCTCCTGTCCTTATCCCCCTTGCCTGCTCCTCTCCAGCCACTCTGGCCTCCTTGTTGCTTCTCAAACACACCTCTGTCTCACAGGGCCTTTGTACTTACTGTTCCCTCTGCACAGTCTGGCACAGTCTTCTCCCAGATAACCCCATAGCTTGCTTTCCATCTTCTTGCAGGTCTCTGCCTCCATGTTACTTAATCAGGGAGGCCTTCTTTGCCCAATAAACCTTTGTAAAATAGCAACACTCTGCCACTCTGTGTCCTCTTACCCTGCTTTATTTCTCCTTCACAGCACTTATCAACATTGGATATATGTTTACATGTTTATTTTCTTTTCCCCAACAAGAATGTAAACTCCATGAGGACAGAAACTCTGCTTGCCTTGTTTACTGTTACAACCCCAGCACCTAGAACAGTGTATAGCATATAATAGTTGCTCAATAGATATTTGTTAAATGAATGCATAAAAGAAAAAAATGAGAAAATAAAGGTCATGATTTCTCTACCAAGATAATATGGCAATAAAAATGTAAGTGATATCTGGATAAAGGTAAGAAAATTCTAACAGTATAGAAAGGAAAAAAAGGGAAAAGAAAAGCCTCTCTCCCCCTATACTCATCTGTTTCCCTAAAGGTAACCATAGGTGTGTGTATTTTCAATTTCATTAACCAATAAGTATATTGGTTGATTGCTATGTGTGCAGGAAAATGTTTGAAGTCTGAAGTTCTGAGGGCTTAAAAATGCAGAGCCTTTACCATCTAGGATATCATAGTCTTTCTTGGGGGAGAAAATAAAGGAGTTGTGACATGCTGCAGAATTCAGAAGTGGGAACCATCACTGAGGGCTGGTGATGTCAGAAAAGTTTTACTGCATGAGAGATGCCTTTATGGGATTTTGGAGCTTGGGCAGGTTTCATTCAGAGAGGAGAGTGGCCTAGCGGTATGGGGTTCTCTCAGCACAGGTGTCTAGGTTAAATAATGAAAGGGGCCCTCGAAGGAGTGAATAGAAGTGTAGTCTGGCTGAAGGTGGGGAGTAGTGGAAAGAGCTAGGAGGCATGCGATAATGTCTCAGAACCGAACTGTGACTGGACAAGATGCATTGTATAGACACCACAATCGCATAATTATTAGGACCTGGGGATTGGATAGACATTTTTGGGTGAGGACTAGGAAAGACTGAAATATGACATCCCTGTTTTTGAACTTGGGTAACCAGGAAAATGGTGATAACATTGCCTGAAATAGGGAAGTCAGGGGGGAAAGCTGTTTTGGGATGTGGTGTGCTGGTGGGAAGTGGAGAGATGGATTTGGCTAGATATGTTGTTCAGCCTTTCCTTGAATGTGGGGATTGCCTTTGGCTTCCTTAGCATTGCCTGCAGAACCCGAGCTCTGCATATTGGTGATCACTAATAGACACCTTGGATGGCAAACACTGGTCCTCCTTTCAGTCATTAAGTTCAGAGGGCCCTCTGGACCCCTATCCCCTTTCCACTCAGATTTATGAAAATCTATAGGCATCATCTTACCTATCAATTCCTACCAATTACAAGTTTATCCATTGAGATGTCCCAAATTGGGACAGTTTTCAGCTCTCCTAGCTTCAGAAAATCTCTGCTGAACCCACCATCTGTATAGTAGCAGCCTTCTCATGTTCTCAACCTAAATATTCCTTCCTTTTGATTGGTCTTACTCTCCTCTTTTGCTTCAGCTTCCTTTTGAACTCTAATGGTCAAGGCCCAGGTGTAGCCTCAATTTTGGCATTTCACAGTGGCCTGAAGAATCCAACCAGATAATGCTGCATGTTAGTTTACCACTTCACGGTGGCTACTTCAACCCTACAACTAAGCAACCTAAGATTCCTGGGAGCAGATAAAACCCATATGCAACCTGTCACTATTAAGTTTTCATTGCCAAGATAATTCTACAAAGTTAATGAATAGCTGGGTTAGAGTGGAGGAGGGGCAGAGAATGAATGAAGAGAAACTGTCCTTGGGTGGACAGCCTCTGTTCTGCTTCTTGGCAGGACTTGTGTACATGGTGAGCCATTGAGGATACAGTTGTCATCATCACCATCATCAGAGTGCTTTTATGAAGGGCCTAAAGCTAGGTCTGCACAGAGAACTACTCTGGACCTTCATTTTTAGACCATGCATGGTCTGAGACCAGATATTGATGTGGACACATGCAAGATGGATTCAAATCTTCAATATGGCTTAAAGCGCACATTATATGCCACCGTCTCTTCTATGCGTTCCTGATTATTTCTGGGGTAACATCTATCAAGGTAATGCATCTTGTCTCTTCAAGGATATTATTAGCTCCTTGAGGGCAAAGAGCCCAACCTTACACTCCTGTCTACAGACTTGCTGTACCAGACTAATAGATGCTCAGTAAGGCTCATTAAATCAACCAGATCTGATGGGTAGAGGAAGAGAACCTTTCAAGCTGATTAACTCCTTTAAACCTCAGTTTCTCGCTCTATAAAATGGGGATGGTAACTATAGATTTTATGGGGTTTTGTGAGGATGGAGGGCCAATACATGCAAATTGCTTAGCACATAACCTAGCATTACCTGCTCAATTGTTAGGTATCTATTTAACAATATTAATTTCTGCTTCCTGCCTAAGGAGAGAGATGATGGAAATGGGTGAGTGTAGCAGCTTTCACACAAATCTGGGTATGCCATTAAGCCCATGGTGGCCGACTGGTCAGTTGCCTATGCATTGGAATTTGAGGGACAAAAAAGATTTACCCTCTCACAAGTATTCTTCACTTTTCTGCCATTAACTCCTGAACAGGGATGCTGTGTGTGTGTGTGCGCGAGAGAGCGAGAGCGAGAGAGCGAGAGAGCAAGAGGGCGCGAGCGCGAGCGAGCGCGCGCGAGTGGCTGGGAGTGTGGGAGTGAAGGCCGAGTGGGTGTTTGCACTGGGAGCTAAGGCTGGAGCTAAAGTTGCCATATCAGGCACCATTTTCAGTCTTTATTCAGTAAACATTTATAGCTAACCCAGTCAATACCAGGCGTCGTCCAGGAGCTGGGGGTCTTGCAGTTGACCAGGCTCTCACCCTTGCCCGATTTCACAAAGGGAGGAAGCAAAGTACCAATGAAAGAGCCTCTGGAAAAGCGAACCCACTCAAGAATAAAACCGCTTTTGCTGGAGTTGGTGCGCAGGCGCCTTGCCCCTGTGCGGCCGAGCTCTTCCGGCGCGGCTTGAGCTCCGCCTAGTCCAGTGGGCGCGCACAACGCCGGCGCCGTACATGCGCAGTGCAGCCTCGCCCGGAAGTCCGTTGCGTCAGTGCTGAGCGCGAACCTGTGGAGATGAAGTAAGTAAGGCCTCAGGTTCTCTCCAAGGAGGGGGAACGGTTGGGGCCGGGCCCTCACGGTTGTCCCACTGGGGCTGGGGTGGTCTACCCGGCGGAGGTACGGGAGTGGCTCAGAGACTAGAAAACCAGTCCCCTAGTTTTGCTCTCTCTTACCCCAGGCCAGGCCGCATTTACTTGTCCGTTTTTCCGCCCCCTGTGCAGCCCTTTAACTAAAGTGAAGCTGATCAATGAGCTGAATGAGCGTGAGGTCCAGCTTGGTGTGGCGGATAACGTGTCCTGGCACTCCGAGTACAAAGACAGCGCCTGGATCTTCCTTGGTGAGATTCACATCTTTCTTCCGCAGTGCTCCTCATTCTTTCCTGGCCTGCTTCCTATTATTTGAGCGTTTCCGCCATTTATTCCTCCCGACATTCATCACCCACTTTATTTCTTTCTGCTGTCTGCCCATAAATCAGCTTTCCATATCTCTTTTCTCCTCCATGTCTGGTTTGCTCTCCCTGCCAAATCAGTGCTTTGATAGTTACTGACATTGACATTACTAAGGATCTTGCCACTTTGTTTCTCAGACTATTGTTATTTTATAGTTTTTAAAAATTTTCAATTACAGTTGCCATACAATATTATATTAGTTTTAGGTGTACAATGTAGTGATTGGACTTACGAAGTGATCACCCCGATAAGTCTAGTACCCTCTGACACCATACATAGTTATTACAACATTGTCTATATTCCATATGCTGTATTTTACATCTTTGTGACTGTTTTTATAACTGGCAATTTGTACATATTAATCCCTTACACTTTTTAACCCATCGCCCCCCCACATCTGGCAGCCATCAAAATGTTCTCTGTATAGGAGTCTGTTTCTGTTTCATTTGTCCATTTATTTTTTTTGATTCCAAATATAAATGAAATCATATGGATTTGTCTTTCTCTGTCTCAGACCATTATTATTCTCTTTCCCCCATTATATAGCTGGGGAAACTGAGGCACTGAGAAATTAATGGACTTCTTAAGGTCACACAGCTAGCAAGTAGAACAGCCAGAACTATGGGATTCTAGAACTCATGGTCTTAGCCACTATCCCATATTAATGCTAACTCCTCCCTATCCCAATCCCTTTCCTTCAGAATTCATTTTCCTCATCTGATTAGCTCCTGCTTTCTGTCCATTGCCATAGTACCATCTCTATATTCACTTTGTGTTACATCTAGTAATTTGACAGTTCAAAGAGGTTATTGCATCAGACTTCGTGCTAAGCACTTTATAGTCATTGCTTTATTTAATTCTTATAGCAGTTCTGTGAGGTTAGTAATAATATCCCCATTTCACAGGTGAGGAAGGAAACATTTGCAGGGGAATTTATTTCTTATGAAATACTTAACAGTTGTCTTTATAATCCTTAGTCTGTGTGAGTGGGGTTAATATTTGCATATTTAAACTAATTTTGGATCTTAGCTGTGAATTTGTGGGTAAAGAGCAGATGAGTTCAAGATATGTTTGTGGAAGCAGAGTTTTGTGCTGGAAACAATCTGCTTTGTCCATAAGAGTTTAGATATGAGAGGGATTGATTAGTTTGGTTAGTGGTAATCCTGACCTTTCCACTCAAAGTTAGTCACTCCTTTTTCTGTATTACTGCTGTATATGTGCTTCTGCCATTGCATCAGACTGTGAGTTCTCTGAGGGCAGGCCCTGTGGCATACTCTTCTTTGCACCCCCAGTGCCTAACTTAGCACATGATATATAATAGACACTTGGTAAATGTTTGTTGAACTGAAATGTGCTTTTCTCTTCTAGGAGGTCTTCCTTATGAACTGACTGAAGGGGACATCATCTGTGTGTTCTCACAGTAAGTCCGCTTTCCTTTTCTGCCTTCTGCGTCATGAGAGTAGTTTGCTTCTATAATGCATTTTGTGGCATCACAAAACGATTTATTTCTAGGCTGACTGGCCTACCTGCATGGGGAGGACTGGAGCTCCTGCTATAGTCTAGGTCATTCCCAGGACATGGTTCTGGAACGCTCCCAGTGTGAACAATCCTAGAAGTTGGATGATTTAGGAGCTGTCTTGGGGATTCTGGTCTATTTTTATTGTTTTTTCAGTGGGGCTTGTTAAGTGTTTGCCTACACTGGCATAGACTGGAACTCCTAGGAAGGTACTGCTCGTATGTTGGCCCATCTTCTCAGACTCCTACAAGCTGGGGATAACTCATGAACACAGGGCCTTTCTGAGCCCACACCTGTGTGGCCTTGTAGAATTAGGGCAAAGCACAAAGGAATTGGTGAAAAAAACAAAAGTTTGCTTTCTTTGCTTCTGAAGAGTATAAGGTTGGTGAACAGAGCCAGTCATTTTACCCAGAGAGTGAGAATCACAGGCTGATGAGGAATAAGGATGAATAGGAGAACCTTATATTCTTCATTCTATGAGATTATGCAAGCAACACTGGATGGGGGAGGGTCTTGGCAGCTCACACTGGTAGCGGTAGCTGGTGGGCACAATCCCAGAGCTACACAAAGTGGTTAGACAGTCTATAGGGCCAGAGGACCTTGGCAGTGCACAGGAGCAGAAGGCAGTAGCCTCTGGGTTGTGTAGCCCTCAGGCAGAGGACTGTTACTGAGAAGTTGGAGAGCAGGTACAGGCAGAGGTCCATGGCAAACAGGGTTTAGCAAGCAAACACAGCCAGCACACCCTGGCAGAGGCATTGCCATGGCAGATGATGATTGGGGTCATCCCATAGGCAGAGGGCCCTGGCTGAGTTGTTGGGCAGCATATAGGGCAGAAGGCCCTGGGAAAGAAATTGGGCAATACATGTCAGAGGGCCGTGGTGGAGGGCCTGGGCAGACCACACTGGTAGAGGGCCCTCCCAGGGACAGAGGCTGCTTCCTCCAACTTTTGGTATTCGGGAAGTTCACAGCAGGTGCAGCCTATAATTTCTACCCCTTCATAGAACCTCTGCTCGCTCCAGCCTGACATCTAGGAGCTGTTTTTGTCTTATTTGCATTGAGTGATGATCAGCTAGTGTGTGTTTATTCTAATTCTCTACTGTGGATACACACATTGCTCTCCATGAAGATTGCCTTAGCCACTGATAACTGGCTTTCAAAAATATTTTGTTTTCTGATTATCAAGGTAATGTAGTCATTAGATAACATTTGGTGAAAAGGTATAAAGAAGACAGTGGAATGTACTTCATGGAAAAACTTAGCAGTTTGGTGTACTTACCATCTTTTTAAAAAATGTTGGGCATTTCCAATATTTTGCTGTTATAAATTATACTGTGATGTACATTGTGGTATCTACATCTTTGTATGCATTCCTGATGGTTTCCTTGGTGAAATTACTGTATCAATATGTTAGCATTTTTAAGATTTTTTTTTATTATAAACATTGCGAAATTGCTGTCTGAAAAGGTTGTATCAATTTCCACTGTCACTAGAATGCCCATTTTTTCTGAATCCTAATGCAATGGTTAGTTTTAAAAATATTTGGCATATAGCTTCTTGTTATTATTTTGCTTTGCCTTTATTTCCTCATCAGTGACGTAGAACATCTTTTCATAGATTTACAGGCCATTACTATTTCTTTTTCTTTGTCACTTGTCTATTCATGTCCTTTGCCTGTTTTTTTTTTTTCATTTGGTGTGTTCCTCATTTTCTGATTAATTTTACAAGAGGTCTTCATGTATTAAGGATATTAACTCTTTGTTATAACACTGTCATGTATTGTATTATATAGACTTATTGTTTTAAAAGTTGATGTGTTATACTATGTTGCCATCATCATTATTTCTTGATGTTCAAATTGTTCCAATTTGGTCTGCAGGATCCCTTCAAGCCATCTCCTATATTCTTTTTTTCGGTAACTTATTTTTAAATAATTTCAGGCCTAAAACTGAAAAGTTATAAAAGAGTATAAAGAATACCTTTATTTCACTCAAAGTCCCCAGATGTTAACATTTTGCCACCTTTGCTTTATTATTTCTCTCCATGTATACATATTATTTTTTTCTGAACCATTTGAGAGTCAGAGTTAGTTGCAAACATGATGCCTGTTTATCCCTTAATTCTTCAATGTGTATTTCCCCCCAAAACAAGGACATTATCTTGTTTAATCTCAGTATAGTGATCAAATTCAGGAAATCAACACTGATACAATGTTATTATCTAATCTATAGGCTTTATTCAACTTCACCAGTTGTCCTGGTGATGTCCTTTAGAGCAAAAGGAAAAAAATAGCTTTCTGATCCTTAATCTGTGATGTAAATTGCAAATACTACTTTCTCCTAGTTTGTCATTTGTTTTTTGACTTTGCTTATTGTGATTTTTATGCTATGCAAAGTTATTTTTTAAATTTTTATGCATGTATTCATATGTTCAAATTATCTTATGGTAAAATGGACTTCTTAGGGGGTGTACGGTCCTATGAGTTTTAGTACATGTATAGATTTGTGTAATCACCCCCACAATTAGGATGAAGAACAATTCCATCACCCTCAAAACTCCCTCATGCTGTTGCTTTATACGTAGTCTCTCCCTCTAGTACTTTATGTGTTCAAATTTATCAGTCTTTTTTTCATTGCTTCTAGATTTTGAGTCAAAATTAGAAAATATTTCTTCCCACCCACCCATCTGTGTTCTCTTCTAGTACTTATATGGTTTCAATTTTATGCATTGACATCTCTGATCCATTTAGAGTTATTCTCATGTATAGTGTGAGATATACATCCAATTTCATGGTTTTTTTTTTCCAAATGGCTATCTAGTTGTCCCAACAACACTTATCAAAAAAATTCATATTTTCCCCAGCAAATTGGGATGTCACCCTTATCCTATATTGATTTTTCCATATATACTTAAGTCCCTTTCTTGGCTTTCTATTCTGTTTTATTGTTCTATCTGTCTCTTCATGTGCCAGTACCGCACTAAGTAATCATAGAAGCTTTTCAGTGTGTTTAATATCTGGGAGAATTACTCCTCCCCATTGTTCTTCTTAAAAGTTTTCCTAGCTATTCTGTTAATTTTTCCACAAGAACTTTAAAATCAACTTACCCAGCTCCAGGGGGTGGGAACCCACACAACTTGTATATTTAATTGAGATTACATTAAATTTAAATATTAACTTGGGGGACGATTTTGATAGCTTTATGATGTTGAATCATCCTATCCAACAACCAAGGGATGTCTTTATATTTGTTCAAATCTATGTTTGTGTCTTTCAGGAGTTTTAAAAAGTTTTATTTATATAGGTTTTACACATTACTTGTTAAGTTTATTTCTAAGTTTTATCTTTCTGCTATTATAAATGGGATTCCTTTTCATTATATCTTCTAAATGATTATTGTTTGTATGTAAGAGGGTGATTTATTTTGGTTAACTGTAAGTCCTGTCATCTTACTGAATTGTTGTACTGTTTGTTTCTATCATTGTTTATCATTGATTCTCTTGGGTTTTCTATATATACTACCATTATGATCTTCAAACAGAGATAGTTTTACTTCTTTTTTCATTTCTTGTATTTGTTTTCTCCTAATTGCATTGGCCAATACCTACAGTACTAAATAGTGTTAAATTGTTCCTGATCTTAGTTTAATTGTCTCTAGTATTTTCTGTTAAGTAAGATTCTAGATTTTGGGCCAAGGTGTATGTATGTGATTATGTTATAATATATTTATCGATTGCAGTTTTATTTTTATGATTTTATTTTGAAATGTATGACACTAACTTATGTGGAATTTATCTTTAGATAAGGAGTGATGTAGAATTCTTTCTATTTTCTATTTAATTTCTGTTTTTATCTTTATTAATACTCATCTGCTTGTCTTATATTTGCTTTCTTTTATGTTCATTCTTCCTTTTTTAACAGTAAAATTCTTTAAGGTTACAGATTTTCCTGAGTATAGTTTTAGACACATCCCATAAGTTTTGGTATATATTCTCATTTCTGTAATTTTCTAAATAGTCTACCATTGACTTTATTTCATTTTCTCTTTCATTCAGTTGTTATTCATGAGAGCAGGTTTCCAGTTCTAGTTAGTAGGGTGTTTTTTGTTTAAAATATATTTCCAGCTTTACAACACTGTGATTGGAGAACCAGGTCTGTTCTACTTTTGGAAGTTATCGAAGTTTACTTTGAGACCTGTTCTGTAGTTGATTTTAATGTATGTTTCATGGATTCTTGAGAAGAAATTATCATCTTTTTATAAGATTCAGCTATATCTCTGTATCTACTAGTCTGACATTAATTATTAACAGTATAGTTGTTATAGTATTAATTATGTTTATTTGTATTTATATTACATAATTATATATCAATTATAGTAATTCCTCTGACCTTATTTTTGTCAACTTTGTGTTATAAATTTAAAGTGGTGGGTTAAAATCTCTCATAATTTTAGTAGGTTTTTAATTAATTGTTTTGATTTGTTAATTTATGCATAAAGTTTAACACCTTTGTTATGTATTAGGACCTTTTTTGTGGGACCTTGAATTCATCTTTGATCTTAACACATTGCGTATGGCGGGGTTTAAATCCCTCGTGAAGATTCTCGTGATCCGTATGCAACGTGTTAATATTACCACTCATTTTTAAATTGAATGTTCCTCCTATATCCTTGTCTAACTTTTTATTTTTAACCTTTCTATGTCATCTTGTTCTAGATGTGTCTCCTGTGCAGCTTGTATTATTTGAATTTTGTTTTTTTATCCAATCTGAAAGTTTTTGCATTTTAAATCAGTAATGTCTTTATTCTTTTATAAAATAAATAGATATGGGGAGATTGTTAACATTAATCTGGTACGGGACAAGAAAACTGGAAAATCCAAAGGATTCTGTTTTCTCTGCTATGAAGACCAGAGGAGCACAATTCTGGCCGTTGACAATTTTAATGGGATCAAGGTGAGTGTGTTTACTAAGCAGTACTTGGCTGGACTTTTATCATGTAGGGGTTTGGTTTCATTCCCCACCCGATCTCTACAGGCTCAAGGACAGCACTGGTCATCTGGGTGTGGTGTGAGTATTGGAGAGGTGTGGGGACATACTGACCAGCAAATGATCCCAGGCAATAATTCCATTGGCTCATGACCCTCCCATCTTATTCTTTTTTTCCATCTCTTAACAACTCTCTCTCCAGGAGCCTAGGTGCCATGCCCACCTCACCCCCCACCCCAACAGACCTCTATATCTCACTTTTTTTTTCCTCACACTCCACTCTCATTTCTGGTGTATTGGAGAACAAAGAAACTAGCATGCTGTCCTATGTCAGGGGATTTGGGGCTCTGTCATAGCTTCATGACCAAGGACATAGCTGTCTATGTCTGTCATATGTCTCCACTGACTTAGCAATACTGGTTCCTAGAAATTCTCTAGTTAAAATCTGATGACCAATTCTACAAAAGTAAATCATACTGAAGTTTACTCTGTTCCCTCTCACCCCTACCCTTGTAAGTGAGACATTGGGCTGAGGAAAGGGGAGGGGGCAAGTCAGGTTTATCAGTGCGCCACATAGTCCCTGCACCCATTTAGGAAAAGCATTGTCACAGGTTGAGGGGTGACTCTTGACTTGTTTAGTTTGTCACTGATTGAATCAGTATGGAACAGTTGGATACTGTAGGACAGAGTGGAACAAGGTTCTAGGTTTGGTTTTTAAGAGAGCCAGCAGTCAAAGGGAGTCACCATAAAAGGAAGGTTTTCAAAGATACTTGGAAATGGGAAATAGGATAGACGACAGAAGCTGCTTAGGCTTAAAGGTAAGAATAAAAATCTACTCTTGCACTAGAACTATAAAAGCCAGACTTTTCATATTTCAGATGGCTTTGCCTATATAATAAGTTTGCATCTACCTGAATGTTTTTGTTTTAAGTGAGGGGTAAATGTTTTGTTGCTCACCTAGAGAGTTGTGATTTGCAGTGAAAGTATCACTGTGAGCCAGTTGTTTCGGTGCGGGGGGGGGGGGGGCGTAAAGTGAGGTGTGAGGGCTTAAGAAAAAAGACAGTGGTCTTTTCAGGACTGGATGGAGTAACCCGGTGATTGAATATAGCTAGGAAAAGAACAAAACAAAACAAGACAGCGGTCTTTCTAGTTTCCTTCCCCCCTTGTACCTATTGGTCTGCCTTGGCCTCATCCTAATTGCTGTGTCAAGGAGGCAACATTGAGCTCAATTTCAGGAATTCCTTCTAGCTGCCAGGCTTTGTCAGTGTGTTTCACTGTAAATTAATGTTACGTATTGAGGGTAATTCACTGTGCATCTAAATTATCACAGTTTTCCCTGCTGCTTGTGGGCAGAACTTCCCAGCCCTTTTCACTTCATAGCACAGGTAGAACATGAAGATATTTGTATGGCACACTGGGTAAGCTGAGGAGGCTGCCCAGTACAACTGCCCTGGGGACTCTAGTTGCCCCAGGCCCCACCTGGCTGCCCTGAGGGCTGAGCAAGTTAATATCTAGGTATATGTGCTATGACACACCAGTTGGGCAGGTCTGTTTTAGGGATTTTCCCAGAAACAGAATTAGAGGGGAGATAATGGGTGTAGTTCAAACCATGGCACTGCCCAGCTGGATTCAAATAGTTTTATAAGAGGGCTGTCTTTGCTGAAATATTGTTTATCTCTCTTAGATCAAAGGAAGAACTATCCGAGTGGATCATGTGTCTAACTATCGGGCTCCAAAAGACTCAGAAGAAATGGATGATGTGACCAGAGAGGTCCAGGATAAGGGCTGTGGGGCTCACACCCCCTCACCGAATTCATCTGAGGGTTCTGAAGATGAGAAACCCACCAAAAAACACAAAAAAGGTAAAACGTTAAGACCCAAAAGAAGATTCTGGGTAGTGTTGGTGTTTGCAATTCCTGGCATTCACTGAGAGTTGATAATCAGTTCTTCATTGTGGAACAGGGGGAGGTGTGGGAAACCTTACTTTAGTTGGGAAAGGAGAGGTATCAGTGGAAGGCTAATGTTATGGGTTGAATTGTGTCCCCTAACATTCGTATGTTGAAGTCTGCAGAAAGTGACTGTATTTGGAAGTATGATTGATATATATATATATATATATATTTTTTTTCTTTTCTTTTCTTTTCTTTTTGGAGGTAGGATCTTTAAAGAGGTAATTAAGGGTGAAAATTGCCTTATACAGCAACTTGACATGTCAAGGGTGACAGATCCAGCTTGGTTTCTCAGAGATACTTTTCTGGAAGTATATAGACTATGACTGTTTGGCACTAGTGCCAAGGATGCTTTCCTTTTGCATATCCCCCATCTCCCTTTTCTTACTGATTGCACCACTTTTTCCCTCCAGACAAAAAGGAAAAAAAGAAAAGAAAGAAAGACAAAGAGAAGAATGACCGGGAGGTACCAACAGAGCAGCCAGTCTCCTCATCTCCCAGAAGCAAGACGATAAAGGAAAAGGACGACCCTGGCTCTAAAAAGCACAGCAGCAAGAACTCAGACAGGGGTCAGAAGTCAGAGTCCAGGGAGAAGTGCAAGCACTACCCCAGCTCTCCTGAGAGCAGGACGACCTGCCTCAGGGGCTCAGAGGACCGAGAGAGGGAGCCGAAGAAGGAGAAGCCCAAGCATGAGCACAAGTCCTCAAGCAGGAGGGAAGAAAGAGAAGAAAAGAACAGGGATAGGTACAGAGGTCGAAGCTCAGACAAACATTCTAGCCGATATGAGGGGCGTTCTGAGGGGCATAGCCATAGAAGTAGAAGTAGGAGCCGAGATAAATCCCATAGGCCTAAAAGGGCCCGGCACTCCTGGGACCGGGAGCCCTCGAATCCCAGTGATCGCAGGCATCATCACTGACGCCACAGCCTTGGCAGCTGCTTGGTAGAATTGGAAATGCAGTTAAATTCAGTTATGCTTTTACTATTTCTGTATGTAAAATCTTTGAGGCTGAATTTTTGAATCCCTTGGTGTTAGAGTCATTGAGAGAACTGTAGTTTCAACAGCTAAATGCCCTGGAGTTTTGAGCAAAATCCATTGCCCCTGGGAATATGCTTGGTATTTATCAAAGTATGTATCCTAAAATTGGGTTCATATATATGGCCCTTGAATTTATGACCCCAATTTATGATGAAATGTCCAGGAAAGGGGAAATGCCAGGTAATTCTAAAATTCTAGTCTTCATGCTAGATGTTTAGAACCCTTGCAGTGACCTTTCCAGTTGGGAGCTAGATCCATAGAGTAGAGAAGTGTGGCTTAACTAGGTTTGGACAGCTTGATGTGAATGTGATAATTATTGATAATATCAGCCTGCTACCTCCCCACCCCTTCCTGTTTTTGAAAATTTAAACATCCTTTACTTTTTTGCTTTTTTTTGTTTTAGTTGTATGTCTCCGTATTTTTTTCCTTACAAATTTATTTATTTATTTATTTATTTATTTATTTATTTATTTATTTATTTATTTATTTATATTTTTATCTATTGAGGTGAAATTCACATAACATAAAATTAACCATTTTAAAGGGAACAATCCAGTGGCATTTGGTACATTCACAGAGTTGTAAAATCACCACCCCTATCTAGTTCCAAAATATTTTCATCACCCCCCAAATGAAACCCTGTACCCATTCAGCAGTCATTCCCCATTCCCTCCTCCTTGTCCCTGGCAACTACCAATTTGCTTTCCATTTCTATGGATTTACCTATTCTGGACATTTCATATAAGTAGAATCATACAATATGTGGCCTTTTTTGTCTGGTGTCTTTCACTTAGTAGGTTTTCGAGGTCCATCCATAAAAGGGAATGAAGTACTGATCAGTACTTTTTATGGCCAAATGATACACCATTGTATGGATACACCACATTTTGTTTATCTGTTCCTCAGTGGATGGACGTTTGGGTTGGCTAGCCAGCTGCCTTCCCATTTTCCAGACATGCTGGGCTACTTCTGTGTTTAGTCTGCTTTTGGAGTAGCTGCTCTTGCCGAGATGGAGACACTTTCCTCAGTCCATTGCATATCTGGCCTACTTGGCAGTTCTTTCCCATTTTGTGAGTGCTGTCTTTCTATTTTAGCAATCAGTCACTTATGAGTTTGGTAGGAACTAGTTCACAGGACCGTAATAACCCTGCTGAATTATTAAAATTGAATTTCTGACTGCAAAACAGAGGGCTAGAGCTTTACTAGTGAGTGCACTAAGTTAGGTTACCTGGTGTGTTAGTCCTAGATTAGATGTGCAAGAGCTTTTCTTGTGGCGGGGGAGTGTCCAAGAGGGAAAATGGGGAAGGAGCCAGAGGAGTCTGGAAAAGCTGTCAGATTGATGTAGGTCTGACCTCAAGAAGAGAGGGAAGGAAAGAAGGAAGGTTGGGTAGGAAAAATCTTAAGACTGCTGTAGAGTTCTAAGGACATTTCAGCAAGACCAATGATGAGTCCTTGAGTCAAAGTTGCCTGTCAGAGGAGTCCCAGAGATCGGCCTTGGTGACCAGGCTTCCTTGCTGTTGGGCCTTCATCAGCCATGTGACCACTCTGCTTGTGTGTCCCTCATGCCAGTTGTGTGGTAGCCATAAATGAAGGGCCATTCACCTGGCTGAGTCATTTTATCTGCTTGGTGGATGCTATCTAGAGGCTGTTACCATGTAATGCAGAAATCACACTTTGCCTGTTCCCATGTGTTAGTCCACAGCCTTTACACCAGACCTCCTTGTCTCTGATCCTCCAGCCCTTTCCCTTCCAAGCTAGCTAGATGGCAAGGCCATTGGCCACTGCCCACGAATCTGTATCTTCAGTAGTCTCACTTCAGGCCACTACTTCCACACCAAGTTAAGTGCACTACTTGTGGTTCCGTCCATTGGAAACATTTTCCTTCTCTACCCCTGAATGTGGCTGTAATGCACATACCATCCATCTTCATTTTGCATCCACACACTGAGCTGACTCATCTGTAAACCACACTCAGGCTGGTCTCTCCTTAAGTTGGTCATACAGGAACCCCCAAATAGATGATAGGGGCTACCACTCTGCATCTTTCAGGTATTCAGTGGTGGTACTGATCTACTCCATCTCCCCTGGGATGTTATGTATATATGGCAGGGAATATACATGTCTTATGCAGTTGTGGGGGCTGGTTACGCAAGTCTGAAATGTATAGGGCAGGCTGGCAAGCTGGAAAATCTTAGGCAGAAGCTGACACTGCAGTCCACAGGAGGAATTTCTTCAGGGAAATCTCAATTTTGCTCTTAAGGCTTTCAACTGATTGGATGAGGCAGACCCAAATCATTGAGGATAATTTACTTAATGTGAACTCATTGTAGATGTTAACCACATCTTCAAAATACAGCAACACCTGTGTTAGTGTTTGACTAATGGAGTGCTATGGCCTAAGCCAAGTTGATACAGAAAAGTATCCATCACACTTTACTCTTGTTGATGGTGATGGGGGGCGGGGCAGTTTCAGGGGTTTCCACTTGGCTTTCCTCATTGTGACGGCCCTACAAGGAATCACGTGGGGATTACTCCCAGCCACCAACTCAATTCCAGTTACACACTTGAAGACTGGGAACTGACCACTGGGTAGGTCTGCAGGCCCACTGTGAGTCCTATTTTAGCCAGGACTTCAGTTATTACTTGGCCCCGAAAGCCCCCAAGTCTGACAAGGGCTGTGGGGATGCTTCAGGTGTCTGGGTATCAATATCAACTTTGATCTTGAGTCCAGTATTCCTCAAATATTCAAATATTTGGCTGTTCTTTCCCCAGTGTACATATAGCCAAGCGAGTGGCTGTGGGTTCCTTTGGAAGAAGTTCTTGGGGAATCACCAACTCAATTTTCCTTCCTCCTAGTGTCATGCAGGGTGTCAGGCGGGGTCTCAGCTACCACTCCCCACATAACGCAGGATATGGTGAGGCCAAAAAGTAACACCCACGGAGCCATAGACAGGAGAGTCACACCACTATATTCTCGCTGGCGGCTGGGTTGGAGACACAGGAAGCAGCAGCCACACTGTCCGCAACCCGCCATCCTAACTGTAGTCCACACTTGCCAGCCACCATCTTCTTGCTAGCCCCGGTTTTCTGCTAGTGTAGCCACAGCAGTTATATTAGTGGCCAATGGCTCACTGGTTACAACTGATGGCCAAATAGCCACAACTGATGGCCATCCAATCAGTTGATGGCCATTTACTACCTGAGCCAGCACCTTTCCATGTGAGGCCGAGAGCCTGGAAACTGCGCTCGTGGCTCTGTCCCCACACCTAGGTATCCAGATACCTCTTCCAGATCTGAAAATGGGCTGAAGTGTGGAAACTGAGTGAGGAATTAGGACTTTTTATTGGGGAAACCTCCTTCAACCCCCTATTCCTCCACTCTTTTTCAGCTTGTGGAGCTTGAGCAATACCCTTGTTGGCTGGCTGTATTGCTCTAAGGACACCATGGTCCATTCCCCTGTGCACAACTCCCTGTGGGTAAAGCCCCCTTGGCTGCCTTTCAGACATTATAGTTTATTTTGGTGTTTGTGGCCTCCTGGCTTCTGGTGGGTAAGCACCTCTACCTGGTGTCTATTACTCTGGGGCCCCAGGTATGTGATGGTCTCTTACTGCCATTCCTGGCCTGTAGACGAGGCCACCTCTGAACTTAGTGATGCTGGTGCCCCTTTCACCAGTGCCTTCCTGATGGCCTTGGTGAATAGGGTGTTCTCTGGGTTCCCCTGTGGAACACTGCCCTCTGGTGGGGCTTTTGACCTCACATTATCTAGTCACTCCAGCATGCCCACTTTCCCTCTGCTTTTTCATTCCTTTCTCTGCCGTTTGTCAGGACAGTTCAGGTGTTTCACTTTGCTCAGTGGTGGCCATCACTTTCTCCAGGCCTTGAAAAGCCAACCTAGTAGAGACTTCTCATTCCCTTTGGTCCTTGCCAGCGGGTTAAATCCTCTATCCTGAGAAAGTGCTCCCGAGTCTGAATTCTTGTTTTCTGGCCCTCTTTAATACATAGCACCCTTGAAATCCAAACCCAGTGCTTCCTTGGCTCCTGTCAGTACCTGCCAGCTAATTGTTGTAGCTCTTTGGCATATCCTCTTCTCATTTATTAGGCCCAGCACTTCCTCAGCCATATTATGATAGGACTTAACCCCCGTTAGCACCTTAGTAACAAGGAGAGGGGCTGGACACAGCTCCTTGGAATGGGACACTGGTTGCATGGTGGGAGGAATGGCCTCTGCAGCATCTACCAGCACAAGGCAAATGCTAGCTCTTCCTAGGGAGTAGTGGCCCCCTGCAGACGAGAACTGAGCAGGGGTGTCTAAAGGCCCAACGCTGTCAGGGAAGTCTGGTCAGATGTTCTCACCCCATGTTTCAGGGTCTCAGGATTTTCCAACCAATTAGAAGTCATGAGGTCCTGACTTCAGCAAAGCAGATCTGCCACGTTTTAAACATTGATTATTTCCCTGGAGTTCTGCAATTCTACTTTGTCCTCGTTGAGCTATGTCTGCTCCACTGCAGGAAATAAGGGCCTCTTTTTTATTTTTTTATTTTTTTATTTTTATTTTTTTAATTAAATTTATTGGGGTGACAATTGTTAGTAAAATTACATAGATTTCAGGTGTACAATTCTGTATTACATCATCTATAAATCCCATTGTGTGTTCATCACCCAGAGTCAGTTCTCCTTCCATCACCATATATTTGATCCCCCTTACCCTCATCTCCCACCCCCCACCCCCCACCCCCCTTACCCTCTGGTAACCACTAAACTATTGTCTGTGTCTATGAGTTTCTGTTTCTCATTTGTTTGTCTTGTTCTTTTGTTGTTTTTGGTTTATATACCACATAGAAAAGATGATATAGGAACATTTGTGACAACATGGATGGATCTTGAGAGTGTAATGCTGAGCGAAATAAGTCAGACAGAAAAAGCAGAGAACCATGTGATTTCCCTGCACGCTCTTGATGGGGGTCTTTAAAGCAAGGCTTACCTATCTCCTGATACTGAGCCATATCTGTAGGGCAAGGTGACCAGTGTGCCCAACATTTAACTGCTTGCTTCCCAGGGCGGGGGTACTGGATTGTTTGCTCATTGCTCCAAAATCTCAGTCTCTTGACCCCAGGTTCCTCATCTGTGATACCACCCAGTGCATGGGTACTACCTATCTGAGCCTGTTGCATGGCCCTGTGGAACTTGGGGGCACGGGAACTGGCAAAACCACTGATACTCAGGCTGTTGGCTGTTTTGTAATAAGCCATTTTGTTCTAATCCATTAAGTCTCACTACTTTTTACACCTGTGAAAGTAGTGTCCGGTCTACTCCTTGCTATTTTGTGTGAGCTTGGCGTGTTTCCCTGACAGCATCCCTCACCCAAAGTTGCCTGTTAAGGGTGTCCTGTGTCTCGTAGGAATGATCTGTCTTAATATCTCTGCCACATTCAGTCATTGGCTGAGAGCAGCCTGTGGGAAGTGTGGCCTTGGTGAAAATGCAGTGATGGTGGATTTCTGCAGCAGCAGTGTTGGATTTCAGAGCTTGGCAGCTGTGACTTATGCTCCCTGTAGTCAGAGATCTGAGAGGTGCATATATGTGCTGCACTAGGCCCAGCCTGAAACAACCAGCTAGCCATTGGTTTTAGTTGATCTTTGGGAACAGTGAATGTTTGTTTCTTTCCTCATTCACTTCACAGAAGACAGTAGGAATTAATTGGTGACAAATTCCCAGTGACCTCAAAGCTAAACAGCCACATTGAAGTGCTCATTAAGAATATTTTTTAGTTCTTGGCGTATTAGTATTTCTTTCATGTGACCTAATTAACACTCTGTCTCTTTTTGCTTCCTCTAACCTATTGGGGCATGTACCTAATAAGTATCTGTCTTGGCAGTTTATGGACTTATGGAATCCTAAATTGGAAATAATCTTTATCTGGTACAGGACATCCCTTCTGTAAACATGTTTTGAAGCTCTAAGGAGACAGATCACTGCACTGGTGTAGGCAGTGGAGATAGACTTCGGAAATTAACTTTCAGGGAACCAGTCAACCTAATCTGAATTGGTTAGTGCCCGAGAGATCATGTACTAAGTCAGCTTGCACTGTCTAATAAGGGAGCCACTAGCCCCACATTGCTATTTAAATTGAAATAAATCAAAATGAAAAAATTCAGTTCCTCAATTATACTAGTGATTCAGTAGCCATGTGGGGCTAGTGGCTGCTGTACTGGAATGAGCATATATACAGTGGTACCTCGATTTTTGAATGTAATCCATTCTGGAAGACCATTCGAGTTCTGAAATGTTGGAAAACAGCCGACAGCTAGGCCTCAGGATCTTGCACTCAGCGGAAGTCGCGTGACATGTTTGACTTCCGGAGTGTGTTCGAAAACTGAAATGTTCGTCAATGGAGACATTTGAAAACCGAGGTACTACTGTATTTCCATCTTTGCTGCCGGACAGCACTGAACTAGACCATTCAGGTATGGCAGCTGTGTGACCTGAAGTGAAAGCCCCCCAGGTGCTTTCCAGGCCTACCTAATACTACCTGTCCTGGGAGGATTGCCTCAATTCCAGTTCTTCTAGGAAACTTATTCTGACCACTCTAGCTCACAGCAATGACCCCCTTCTTTGAACCCCTAGGACACTGAAAATACATGATGACATAGTCTTATTGGTGTCACACTTTTCCTTCTAAGTTAGTCTTATTTTCTCAGGCTGTGGGGCCATCAAGAGCAGGGTTCAAATCCCACACTGCTTGGTACATATATATACATGTGAGGCACAGCCCCTCTTCTCATGCCAAAATGCCTATCAAAAGCATTATCAAACCCTCTTTTTTTCCACCTGCGTTTTTGTAATATTTTTGCTCATATTTTCAGCATTTATAGGATCAGCATCTAGGACACAGTATCATACTTCACAAACCATTTATTTTTTGAGGAAGGTCAGCAGGCTTATTGATGTCAGGTATAGCAGCCTCAGCTTCTGTCCTGATGAGGGGGTGAGGAAGATTTGGGAACATTTTCTTTAGATCTTGAAAATGCTTTGGACAGAGCTGATGATACCTTCCTCATCATTTCAGACCCCTGTTTCGAAGTACTAGGCTTATCAGTGTCTGTGAACAAACCAAATGAAAAAATAATGGTCATTTATTGGGCTTTCCAATTGAGGCTGTCAGGCTAGGGCATTGATAATTTAGGATTCAGAAGGAAACATTTATATAATAACTTTTGATTTTGAAAGTGCTTTCACAAAGAATCTTTTAAAATTAAATTTATTGGGGTGACATTGGTTAGTAAAATTGCATTGGTTTCAAGTGTACATTTCTATAATACATCATCTATATATCACACTGTGTGTTCACCACCCAGAGTCAGTTCTACTTCCATCACCATATATTTGATCCCCCTTACCCTTTTCTACCTACCTTCTCCCCACTTCTTCTCTGGTAACCACTGAGCTATTGTCTGTGTCTATGAGTTTTTGTCACAGAGTCTTTATTTGCTTCTTCTGACACACCTGGGAAGGAAGCAGGAGAAATTCAGTGAGGTCAGATGCCTCATCTAAGGTCACATAAGTAGGAAGTAGCCAAGTTGGCACCAGGGCCCAGGTTTCCTGATGTGCAGGTCAGCTCTGCATTCACTGCACCCTGATGCTTCCTGATCCAGTTCAGCAGTGCCTGTGTCCTTCATGCTAGCGGATCACTGTCCAAAGAGGACTGTGAACTAATTCCACATGAAAAGGTAACTCAAGTCTCAACAGTGTGGGAGTCCATTTTAGAATGTCTAGATAAAAGCAGCAGATGCATTAAAAAGGCCATCATTTCTCACTCACTTGGGGTAAATTTTCAGTTGACTGACCCCAAGTGATCTGTTTGTCGTGTGAGCTATAAAGGACTTGTGTGGCCAATAAGAGTCTCCATTTGGACCCACTTTTCTGCACCACTTGTTTTGTGAAAAGGGCTCTTAAAACATATCATAGTTGATATTAACAAAATGATTATTGTATCTGAAAGGACAGAATGAGCATTTATCTATGTTGCTGATGCATCATGACATGATGTCATGAAAAGACATAGGGCAATAAAGCACACAGTTTATTTCCAGTAAAAGACAAAGTTTTATTCCTCTTGTAGTTACCTAATTTTTATTTTCTCCAGCAATAAAACCTTGGGAACCTCAAGAATCTATGATTGAAACTAAGCAGATAACAGATTTACCCCCAAGTAAAGGGGAAAAACTTGATCTTTTCAAATTAATGATGCAGTATTGGAAAGTTCTGGTAGTTTAAAAAACAAAAACAATCCAGAAATTAACAACGAAAAAGCAAAGTCTGCAGAGGCAAAAACAAAGTCTTGAATGGAATGATCTACAGTCTGAGAAAGTGAGGCAGAGACTTTAGTTAGAGGATTGAGACATGCGCTGCAGGTCCAGGTTCTGAAAATCTCCCTGGAGGGGGAAAAATGAAGCAATGTGTTTGCAATTTGAGAATTTTGTTAATAATGCAGATGCCTGGACACCATTTCCCAGAGACACTAAATGGACGGGTCTGGGGAGGGGCCAGGATTCTGTGTTGTTATTAAGCATCCTGGCTGGTCCAATGCAAGCAGTCCTTGAGCAACACTTTGAAATACTGCCCCCAACTTGCCGTCACTAGTGGATTCTGCATATTGTTCAAGATTGGCACTGCCTAGAATAACAGCACATTGGAAGCTCATCCCTAAGGCCACAATGAGTCCTTAGGGTAATAATTCTTACTGCTTTCAAAGCAAAACTGTTGAAAAAGAGAAATCAAGCAGTAGGTGTGGCATTCATGGTATATTGGAAGTGGTTGTCAGACATGTCAAAATGAAGCCAGCTTGGTGAGACCAACTTTTTTCAAGACACCCTGATGCTACTTTGATCAGTTTATGGGTAGAGTAGTGGGGTTCACCTGGTTGGCACTGGTCACTGAAGAGAGAGATGTGCCTGGGGTGTTTATGGCCAAAGCAAATGGGCCATGAGGCATGCCAAATGCCACAGAATAACATTTCACACCATGAACTGATTTAGATTCCCAGTAAAACCATATTTGTGCAAAATATACTATGAACTGCAATGGGCATGTATTGGTCCAGAAGTCCCCCTTTTCTTGTGGGTTTTCATAAACAGGCATCGTAATTTCTAGGAAATTCTCTTCTGTGGGCCTTTTTACTCTTTGAGTATCTTTTTTTTTTTTAATTAAATTTATTGGGGTGACAATTGTTAGTAAAATTACATAGATTTCAGGTGTACAATTCTGTATTACATCATCTATAAATCCCATTGTATGTTCATCACCCAGAGTCAGTTCTTCCATCACCATATATTCGATCCCCCTTACCCTCACCTCCCCCCCCACCCCCCCCCACCCCCCTTACCCTCTGGCAACCACTAAACTATTGTCCGTGTCTATGAGTTTCTGTTTCTCATTTGTTTGTCTTGTTCTTTTGTTGTTTTTGGTTTATATACCACATATCAGTGAAATCACATGGTTCTCTGCTTTTTCTGTCTGACTTGTTTCGCTCAGCATTACTCTCTCAAGATCCATCCATGTTGTCACAAATGTTCCTATATCATCTTTTCTCACTGCCGAATAGTATTCCATTGTGTATATGTACCACAACTTCTTTATCCATTCATCTATCGAAGGACATTTTGGTTGTTTCCATGTCTTGGCCACCGTAAACAAAGCTGCAATGAACATTGGAGCACACGTGTCTTTATCTCTAAATGTTTTCAGATTTTTTGGGTAGATACCCAGGAGAGGGATTGCTGGGTCATACGGCAATTCTATTCGTAATTCTTTGAGGAACCTCCACACTGCCTTCCATAACGGCTGCACCAGTCTGCATTCCCACCAACAGTGTATGAGGGTTCCTTTTTCTCCACAACCTCTCCAACATTTGTTACTATTTGTCTTGTTGATGATAGCCATTCTGACTGGGGTGAGGTGATATCTCATTGTGGTTTTGATTTGCATTTCTCTGATGATTAGTGATGTTGAGCATTTTTTCATATGTTTATTTGCCATTTGTATGTCCTCTTTGGAGAAATGTCTCTTCAAGTCCTCTGCCCATTTTTCAATTGGGTTGTTTGTTTTTTTGTTGTTGAGTTGCATGAGTTCCTTGTATATTCTGGATACTAGCCCCTTATCGGAGGCACTGTTTGCAAAAATCTTCTCCCATTCAGTTGGTGGCCTCTTTATTTTGTCAATGGTTTCTTTTGCTGTGCAGAAGCTTTTAAGTTTCATATAGTCCCATTCGTTTATTTTAGCTTTTACTTCCATTGCCTTTGGAGTCAAGTTCATAAAATGCTCTTTGAACCCAAGGTCCATAAGTTTAGTACCTATGTTTTCTTCTATGCAGTTTATTGTGTCAGGTCTTATGCTTAAGTCTTTGATCCATTTTGAATTGACTTTGGTACATGGTGACAAATAGCAGTCCAGTTTCATTCTTTTGCACGTGGCTATCCAATTCTCCCAGCACCATTTATTGAAGAGGCTATCTTTGCTCCATTGTATGTTTTTAGCTTCTTTGTCAAAAATTATCTGTCCATATTTATGTGGTTTTATTTCTGGGTTCTCAATTCTATTCCATTGGTCTATGTGTCTGTTTTTCTGCCAATACCATGCTGTTTTGATTATTGTGGCCCTGTAGTACAGGCCAAAGTCAGGAAGTGTGATACCTCCATTATAGTTCTTTTTTCTTAAGATTGCTTTGGCTATTCGGGGTCTTTTGTGGTTCCAAACAAATCTGATGATTTTTTGTTCTATTTCTTTAAAATATGCCATTGGGATTTTGATGGGGATTGCATTGAATCTGTATATTGCTTTGGGTAATATGGCCATTTTAACTATGTTGATTCTTCCAATCCATGAGCATGGAATGTCTTTCCATTTCTTTGTGTCTTCTTCAATTTCTTTCAAAAATGTCTTATAGTTTTCAGCATATAGGTCTTTCACATCCTTGGTTAAGTTTATTCCTAGGTATTTTATTCTTTTTGCTGCAATTGCAAAAGGAATTGTTTTTTGTATTTCTTTTTCTGAGATTTCATTGTTAGTATATAGGAAGGCAATGGACTTTTGTGCGTTGATTTTGTAGCCGGCAACTTTACTGTATTCGTTGATTGTTTCTAGTAGCTTTTTGGTGGAGTCTTTAGGGTTTTCTATATATAGCATCATGTCATCTGCAAAGAGTGATAATTTAACTTCTTCATTCCCAATTTGGATGCCTTTTATTTCTTTCTCTTGCCTGATTGCTCTGGCAAGGACTTCCAACACTGTGTTGAAAAGCAGAGGTGATAGGGGACATCCCTGTCGTGTTCCTGAACGTAGAGCAAACGGCTTCAGCTTTTCTCCATTAATTATGAGATTAGCAGAGGGCTTGTCATATATGGCCTTTATTATGTTAAGGTATTTTCCTTCTATACCCATTTTATTAAGTGTTTTAATCATAAATGGATGTTGTATCTTGTCAAATGCTTTTTCTGCATCAATTGATATAATCATATGATTTTTGTCCTTTATTTTGTTTATGTGATGTATCACATTGATGGATTTGCGGATGTTGAACCATCCTTGTGCCCCGGGGATGAACCCCACTTGGTCGTGATGAATAATCTTTTTAATGCATTGTTGTATTTGATTTGCTAGAATTTTATTTAGGATTTTTGCATCGGTATTCATTAGAGATATTGGTCTGTAGTTTTCTTTTTTTGTGCTGTCCTTGCCAGGTTTTGGTATCAGGGTAATGTTGGCCTCATAAAATGAGTTAGGGAGTACTGTCTCTTCTTCAATTTTTTGGAAGAGTTTGTGCAGAATTGGTATTAGATCCTCTTTGAAGGTTTGGTAGAATTCACTAGTGAAGCCATCTGGTCCCGGACTTTTGCTTTTGGGAAGGTTTTGGATGACTGATTCAATTTCGTTACTGGTGATCGGTCTGTTTAGATTTTCCAGTTCTTCATGGTTCAGCCTTGGAAGGCTATATGTTTCTAAGAACTTGTCCATTTCTTCTAGGTTGTTGAATTTGGTGGCATATAGTCCTTCATAGTATTCTTGGATGATCCTTTGTATTTCTGTGGTGTCCGTGATAACTTCCCCTTTTACGTTTCTGATTTTGTTAATCAGTATCTTCTCTCTTTTTATCTTAGTAAGTCTAGCCAAGGGTTTTTCAATTTTGTTAATCTTTTCAAAGAACCAGCTCTTTGTCACATTGATTTTTTCTATTGTCTTTTTGTTCTCTATTTCATTTATTTCTGCTTTAATTTTTATTATTTCCTTTCTTCTGCTGACCTTGGGTTTTACTTGTTCTTCTTTTTCTAGTTCTTTAAGGTGTAACATGAGGTTATTTATTTGGGAGTTTTCTTGTTTCTTGAGATAGGCCTGTAATGAGATAAATTTCCCTCTTAAAACTGCTTTCGCTGCATCCCAGAAATTTTGGTAGGATGTATTTTCATTGTCATTTGTTTCTATGTATCTTTTGATCTCTCCTCTAATTTCTTCTTTGACCCATTCCTTCTTTAAAAATATGTTGTTTAATCTCCATGTATTTGTGTTTTTTCCCGCTTTCTTTTTACAGTTGATATCCAATTTCAAAGCCTTGTGATCAGAGAATATGCATGGTATGATTTCAATCTTCTTAAATTTGTTGAGACTGATTTTATGTCCCAATATATGGTCTATCCTTGAGAATGTTCCGTGTACACCAGAAAAGAATGTATAGTCTGATGTTTTAGGATGAAGTGCTCTATAAATGTCAATTATGTCCATTTCATCTAATGTGTCATTTAGGGCTACTATTTCGTTATTTATTTTCTGTTTGGATGATCTATCCATAGCTGTCAATGATGTATTTAAGTCCCCTAGTATAATTGTGTTTTGGTCAATTTCTCCCTTTAGTTCTGTTAGTAGTTGCTTGGTGTATTTCGGTGCTCCCTGATTGGGGGCATAAATATTGATGACTGTTATGTCTTCTTGTTGTACAGTCCCCTTCACCATTATGAAATGTCCATCTTTATCTCTTGTTATCTTTTTCACCTTGAAGTCTGTTTCATCTGATATCATTATGGCTACACCTGATTTTCTCTGGGTACCATTTGCTTGGAGTGTCAATTTCCACCCTTTCATTTTGAGTCTATGCTTGTCCTTGTAGCTGAGATGTGTCTCTTGGAGACAGCATATGGTTGGGTTTAGTTTTTTGATCCAATCTGCTACTCTGTGCCTTTTTATTGGTGAGTTCAGTCCATTTACATTTAGGGTGATTATTGATATGTGAGGATTTCCTGTCATTCTATCTTTAGTTTTCTGGTAAGGCTGTGTCTCCATTGTTTCTTTGCCTTTTTGTTGTTGTCTATTATTTCTGTGTGGTGGTATTCTATGATGTTTCCCTCTGTTTCTTCTCTTATTTCAGTATATATTCCAGTTCTGGATTTTTTTTGAGTGGTTACCCTTAAGTTTATGTAAAAGAAAGTTTGATATTTAGAGTATTCCATTATCTTCAGCACGCTTACTCTCTCCATTCCCATATTCCGGTTCAGGCCTTTACTCTCCCCCTTTTTGAGTTTTGGTTGCCACAAATTGTCCCTGTTGATGGTGGTCGAATAGCCTCCTTTAGTATTTCTTGTAGTGCAGGTCGTGTATTAGAAAATTCCCTCAGCTTCTGTATGTCTGGAAAGGTCTTTATTCCTCCTTCATATCTAAAGGATATCTTTGCTGGATATATTATTCTTGGCTCATGATTTCTCTCTTTTAATAGTTTGAATATTTGGTTCCACTCCCTCCTGGCTTGTAGAGTTTCTGCTGAAAAATCTGATGATAATCTAATGGGCTTTCCTTTGTAAGTTACCGTCTTCTTTTCCCTGGCTGCCTTGAGGATTCTTTCTTTGTCGTTGATTTTAGACAGCTTCAATACAATGTGCCTTGGAGAAGGTCTGTTGGGATTGAGGTAACTAGGTGTTCTATTTGCTTCTTGGATTCGAGGGTCCAGTTCTGTCCACAAATTTGGGAAGTTCTCATCGACAATTTGTTTGAATATATTCTCTGTTCCCTTCTCTCTTTCTTCTCCTTCTGGTATGCCCATTATTCTTATATTGCTCTTTCTGATGGAGTCAGAAAGTTCTTGTAGAGTTCTTTCATTTCTTTTAAGTCTCAAGTCTCTTTCTTCTTCTCTCTGTGTCATTTCCAGGTTTCTATCTTCGATGTCACTGACTCTTTCCTCCATCTGGTCAACTCTACTACCTAAGCTCGTTATTTCATTCTTAATTTCTTCTATTGAGTTCTTAATCTCCAGAAATTCTATTTGGTTCTTTTTTAAGATTTCAATCTCTTTCGTAAAATGCTCATGCTGTTCTTTGATTGAGTTTCTGAGTTCATTTAACTGCCTATCTGTGTTTTCTTGTATCTCGTTGAGTTTTTTCAGAACTGCAATCTTGAATTCTCTGTCATTTAAGTCACATATTTCTGTATCTTTAAGTGCCTTCTCTGGAGATTTTTCACTTTCTTTCTGAGTTATCTTGTTGCCTTGGTTATTCATGGCGATTACTGGTTTACTATTTCTCTTCCTAGACATCTACAGGAGTGGCTTCTGCAATAGGTTGATAGAAAGCGGTCTTTCTTTTGTTTGCCAGTACTTGTTGGTAGAATGTTTTATTATTTCTCCAACTGCAACTTATTTTCCTTCTCCCACACAGTAGTGCTATGTTTTCTCTGCACTATTCCAACTTCTCACACAATGGGGGGATTCCCTGGGAGACGGGCTTCTCCTCTGTTAATAGTTCGTCTAGGTCACAGGGCGCAGTGTCCCGGTAGGTATGCGGAGAGCTTTTGATGTTCCAAAGCTCTTCCAGCTCCTGATTCAGACCCCGTAGGTTTCAGCAGTTCTGTTTACTCCTGCAGGGATCCGCCCAGATAGGTGGGGTCAGAGACGGGGTGAGTTGTGAGAGGTGGCCCAGAGCAATGGCGGCAACCACCACCACAGCCCGTCCTGCTTCCACAGCTCTCTTCCCCTTTGCTGGAACTAGTTGGGCTGTGAAATTGTGTTTGCAGTCCACAGTTCTCAAAACAGCAAATTTTCTGTTGTTTTGATCTGACACTGCTACTGTTTCGCTTTTAGCCCCGGGCAGGTGGGGGCGGGGCGAGCTCTGGGAGGGGAGGGAGGGGGCGGCTAGTCTCAGTGCCTAAGGCTCCGTTCTCTGCTCGGCAGTGCGGGCTTAAACCACCGTTTTCAGCCTTTTTCCCTCAGTCTTTTCTCCGAGGTCTCTGCCGTGAGCGTTGGGTTCAGCCGTGTTATATGCTGTCCCCTCAGCCCTGTGGAGCCCTGGCGGAGCCCTAGCAGTCCGAGTTCTTCCCTCTCCCGCAGCTGCGGTAGTTCCGGGAAGCAGCGAGTTCGGAGCACTGAGCTAGGTCTGCGTCCTGCGCCCGCGCGTCTCCGTCTCCGCGCACTTCTCCCTTTCCTCCTCCTCCCTCCACTCGTGCGAATCTCCCACCTGTAGGTGATTTCAGTCGGTAGTGGGCCTCTTCGTGTTGCCTGTGTGCTGTGCAGGGAATCCTTTGTGGAGTTTTTGTTGTTCGATTCTTTGTAAATTCCAGGGGAGCTTTACAGAGGCTCACCTCACGCCGCCATTTTTCTGGAAGTCCTTCTCTTTGAGTATCTTAGTGCAAGTTTGGCCATTTGTGCATTTCTTCCTCCAAAAGCCCTTAACAGAGCAAAAATATGTTATTTGAATTTATAACGGCTGCTCAGTGAGTTCCTGTAATGTGCAGAATGCAGGTGTTGTGAGGTGTGCCTGTCAAAGTAAAGGTGCAGAGGAAAGTGATTTTAACTATTTGATTGGACGCAGCTGGAACCCTAGATGGGCTTTGTTTTACTTGCCAGTGAACTCTCCAGGCTGTTGTTGGTCACTGCCCAATTCTGAGATGCAGTGGCAACTAGATGTAGCACCTGCCTAGCAGGAGGAAAGAATGTGGGATGAAATCCACAAGACCTGTGAGGATTGAGCCCTGGCTCTGCCACTTGCTGGCTGTGCAATCTCAGGAGGGTCATTTACCTCCATTGTCTCTTCTGTAAAATAGGACTTTAAGGATTTAAGAGGAAGCACAGCATGGTAAGCTACTCTGCTTCAGTGACACTGTTTCCTTAACAGTACAATGGAGATGATGCTTCACAGGATGGATATGAGAGAATCACCTAGCAGAATGCCTGCTACGTAGCTGATACCTAATAAATATTACTTGCAGTACCTGAGGCCTCTTTGCTGTGAGGTTCAAGTGAGACAACTGCACAATAACCTGCAAATTGCAGTCTATATACATAGTAATGTTATTTCAACCCTATAGTGGTGATGGGTGGGGGCTCTGCAAGGCAGGAGCCACTCACTGCAAGGAGAGAATAATCAAAACTTCTATATTCAAAATGACACATTTGAGAGCTTTATCATAAAATGATAAATATGTTGTACCTGAAATGCCATTATTTGGAGGATGCAGGCTGGCCAGAGCACTTTTGCGTTGATAGAGGGTGACAAACTGCCAAGACAAAGGTGAAATACTAGCTTAAGCCTCTGACCTTTGTTGGATAGCAAACTCTAGAAATACCTAGAAATCTTAAAAGGCATAACCATTGTGGCATCCTAGGCGTGACTTCTCATAATTCTTGCCAATGATGACACCCAGGATTGGCCCCACACTTGGACGTGGGTTGCCCTGTAGGATAATTTCAAGGTCTCAGGTCCCCTGGTCACCAAAACATGTTAGCCATGCCTGACCCATCTCTTCTGGAGCTTGGAATAAATAAAATGTCTTAGATCCTTCTCTGAGAGAATAAAATGATAGGGGAGGTCTAAGAAGGGGAGAAAAGGGATGTCCATTTTACTACCGCAGTCTCCTTTTAAGTAATTCTTAACCATTGTGAGGTTTGGAGCAAGCAAGTGGCGGTGTGAGATTGCAGGAGCATGGAAGTGGCAGGGCAGGGATAGTGGCTCAGATACCAGCTTTGCTCTGTGGACCTTGAGCACCACCTGGAATGCAGAAGCAGCATGATGCTACAAGGGCAAAACATAGACTGGGGGAGGTGGAAGGCCTGCAAGGTAGCCACTCCATGCTGGTGGCAGTGAAAGGAAGTGGCAAGTCAGTGAAGCAAGGCCTACCGTGCTTCCCTGAAAATAAGACCGGGTCTTATATTAAGGTTTGTTCCAAAAGACGCATTAGGGCTTATATTCAGGGGATGTCATCCTGAAAAATCATGCTAGGGCTTATTTTCCGGTTAGGTCGTATTTTTGGGGAAACGTACATGCGTGTGAGATGTGAGAAATGTGTTTTGTATTGATGGTGTGGAGAGCAAAGTATTATCATCAAAGTTTGACTCTTATTCTTCTAAGAGTATTTGAGGCAGCTTGTAGATTAAGACACTGCAAAATAGTTTACTTAAAGGGATGAACAATTAAAGTTGTTCTCAACACTGGCTGTGCAATAGAATCATTGGGAGAAATATTAAAAACAGGCATGCTTGGGCCCCACCCCAAGTGAACAGGAATCCATCCCTGAGGGTGGGGCAAGTATTGGTCTGTTTTCTAAGTTGCCCTGGTGACTCTAATGTGCAGCCAGGCTGAGAATTCCTGATGTGAAGGAAGCAGGAGGGGCAGATGCTACCAAATGGCCTGACATGAGTAGGTTACGTCAGTGGTTCTCAGTTTTGGCTGTCCATTAAAATCACCTGGGCAGCTTTTAGGACTTCCAAGACCCAGGTTGCAACCCCGACCAAGTGAATCAGAATCTCTGAGGGTGGGACCTTATCATCAGTTGTTTTTAAAGTTTGCCAGA
The DNA here is from genome assembly GCF_057876585.1 of Rhinolophus sinicus. NCBI lineage: Eukaryota > Metazoa > Chordata > Mammalia > Chiroptera > Rhinolophidae > Rhinolophus > Rhinolophus sinicus. The sequence goes on from NC_142518.1 coordinate 92,198,821, forward strand.
TGACTTTAATCTGTAGCCAGGGTTAAGAACCTCTGCTCTATGTAGTAGTTCCCAAATGTGGCTGTACATAAGCGTCACAGGGATCTCCTGATACAGAGACTAAATTTGGCCCTAACAACTAAGGGTGTTCTTTCAACAAACGTTTGTTGGGCATCTACTATATTTCAGTCCTGTGTTAGGTCCTGGACATACAGTTATGAACAAAGCCCTTGCCATCATGAAGCTTATATTCAAGTGAATATATAGTCAACCAGAAGGTGAGGGCAGGATCTCCAGTGCCTGGCACATAGTAGGCACTCAATAAATAATTGTTGAATGAATGAATGGTGACTTAAGTGCTCTGAAGAAAAATAAAGCGGGATAAGGGGGATTGTGTGTGTGTGTGTTTCTATTTTACATGGGGTGGTCAGGGAAGGCCTCGTTAAGAAGGTGACTTGAACAAAAATTGGAAGGAGATGGGAGAGCGAGACACATTGGGGATAGAGTATTCTTGGCAGAGGGAAAGCAAGTGCAAAGTGCATCTGAGGTGAGAGTGTGCTTGGCATGTTAGGGGAGCGGTAAGGAGGCCAGTGTGGCTGGAGTGAGTGGACAGAGGGTTAACAGTGACAGAGGGGTAACGGGGGACTGGGAAGATAGTGTGGGGAGCTCATGTAGGGCCCAGTAGACTATGGTAAGGACTTTGGCACTAAAGAAACCGTGAAGGTTTCTTTTTCTGTGTCTGACACTGGAGAGCATATGTATTCATATATACAGAGACTAATCGTTCCCAGAGCTCAAAGCACAGCACACAGGCAGTCCCCTTATTTCTATCAGGGCTTCACTGGCTCACAATGAGAGGCCAGTGAAAAACATTTACCTTAACATTGCTTGTACTCTCCAGTTCAAAACTATCTGTGATCAAAACACAATAGTGGAAAACAGTTATTTCTGAGACATGTATACATTTTGGCACAAAAATAACCTCATTAATTTCATCAAAGAATCATAGAAATTAGGCACACAGAAAAAACGGCAAGAAGTGAGATCCCTAGAATTCTGGGGTCTTGGCTCTTTACTCAGAAACTGGGGAAAAGGGAGTGTGTTGTGGTGGAAGGAGCACCGGCCAGAACGTCAGGAGAGGCTGACTCTGCAACTAGCTATACACATCCTCGCACAACCATTCAAACTACACTCTATGGGCCTCTCTGCTCATCTGTAAAATGAGAAACTTGGCTATGGGTGATTTCTAAGAACCCCTACAGTTCTCTGGTTGTAGATAGTTAAAAAAAAAAAAAAATTGAACGAGGCTTCCAGCTAAGGGAATGCTAGAATAGAAGGTGCTGGTCTTAGAAAACAGTTACTTCTTGTAAAAATCAGGAGCATGCTGAGGCATTATCCTGAGTTCCAGGAGACATCAGTGATTGAAATTTGGCTTAAGGAGGTAGAAATTACACTGAGAGAGAAGTTTCAAAAGACCCACAGCTAGAGGGGCAGCTAGAGCACTGGACTTGTTTGGAATCAGAAAAACTGCATTTGAGATTTAGCTTCACTACTCAGGGCTCAATGAACACAGGCAGGTTACTTCTAACTTCTCAAACTCTCTTTCCTCATATGTATCATGGGGACGTGACTACTTTCTCACAAGAGGACCAAATGAAATGATGTGTATGCATTTGATATGCATTTTATATGTGTGTAATTATAAGGACCAAGATGAGAGGACTCTATCTGGATTTACTCTTTGGGCCAAGGGTTCTAGAAAAATAGTAAAAGGGTGATCCCATTAGTTGAATTATCTGATTGTTTAACCAGATTGTTCCATCCCTCAATTTTACTGCTGGTTGTTAGTTGTTCAAAAATATCTCAATGTACTTTCTTACCTTAGGAACTCTTGTAGACGGGACATATTTGAACTGATTTTTTTTAAATTTGTGTTTATCAGGGCCATCATTCCAAGTATAAGTTTTTAAATGACTAGGCTAAATGCAGAGCAACCCTTCTAGATATATCTAGGAAGTCGTTTTAATGAAGAGGCAAAAAAAGTTCCAGGTATTTGAGAGTTCTAGATAATCAAAATCAAATTGAGATTTTTAAGTCACATATTTCCATATCTTTAAGTTCCTTTTCTGGAGACTTTTCACTTTCTTTCTGAGCTGTCTTGTTGCCTTGGTTATTCATGGCAATTACTGATTTAGTATTTCTCTTCCTAGACATCTACAGGAGTGGCTTCTGCAACAGGTTGATAGGAAGCGGTCTTTTTGTTTTCCAGTACTTGTTGGTAGAATGTTTTATTTTCTCTCCGACTGCAGCTTTTTTTTCTCTCTCACACGGTAGTGCTATGTTTTCTCTGCACTATTCCAGCTTCTCACACAATGGGGGGATTCTCTGGGAGACGGGCTTCTCCTCTGTTAATAGTTTGCCTGGGTCACAGGGCGCAGTGTCCGTGTGGGTATGCGGAGAGCTTTTGAAGTTCCAAAGCTCTTCCTGCACCAGATTCAGAGCCCGTATATTTCAGCAGTTCTGTTTACTCCTGCAGGGATCCGCCCAGATAGGTGGGGCCAGGAGCGGGGTGAGTTATGAGAGGTGGCCGAGAGCAATGGCAGCGACCACCACCACAGCCGGTCCTGCTTCTACAGCTCCCTCCCCTTTGCCGGAACTAGTTGGGCTGCGAATTTGTGTCTGTGGCCCACAGTTCTCAGAACAGCAAATATTCTGTTCTTTTGATCTGACACTGCTACTGTTCCGCTTCTAGCACCGGGCAGGTGGGGGCGGGTGAGCTCTGGGAGGATAGGGAGGGGGCGGCTAGTTTCAGTGCCTAAGGCTCCGTTCTCTGCTCGGCAGTGAGGGCTTAAACCAACGTTTTCAGCCTTTTTCCCTCAGTTTTTTCTCCGAGGTCTCTGCCATCAGCGTTGGGCTCAGCTGTGTTATATGCTGCCCCCTCAGCCCTGTGGTCCATAAGCGGAGCCCTAGCAGTCCGAGTTCTTCCCTCTCCCGCAGCTGCGGTAGTTCTGGGATGCAGCGAGCTCGGAGCACTAAGCTAGGTCTCCGTCCTGTGCCGGCGCGTCTCTGTCTCCGCACTTCTCCTTTCCCTCCTCCCCCGCTCGCACGATTTGTCCACCTTTAGGTGAATTCAGTAGTGGGCCTCTTCGTCTTGCCTGTCTGCTGTGCAGGGAGTCCTTTGTGGAGTTATTGTTGTTCGATTAGTTGTAAATTCCAGGGGAGCTTTACAGAGGCTCACCTCACGCCGCCATTTTTTCAAATTGAGATTTTTGTCGTCTGTTCTGTGAAACTAAGAATTTGTATCACCCCACTAAATTCTAGACTCAACCATCCAACTGCTTATGTGATCTCTCCACTTGAATGTCTGAAGGCCTCTCAGTCTCACACAGCCCAAACAGAATTCTTGTTCCCTCTCTCCCCAACTTTGTTCTTGTCCTTGTCTCACCAAGTGACCCATGAGCCATTTGGTTGCCCAAGCCAAAATTGTAGGAATCATCCTTGATTTTTCTATTTTTCTCACTCCCAACATCCAGTTCATTGGCAGGTCCTGATGACTTTAACTTCCAAATATATTCTGAATCTCTTCAATTCTTAGCGCCTCCACTGCTACCTTCCTAGTCCAAGCCACAGTCATTTCTTGGCTGAATTACTGTAATAGCCTCCTAACTGTTCTCCATGCTTTAACCCTACTCTATTCAGCTCATTCACGAAACAGTGGCCAGAGGGATTTTTAAAAACTCATAAATTAGATTATGTCACTTATCTGCTTAAAAACCCTCCACAGAGAATTGGATAGCCACATGCAAAAGAATGAAACTGGACTGCTATCTGTCACCATGTGCCAAAATTAATTCTAAATGGATCAAAGACTTAAGCATAACACCTAAAACAATAAACTGCATAGAAGAAAACATAGGTACTAAGCTTATGAACCTTGGGTTCAAAGAGCATTTTACGAATTTGACTCCAAAGGCAATGGAAGTAAAAGCTAAAATAAACGACTGGGACTATATGAAACTTAAAAACTTCTGCACAGCAAAAGAAACCATAGACAAAGTAAAGAGGCCACCAACTGAATGGGAGAAGATTTTTGCAAACAGTGCCTCTGATAAGGGGCTAATATCCAAAATATACAAGGAACTCATGAAATTCAACAACAAAAAAACAAACAACCCAATTGAAAAATGGGCAGATGACCTGAAGAGACATTTCTCCAAGAGGACATACAAATGGCAAATAGACATATGAAAAAATGCTCAACATCACTAATCAGCAGAGAAATGCAAATCAAAACCACAATGAGGTATTACCTCACCCCAGTCAGAATGGCTATCATCAACAAGACAAATAGTAACAAGTGTTGGAGAGGCTGTGGAGAAAAGGAACCCTCATACACTGTTGGTGGGAATGCAGACTGGTGCAGCCTTTATGGAAGGCAGTGTGGAGGTTCCTCAATAAATTACGAATAGAATTACCATATGACCCAGCAGTCCCTCTCCTGGGTATCTACACCAAAAAATCTGAAAACGTTTATACATAAAGACACGTGTGCTCCAATGTTCATTGCAGCTTTGTTTACGGTGGCCAAGACATGGAAACAACCAAAATGTCCTTCTATAGATGAATGGATAAAGAAGTTGTGGTATATATACACAATGGAATACTATTTGGCAGTAAGAAAAGATGAAATAGGACCATTTGTGACAACATGGATGGATCTTGAGAGTATAATGCTAAGAGAAATAAGTCAGACAGAAAAAGCAGAGAACAATATGATTTCACTGATATGTGGTATATAAACCAAAAACAACAAAAGAACAAGACAAACAAATGAGAAACAGAAACTCATAGACACAGACAATATTTTAGTGGTTGCCAGAGGGTAAGGGGGGTGGGGGGTGGGGGGTGGGAGATGAGGGTAAGGGGGATCGAATATATGGTGATGGAAGGAGAACTGACTCTGGGTGATGAACACACAATGGGATTTATAGATGATGTAATACATAACTGTACACCTGAAATCTATGTAATTTTACTAACAATTGTCACCCCAATAAATTAAAGAAAAACACCCTCCACAGGATTCCTACTGCAATCAGAAAAGTAACACAAATGCCTGTCCATGGCCAACAACAGGCCCTAACATGATCTGGCCCCTAGACATGATCTAACCTCATCTCATACCACTTTCCTTTTCACTGGGCTCCACATACTGGACGTTTCCCCTGTAGCATACCATGCTCATCCCATCCTCAGATCTTTGCACTTACTAGTCCCTGTACCTAGTACCTCCTCTTTCCAGATCTTATTGTGGCTGCTTCCTTCTTGTAATTAAGGTCTGGTGTTTCTGGACCTCTTAGACCAAAATAATGTAGAGCCAGCCACTCTCTGTCACATTGGCTCTTCTTTTTGTTTTCAGATTCATTCATGAATTCCACAAATATTTACTGAGTACCTACTATGTGCCTCTTTCCTAGGCAAGTTGGGATAGAGTGAACAGATAAAAATCCCTGCCCTTATGGAACTAATATTCTAGGGGAATGAGACAGGCAATGAACAAAAATATACAGTTTTTCAGATGGTATAAGTGCTAGGGAGAAAATTAATGCAGGGAAGGATAGTGAGTGCTGGGGTGGCAGTGTGGTTGCAATTTTAAAGAGGATGCTCAGGGAAGGCTTGACTTAGAAGGTGATATTTGAGCAAAGATCTGAAGAAGGTGAGGCATGAGCTATGCAGATATCAAGAAGAAAGTCTTAGGCAGCTCAGCAAGTGCAAACCCTGAGAAAGGAGAATGCCTGTCATGTTTGAGGGTCAGTGTGGTTGGAGTGGAGTGATTAAGAGGGATCACAGGGAGAGGTTGTCAGAGAGGTCATGGATAAGATGAGTGGTATCCAGACTTCCTAGGGCCTTTTAAGGTATTGTAAGGACTCTGGCTTTTACCCTAGGTAAGTTGGGAAGTATTTATTCCTATGTAGAACTATTGTATTTATGTCTTCCCTCACTCCCAAGTTAGAATGAGGGTAAAGACTCTGTCTCTCCTATTTACAGCTGTATCTCCAGAATTTAGAACAGTGTCCAACACAAAGAAAGTGCTCGGTGAATCTTTGTGGAATGTGAATGAATGAATGAACTGGACAGGTGCCATATTGAAGAAAACAGTGACACTGGATTCAGGTTTAGGAAACTTGGGATCTATACTCTGATTCACTTGACCTTGGACAAGTCACTTCCCTACCCTGAACCTCAGTCTCTTTATCTCCAAAACAAGGAAGTCATACTAGATGTCTTCTTTCTGGCCCTAACAACCTATGATGATTCCATACTGCAGGAAGCACACCTGTCATGTATCATCTTCTATGACCTGTTCATGGAATTCTGGCAAACTTACCATTATTCTATGGTTCATCTTTTAATGAATATTATTTCCACTCCCAAGTGGAGAGGATAGCTTTCTTGAGTAACTTCTTGAGTGAGTGGGTGGCAGGCTTGATATAATCAAGGTGAACTCCAGTCCTGTGTTTTGAGTTTCAAGGGCAGTAAACATGACAATTTTATCTCTAAGCCAGTTCTGTCATCGTTAGAACCACACGGATCCTTTGAGGTTTGAAAGAATAGAGGACCAAAAACTCAACTCATAAATATTTTAATGAGTCAGTTATAATAGACACAAAAAATAAAGTGGGGTCCACCCTAACCAGATTTTAATGTTTGCAAATAAATTTAGGTTTACTTTTTAGCTTTAAAAGCTTTTAAATATATTTTATGAGTGTTAAGCTAGTTATAGAAAACAAACATACACTCTTAAAGAGGATTAAAAACTAGTAGCTTAGGCTGTAGTCCACATACAGATGTGAAAAACCCTTACTTCCTGGATATTTCCCATAGGAGCATGGTAACTGTAAACTCATATCATATCACATACTTTACACCAAAATTATTAATGAAATCTTATTAGTGATTCAGAGAAAGCAGAATAGTTGGTTTGTGTTAACTAGTTAACTGACCCTGTCCTGTCCCAAAGTAGATCAACCTACTGGAAAACTTAGTGTTAACTTCAAGGGTTTTTTTTTAAAGTTTATTTTTAAATTACAGATGACATACAGTATTACATTAGTTTCAGGTGTACAACATAGTGATCAGACATTTATATAACTTACGAAGTGATCACCTTGATAAACATAGTCAATAATATTGTAATAACTATGTACCGTGTCAGGTGGGTACTAGACATCAGGTTTGACAACAGGAAAATTTATCAGTACAACAAACAAAGTCTTCTTTTAAATACTATCTAATTTAAATTAAAGAACAAAAAAAATCAATCCAACTTTCTGTTATTTTTGCGCTCGGAGTTGAGGGACAATCATTATCATTACTAAAAAAAGATAAAAGACATTTCATTTTCTGTGTATTTAATATATGAATGAATGCTGGTTAAATAAAAGAACACTCTGTCAAAGTCATTATTCATATAGAAGCAAACCTGGAATGGTATGCCTCTGAGTTTTCAAATCAAAGGAAAATGATGCTACATTGACTTTTATTTGGTTTTCTGTGCCCCCTTCTCTTCTACAATGATATGAATAATTGAGAGTTTCCTGAATTACTAATTATTTATGTTAAGACAATCATGAAGGTAGATAGGGTCAATGGAGGGCCAAGAGTAGATGTCCTAAACTGGCATAAGATAAAAAAGAAAACAATTTCATAGTGCGCGGTGGAATAGACTATAGTTACAATCAGGTAGATTTTTCTCCTTATACCCTATTTCTCCCATGATACAAAGTGCTACCCTTCCCAGTTTGTGAATATTATTATAAACATAAGGACAATTTTAGATATGTTGTGGCTATTCTAGAAAAAGTGTTAATCAGACTTCAACTCTACAGTGTACTTTGTTCATCCTTGTCTCCTACAAATAGTGTATAATCCAGCCTTTTTCTTATAGTCTTCACAACTTGGAAGGTCTTATCTAAATCTTACCCATTCTTTAAGGCTCAATTCAAACTCCATTGCTTTTAAGAATTCTTCCCCGAATGCTCCAGTTTATATCGCCCCCTCCATTCTTAGGATTCCTCTGAGAGTGCCACACTTTTGAGTATTTAGGAACATAAGAAAACTAAGTAGTAACCCCTTGATGTGGGTCATTAGTGCAGGGATTGTTGACCCAGCACCTGCCTCCTAGGTTCAAGAATTTAACACATAAAAGACTTAATCTAACTAGATCACTATACTAGAAAGTGGGTCCCAAAATGGAGAGAAGGAAGAAGAGATCAGATAAGTAGGAACAGGGTAGAAGATGAGAAGGGGAGGCCCAAGTGGTAACCACAGAAGGGAAGTAGGGGAATGAGTGGAACTTGACAGGTTAAACACTGGCTTCCTTAGAGGTTTACTTGAGGGGCCCATTCTTCCCATCAACATAATGTTCATTTCAGATTTCTATTTTCTTAGCTAACTTATACTGCTTTAATTGACTATACCTAGAAAATGAAGGCAGATCCACTTCATTGTATGAGGATGTACTCATAATTCTATGCATGAAGTAATGTGTCAGTTCAGTACTCGATTCCATTTCTTCTCTCTGGAAAAGTCCAAGTCAGATATTACACAAAGGACCGTTTGCAATAAATCAAGTAAAATATACTATAACATTTCCTTAGTTATCTATCTAGCCAGTATTTCTGACCAGGCGCACACACTGTATTTGGTCATGAAATTTTACATGTCTTCCCAATAAATTGATCCCAATAAGTAGATCAGAGTTTGAGTCAAGGCTATTGACCTGGTGAACTCTTGAACTGACCGGAATTGTATCTGTATTTTGTTTTCTCTGGTTCATTGCTGCTTCTGGATTAACCTGGAAATCACTGCAAATGGATAATTCAGGTAGTTCTAGCATCAGGAAATCCTAAATCATATGTATTTTCCAAACACATGATGTGATACAATTTTTTGGGTAGCACCAACTCAAGAAATCAATGAGGCCTAGACCATCACTGGAAGGATACAGAACCATGAATAGGAGCTGTGTGTCAATGTAATAGTGGAGTTTATGAGCTAATTGCAGGAGAAATATTCAACATATTTTGAATAACTTACTATGTTTAAACAAGTTGGGTAAGTAATTTTTAAGGAAAAATGTTCATTAAGAACTTGCCCAGGCTCTTCTGATTGCTGCTGTCCCTGCGCTGAGGAACCCGGGCAGCCATGGTCTCAGACGAAGATGAGTTGAATCTTCTAGTTATCATCGTTGATACCAACCCAATTTGGTGGGGAAAGCAAGCATTAAAGCAATCTCAGTTTACTTTATCAAAATGCATAGATGCAGTGATGGTGCTGGGAAATTCTCACTTATTCATGAATCGTTCCAACAAACTTGCTGTGATAGCGAGTCACATTCAAGAAAGTCGATTCTTATATCCTGGAAAGAATGGCAGACTTGGAGACCTCTTTGGGGACCCTGGAAACCCTCCTTCTGAATTTAATCCCTCCGGAAGTAAAGACGGAAAATATGAGTTGTTAACGGCAGCAAATGAAGTCATTGTTGAAGAGATTAAAGACCTCATGACCAAGAGTGACATAAAGGGTCAACATACAGAAACTCTGCTGGCAGGATCCCTGGCCAAAGCTCTTTGCTACATTCATAGAATGAACAAGGAGGTTAAAGATAATCAGGAAATGAAGTCAAGGATTTTGGTGATCAAGGCTGCAGAAGACAGTGCACTGCAGTACATGAATTTCATGAATGTCATCTTTGCAGCACAGAAACAGAATATTTTGATCGATGCCTGTGTTTTAGACTCCGATTCAGGACTCCTCCAGCAGGCTTGTGACATCACAGGGGGACTGTACTTGAAGGTGCCTCAGATACCCTCCCTTCTGCAGTATTTGCTGTGGGTTTTTCTTCCTGATCAAGATCAGAGATCTCAGTTAATCCTTCCACCCCCAATTCATGTTGACTACCGAGCTGCTTGCTTCTGTCACCGCAATCTTATTGAAATTGGCTATGTCTGTTCTGTGTGCTTGTCAATATTCTGCAATTTCAGCCCTATCTGCACTACTTGCGAGACCGCCTTTAAGATTTCTCTCCCTCCTGTGCTGAAGGCCAAGAAAAAGAAACTGAAAGTGTCTGCATGATAATACATACAATTTTGTGCTCATCTTTTAGAACTCTTTATAGAAATTGTATGGTGACGTCTGTATTAGGAAGGCTCTGAAAAAAATACAGATATGGATTAGATAATTTTTAATGAAGTTTCTTCCAAAATATATTTCTTAAAAAAAATCACATCATCCTGTACTTCTGGGGAACTGATTTACATGAGGGAATTGTTCTATGCAATATACATACCCTATAATGTTTTCTGACTAATTTTTGTCCAGAAAGGGGGAAGATAGTACACATTTGTGATACTTTTTTTTTTAAACTTTTTTTTTAATGGGAGGATCTTTTGTCAAAGTCAGTCTGTCCTGACTGATTCTAGGCTTTAGAACCTATTACCCAAGTCTGGGTTCTTACTGTGAAATGTAGGCCATGTGAAATTTGAACACAGAAAAGTGACTATTTGTGGAGTAATGGTGTCAATCAAGATGGAACATCTCACTTGAATCGACCACTATTGTTAACTTAGACAATAGTCATGTAAATTCCTTCTTGTATGAATTGAGATTAGGTTCAGATACTAGCAGTTATTTATGCTTTTGTGTGACGTCAGTACATATTTGGACAAAGATATCCAAATAATAATAGTTTGTCACTGAATCACACCAAAAACTGATTTTAAATGAGTAAAGAGAGTAAGTGCAATAGTCTGGCGTAACTTTTTCTTCAAAAACAGTGTGTGAAGAGCTCATTTATGAAAGTCAATATCTGGGTTCTGGGGGGCACTTCTTGGGGACAATGGATTCTTTATAATTAAGTGTTGGCCACCAATAGAATTCTTCCCTTTTTAACAGAGGGAAAGGGAAAAAAAAGCATTAATATTGGAGCACTGTTCTCTGGAAGCTTTGGACTTAACACTGAAAACTTCTGTAAGTTCAAAAGAAAAGTTATTTGTGATTTCAACAATAAAAATCTTATATTTCTATGTAGCCTTGAAGTTTTTCAAAGTCCTTTTAAATTCCAGCGTAGTGTAGGAAGAGTTTCCAGGAATGGTGGCTGGTTTGTTTTGTTTTTAAAAGCATATTGACAACTTGTGTATACAAGCTTGTGTGGAAATAAGATTTAAATTTTCTCTTTATACCAGCTCAAAAGCTTAGTCTCATTTAAGTAACTTGGTGTTTGGTTAGATTATTTCAGGTAGATTTTGTATTCTGGAATTATAATTTTGTTAACAAATACACAAAGGTTTTGGTGATCACTTTGCCAGTATTTGTTAATCCTTGAGTTTGAGAATCTGTCTTTTTAAAATAATATTTAATATTTCATAGCCTAATTAAGTGTAGTAGAAATAACTATTTTAAGTCTAGGAAATAAAGTATATATCTAAAAGACAAATTTCAAGCAAGCTCGTAAGGTTTTTGTTATTTTTCATTTGAAATGTTTTATCTACTGTCTTAATTCTAAGTTTTATTTTTAACTCTTGTTTATGGTTTATTTTATATAAATTTTTATAATAAAATAATTAAAATTTAAAAAAAAAAAAAAAAAAGAACTTGCCCAAAGGTCACATTGCTACTAACAGGCAAAGACAGAAATCAAACCCAGATAGGCTGAATTTGCATGAATCATTTTACTCCCCTAAAGCCCATCTTTTGGTCCTGCTCACAGGCGTGGAGTTTCTGTGCACAAAACGTCTAATGAGTATTTACAGGTCAGAATAAAAAAAAAAAATCTATCATTTTAAATAATTAGCTTACATTTCTCCTAACTGGTTTCCATTTCTGTTTTACTTGTCCTTCTAAATAACCCAGGATTCTCTCCACAATCTGTTTTTCTTCAATTGAGGCTCCTGGCTTTATCTGTTAATCATTTCCCTTTTGTTGTAAATATCATCAGATTGGGAAAGACTGCCTGAATCCAGTTTATGCCCTTTTCTCCCTACCCAATGTACATTACTAGGACCAAATTTGTAAAACTCTACCCTTTCTGTAGAAACCCACTAACTGATAGTTACATTTTCCACTTACACTTAGTTGTGTCTTTCTCTCCCAAAAGGAAGAGTTGAGGATTTTGAAGTAGCCACATTAGCCATAGGAATAATTGAGTTGGTGATGCTTCAATATTTGTTGTAGTTACAGTGGATTTTGGATGATAACATTTTCTGAGTGACAAACATTTTTTCAGATGGCTCTTGCTCATCAGTGGCTTGGGAAAAGCCACTGCACTTGCAATGGGCTGCACCTCTTCTTTTACTTGATCTTCAAATAGGTCTTCTGGAAATTCTTCTTTTATAACCTCTTGTAAAACAACTTCATCTTCATCAGAAATTAAGCTCCCTTCTTTATTTTCTGAAACTTCTCGATCAATATCATGAGTTACTAACCGAATGATAAGGTCTTTTTTGCGTTGGACATCTTTTAAAAGCTCCACTTTGCTGATGTCAGGCTTTGTTAAACTCTGAAATGAATTCCTACTAGCAGTCTGGAATTGAAGAGACAATGAATATTAAAAACAGTTTTCCTATGGTTCTATTGTAATAAGGCAATTGTCATATGGTTTCAAGTTTCAATTTAGTACAATTATCTTTCAAATGCCATTTACTTATATATTACTGATATATTTAAAAGAATAAAAATCATAATATTTGCTCATTTCTAGGTATGTTTTTTTGTATTCAAGAATAATATCACTCCAGTTCAAAGAAGAGAATCTAACTAAGGTTTTCTCTTGCTTCAAATTTTACTTTTCACTTGCCAAAAAATACAAAGTACACAAATACTTTAATTAAATTCTGTTTTCATCATTTATCTTGAATGTCTTATAACAGATTTAGATATGATACCATGTTCTTCTAAACTTCTTAGTAGGGAACTAATTACAGAGCAATCTAAATACAGATATTTTAATGAAAAAATACAAGGTATTGCCGACCTGGAAATTTTTTTACCTGGATTTTAAAAAATGATGAATAATAGCCAAAATTGTGGAGGACTTTGAATGTTCACACCTTACCCTTCAATACCCTAATCCTTTGAACATATTTTCCAAAGGGAGCTTCAGAGAGTAAATCTTCATTTCTCCTCACCTCCCTAGTCAAATGTCACTTTCCATTTTGCAATGTTAAAGACAGATCAAGGAAAAGACAGTTACAGTTACATAAATGACTTTCCCCATTTCTGTAGCCTTTGATGATGCCACAGAACCTTTAAATTAATTTATCAATCTTAGATATCTTTGTAACACTGCAAACCAGATTTTCAGATAAATGTTGCCTTGAAGTAGTATCTTTTGTGCAAAACACAACGAAAGAAGAACTTCTGTAGGAAATGGAAACAAAATAATTTTGAGTATCTGTGCTGATGGAGGGAAACAGTGGTTCAAAAATAATTGAAAGTCATTCTGTATGGCTTTGGCATATGTATGTTAGTGCATGAGCATTTAATAGGCATGAGTCTGGTGTGTTGGGAAGTTTTGGTATCTTGAATAGCAAATGAAGCCCTGGTTGTGGATTCCTGACTGAGGAATAGCCAAGGAGTTGTCTGGGTACCCTAAACTGATTTACAGCTCTTTCTGCATCCCCCATCCCCATGCTGGGGATGGATGGCACTGCTATTCAGATTCCCCCAAAGCATGGGTCTTAGCTGAGCTATCTATGCCTGTTTACTTTCCTTAAGACTGTTTTTACTACTCTTAAGTAGCAGAAGTAGTTGTTTTGAATTAGCTATTCTCTTCCAACTTCATTTAGCCTATAAAGAGATACCGTATTTTGCCATGTATAATGGATACTTTTTTGCTCAAATTTGTGAGGGAAAAACAAGGATGCACATTATACCTGGGTAGTACTAATTCCATATCTATATAAATGTTTTTAATTCTTTTATTTATGTTTATGAGTTAAAAGTGTAAGTCTAGAAATCAATAATGATATCCATAAGCAAAATAATACCCTGGAATACAATAATTAGTTTTGTTGAACTTATGGTGAACTTGCAATGAGGAAGAGTACTTGGCCTTCTATGATGCATAAATATCATAAATTTTTTACTGGTACATAAAATTTCTTGTACCTTGTAACTGTTCTTGTGTTTTGTAATTATTTGTTACATAAAAATTTTTGTACTGAGGGACAGCCGGTTGGTGCAGTGGTTAGAGCACAGTGCTCACAACACCAAGGTCATCAGTTCGATTCTCACATGGACCAGTGAGAAACAACGGCTTGAGCTTGGAGCTGAGCTGCTGGATCAGTGGTTAGAGTGCAGTGCTCATAACACCATGGTCACTGGTTAGATTCCCACATGGGCCAGTGACCTGCACCCTCTACAACTAGATTGAAAATAATGACTTGACATGGAGCTAATGGGTTCTGGACAAACACACTATTCCCCAATAAAAAAATATAAAAAAAATTTGTATGTTTAAAAATGAATGCTAAAATTCCATTATAATACAAAAAAACAAGTACTTAAATGTAAACAAATATAAACTTGAATTAAACAATTAAAATGAAAGACTTCTTCCCCCTGAAAGTTTGGGCCAAAAACATGGGTGTGCATTATACACAGGAGCACATTATACACAGCAAAATATGGTAGTTAAAGTAATGATAAAAGGCAGCAAGAGGTGACATTTCTCTTGAAGTCTCCCCTGGAATTTACAACAAATTGAACAGCTATAATTCCACAAAGGACTCCCTATGCAACAGACAGGCAAGACTAAGAGACAAGCAATTGAAATCATCTAAAGGTGGGCAAATTGGGTGGGTTGGGGAGGAGGGAAGGGTGAAGGGTGGAGAGGCCAGCTGCACTGGCCACAGAACATAGAACGAGCTTGGAGCTGTGAGCTCCCTGCATTCCAGAGCTACCACAGTCACTGGACAGGGAAGAATGCGGACTGCTGGCGCTCCCCTTATGGCCCACAGTCCCACCTGAGGTATCAGCATATAACACCGCTGAACCCAACGCTCATGGTGGAGACCTCGGAGCAAAGACTGAGGGAAACAGGATGAAAACGGCGGTTTAAGTCCTCACTGCCAAGCAGAGGATGGAAGGCATAGGCACTGAGCTTAGCCAACCCCCTCCTTACCCACCCCACCCCCACCCTTTCAGTGCTAGAAGCCGAATGGTAGCAGAGTCAGATCAAAAGAACAGAATATTTGCAGTTCTGAGAACTGAGGCCCCCAGCCATGGACTTTCAGCCCAACTAGTTCTGGCAAAGGGGAGGAGTCTTGGGTGCAGGACTAGCTGTACAGGTGGTCACAGCCATTGCTGTGGCCACCTCTCACAACCCACCCCACCCCTGTCCCCACTTATCTGGGCGGATCCCTGTAGGAGTAAATACAGCTGCTGAAACACACAGGGCGTGAGACTGGTACAGGTAGAGCTTTGGAACTTCAGAAGCTCTCCACATACTCTTAAGGAGGCAGTACCCTGAGACCCAGGTGACCTGATCACAGAGGAGAAGCCCAATTTTCAGGGAACCCCCACCCCCGTGCATTGTGTGAGAAGCTGGACCAGTACAGAGAAAATATAACACTACAGCATGAGAGAGAATAAAGGCCTGCAGTTGAGAGAAAATAAAACATTCTACAAACACCTACTGGAAAGCAAAAGAAAGACCACTTCCTATCAAGCTGTTGCAGAACCCACTCCTGCAGATGCCTAGGAAGAGCAATAATAATTCATTAATTGCCATGAATAACCAAGATAACAAGGCAGCTCAGAAAGAAAATGAAGTGTCTCCAGAAAATGAACGTGGGAACATGGAAATATGTGACTTAAATGACAGAGAATTCAAGATTGCAGTTCTGAAAAACCTCAACAAGATGCAAGAAAACACAGACAGGCAGTTTAATGAACTCAGAAACACAATCAAAGAACAAAATGAACATTTTACCAAAGAGATTAAAATTTTAAAAAAGAACCAAACAGAATTTCTGGAGATTAAGAATTCAATAGAAGAAATGAAGAATGAAATAGCCAGCTTAGGTAGTAGAGTTGACCAGATGGAGGAAAGAATCAGTGTCATCGAAGATAGAAACCTGGAAATGACACAAATTGAAGAAGAAAGAGACTTGAGACTTAAAAGAAATGAAAGAAGTCTACAAGAACTTTCTGACTCCATCCGAAAGAGCAATATAAGAATAATGGGCATACCAGAAAGAGAAGAAAGAGAGAAGGGAACAGACAGTATATTCAAACAAATAGTCGATGAGAACTTCCCAAACTTGTGGAAAGAACTGAATCCTCGAATCCAAGAAGCAAATAGAACACCTAATTACTTCAACTCCAACAGGCCTTCTCCAAGGCACATTGTATTGAGGCTGTCAAAAATTAACAACAAAGAAAGAATCCTCAAGGCAGCCAAGGAAAAGAAAATGGTAACCTACAAAGAAAAAGCCCATTAGATTTTCCAGCAGAAATTCTACAAGCCAGAAGGGAGTGGAATCAGATATTCAAACTATTGAAAGAGAAATTATGAGCCAAGAATAATATATCCAGCAAAGATACCTTTTACATATGAAGGAGGAATAAAAACCTTTCCAGACATACAGAAGATGAGGGAATTCTCTAATACATGACCTGCACTACAAGAAATATTGAAGGAGGCTATTCAACCTGAAATAAAAAAGGCAAAAGAATACAAAATCATGAGTAGTATTACGAACAGACAGACAGAAGCAGGAATGGCAACCCCCTACACCAAATAAGACACTATACACTTAAACATAACATACAGGGTGAAGAAGAGAAAAAACACTCAAATAAAAAAAATATAAGAAGAAAGACAAGTTACTATTGCAGTGCAGAAATCAAGTCATGGCATAAATAGGAAAATTTCTGACAACAAAAACATGAAAGGAGAGAATAAAGGTCTGAATCGGCACAAGGGAATGGAGAAAGGAAGCATGCTGAAGAAAATGGATTACTCTAAATATGAAACTTTCTTTTACATAAACTTAATGGTAACCACTAAAAAAAAAAAAAATCCAGAGCGGAAATATGTAACATAGAAAAGAAGAAACAGAGGGAAAAATCATAGAATACCACCACACCGAAATAACAGAAAACAACAAGAAGGAAAAGAAACAATGGAGATACCATCCTACCAGAAAACCAGAGATAGAATGATAGGAAATCCTCACATTATCAAGAATCACCCTAAATGTAAATGGACTGAACTCACCAATAAAAAGGCACAGAGTAGTAGACTGGGTCAAAAAACTAAACCCAACCATATGTTACCGCCAAGAAACACATCTTAGCTACAAGGACATATATAGATTCAAAGTGAAAGGGTGGAAATAGACACTCTAAGCAAATGGTATTGAGAGAAAAGCAGGTGTATCTATACTGATATCAGATGAAACAGCCTTCAGGATGAAAAAGGTAACAAGAGACAAAGATGGACATTTTATAATGGTAAAGGGGACTGTACAACAAGAAGAAACAACAGTCATCAATATTTATGCCCCCAAACAGGGAGCACTGAAATACACTAAGCAACAACTAACAGAACTAAAGGGAGAAGTTGACCAAAACACAATTATATTAGGGGTCCTAAAGACGTCATTGGCAGCTATGGATAGATTATCCAAAAAGAAAATAAATAAAGACATATCAGCTCCAAATGACACATTAGACGAAATGGACACAACTGACATTTATAGAGCACTTCATCCTACAACATCAGACTACACATTCTTTTCTAGTGTACACGGAACATTCTCAAGGATAGACTACATATTGGGACATAAAACTAGCTTCAGCAATTTAAGAAGATTGATGTCATACCAAGCATATTCTCTGATCATGAGGTTGTGAAATTGGATATCAACAGCTAAAACAAAGTGGGAAAAAACACAAATAAGTGCAAATTAAACAACATATTTTTAAGAACGACTGGGTCAAGAAGAAATAAGAGGAGAGATCAAATGATATATAGAAACAAATGAGAATAAATATACATCCTACCAAAATTTTTTGGATGCAGCGAAAGCAGTTTTAAGAGGGAAATTTATATCATTACAGGCCTATCTCAAGAAAATCCCAGATAAAGAACCTCACGTTACACTTTCAAGAACCAGAAAAAGAAGAACAATTGAAACCCAAAGTCAGCAAGAGGAAGGAAATAAAAGTAAAATCAGAGAAGAACTAAATGAAATAGAGAACAAAAAGACATTAGAAAAAATTAATATGACAAAGAGCTGGTTCTTTGAAGAGATTAACAAAATTGACAAACTCTTGGCTAGACTAAGACAAAAAGAGAAAAGACACTAATAAACAAAATCATAAATGAATATGGTTACAGGAAGCGGAGTACAGCATTAGGAATAGAGACAGTGGAAATGGCATGGCTCTGTGCGATGTCAGAGAGATAGTGGATGGGGGGAGGGGGGATCACACAGTGTGCGGGATATAAATGATAAACGTTTAAGTATTGCTTTGTCTTGTGCACCTGAAATTAATAAAAAAAATCCGAAATGAAAGAGGGGAATTTACCATAGATGCCACAGAAATACAAATATCATCCAAGAATACTGTGAAGGATTACATGCCACCAAATTCAATAACCTAGAAGAAATGGACAAGTTCTTAGAAACACATAGCCTTCCTAGGCTGAATCATGAAGAACTGGAAAATCTAAGTAGACTGATCACCAGTAACGAAATTGAATCAGTCATCCAAAACCTTCCCAAAAGCAAAAGCCCGGGACCAGATGGCTTCACTAGTGAATTCTACCAAACATTCAAAGAGGATCTAATACAATCCTGCTCAAACGCTTCCAAAAAATTGAAGAAGAGACAATACTCCCTAATTTATGTTATGAGGCCAACATTACCCTGCTATGAAAACCTGGTAAGGATAACACAAAACAAGAAAATTACAGACCAATATCTGATGAATACAGATGCAAAACTCCTAAACAAAATTCTAGCAAATCAAATGCAACAATGCATTAAAAAGATTATTCATCATGACCAAGTGGTGTTCATCCCACGGGCACAAGAATGGTTCAACACATGCAAATCGATCAATGTGATACACCAAAGGAACAAACTAAAGGACAAAAAGTATATGATTGTATCAATAGATGTAGAAAAAGCATTTGACAACAGACAACATACATTTATGATTAAAACACTGAATAAAATGGGTATAGAAGGAAAACACCTTAACACACTAAAGGCCACATGTGACATACCCTTAGCTAATATCATAATTAACGGTGAAAAGCTGAAGCCCTTTAATCTACATTCAGGAACATGATGTCCCCTATCACCACTGAATTTCAACATAGCATAAGAAGTCCTAGCCAGAACAATCAGGCAAGAGAAATAAATAAAAGGCATCCAATCTGGGAATGAAGAAGTTAAATTACTTCTTCATTCAAAGTAAAAGAAGTTCCTGTTTGCAGATGACATGATGTGCTATATATAGAAAACCCTAAAGACTCCACCAAAAAGTTATTAGAAACAATAAATGAATACAGTGAAGTTGCCGGCTACAAAATCAACATACAAAAGTCCACGCATTCCTATATACTAACAATGAAATCTCAGAAAAAGAAATTAAAAAAATTCCTTTTGCAATTGTGACAAAAAGATTAAAATAACTAGGAGTAAACTTAACCAAGTATGTGAAATATCTATATACTGAAAACTATAAGACATTTTTAAAACAAATTGAAGAAGACATAAAGAAATGGAAAGACATTGCATGTTCATGGATTGGAAGAATCAACACAGTTAAAATGGTCATATTACCCAAAGCAATATACAGATTTAATGCAACCCTCATCAAAATCCCAATGCCATGTTTTAAAGAAATAGAAGAAAAAATCATCAGATTTGTATGGAACCAAAACAGACTCCGAATAGCCAAAGCAATCCTAAGAAAAAAAGAACAATACTGGCGGTATCACACTCCCTGACTTCAGCTTGTACTACAGGCAAACAATCAAAACAGTGTGGTATGGTAGAAAAACAGACACACAGACCAGTGGAATACATCTGAGAACCCAGAAATAAACCCACATAAATATGGACAGATAATTTTTGACAAAGAAGCAAAAAACATACAATGGAGAAAAGACAGCCTCTTCACTAAACAGAGCTCAATAAAATAAAGAGGCAACCAACTGAATGGGGAAGATTTTTGCAAACAACACTTCTGAGAAGGCACTAATATCCTGAATATATAAGGAACTCATAGAACTCAACAACAAAAAAGACAATCTATTTAAAAAACGGGCAGAGGACCTGATTAGACATTTCTCCAAAGAGGACATACAGATGGCCAATAGACATATTAAAAAATGCTCAATATCACCAATCATCAGAGAAATGCCAATAAAATCCACAATGAGATATCACCTCACCCCAGTGGCTATCATCAACAAGATAAATAATAACAAGGGTTGGAGAGGTGGAGAAAAAGGAACCCTCATACCCAGTTAGTGGGAATGCAGACTGGTGCAGCTACTATGGAAAGCATTGTGAAGGTTCCTCAAAAAGTTAAGAATAGAATTACCATATGCCCAGCAATCCCTCTCCTGGGTATCTACCCATAAAATCTGAAAACATTTATCCGTAAAGATATGTGTGCTCCGATTTTCATTGCAGCTTTATTTATGGTGGCCAAGAGATGGAAACAACAAAAGTATCCTTCCATAGGTGATTGGATAAAGAAGATGTGGTATATATACACAATGGAATACTATTCTGCCATAAGAAAAGGTTAAATAATACCATTTGAGACAACATGGATGAATCTTGAGATTATTATATTAAGCAAAATCAGACAGTAGAAGTAGAGAACCATATGTTTTCATTGGTACGTGATATATGAAACTGAAAACAAAAGAACAATACAAACAAATGAAGAAACAAAAATTCATAGACACAATAGTTTAATGGTTACCAGATTGTAAAGGGTAGGTGGGTGGTAGATGAGGGTAAAGGAATCAAATATATGGTGATGGAAAGAGAACTGACTGATGAACACACAATGTGATACATTGATGATGTGTTATAGAATTGTATACCTGAAATCTATGTTATTTTACTAACAATTTTCATCCCAGTAAACTATTAAAAAAGAAAACATGTAAGAGAAGAAAGCAAGTATCAAGAAGAACTGATAAGTATTTCGGCAGATGATTAAGAGATAATGACTTGGGAGTAATGTCCAACAGTTTAGACCCATAGATCTTGTGCCCAAGGAATTACTTACATATAAATGAAGACTACTAAGTAAACACTTAATAATTTTGAGAACCTAGCAAGAAAAGGACAATTTAGCACTGCAAAGGACCTTCATCTCGTCAAGAAACTACAGTCCAGGGAGAGTCCATGACTATGACAATCTCAGTATTTGAGACAAAAATGTACCCATTAATGTATTCACCAGTTTATTTCACATATTTCATTATGCTAAGTGAAATAAGTCAGACAGAAAAAGTCGAGAACCATATGACTGCACTCATATGTGGGATATAAAATTGAAGGCAACAAAGGAAGAAGACAAACAAAGAAACAAAAACTCATAGACGCAGACAATAGTTTAGTGGTTACCAGAGGGTAAGAGGGGAGGGGGCGGGAGATGAGGGTAAGGGGGATCAAACATATGGTGATGGAAGGAGAACTGAGTCTGGGTGGTGAACACATATTGCAATATATAGATGATGTATTATGGAATTGTACACTTGAAACCTATGTAGTTTTGTTGATCATTGTCACTCCAACATATTTTAATAAAAACTAAATAAATCTAAAAACTAATGTATTCACCATCTCTGAGACTTAGTTCAATGGGTTGGAAAACAATGTTAAGGAGAACATGTTCTTATGCTTATGCTTCAGGTAGTTTGATTCTATAGAACTTTGGTCAGTTTTAAGCTACAGGCTACATTCCTAGTGTGAGTGTACACCATCAGTGCAAGAGGCTCATTTATACTGAGGGGCTTTGATATTAAATGAGAACATGGGGCTGGATCAATGTAACTCCATCTCCTGGCAAGACCATCCCTATGCCTTCATGTCCTAAGATCAGTAAACAGAACTACTTTTTCAATAATTGCATTGTACTAAAGACAGTGTTTGGCGTTTCAAGTCCCCATCATTTAAGTATATTTGGACTCCAAATGTGGGACTTCAGAGAAGCTATTTCATAAAAATGGCAACATGAAGACAACTTGGTTTAGAAACTTGTTCTATCTTTAGGATGTAAGAGTCTGAGTAGGCTGTACGAGTATGAGTAACTGGGACAGTGTTGTGTAAGTGAAGTAAGAAATGAACAAACTCTAAAGAGCTTGCAGTCTAATATCTGTCGCTAAATAAAACAATGAGCATTTCAAGGTTGGTTGCTAAATATAAACAATACACTGTGGAACCTTAAGTTTGAGGATTTCAATCGCCAATAGAGGCTGGTTTAGTTGATATTCCAACTGGCCCTTTTGGATCCATATAATACTATGATAATATATATTCATGAAAAAGAACTGTGGGGATTATATTTCTTCCGAGTTTCCAAATGAGGGCTACAATTCCAATCAGTCCTGTTTGCTGGTAAGGGTAGTTCCATATATTCCTGTTCTATAAGAAATGACAGTTCTCTTTGACCGGGTGATGGAAACTAGCCTGCCACCTTTACACTGAGCCACACTGCTGATGGAGTGAGTCCTAGGGAAAGCAGAAAAACTGTATTGCATGAATCAGAGTGTCTGATTCTACTGGGCTGGGTAAGAGAAAATTGACCATATTTTACAAATGTATTCCCACAGACCAACCTTAGGAAGGAAATCACAGGACAACCAGGTCTCACTACTCATTTCTTTTTACCATTGTCTTTTGCACTTACCTCTAACATCTTTATATTCAGTTGTCCAGCCTTATCCAGTGAGCCACGTCTTTCTTTCTTTCTCTTTCCTAAATCAGGCGAGTCTGTTGAATAACTCTTCCCACTTATTGACAATTTTTTCAGTTCTTCGATGCTATGTCCAGTTCTAGCTAAACACTCCATCTGCATTTTCTCAAGAGATTGTGTTTTTATAGAAATGACTCCTAAGTGTTCTGCAACAATATCTGGATTGATGTTGATTGGTTGTTTTCCATGGTGAGGAATTATTTTAAACAAAAGCTTCTCTTCACTTAAATCTTGAATGAATTGTTTTTGCCATAGCTTAGGCTCAATTTTAACAGCATGCTCTTGTGCCTTTTCAACAATTCGACCAACAACCAGATCGCCAAAAAGATCAATAAGTGAATCATTTGGGCTGATTGTTTCTTTTCTTTTTTTTTAAAATTAAAGTTTATTGGGGTGACAATTGCTAGTAAAGTTACATAGATTTCAGGTGTACAATTCTGTATTACATCATCTATAAATCACATTGTGCATTCACCACCCAGAGTCAGTTTTCCTTTCATCACCATATATTTCATCCTTTTTACCCCCCTCCCCACTTACCCTCTGGTAACCACAAAATTATTGTCTGTGTCTATGAGTTTTTGTTTCTTATTTGTTCGTCCCATTATTTTGTTGTTTTTGGTTTATATACCACATATCAGTGAAATCATGTGGTTCTCTGCTTTTTCTGTCTGACTTATTTCGCTTAGCATTATAATCTCAAGATCCATCCATGTTGTCACAAATGGTCCTATTTCATCTTTTCTTACAGCTGAATAGTATTCCATTGTGTATATATACCACAAATTCTTTATCCATTCATCTATCGAAGGACATTTTGGTTTTTCCCATGTCTCGGCCACTATAAATAAAGCTGCAATGAA
The DNA here is from genome assembly GCF_057876585.1 of Rhinolophus sinicus. Classification (NCBI taxonomy): domain Eukaryota; kingdom Metazoa; phylum Chordata; class Mammalia; order Chiroptera; family Rhinolophidae; genus Rhinolophus; species Rhinolophus sinicus. The sequence continues at coordinate 92,222,688 of NC_142518.1, forward strand.
CATTGGAGCACATATGTCTTCATAGATAAATGTTTTCAGATTTTTTGGGTAGATACCCAGGAGAGGGATTGCCGGGTCATGCAGTAATTCTATTCGTAATTTTTTGAGGAACCTCCACACTGCCTTCCATAGCAGCTGCACCAATCTGCATTCCCACCAACAATGAATGAGGGTTCCTTTTTCTCCACAGCCTCTCCAACACTTGTTACTATTTGTCTTGTTGATGATAGCCATTCTGACTGGGGTGAGGTGATATCTCATTGTGGTTTTTATTTGCGTTTCTCTGATGATTAGTGATGTTGAGCATTTTTTCATATGTCTATTTGCCATTTGTGTGTCCTCTTTGGAGAAATGTCTCTTCAGGTCCTTTGCCCATTTTTCAACTGGGATTTTTTTTTGTCATTGTTGAGTTGCATGAGTTTCTTGCGTATTTTAGATATTAGCCTTTTATCGGAGGCACTGTTTGCAAAACTCATTTCCCATTCAGTTGGTTGCCTCTTTATTTTGTCGATGGTTTCTTTTGCTGTGCAGAAGCTTTTAAGTTTGATATAGTCCCATTCATTTATTTTAGCTTTTACTTCCCTTGCCTTTGGAGTCAAATTCATGAAATGCTCTTTGAACCCAAGATCAATAAGTTTAGTACCTATGTTTTCTTCTATGCAGTTTATTGTTTCAGGTCTTATGCTTAAGTCTTTGATTCATTTACAACTAATTTTGGTACATGGTGACAGATAGCAGTCCAGTTTCATTCTTTTGCATGTGGCTATCTAGTTCTCCCAGCACCAATTATTGAAGAGGCTGTCTTTGCTCCACTGTGTATTTTTAGGTTCTTTGTCAAAAATTATCTGTCCATATTTATGTGGTTTTATTTCTGGGTTCTCAATTCTATTCCATTGGTCTATGTGTCTGTTTTTCTGCCAATACCATGCTGTTTTGATTATTGTAGCCCTGTAGTACAAGCCAAAGTCAGGAAGTGTGATACCTCCATTATTGTTCTTTTTCCTTAAGATTGCTTTGGCTATTCGGGGTCTTTTGTGGTTCCAAACAAATCTGATGATTTTTTGTTCTATTTCTTTAAAATATGCCATTGGGATTTTGATGGGGATTGCATTGTATCTGTATATTGCTTTGGGTAATATGGCCATTTTAACTATGTTGATTCTTCCAATCCATGAGCACGGAATGTCTTTCCATTTCTTTGTGTCTTCTTCAATTTCTTTAAAAAATGTCTTATAGTTTTCAGCATATAGGTCTTTCACATCCTTGGTTAAGTGTATTCCTAGGTATTTTATTATTTTTGCTGCAATTGCAAAAGGAATTGTTTTTTGTATTTGTTTTTCTGAGGTTTCATTGTTAGTATATAGGAAGGCAATGGACTTTTGTGCGTTGATTTTGTAGCCGCCTACTTTACTGTATTCGTTGATTGTTTCTAATAGCTTTTTGGTGGAGTCTTTAGGGTTTTCTATATATAGCATCATGTCATCTTCAAAGAGTGACAATTTAACTTCTTCATTCCCAATTTGGATGCCTTTTATTTCTTTCTCTTGCCTGATTGCTCTGACGAGGACTTCCAACACTATGTTGAAAAGCAGAGGTGATAGGGGACATCCCTGTCGTGTTCCTGAACATAGAGCAAAGGGCTTAAGTTTTTCTCTATTAATTATGAGATTAGCCGAGGGCTTGTCATATATGGCCTTTATTATGTTAAGGTATTTTCCTTCTATACCCATTTTATTAAGTGTTTTAATCATAAATGGATGTTGTATCTTGTCAAATGCTTTTTCTGCATCAATTGATATAATCATATGATTTTTGTCCTTTATTTTGTTTATGTGATGTATCACATTGATGGATTTGCGTATGTTGAACCATCCTTGTGCCCCGGGGATGAACCCCACTTGGTCGTGATGAATAATCTTTTTAATGCATTGTTGTATTCGATTTGCTAGAATTTTATTTAGGATTTTTGCATCGGTATTCATCAGAGATATTGGTCTGTAGTTTTCTTTTTTTGTGCTGTCCTTACCAGGTGTTGGTATCAGGGTAATGTTGGCCTCATAGAATGAGTTAGGGAGTACTGTCTCTTCTTCGATTTTTTGGAAGAGTTTGTGCAAGATTGGTATTAGATCCTCTTTGAAGGTTTGGTAGAATTCACTAGTGAAGCCATCTGGTCCCGGACTTTTGCTTTTGGGAAGGTTTTGGATGACTGATTCAATTTCGTTACTGGTGATCGGTCAGTTTAGATTTTCCAGTTCTTCATGGTTCAGCCTTGGAAGGCTATATGTTTCTAACAACTTGTCCATTTCTTGTAGGTTGTTGAAATTGGTGGCATATAGTCCTTCATAGTATTCTTGGATGATCCTTTGTATTTCTGTGGTGTCCGTGATAACTTCCCCTTTTACGATTCTGATTTTGTTAATCAGTGTCTTCTCTCTTTTTATCTTAGTAAGTCTAGCCAAGGTTTTGTCAATTTTGTTAATCTTTTCAAAGAACCAGCTCTTTGTCACATTGATTTTTTCTATTGTCTTTTTGTTCTCTATTTCATTTACTTCTGCTCTAATTTTTGTTATTTCCTTTCTTCTGCTGACCTTGGGTTTTACTTGTTCTTCTTTTTCTAGTTCTTTAAGGTGTAACATGAGGTTATTTATTTGGGAGTTTTCTTGTTTCTTGAGATAGGCCTGTAATGAGATAAATTTCCCTCTTAAAACTGCTTTCGCTGCATACCAAAAATTCTGGTAGGATGTATTTTCATTGTCATTTGTTTCTATGTATCTTTTGATGTCTCCTCTAACTTCTTCTTTGACCCAGTCCTTCTTTAAAAGTGTGTTGTTTAATCTCCATGTATTTGTGTTTTTTCCCGCTTTCTTTTTTCAGTTGATATCCAATTTCAAAGCCTTGTGATCAGAGACTATGCATGGTATGATTTCAATCTTCTTAAATTTGTTGAGATTGATTTTGTGTCCCAATATATGGTCTATCCTTGAGAATGTTCCATGTACACTAGAAAATAATGTGTAGTCTGATGTTTTAGGATGAAGTGCTCTATAAATGTCAATTATGTCCATTTCATCTAATGTGTCATTTAGGGCTACTATTTCGTTATTTATTTTCTGTTTGGATGATCTATCCATAGCTGTCAATGATGTATTTAAGTCTCCTAGTTTAATTGTGTTTTGGTCAATTTCTCCCTTTAGTTCTATTAGTAGTTGCTTGGTGTATTTCGGTGCTCCCTGATTGGGGGCATAAATATTGATGACTGTTATGTCTTCTTGTTGTACAGTCCCCTTCACCATTATGAAATGTCCATCTTTATCTCTTGTTATCTTTTTCACCTTGAAGTCTGTTTCATCTGATATCATTATGGCTACACCTGATTTTCTCTGGGTACCATTTGCTTGGAGTGTCAATTTCCACCCTTTGACTTTGAGTCTATGCTTGTCCTTGTAGCTGAGATGTGTCTCTTGGAGACAGCATATGGTTGGGTTTAGTTTTTTGATCCAATCTGCTACTCTGTGCCTTTTTATTGGTGAGTTCAGTCCATTTACATTTAGGGAGATTATTGATATGTGAGGATTTCCTGTCATTCTATCTTTAGTTTTCTGGTATGGCTGTGTCTCCATTGTTTCTTTGCCTTTTTGTTGTTGTCTATTATTTCTGTGTGGTGGTATTCTATGATGTTTACCTCTGTTTCTTCTTTTATTTCAGTACATATTTCAGTTCTGGATTTTTTTTGAGTGGTTACCCTTAAGTTTATGTAAAAGAAAGTTTGATAATTAGAGTATTCCATTTTCTTCAGCACGCTTACTTTCTCCATTCCCATTTTCCGGTTCAGGCCTTTACTCTCCCCCTTTTCATGTTTTGGTTGCCACAAATTGTCCCTGTTGATGGTGGTTGAATAGCCTCCTTTAGTATTTTTCGTAGTGCAGGTCGTGTATTGGAAAATTCCCTCAGCTTCTGTATGTCTGGAAAGGTCTTTATTCCTCCTTCATATCTAAAGGATATCTTTGCTGGATATATTATTCTTGGCTCATGATTTCTCTCTTTCAATAGTTTGAATATTTGGTTCCACTCCCTTCTGGCTTGTAGAGTTTCTGCTGAAAAATCTTATGATAATCTAATGGGCTTTCCTTTGTAAGTTACCGTCTTCTTTTCCCTGGCTGCCGTGAGGATTCTTTCTTTGTCATTGATTTTAGACAGGTTCAATATAATGTGCCTTGGAGAAGGCCTGTTGGGATTGAGGTAACTAGGTGTTCTATTTGCTTCTTGGATTCGAGGATCCAGTTCTGTCTACAAATTTGGGAAGTTCTCATCGACAATTTATTTGAATATATTCTCTGTTCCCTTCCCTCTTTCTTCTCCTTCTGGTATGCCCATTATTTTTATATTGCTCTTTCTGATGGAGTCAGAAAGTTCTTGTAGAGTTCTTTCATTTCTTTTAAGTCTCAAGTCTCTTTCTTCTTCTATCTGTGTCATTTCCAGGTTTTTATCTTCGATGTCACTGATTCTTTCCTCCATCTGGTCATCTCTACTACCTAAACTGGTTATTTCATTCTTAATTTCTTCTATTGAGTTCTTAATCTCCAGAAATTCTATTTGGTTCTTTTTTAAAATTTCAATCTCTTTCGTAAAATGCTCATGCTGTTCTTTGATTGTGTTTCTGAGTTGATTTAACTGCCGATCTGTGTTTTCTTGTATCTCGTTGAGTTTTTTCAGAACTGCAATCTTGAATTTTCTGTCATTTAAGTCACATATTTCTGTATCTTTAAGTGCCTTCTCTGGGGATTTTTCACTTTCTTTCTGAGCTATCTTGTTGCCTTGGTTATTCATGGCGATTACCGGTTTACTATTTCTCTTCCTAGATATCTACAGGAGTGACTTCTGCAACAGGTTGATAGAAAGCGGTCTTTCTTTTGTTTGTCAGTACTTGTTGGTAGAATGTTTTATTATTTCTCCAACTGCAACTTATTTTTCTTCTCCCACACGGTAGTGCTATGTTTTCTCTGCACTATTCCAACTTCTCACACAATGGGGGGATTCCCTGAGAGACGGGCTTCTCCTCTGTTAATAGTTCGTCTAGGTCACAGGGCGCAGTGTCCCGGTGGGTATGCGGAGAGCTTTTGATGTTCCAAAGCTCTTCCAGCTCCTGATTCAGAGCCCGTAGGTTTCAGCAGTTCTGTTTACTCCTGCAGGGATCCGCCCAGATAGGTGGGGTCAGGGGCGGGGTGAGTTGTGAGAGGTGGCCCAGAGTAATGGCGGCGACCACCACCACTACCATGGCCGGTCCTGCTTCCACAGATCTCTCCCCTTTGCCGGAAGTAGTTGGGCTGTGAATTTGTGTCTGCGGTTCACAGTTCTCAAAATAGCAAATTTTCTGATGTTTTAATCTGACTCTGCTACTGTTTCGCTTCTAGCACCGGGCAGGTGGGGGCGGGGCGAGCTCTGGGAGGGGAGGGAGTGGGCGGCTAGTCTCAGTGCCTAAGGCTCCGTTCTCTGCTCGGCAGTGCGGGCTTAAACCACCGTTTTCAGCCTTTTTCCCTCAGTCTTTTTTCGGAGGTCTCTGCCGTGAGCGTTGCGTTCAGCCGTGTTATATGCTGTCCCCTCAGCCCTGTGGAGCCCTGGCGGAGCCCTAGCAGGCCGAGTTCTTCCCTCACTTGCAGCTGCGGTAGTTTCGGGAAGCAGCGAGCTTGGTGCACTGAACTAGGTCTGCGTCCTGCGCCCGCGCGGCTCCGTCTCCGCGCACTTCTCCCTTTCCTCCTCCCTCCACTCGCGTGAATCTCCCACCTGTAGGTGATTTCAGTCGGTAGTGGGCCTCTTCGTCTTGCCTGTCTGCTGTGCAGGGAGTCCTTTGTGGAGTTTTTGTTGGATTCTTTGTAAATTCCAGGGGAACTTCACAGAGGCTCACCTCACTCCGCCATTTTTCCAGAAGTCCTTCTCTCTCTTTTTTTTGATGAGTCTGGTTAAAGGTTTGTTGATTTTGTTTATCTTCTCTAAAAACCAACTGTTGGATTCATTGATCTTTCGTATTGTTTTTCTGGTTTCTGTTTCATTTATTTCTGCTCGGATCTTTATTTTTTCCTTCCTTGTACTCCCTTTGGGCTTATTTTGCTGTTCTTTTTCCAGATCCCTTAAGTGTGAGATAAACTGTTGATTAGTGATATTTCTTGTTTCTTTAGGTAGGCCTGCAATGCTATGAATTTCCCTCTTAGGACTGCTTTCACTGCATCCCATAGATTTTGGGTCTTTGTGTTTTCATTTTTGTTTGTCTTGAGATACCTTTTGATTTCTTCCTTGAGGTCATGGTTGACCCATCTATTATTTATTAACATGTTATTTTCTTAAATTTATCAAGACTTGTTTTGTGGCCTAACATGTTGTATATCTTGGAAAATGTTCCACATGCACTTCAGAACAACATGTATCCTGCAGCCTTGGGTGAAATGCTCTGAAAATATCGATTAAATCCAAGTGGTCCAATGTACCATTTAAGGCTGTTGTTTCCATATTGATTTTCTGTCTGGAAGACCTTTCCCTTGTTGTCAGAGGTGTGTTGAAGTCCCCTACGATGATAGTGTTACTGTTCATCTCTGTCTTTATGTCAGTCAGTATCTGTTTTATATATTTAGGTGCTCCTATGTTGGGTGCATAGATGTTTACTAGGGTTATGTCCTCTTGTTGGATCAATCCCTTTATTATTATATAGTGCCCATCTTTGTCTTTTAATATATTCTTCTTTTTAAAGTCTATTTTGTCAGATATAAGTATTGCAACTCCAGCTTTTTTCTCATTTCCATTTGCATGAAATATGAAATATCTTACTCCAACCCTTCACTTTCCGCCTGTGTGTGTCTTTTGATCTAAGGTGAGTGTGTTGTATACAGCATATGCAAGGGTCTTGCTTTCTTATCCACTCAGCCACTCTATGTCTTTTGATTGAAGCATTTAATCCATTTACATTTAAAGTGATTATTTATAGGTACATAGTTATTGCCATTTTTTAAATTTGCAGTTAGATTGTTTTCATCTTTCTTCTGTTTACAGAAGCCCTTTTAATATTTCCTGCAATGCTGTCTTGGTGATAGTAAATTCCTTTAGCTTATTCTTTTCTGGGAAGCTCTTTATCTCTCCTTCAATTTTAAATGATAGCCTTGGTGGATAAAGCAACCTAGGTTGTAGGCCTTTGTTTTCCATCACTTTGAGTATGTCCTGCCACTCCCTCCTGGCCTTCAATGTTTCTGTAGAAAAGTCATTTGATAGTCTTATAGGATTTTCTTTGTATGTTACCTGCTGTCTTTCTCCTGCTGCTTTTAGGATTCTCTCTTTGTCTTTAACCTTTGCCATTTTAACTATAATGTGTCTTGGTGTGGACCTGTTTTGGTTTGTCCTGGTTGGAACTCCCTGCACTTCCTAGGCTTGTATGTCGGTTTCCTTCACCAGGTTAGGGAAGTTTTCATACATTATTACTTCAAATATGTTCTCGATCCCTTGCTCCCTGTCTTCACTTTCTGGTATTCCTATGATGCACATGCTGTTATGCTTGATGTTATCCCATAGGTCTCTTAAACTATTTTCATTGTTTTTTATTCTTTTTTCTTATTGTTGTTCCTTTTGGGTGATCTCTGCTAATTTGTCTTCTAAGTTGCTGATTTGATCCTCTGCTTCATCTATCCTGCTGGTAATTTTTTCAAGTGTGTTGTTTATTTCAGTTATTGTATTCTTTAGTTCTAACTGGTTGTTCATTATGATTTCTCTATCCTTCTTTATGTTGTCACTAAGCTCCTTAAACATTCTTATCATCAGTGTTCTGAACTCTGTCTCTGATAGGTTGGTTACCTCTATTTTGTTTGGTTCAAATTGTGGAGATTTCTTCTGTTCTTTTATTTGGGACATGTTTCTTTGTTTTCCCATTCTGGCTGACTCTCTGTGTTTGCCTCGATGAGTTAGGTAGATCCCCTAGGTTTCTTAGTTTTTGCTGGGTTATCTTATGTAGTATGTGTCCTTTATATTTGACTTTCACCACTTTCTTCTTCTCCTCTGCGTGTGTTCCAAAGGTGACTCTTGTGTTGTGTATATTGTCCTGTTAAAATTGATCTTCAATTGCTTTTGGCTTGTGAGTAGGTGGGATTGACTCCTAGGCTGACTAGTTGTGAGACTTGGCTCTGCCCACAGCGGATATTCTGCTGTATGAGGGTTGACCGCTTAAATGAGGCTTGGCCTCTATCGGCTCTTGTGCCTGTAGAGAATTCCCTCTGGGTGTATCACTTGTAGGTCAAACCTGGTAATACTCTGGTTTGGTCTGGAGTTGGCCTCTGGGTGTGTTGAATCTTGTGCCTCTTGAGCTGGGCCCTGGTGTAGGGCATTTTCAGAACAAAGCAAATCACCAAGCACAACAACAACAACAACAACAAAGAAAAAACCAAATGCAGTCACATGTAAAAACAACTGATAACCCACACTCAACACAGGCAAAAATATCAAAGATACAAAAACAAAAGAAAGCAAAAAAAGCAGCGCCAGTCTTGGCTTCAGCCCACCAAGTCATCTCCAGGTTGTCCTCTGATGTACCAAAGAGTCCTCTGCGTATTGTGCAGGAAGATCCGGTCACCTGGTGCCCAGAGTGACCTTGGGATTGCAGTTTTAGATGAGTGGGGCTATGGGGTCTGGATGGTAGTTTTTACAAAGTGCAGTTTCTACACTTGCCTGCACATATGCGCACTGAGAGTAACACAACCAGCCTTGTGTCCAGGTCACCTGAGTGTTAGGGCACTTCTTCCGTGTGTGTGTGTATGTGTGTGTGTATGTGTGTTTATGTGGAGGGTGGGAGCTTTCTGAGCTGCTGAAAGCCAAGAGCTGTGTTTGCCACCTACTGCTGACCCCTGGGAGTGTCCCTGCAGTTGTAATTGCCCTGCCCTAGGCAGGCCAGAATGGGTAGTGGCTAGGGATGGAGGAGTCTTCTCTCTCCCAACCCAGCAGTGTCACACTCTTCTGGCAGGCCAGAAAAGGTGGGGGCTGGGGATGGAGGAGTCTTCTCTCTCCTAGTCCAGTAGTGTCACACACTTCCCAACCTCTTCCTGGGGTCAGAGCTACAAGCCTAGTCTTGCCAGATCCTGAGCGCTACGGCTTCTCTGCAATCTGACACTACTCCTCAGTTTAGGGGCCAGCTTGAGTCTCTGGAAGGGCGGGAGTAGGATTGGGAGAGTGGCAGAAGTTGCCCAGGTATGGAGTTTATGTCCTTTGTCCAACCTAGGGCCTAGTTGGAGGTCTCAGCTGTGGTTTCTGCCTCCAATGCTGGATATGTTGCTCTCTTGGTGGGAGAGATCAGCTGTGGGACGCAGGGAAAGAGCCCACTTCCTGGCTTTTGTGGTCTCTGTTCTGTCCTGGGACCCCCTGCGTCTCTGCAGCTGCGGATGCAGGCGTGTCTCCAGTTTGCTCCCTTCCCTCTTCACCTGCTCTCCCAATTTGCCCACCTTCAAGTTATCCTCCTACAAGTCTCTTAGCTGTTCTGTATGATGAGCAGAGAGTCCTTTGATGGGTTATAGATGTTCAATTTGTGGTAAGTTCCAGAGCAGAACTCCAGAAGTCCGCCTCACTGCCACCATTCCTATGACTTCAGTCTGGTTGTCTTCTTATAAAGACACCAGTCATATTGAATTAGAGTTCTACTCTACATCAGTATGACCTCATTTTTAACTTAATGAATTATATCCGCAATGACCCTATTTCCAAATAAGGTCACATTCTGAAGCACTGGGAGTGAGAACTTCAATATATCCTTTTCCGGTGTCAACATAAGCAACATCCAAACCTGTAGAGATTTTCTTTTTTTTTATGAGTTTATTTGAGCCAAACTGACAACGGTTTCTGGCAAGCAAAATCTGAAAAGATTGAGAAAATGCTCTGGAGAATGTCTGTTTTACAACTTATTTTATACATTAGAAGAAAAAGAGGAGACGTAAGGAGGGTGTCATGCAGGGTGACATGCGGGATCTCTGGTCCCGCTCCCCACATAAGAACGCAGGACATGGTGAGGCCAAAAAGGAACACCCACAGAGCCATAGATGGGGGAGTCATACCACTACACTCTTGCTGGCAGCATTCGCCTCTCTGCAATCCACCCTTGCTGGCCCCCATTTTCTTGCTAGGCCCCATATTGCTGCTAGCATAGCCACGACAGTTATATTAGTGGCCAATGGCTCACTGGTTACAGCTGACGGCCAACTAGCCACAGCTGATGGCCACCTATGGGGACAGAGCCAGGAGTGCAGTTTCCAGGCTCTCGGCCTCATGTGGAAAGGTGCTGGCTCAGGTAGTAAATGGCCATCAACTATGATTGGATGGCCATCAGCTGTGGCTAGTTGGCCGTCAGCTATAACCAGTGAGCCATTGGCCACTAATATAACTGTTGTGGCTATGCTAGCAGCAAATGGGGGCTAGCAAGAAGATGGTGGCTGAGCTAGCAAGCACGGATTGCAGTTAGCCTGCTGGATTGCAGCTAGCAAATGAGATTGGTTGGCAGAGAGAAGTGGACGGCAGGTTGCCGATAGTGTGGCTCCTGCTTCCTGTGTCTCTAACCCAGCAGCCATCGAGACTATAGTGGTATGACTCCCCTATCTAAGGCTCCATGGGTGTTCCTTTTTGGCCTCATCATGTCCTGCATTCTTATGTGGGGAGCGGGACTAGAGACCCCACATACCACACTGCACGACACTCTGCATGACACCATCCAATCACATTTGATGGCCATTTACTACCCGAGTGAGCGCCTTTCCATGTGAGGGCAAGAACCTGGAAACTGCACTCCTGGCTCTGTCCCCACAGAGGGTTACATGAAATCCATTGGTGGTAGATTAAGGTGGTGGGAGAAAGTAAAGCAGGGAAATCTCTGGGATTGGATAAAAAGTAAAACAGAGGGACACATACTTCTTTTACATTGGTAGGTACAAGATAGTTAATAATTAACATTTGCAGCACATGGAGATCGTATTTGGGGAACAGAATAACAATAAGGGCTTCTGTGGTCTCATGTTCTGGTATAGTGGTTGTGCCCTAAGGTGTCCGGAAAAAGATTACTCTGACATTTCAAAGGTTTGTTATATTAGATGCAAGACAACAATAGACAGGCTCACTTCAGGTAAAGTTTGACCTTTGTCAAAAAAGGTATAGACCCAGGATATGACTACCTGCCATGACTGCTTTTAGTTGGGAATTTTATGTTCAGATCATCCTATGTGGTTAATTTCGATGTCTGAGTTTGTAAGGCCCACCATGCCCATGCAGGCCTCCCCTGAGCTTGTCAGGTTTAGTATATGCCCCTTTTTTTTGTCCACACCAGGGACGCAATTCAGCCAATAACTGTCTGCTCCTTGCCTACACCCACCATTCATGTCCTTCCCACATGCAATATACATTCACTCCATTCCAACAGTCCCAAATGTCTTAATCCATTTCATCATCAACTGTAAGTCCAAAATCTCATCTATGTATCATCTACATCAGGTATAGGTGAGACTTGGGGTATGGTCCATACTGGGGCAAAATTCTTCTCCAGGTGTGGATCTGTGAAACCGACAAAAAAGTTATCTGTTTCCAAGATACAATGGTGGGATAGTCATAGGATAATCATTTCCATTCCAAAATGGAAAAATTGAAAGGTATCATTGGTTTAAAGCAGTTTGCAGTTTAAAGGGCAAATTCCTTTAGAATAATTCTCTATGCCTCTGTTCACTGGACCCACCTCCTCAGCCCTGGGTTGTGTCCCTGGACAGCAACCCTGTCCCTAAGCCCTGGTTGGAAGCCCCACTCCCTCAAACCGGGACAGCTAACCCACCCTCTGCATCTGAGGAGGTGGCCCGTCCCTCTGGAACTCAGGAGGAGGCCCTGCCCTATGGAAACCAGGAGGTGGTGGGGCCTCCTAGGCCCTGAGTGACAACTTTCCCCCCATGTCTGAGCATTGACCTCAGCCTCTAATCCCTGGTCAGAGATCCCACCCTCTCAGGCCAGGGCTTAGACCCTGCCCAATAGCCCTGTGCAGCAGCCCTGCCCTTTAGCATCCTGGCGGTGATCTTGCTCCCTTTCCCTGAATAGCAGCTTCACCCCCTGGATCCTGGATGGTGGCCCCACTCCCTCATTTCTGGGCAGTGGTTCTGCCCTTTAGAAGGAAGTGGCGGTTCTGTCCTCTGGAACCCAGGAAGCCCACCCATGGCTATTCCGTCATTAGTCCTTCATTTCGTCCCTCTCTGTTCCTTCCAGTCCAGGCTGGTAGTGTTTCTGAGATGTAAAATTCTCAAAAAGTTTGTCAGTCTCCCCTGCAATTCACAAAAGTCTCAGCCATCAGAAAAGACGGTTCTCCACAGATCTTTACTGGATAACTGCATCTCTATTCCTAGCTTCTACTGAGATGGTTTTCTGGGTCCTTAAGTCACACTCATAATCTTTTTTTTTGTTTAAAGTTTTTATTGGGGAAGGGGAACAGGACTTTATTGGGGAACAGTGTGTACTTCCAGGACTTTTTTCCAAGTCAAGTTGTTGTCCTTTCAATCTTAGTTGTGAAGGGTGCCATTCAGCTTCAAGTTGTTGTCCTTTCAGTCTTAGTTGTGGAGGGCACAGCTCAGCTCCAGGTCCAGTTGCTGTTGCTAGTTGCCAGGGGCACAGCCCACCATCCCTCGCGGAACTCGAGGAATTGAACTGGCAACCTTGTGGTTGAGAGCCCAGTGGCCCATTTGGGAATCGAACCGGCAGCCTTCGGAGTTAGGAGCATGGAGCTTTAACCGCCTGAGCCACCGGGCCGGCCCTCATAATTTTTTTTATCAAAGATTGTCCAGCCACACTTTTGTTGTTCTCTCCAGAGCACACTTTCTCATTTTTTCAATGTGGTTAGGCTAATATTTCAAATTTTCAAGTTCTGGTTACTTTTTGCTTAACAATTCATTTCTTAATTTATCTCTTTGCTCTCTCATCATACTATAAGCAGCAAGGAGAAACCAGGCTATGTCTTCCACACTTTGCTTGGAAATTTCCTTAGCTAACTAAGTTTGTTGATTACAGGTTCTACTTTCTTCCCAACAGAAAATAATTCAGCCAAGTCCTCTGCCACTTTATAATAAGTATCACTTTTCTTCCAGTGCCCAACAACTCGTTGCTCATTTCTGCCTGGGACTTCACCAAAAGCACCTTTAACATTCTTATTTCAAGCAACATTCTTTTCAAGGCAATCTAGGCTTCTTCTGTTATAAACCTCAAAATTCTCTCAGCCTCTATTCATTATCTAATTCCAAAGCCACTTCCACATTTTAAGTATTTGTTAAAGCAGTACTTTTTAAAGTTTGTTAAAACACTTCCTGATATCAAAATCTGTATTAATTTTCTAGGGCTTCCTTAACAAAGTACCATAAACTGGGTAGCTTAAAACAATAGAAACTTATTGTCTCAGTTCTGGAGGCTGGAAGTCTGAAATCAAGGTGTCAGCAGGGCCAGGCTCCCTCTGAAACCTGTAGGTGAATCCTTCTTTGTCTTTTCCTAGCTTCTGGTGATTTGAGGGCAGTTTTTGTTCTTTGGCTTTTCAACTGCATAACTGCAATTTCTGCCTTCATCATTATGTAACATTCTCCCTGTGTGTCTCTGTTTCATGTGGCCATCTTCTTATAAGGGCTCCAGTTATATTGGACTAGGGGCCTATCCTACTCCAGTATGACTTCATCTGAACTAATTACATCTGCCACGTTCTGAGGTACTATGGGTTAGGACTTCAACATATCTTTTTTTTTTTTTTTTGAGGGGACACAATTTAACCCATAACAGCACCTGAACAAGGTGAGGAGGGTCTTCTCATGTGTGGATGGCCTGATATGGGGAATCAGAGCTGGAGCAGGGTGAGGAGGTCATGTGTGTGGCATGATGAGACATGTCAGATCCTAAGCAGAGTGAGTGTGGAAGGGAAAGCCTGGTGAAGGATTCTGAGCCCAAGCAGGATGAGAACATCTGTGAGGTATGCCAGGTTTCTGAGCCTGAACAGGGTGAGCAAGGCTATGCTTTACAAGGGGACGGGAGGGGAGGAATGTATATGGATTTTCAGAGTCTCATGGAGTAGGGAGAAATGCATCCATGTAAGAGAGACGACTCAGCTTGGAGTGCTGGAGTCAAAGCAAGGTGAGGAGATTAACTGTGTGGACAGCCAGGCATGGGTTATTAGAGTCATCATGGGACATTATTGAGACAATTGGCTTAACTTAAACAAGGTCTGAAAATTTTCATGGTTGTATTGTGGTTATGTAGGAAAAGGTTTTTGCTCATATTAAGTACTAAAGTATTTGGGGCATCAAATTGGACAGTAGAAAAAAATCTCTTTGACTTGTATTATCTTTTCTTTAAGTTTCACAGTAGAAACATAATTAAAAACTTGGAAGCACATATGGCAAAATGTTATAATTCTAGAAACTTGGGTAGTATACTCAGATACTTATGATTGTCTTTAGTTTTCTATCAGATTATAACATTTCAAAATAAAAAGAATTCAAAAAGGAAAGGTAATGACTGCTTATAATAGCAAAAAGGCAGTAAATCACTCATGAACGCATCGCTCAAAGACACGGTTAACACTGGGTATATTTTCTTTATGTTGACTAAAGACAATTATCAAAGTAAACTGAACTTGATGGCATAAGCTTTAGAAGGGCGAGAGATTTTTTTAAAGGCAAAATCAGAGAGGTCATTTGACTTTTTTCACGTTTAGAGGAAAAGTTGAAATTGTTCGAGTTGGTGTGTTAAGATAGATTTAAGGTGTCTGTTCATTTGCAAGTCACTGCTGGAGTCACTAGAGGGCGCAATCTTATCAAAGACCGTACAAAGGTCTGAAAATAAAATGTAACATTTTTTGAAATCTTAAAAAAAACAAACACACAAACAAAAAAAAAACTTCGAATAAACTTCCATCCATATTTGAAAACACCAGCATGGTATCCTGGTATCCTTTTTATTTATCTTATGTGTGCTTACTTTACTTTTAGAATAAGAAGCTGTGGACTCCACTGTTGTCTACATCGTGGCTATCAAAATATTACATTTTCTCTTTAAGTCTATTTCTACATCTTTGTGGTATGCAATAGTACAAACCCTCTTGAGGTTCTGTAGGTTCTCCCTACAATTTTCTCACACTTCCACAGAGGTGGAATTGTCACAACTACCCTGTCAGTGGTCCCGTCCTAGATATGTCACCCTCCTTTTGGAGTTACGAGATTTTTTATATTTGTGGAATAAAAGTTTTATTTTGTGAGTTTGACGGTTTTGAGAAAAAGTTAAAGAAGTCTTCCCTTGTTTGAAAGGCAAATGAATCCTGATATTGGGGTGTATGGGAGGGACGTAAGAGCTGGAATATATGAGTAGGTGTTTGGGGGTGGCAGTACTTCCTGGTGGATCTTTGGCCATGAAGCAAGCCCATTGCCAGACCTAAGATTGTGCCAGTTTACTGTTGCTGTGATGAATACATCATCGAGACCCCGAGGGTGGCAGCAGTGAGAGAAACCTAAAAAAACAACATCGTTTTCTATCAGTATTTAGTGAAATCCTAGGGTTCCACAAATATTTCATGTGAATTTTGCTAAGAACATTTTTTTTATTAAATTTATTGGGGTGACAGTTGTTAGTAAAATTACATAGATTTCAGGTGTACAATTCTGTATTACATCATCTATAAATCCCACTGTGTGTTCATCACCCAGAGTCAGTTCTCCTTCCATCACCATATATTTGATCCCCCTTACCTTCATCTCCCATCCCCCACCCCCCTTACCCTCTGGTAACCGCTAAACTATTGTCTGTGTCTATGAGTTTCTGTTTCTCATTTGTTTGTCTTGTTCTTTTGTTGTTTTTTGTTTATATACCACATATCAGTGAAATCATATGGTTCTCTGCTTTTTCTGTCTGACTTATTTCGCTCAGCATTACACTCTCAAGATCCATCCATGTTGTCACAAATGTTCCTATATCATCATTTCTTACCGCCGAATAGTATTCCATTGTGCATATATACCATAACTTCTTTTTTTTTTTAATTTTATTTTATTAAATTTATTGGGGTGACAATTGTTAGTAAAATTACATAGATTTCAGGTGCACAATTCTGTATTACATCATCTATAAATCCCATTGTGTGTTCATCACCCAGAGTCAGTTCTCCTTCCATCACCATATATTCGATCCCCCTAACCCTCATCTCCCACCCCCACTCCCCACCTCCCTTACCCTCTGGCAACCACTAAACTATTGTCTGTGTCTATGAGTTTCTGTTTCTCATTCGTTTGTCTTGTTCTTTTGTTGTTTTTGGTTTATATACCACATATCAGTGAAATCACATGGTTCTCTGCTTTTTCTGTCTGACTTATTTCGCTCAGCATTACTCTCTCAAGATCCATCCATGTTGTCACAAATGTTCCTATATCATCTTTTCTTACCACCGAATAGTATTCCATTGTGTAGATATACCACAACTTCTTTATCCATTCATCTATTGAAGGACATTTTGGTTGTCTCCATGTCTTGGCCACTGTAAACAAAGCTGCAATGAACATTGGAGAACACATGTCTTTATCTCTAAATGTTTTCAGATTTTTTGGGTAGATACCCAGGAGAGTGATTGCTGGGTCATATGGCAATTCTATTCGTAATTTTTTGAGGAACCTCCACACTGCCTTCCATAATGGCTGCACCAGTCTGCATTCCCACCAACAGTGTATGAGGGTTCCTTTTTCTCCACAGCCTCTCCAACACTTGTTACTATTTGTCTTGTTGATGATAGCCATTCTGACTGAAACTGGACTGCTATTTGTCACCATATACCAAAGTTAATTCAAAATGGATCAAAGACTTAAGCATAAGACCTGACACAATAAACTGCATAGAAGAAAACATAGGTACTAAACTTATGGACCTTGAGTTCAAAGAGCATTTTATGAATTTGACTCCAAAGGCAATGGAAGTAAAAGCTAAAATAAACGAATGGGACTATATGAAACTTAAAAGCTTCTGCACAGCAAAAGACACCGTCGACAAAATAAAGAGTCCACCAACTGAATGGGAGATTTTTGCAAACAGTGCCTCTGATAAGGGGCTAACATCCAGAATATACAAGGAACTCATGCAACTGAACAACAAAAAAGCAAACAACCCAATTTAAAAAATGGGCAGAGGACTTGAAGAGACATTTCTCCAAAGAGGACATACAAACGGCAAATAGACATATGAAAAAATGCTCGACTACCGGAAAAATGGCGGAGTGAGGTGAGCCTCTGAAAAGCTCCCCTGGGATTCACAAAGAATCGAACAACAAAAACTCCACAAAGGACTCCCTGCACAGCAGACAGGCAACACGAAGAGGCCCACTACCGACTGAAATCACCTACAGGTGGGAGATTCGCGCGAGTGGAGGGAGGAGGAAAGGGAGAAGCGCGCGGAGACGGAGCCGCGCGGGCGCAGGATGCAGACCTAGCTCAGTGCGCCGAGCTCGCTGCTTCCCGGAACTACCGCAGCTGCGGGAGATCGGACTGCTAGGGCTCCGCCAGGGCTCCACAGGGCTGAGGGGACAGCATATAACACGGCTGATCCCAACGCTCACGGCAGAGACCTCCGAAAAAAGACTGAGGGAAAAAGGCTGAAAACGGTGGTTTAAGCCCGCACTGCCGAGCAGAGAACGGAGCCTTAGGCACTGAGACTAGCCGCCCCCTCCCTCCCCTCCCAGAGCTCGCCCCGCCCCCACCTGCCCGGTGCTAGAAGCGAAACAGTAGCAGAGTCAGATTAAAACATCAGAAAATTTGCTATTTTGAGAACTGTGAACCGCAGACACAAATTCACAGCCCAACTACTTCCGGCAAAGGGGAGAGACCTGTGGAAGCAGGACCGGCCGTGGTAGTGGTGGTGGTCGCCGCCATTACTCTGGGCCACCTCTCACAACTCACCCCGCCCCTGACCCCACCTATCTGGGCGGATCCCTGCAGGAGTAAACAGAACTGCTGAAACATACGGGCTCTGAATCAGGAGCTGGAAGAGCTTTGGAACATCAAAAGCTCTCCGCATACCCACCGGGACACTGCGCCCTGTGATCTAGACGAACTATTAACAGACGAGAAGCCCGTCTCTCAGGGAATCCCCCCATTGTGTGAGAAGTTGGAATAGTGCAGAGAAAACATAGCACTACCGTGTGGGAGAAGAAAAATAAGTTGGTGTTGGAGAAATAATAAAACATTCTACCAACAAGTACTGACAAACAAAAGAAAGACTGCTTTCTATCAACCTGTTGCAGAAGTCACTCCTGTAGATATCTAGGAAGAGAAATAGTAAACCGGTAATCGCCATGAATAACCAAGGCAACAAGATAGCTCAGAAAGAAAGTGAAAAATCCCCAGAGAAGGCACTTAAAGATACAGAAATATGTGACTTAAATGACAGAAAATTCAAGATTGCAGTTCTGAAAAAACTCAACGAGATACAAGAAAACACAGATCAGCAGTTAAATCAACTCAGAAACACAATCAAAGAACAGCATGAGCATTTTACGAAAGAGATTGAAATTTTAAAAAAGAACCAAATAGAATTTCTGGAGATTAAGAACTCAATAGAAGAAATTAAGAATGAAATAACCAGTTTAGGTAGTAGAGATGACCAGATGGAGGAAAGAATCAGTGACATCGAAGATAAAAACCTGGAAATGACACAGATAGAAGAAGAAAGAGACTTGAGACTTAAAAGAAATGAAAGAACTCTACAAGAACTTTCTGACTCCATCAGAAAGAGCAATATAAAAATAATGGGCATACCAGAAGGAGAAGAAAGAGAGAAGGGAACAGAGAATATATTCAAACAAACTGTCAATGAGAACTTCCCAAATTTGTGGACAGAACTGGACCCTCGAATCCAAGAAGCAAATAGAACACCTAGTTACCTCAATCCCAACAGGCCTTCTCCAAGGCACATTGTATTGAAGCTGTCTAAAATCAACGACAAAGAAAGAATCCTCAAGGCAGCCAGGGAAAAGAAGACGGTAACTTACAAAGGAAAGCCCATTAGATTATCATCAGATTTTTCAGCAGAAACTCTACAAGCCAGGAGGGAGTGGAACCAAATATTCAAACTATTGAAAGAGAGAAACCATGAGCCAAGAATAATATATCCAGCAAAGATATCCTTTAGATATGAAGGAGGAATAAAGACCTTTCCAGACATACAGAAGCTGAGGGAATTTTCTAATACACGACCTGCACTACAAGAAATACTAAAGGAGGCTATTCGACCACCATCAACAGGGACAATTTGTGGCAACCACAACTCAAAAAGGGGGAGAGTAAAGGCCTGAACCGGAATATGGGAATGGAGAAAGTAAGCGTGCTGAAGAAAATGGAATACTCTAAATATCAAACTTTCTTTTACATAAACTTAAGGGTAACCACTCAAAATAAATCCAGAATTGAAATATATACTGAAATAAAAGAAGAATCAGAGGGAAACATCATAGAATACCACCACACAGAAATAATAGAGAACAACAAAAAGGCAAAGAAACAATGGAGACACAACCTTACCAGAAAACTAAGGATAGAATGACAGGAAATCCTCACATATCAATAATCACCCTAAATGCAAATGGACTGAACTCACCAATAAAAAGGCACAGAGTAGCAGATTTGATCAAAAAACTAAACCCAACCATATGCTGTCTCCAAGAGACACATCTCAGCTACAAGGACAAGCATAGACTCAAAGTGAAAGGGTGGAAATTGACACTCCAAGCAATTGGTACCCAGAGAAAATCAGGTGTAGCCATAATGATATCAGATGAAACAGACTTCAGGGTGGAAAAGATAACAAGAGACAAAGATGGACATTTCATAATGGTGAAGGGGACTGTACAACAAGAAGACATAACAGTCATCAATATTTATGCCCCCAATCAGGGAGCACCGAAATACACCAAGCAACTACTAACAGAACTAAAGGGAGAAATTGACCAAAACACAATTATACTAGGGGACTTAAATACATCATTGACAGCTATGGATAGATCATCCAAACAGAAAATAAATAACGAAATAGTAGCCCTAAATGACACATTAGATGAAATGGACATAATTGACATTTATAGAGCACTTCATCCTAAAACATCAGACTACACATTATTTTCTAGTGTACATGGAACATTCTCAAGGATAGACCATATAATGGGACATAAAATCAGTCTCAACAAATTTAAGAAGATTGAAATCATACCATGCATATTCTCTGATCACAAGGCTTTGAAATTGGATATCAACTGTAAAAAGAAAGCGGGAAAAAACACAAATACATGCAGACTAAACAACATACTTTTAAAGAAGGACTGGGTCAAAGAAGAAATTAGAGGAGAGATCAAAAGATACATAGAAACAAATGACAATGAAAATACATCGTACCAGAATTTTTGGTATGCAGCGAAAGCAGTTTTAAGAGGGAAATTTATCTCATTACAGGCCTATCTCAAGAAACAAGAAAACTTCCAAATAAATAACCTCATGTTACACCTTAAAGAACTAGAAAAACAAGAACAAGTAAAACCCAAGGTCAGCAGAAGAAAGGAAATAACAAAAATTAGAGCAGAAGTAAATGAAATAGAGAACAAAAAGACAATAGAAAAAATCAATGTGACAAAGAGCTGGTTCTTTGAAAAGATTAACAAAATTGACAAACCCTTGGCTAGACTTACTAAGATAAAAAGAGAGAAGACACTGATTAACAAAATCAGAAACGTAAAAGGGGAAGTTATCACGGACACCACAGAAATACAAAGGATCATCCAAGAATACTATGAAGGACTATATGCCACCAAATTCAACAACCTAGAAGAAATGGACAAGTTCTTAGAAACATATAGCCTTCCAAGGCTGAACCATGAAGAACTGGAAAATCTAAACAGACCGATCACCAGTAACGAAATTGAATCAGTCATCCAAAACCTTCCCAAAAGCAAAAGTCCGGGACCAGATGGCTTCACTAGTGAATTCTACCAAACCTTCAAAGAGGATCTAATACCAATTCTGCACAAACTCTTCCAAAAAATTGAAGAAGAGACAGTACTCCCTAACTCATTTTATGAGGCCAACATTACCCTGATACCAAAACCTGGTAAGGACAGCACAAAAAAAGAAAACTACAGACCAATATCTCTAATGAATACCGATGCAAAAATCCTAAATAAAATTCTAGCAAATCGAATACAACAATGCATTAAAAAGATTATTCATCGCGACCAAGTGGGGTTCATCCCCGGGGCACAAGGATGGTTCAACATCCGCAAATCCATCAATGTGATACATCACATAAACAAAATGAAGGACAAAAATCATATGATTATATCAATTGATGCAGAAAAAGCATTTGACAAGATACAACATCCATTTATGATTAAAACACTTAATAAAATGGGTATAGAAGGAAAATAACTTAACATAATAAAGGCCATATATGACAAACCCTCTGCTAATCTCATAATTAATGGAGAAAAACTGAAGCCCTTTGCTCTACGTTCAGGAAAACGACAGGGATGTCCCCTATCACCTCTGCTTTTCAACATAGTGTTGGATGTCCTTGCCAGAGCAATCAGGCAAGAGAAAGAAATAAAAGACATCCATATTGGGAATGAAGAAGTTAAATTATCACTCTTTGCAGATGACATGATGCTATATATAGAAAACCCTAAAGACTCCACCAAAAAGCTATTAGAAACAATCAACGAATACAGTAAAGTTGCCGGCTACAAAATCAACGCACAAAAGTCCATTGCCTTCCTATATACTAACAATGAAATCTCAGAAAAAGAAATACAAAAAACAATTCCTTTTGCAATTGCAGCAAAAAGAATAAAATACCTAGGAATCAACTTAACCAAGGATGTGAAAGACCTATATGCTGAAAACTATAAGACATTTTTGAAAGAAATTGAAGAAGACACAAAGAAATGGAAAGACATTCCGTGCTCATGGATTGGAAGAATCAACATAGTTAAAATGGCCATATTACCCAAAGCAATATACAGATTCAATGCAATCCCCATCAAAATCACAATGGCATATTTTAAAGAAATAGAACAAAAAATCATCAGATTTGTTTGGAACCACAAAAGACCCCGAATAGCCAAAGCAATCTTAAGGAAAAAGAACAATAATGGAGGTATCACACTTCCTGACTTGGGCTTGGACTGCAGGGCTACAATAATCAAAACAGCATGGTATTGGCAGTAAAACAGACACATAGACCAATGGAATAGAATTGAGAACCCAGAAATAAAACCACATAAATATGGACAGATAATTTTTGACAAAGAAGCTAAAAACATATAATGGAGCAAAGACAGCCTCTTCAATAAATGGTGCTGGGAGAATTGGATAGCCACGTGCAAAGAATGAAACTGGACTGCTATTTGTCACCATGTACCAAAGTTAATTCAAAATGGATCAAAGATTTAAGCATAAGACCTGACACAATAAACTGCATAGAAGAAAACATAGGTACTAAACTTATGGACCTTGGGTTCAAAGAGCATTTTATGACCTTGACTCCAAAGGCAATGGAAGTAAAAGCTAAAATAAACGAATGGGACTATATGAAACTTAAAAACTTCTGCATAGCAAAAGAAACCATTGACAAAATAAAGAGGCCACCAACTGAATGGGAGAAGATTTTTGCAAACAGTGCCTCCGATAAGGGGCTAGTATCCAGAATATACAAGGAACTCATGCAACTCAACAACAAAAAAACAAACAACCCAATTGAAAAATGGGCAGAAGACTTGAAGAGACATTTCTCCAAAGCGGACATACAAATGGCAAATAGACATATGAAAAAATGCTCAACATCACTAATCATCAGAGAAATGCAAATCAAAACCACAATGAGATATCACCTCACCCCAGTCAGAATGGCTATCATCAACAAGACAAATAGTAACAAGTGTTGGAGAGGCTGTGGAGAAAAAGGAACCCTCATACACTGTTGGTGGGAATGCAGACTGGTGCAGCCGTTATGGAAGGCAGTGTGGAGGTTCCTCAAAGAATTACGAATAGAATTGCCATATGACCCAGCAATTCCTCTTCTGGGTATCTACCCAAAAAATCTGAAAACATTTAGAGATAAAGACACATGTGCTCCAATGTTCATTGCAGCTTTGTTTACAGTGGCCAAGACATGGAGACAACCAAAATGTCCTTCGATAGATGAATGGATAAAGAAGTTGTGGTATATCTACACAATGGAATACTATTCGGCAGTTAGAAAAGATGATATAGGAACATTTGTGACAACATGGATGGATATTGAGAGAGTAATGCTGAGCGAAACAAGTCAGACAGAAAAAGCAGAGAACCATGTGATTTCACTGATATGTGGTATATAAACCAAAAACAACAAAAGAACAAGACAAACAAATGAGAAACAGAAACTCATAGACACAGACAATAGTTTAGTGGTTGCCAGAGGGTAACGGGGGCGGGGGGTGGGGGGTGGGAAATGAGGGTAAGGTGGATTGAATATATGGTGATGGAAGGAGAACTGACTCTGGGTGATGAACACACAATGGGATTTATAGATGATGTAATACAGAATTGTACACCTGAAATCTATGTAATTTTACTAACAATTGTCACCCCAATAAATTTAATAAATAAAAAAAAAGCTCAACATCACTAATCATCAGAGAAATGCAAATCAAAACCACAATGAGATATCACCGCACCCCAGTCAGAATGGCGATCATCAACAAGACAAATAGTAACAAATATTGGATAGGCTGTGGAGAAAAAGGAACCCTCATCCACTGTTGGTGGGAATGCAGACTGGTGCAGCCGTTATGGAAGGCAGTGTGGAGGTTCCTCAAAAAATTACGAATAGAATTGCCATATGACCCAGCAATCCCTCTCCTTGGTATCTACCCAAAAAATCTGAAAACATTTATACATAAAGACACGTGTGCTCCAATGTTCATTGCAGCTTTGTTTACGGTGGCCAAGACATGGAAACAACCAAAATGTCCTTCGATAGATGAATGGATAAAGAAGTTGTGGTAGATATACACAATGGAATACTATTTGGTGGTAAGAAAAGATGATATAGGAACATTTGTGACAACATGGATGGATCTTGAGAGAGTAATGCTGAGCGAAATTTGTCATTAATTTTTGACAGCTTGAATACAATGTGCCTTGGAGAAAGCCTGTTGGGATTGAGGTAATTAGGTCTTGTATTTGCTTCTTGGATTCGAGGATTCAGTTCTTTCCACATGTTGGGGAAGATGTTATCGACTATTTATTTGAATGTACTCTCTGTTCCCTCTTTACTTTGTTCTCTTTCTGGTATGCCTATTATTCTTTATTGCTCTTTCAGATGGAGTCAGAAAGATCTTGTAGATTCCTTTCATTTCTTTTAACTCTCCAGTCTCTCTCTTCTTTGATCTGTGTCATTTCTAGGTTTCTATCTTTGATATCACTGATTCTTTTCTCCATCTGGTCAGCTGTATTACCTAAGTTGGCTATTTTATTCTTTCTTTTTTTTTTATTGAGTTCTTAATTTCCAGAAATTCTATTTCGTTCATTTTTTGAAATTTCAATCTCTTTGGTACAGTGTTCATTTTGTTCTTTGATTGTGTTTCTGAGTTCATTTAAAAGCCTGTCTGTATGTTCTTGCATCTCGTTTTGTTTTTTCAGAACTGCAATCTTGAATTCTTTGTCATTTAAGTCTCATATTTCCATGTCTTTAAGTTCATGATCTGGAGACTTTTCATTTTCTTTCTGAGCTGCCTTGTTACCTTGGTTATTCATGGCAATTCATAAATTATTATTTCACTTCCTAGGCATCTATAGGAATGGGTTCTGCAACAGGCTGATAGGAAGAGATGTTTCTTTTGATTTCCAGTAAGTGTTGGTTGAACACTTTATTTTCTTTCCAACTGCATCCTTTTATTCTCTCGCTTGCTGTAGTGTTATATTTTCTCTTGCACTATTCTGGCTTCTCACACAATGTGTGGATTCCATGGAAGGTGTGTTTCTCCTCTGTGAGCAGGTTTTCTAGG
The DNA here is from genome assembly GCF_057876585.1 of Rhinolophus sinicus. Lineage (NCBI taxonomy): Eukaryota > Metazoa > Chordata > Mammalia > Chiroptera > Rhinolophidae > Rhinolophus > Rhinolophus sinicus. Next base: position 92,247,763 of record NC_142518.1, read on the forward strand.
TCTCAGGACACCGCTTCCGTTGGGGAATGTGGAGAGCTCCTGAATTTCTGAACTTCTTCCTGCACCAGATTCAGGGCCTGTGTATTTCATCAGCTGTTTACCCCTGCAGGGATCCACCCAGATAGGTGGAGGCTGGGGTGGCTGGTTTGTGAGAGTTGGCTCTGAGCAATGGCGATGAACCACCAGCACAGCCTGTCTTGCATTTATGGTTCCCTCCCCCTTGCCTAAACTAGTTTGGCTGGGAGTCCATGGCTGCAGGCTGCAATTCTCAGAAATGCACATATTCTGTTCTTTTGATCTGACACTGCTACTGTTCTGCTTCTAGTACTGAGCAGGTGGGGTTAGGGCGAGCTCTGGGAATGTAGGGTGTGGTCGGCTAGGCTCTGTGCCTAAGCCTTCCACCCTCTGCTTGGCACTGAGGGCTTAAACCGCCATTTTCACCCTTCTTCCCTCAGTCTTTGCTCCGAGGTCTCTGCCGTGAGTGTTGGCTTCAGCCGTGTTGTATGCCGATCCCTCATGTTTGACTGTCAACTATAAGGGGAATGGTAGCACTCTGAATTCTTTCTCTCCCATGGTTGTAGTAGCTCCGGAATGCAGGGAGCTCAAAGCTTCAAGCTACGATTTGTGCCTGTCCTGCACCTGCACTTCCGCTTCCCTCCTCCCCTGCTCTCCCAATTGCCCATCCTTTAGATGATTTCAGTTGCGTGTCACTTAATCTTGCCTCTCTGCTATGGAGGGAGTTCTTTGTGGAATTATAGTTGTTCAATTTCTTATATATTTCAGGGGAGATTTCAAGAGGCTCATCTCATGCTGCCATTTCTATGACGTCATCTCCAAAGGCATCTGGGACACTGTTATCCCATCATTCTTGTCACTTTTTGAAGCAGTTCTGGAAGTCGACTTTTGTAAGTGTCAGTAGTTGTGCTGTTGTGGCTGCTTCAGTTGCCTGAATCGATTCAAAACATTTACCTTTTATGGTCATTTTGACTTTGGGGAAGAGCCAGAAGTTACACGGTGTCAGATCTGATAAATAAGGTGGATGAGGACACATAGTAATGTTTTTATTTGACAGAAATTGCTGTACCAGAAGCAATGTGTGACATGGAGCCCTTCCATTGTGATTGTAAATATGGTGAACGCTGCTGCCGAGTGCCATCCAATGGAAAGGCAGGGATCTTTAATACAGAAAGTGGCACATTGAACTTTTGTAACACTGTGTGACAATTTTCAACTTGTTTGGTGCAGTCATCTGGGTGTGAGCTACACTTGAGAGAAGGTGTGTTTTAAAGTGTGCCATAAATCATCATCCATCACGACATTACTCCGTGTCACACATCACTTCTGGTATACGGTAATTCCTCTGGTATACGGTAAGAGGAGAGAGAGAGAGAGAGAGAGAGAGAGAGAGAGAGAGAGAGAGAGAGAGAGAGAGATTTGGTTTAAGGAATTGGCTCATGTGATTATAGGGGTTGGCAAGTTTGAAATTTGTAAGGCTGAGAAGCAGTCTGGAAATTCTGGCAGGCATTAATGCTGTAGTTTGAGTCCAAAATCAATCTGGAGGTGCAATTCCTTACTTCTCAGAGGACTTCAGTATTTTCTCATAAGTCTTTCAACTGATTGGATGAGGCCCACCACATTACGGAGAGTAATCTGCTTTATTCAAAGACTACTGGTTTCAATGTTAATCACATCTTAAAAATTTCTTCACTTGTTTGTCTTGTTCTTTTGTTGTTTTTGGACAAACAAATGAGAAACAGAAACTCATAGACACAGACAATAGTTTAGTGGTTGCCAGAGGGTAAGGGGGGCGGGGGGTGGGGGGTGGGAGATGAGGGTAAGGGGGATCGAATATATGGTGATGGAAGGAGAACTGACTCTGGGTGATGAACACACAATGGGATTTATAGATGATGTAATACAGAATTGTACACCTGAAACCTATGTAACTTTCCTAACAATTGTCACCCCAATAAATTTAATAAAATAAAATAAATAAAAAAAGATTTCTTCACAACAACATGTAGACTGGTGTTTGACCAACCAACTGGAACTTATTGCCTAGACAACTTGACATACAAAACTAACCATCACAATTAGTATATTCAAACAGGCTGGGAGGTATACATCTGGACTAAATTGGCAGGAATAATAGGAAGAGACCATTTGTAGTACAAGTAGATTAAATGAAGGATACCAAGGGGCCTGGGTGTGGTAGTTATTGCTTTAAAATTTAATTTAATTTAATTTAAATAAAAAATAATTGATGTGTCAAATTTCCCTTGATTTCACAGATATTACTAAAACAAGACATTTCAGGACCCCTGAAACTGAAGAATCAATGCCTCCTGCAGTGTTCATGACAGAGATGCTTCAGTGAGGAAGCTAGTGCAAAAATAACCCTAGCTTCCTTCTGGTACCATGGCTGGGTGCTAAAGGGGGAAGCCAACTTTCAGCATGAATGGGTTGCTGTGGAACCCTATTTCTAGTTGTCAAGGCAGAAGGTTTAGCATCTTCTTCCAACATCCTGGTAACTCAAAGGAAGTAACTGAGATGATTTACTGAAGAATTACTTAGCAACAAATTCAAAACAGAACACCAAAATTAGGTATAAAACAGGAATATTTATCTTTTAAAAATACAACTTTGAACACAACTGACATCTCATTTACAAAGTATTTTCCTGAAATACTCTTCATCGGCCAACATCACAAAAGAAAAGATCATCTTTACCTCAGTATAGTAGCCCCAAATCCCCATTCTTTCCTCCCTTTTATCCCCATTAAGCAGGAATTCCTGACTGGTCCACCCATACACTGCCATTGCAATCTGCTAATGGGCACCATAGAACTGGAGGTGTCCCTGGAAATCAGCACTCTAAGTGGAGCTGACCTTTGCAGGAAGACTCACACACCCTGGACAATTATTTACTCATTACTAAGAGTTTTCTATTAATACACATATCAACTTTTTGCAAATATTCAGCATGAAGTAAACATAGTATTTACAGTAGTACATCGTTTGCAATTCAACACAGTGACAGCAGAAGAAAAGGGACCAACAGACTTTGAAGAAGGCTAGAGGGAAAAGCATATTACAATGAATCCCTTTTGTTAGTGTGTGTGTGAGTGAGTCTGTGTGTGTGTGTGTGCATGTGTGCACATGTGGGCTTTAATTAATAGGAAACTAAACATGCCCTCCTTTAAAAGCAATCTATTTACAAGGAGATTCTGAACAGCTTGTACACATGCCAGTCATACTGGACACTTGCTTTCTGTACATACATCTAGGTTTTTAAAAAAAATTCTGAAACTATCCTTTTATCTGATTTGTTAGAGAAAATAACTTTGGAACATTTTTCAACTTTTATCACAGTAATTTTGCAAAACCCACTAACCATGCTTTGTCTTTTAAAAGGTGAACCTGGTCAAGCACCTTCTAGAAGACACAATTCACTTACTGGGGATTGGAAAGATGTCAGTTATGGAGTACCTAGTGCTCCTCACATTCCCCTCACAAGTAGCAACATTAATGTGAAGAGAAGTTTTGAAACACAAATCACATACAAATCATCCAAATATTTCAGTTAACAGTGTTTAAAAAAATACCAAAGTCTACAAAAGTAGTACAGACATCGAAAACATCTCTAATACTCTTTAACCTTGGGCTTTTTAAAATACTACTAATTTAAAAAAGACAACCAATTAACAGAAAGGGAGAAAGTTACAGCACTTGAGGTTTGAGTCAATTTGTTTTTTAGGGCCTGTAGCTTGAGGTGCTACTCTAGGATCCTTATCTTAACTCAAAAGAGGTTCTAGGAATGAATTGACAAATTTAAAACAATTTGCACCGGAGAACTATTAAAAATACAAATCACTTTTTAAGCTTGTCAAACACACATTTATTTTCAGGATCCCAGGTTGTTAGGCAAAGGGATTCAGGTCAGTTTCAAACCCTCAAAGCCACAGAATTTCCACCTCTTCTCCAGACTGGCTCCAACTCCAGTCATTTCTTGCTTGAATGTATGCTGTAGTCTGCTCATGAGACACTCCACATCACTGGTGCAGATCTGGGGACAGAGAGGACATCTACATTCAAAACCAATTCTACCTTCCTAATCTGCTTCTTTTCCCCCCAGTGTTGCCTACTTTAGGATGCTGATGCATAGCTGTGTGTTAATGGTGGGGTTGACCTCTTCTCCCTTCTCGTGCATGTGTGTGTGTTGGGTGGATGTCTTCCAGATGACAGCCTTCCTCTGCTGTGACCACCAGACAGAATCCACTGAGCTTTATTTTTGTTTATGTATTTCATAATTGCTTTATTTAGGTATAATTTACATACAGTAAATTCATCTATTTTACATGTACATAATTTACATACAATAAATTCACATATTTTACATGTACAGTTTGAAAAGTTTTGGGAAATTTATACAATTGTATAATTTTTTGTATAATATACAGTTGTATAAATTCAGTAAACATACAATTTATAAAACTATCACCACAATTTAGTTTTAGAACATTCCATCCCCCCAAAAAAAATTCCTCTGTGCCCCTTTGCATTCAATCCTCACTCCCAATCTCTGACTCAGATTTTTTCACTATGGTTTTGCCTTTTCTGAAAATTTCATATTTGTATAATCATACAATATACAGTCTTTGTGACTAGTTTTTTCACTTAGCATGATGTTTTTGAGACTGATCACCACTGAGTTTTCAATTGGAAAGAGATGGTGTCAGTCATGTGGAGAGGCTTGGCTTTGTAGCCAGCGAATGGCGGATGATCAGTTCTGGTTATCCTATGTGCAGGCCTACTGAAGCTGCGGAGCCTTTTGGGGAGGGAGGCAGAAATGGCTTTCTCTAGACCAGAATTCTTCACACATGTTTTAGTTCACAAAGGAAAAGTGATAGGAATAGGGAATACTCTGTGTTCCTACTTCTGTACACTGTGTCCCTCTCCCTCCTCCCCCCGCCCCCTTACACACACTCACATCAATATAAAAACAAAAACAAATCTGTAGACTCCTTGAGGGCTTGCTTTAGGTGGCCATCTTTATGTTAGTCACGCCCTTCCTAACTGTGGATCTGGGTACTAGGGCTTGACTGAAGAGAACTAGGGGATCCTTAAAGAAACCCCAAGTTGCCACAACACTGAATATTCCTGAAGCTGAAGGGAGGGATTCCCCAATTCTCTTGGTCCCACTTCAGGCTATCTTTGGGGAATCCTGCCAGTACTCTTGCAGGAAGCTGCTCAGGAGGAACTGGGCCTGGACTAGGAGTGAGCTCAAACTTCCTTCTCTGTGGTAGTAGTAGTCTGTAAGTGAAGTTCCAGTTAAGTGAAATGACATTGCAGAGAATCATACAGAATTGAATCCCCTCTTCGAAAAACATAAATATGTAATCTTTATTGATATATACACACAGTATAGCTGCAGCGTATATATAGAAAAGAGTTTGAAATAAAGATATGTCAAATTGTTAAGAGTTACCTTGAGGGGTAAAATTGTAACTTTCACTTTCCCTTTACTATATTTCTATATTACTTACATGTGTAAGACAATATGTACCCATTATTTTTACAATTAAAAACAAGAACCAGATCATTTTATGGACCCATAGTTCAATTTCATGCCACTTCAAGTGAACACTTGGTCTGGGTGCTCACATTCCATCCCTCCCTTAACTGCCAAGTGGGCTATTTAATTGCAGAATAGCATCACTTCCCAAGATAAATTATTGGGGAGCACTAGCTAGAACAGAAAAAACTGCCACGAGGATGATGTATTACCACAGCTGGATTCTCAAATGGGCCAGTGCCTCTGTTAAGAGGACATATGCTTAAACGGCTTAACATTTTGGACATCCAGCTGCCAGGAGTCTGCATTCCAATGGCATTTCTCAAAAGGCCCAGATCATATGTAATAGTGAGTACAATTCATGTGCAGGTTTAACTGAATGCTGCTTCTGAAAAAAACTATCATGATTTTATTTATTCTAAGGGGTCAAGATTCCCCTCCTCCCTTTACAAGGCATCCTTGACTTTGTAGGAAACTAGCACTTACCCTTGCTCCTGATGCTTTGTGAGTTACCCCACAAGATAGCATCCAGGGAAGGAAGTGGCCTATGAGATCAGCTGTGAGCAAATATTCAGTCTGCACTACAGATTTATTATTCCATCTTTTTGTGTGTTTTTTTTCCTCCAACTTGACTGTTTCATCTAGATAATGGCAGTGGTGAGGGTGATGTTTGAGGAGGTGGTTAGAGTAAGACTTCCAGTTTGAAAATTAACATTAGCTAATGGCTAAAGGCCCAGGGCAAAAGTTTGATTGGTGAGTAATATTGGCTAACTTGAAGCTTATATGTAAATTAAAAGAAGGAACATTCTTCAAAGATGTACCTTGGAAGCTTGGAGGCCAACTCATTCAGGTATGCCCAGGACTTCCCCAGTTTAGCACTGGAAGTGCAAAGTCCCAGGAAACCTTTCAGTTCCAAACAAACAGGGACAGATAGTCACCCTACTTGCAAGAGAGAGGCTCCATACTGAATCACAATGAGAGATTAAGTGAGGGAAATTTCCTTAGAGCGATTACTAATGACCTATTCATGCTTGAGGAGAGTAAGGTCACCAGCTCACAAAGAATCTTATATCCCTTTTGATGCCTATTTCAGGCCCCCACATACCTTATTATCTAGACGGTGCAAGTAGGAACAGATGTATTCAATGCTTGCTCCAAATGGGTGGACATGAAGGAATGTGGAGATAATCCCTATGGAGACAATACCATGGAGGTTACACTTGAGCATTGTATTATTTAAAATGCCACATGATAGTGTATAGCAAGAGCTAACCCATATGTACAACATCCTATGTACTGGGCACTATTCTAAGTTTACCTGTATTTTACTCATTTAATCTTTACAACAATCCTGTGAGGTAGGTATTATCATTCCCATTTCACAGATAAGGAGACACTGAGGCACAGAAAGTTTAAGCAACTTGCCCAAGGTCACACAACTGGCAAGTGGCAGAGCTTGTATTTGAACCCAGACAATAGTTCTTAACCACTACACATTTCACACCATACCACATGTAGAAAAGCTGTCATTTGAAAAAACACTTCCATCATTTATGATGGCTAAAGATGATCTGAGTTCTACATTTCATAATGAAGTTAGATTGTGCTGAACTTTTGCAGTTCCTCTGCATGGTCTTTAAATTTGACTTCAGCCTATTATGCATTAACAATGTCTTGTTATTGTGGAAAAAATACAAATCATGTACTTGGCCTGATTAACTTTGTGTCTCTCACAAGAGAATCCTCTGATTGTATTTGGGTTTTATTCTATGAGTAGCTCAGTAATGAAAAGTCAAACATTTCATTCACTCAAGTGATCACTAATATTTTGTTTGTGCTCAGAGCCCTGAAACTCTTCAAGTAACAGAAATCTTCTAACAGTTTAAAGCTTCCGGGAGTGTGCATGATTTCTACTCAGCCTAAGTCTGGGGTGATTGGCAACTACACATACTGTCTTGATTGTTCTGGCCATCAGGTTAATGGTTCTAATAATTCTTTCACTAGCAATCAGTAGAATATAAATTGTTCAAAAGTCTACTATTTCTTTCTTTAATTTTTTTGAATTCACCTCCTTTCATAAGATGTTAGGTATCTCAAATAGATCCAGAATTGAGTTTGCTGAAAACTGCAAGGAAATAAAAGCTAAATTTGATTTGGTTTATGAACTACAACTTGTCTGTCTCTTTTAGTGATTGATGAAGAATATCACAAGTTTAAATTGTAGCTTGAAGTTCAAATCAGTTCTTTGTGAAAATCCTCCATATATTAGATGGCAAAGGGGTGCATTATAGGATCTAGGAAGAACTGATGGTATGGTTCAAAATCTGTTCAAAATGGATGCTGTTATTTATAACACTACTTTCTTCTTAAATGACTAGGCAAATTGAATTTCTAAACAGTGACTCAAGATGAGAAACTTAAATTCTGAAGAAGACAGTCCACGTTCAAAGGAATTCTAGATGCCATGGTCAAGAAAGGCTGTCGAATGCCAAGAAACAACTCCATAGGTTTCAAAACACTAAGCAGTTTTTGTGGGTTCATACCCCCAAAAAACAATTTAAAAAATAGATTTTCCCTTCCCTCTGTCAACCCAAGACTACTTTCTTTAGAAACAAATAACAAAAAACAAAACAAGAAACACTTATTTCAAGAATCTTTGTTTCTAGAACTATCTAGAACTTTGTTTCTAGAACTATTTACAGAAGTTTCCTCCTACTCCCAGCTCTTCTCTGACAGGTCTCCCAGTTGCCATGCCAATTTGTTAAAGAACTTTGAATTGGAAAATGGAAATAAGTTGTCACTTTTCTTGAAGAATGAATGGCAAATCCTTCTGTGTATCTTTATTAACATAACAAACTGTTAAATCTGAGTACAATATCCATTACCGAAGGAGGCAGATATATCTTAAAAATATGCAGAAGCTGGTCAGTGTGGAGAACTTTTGAGATAGGGGTGGGGCTAGTGTGTGGGCTCAGCTTCCTAGAAGGCAGCTAGGGCTATCTGCTGAGGCCCAAGATTAGGCCATTTTAAAAGACTAAATATTTTAGGACCTCAGTCTGCCACTGTTCTCCAAATAGAATAAAAAATCAACAAGCATTTGTGAATAGCGCTGTAAGTGCAAAACCGTTCTCATTTATTGAGGTCTTAACTATGGGCTTAGTACGGTACTAAGTGATTTAGATGAATTATTGTATTTCATACTCACAGCTGCCCTTTGACATAGGTAATATTATTATGCCCATTTTGCCAACGGCAGAACTGAGGCTCAGAATGGAAATAGTGTGGTCAGACAGAAGCCAGGTCTGTCTTATTCCTTAACCACTTATTCCATCTTGCCTCTGTGAATGAATTTTTATATAATGAGAGAAATTCTAGAATTTATGTCATTAGAGCCCACCAGTGTCCAACACCCCACAGGCAGCCTCCTGAGTCATCTGCTGGTGACTTGGAAAAACTTAATAGAGGCACACATTTCCTCTGGAGGCTCATCTGGAAAAGCTCTGCCAAACAAACAGTGTCTGCACTGTCCCTTCACTGGGAGTGAGAGGGCTCAGCTATCCTTGCACAGAGATTTAAAAAAAAACACACACCACTACAGTGTGTTTCTCCAGCAGACACCCTCTTAGCATAGTGCTTATACTGACACACTTGATGTGGCAGTGGCCACGAGGAACTTGAAGAGGGCTGGGGATTGCTGCTACTATTTGTATGGAAATCTTTGTTGTTCCTATCATGTTGTCTTCAGGACTCTGGGTCCTTGCACTGTCATGCTTCATAAATGCTCAGTGTGTGTTTATTCATCTTAGGTAAACCCCTCCTCCTCTGCACTGTACTCTATATATTGCATGTGTGTGTTAGCTTCCTTACCTACTAGCAGTGCTTCACGTTCAGATTTGATAGGACTGCTGCTCAGGGTCTTCTCAAGAGGGTAGTCACTATCCTGGCTCGATGCACACAGTCTAGAAGCACAGCTTTCCTGTGGGAATAATATGCTTCCTGGGTCAGTTTACCTTATTTGATAACAGACTTGGTTTCAATTGCACAACAGGGAACTTCTTAACATAGCACCCTAAAAGCAATACTGTCAAATTTTGATTGTTGAATGCTAGGAAGGAAAATAGCATAAATTACAAAAGCATCACAGGTAATCCAAAGCTTCCTTATATGGCCTCAAAACAGAAAAAAAAAATAGACATTCATCTCCACCACTTTTAGTTTTCTGCCTTCATCATTTTTAACTCTATACAAGTAATCTGGAGAACCAGATCCAACATTTACTGTTTACTAGATGCCAGGCACTGTTAGGTATGAATTATCTCCATTCTACAGATGGGGAAATTGAGGCTCAGATAAATTAGATAAATTGTCTAAGATCACATTTCTAGGTAGTGGTAGAGCTTGGATTTCATCTCAGGCCATCTACTGTTAAAAGAACAATTCTTTCTTATTTTAGGTCTGCCCTTGGCTACAGGTAACTCCCATCTCTGAATGGAGAATCTGCAACGTAGCTAATCCATTTATAGGTAATCAACTGTTGGCTTTTGAACCAAAAATAGGAGCCTCTATTCATTGACTGTTCTCTCTTTCTCTCTCTCTCTCCTCTCTGACAAGGACATTATCAGTTAGGATATTCCTGACTTTACAGCAGTTTTCATAAGAGATACTCAGGTGAAATCCATGACCAGTAATCAAACTGAAAAATACCTCTAGACCTTTCATGAATCTTTCTTTTTCTCTTTGGGTACCGAGAACATCTTTTCTGTATTACAAATGTGAAGGAAAAGCCTTCAGACGAAGGGATAAAAGAAATCATTGTATAGATGCTGTACAACTGAAGCTGAAGTAGAATAATATCATATGTCAACTATAGGTAAATATATATATGTGTATACACACACACACACACACACACACGTGTGTGTGTGTGTGTGTGTGTGTGTGTCACGGGAGGTGGAGTATAACATAAGGAAGACAGTCAAAGGAATTATAACATCTATATAAGATGTCAGAGGAGTAGTAGCTTGGGGGAGGGGGGTTATCACTTTGTGAGGGGTGTAAATATCTAACTATTATGTTGCTTTGTACACCTGAAACTAATAAAAAAATAATTGCTTCAGTCTCACTGATATTGTAAAGGAAAATGCTAGGGATATGCTCCTGGGGAGCAGATCGTGGCTGACTCAGATGATTTGTCACTTCTTTCCTTCCACAAGCACTCAGCAGGACAGGTTTCCTTTAAAGATGTCTTCAAAGCTTCCAGGATGCGGCCCTTGAACAAAATTAATGGTCTATGCTGCCAGGCATACTGTTTTCTGGATTTGCAGACTTCTGGGCTGTAGCCAAAAGGGAAACCTTTCTTGATGACCTACTCAACCTTTGGCCTTTAGAATCCAATCCAGGCAGTCATTGTTATGCCATGTTTGATTTAGATTACTGGTTCACTTCTAAGCCATGGGTTGTATATCTGCTTTTAACTCTCTTAAAACATTAAATGACCTAATGAGCCATTTTTTTTAATGTTAGAGTTTAATAGATTGGGGTTGATTTAAGATGTGAAGACATTGTGAGAAGTTTTAGCCAACTTGAATAGAAATGTAGTCTTACTGAAACTTGACTTCAATTTTATTATAGCTGGCACTTAAAAAAAAACAACTAAAAGGTATATTTAAGGGAGGCTTATCACCTTGAATTTTATTAGCAGATTCAAACAGCTAGTTCTTTCTGTAGTAGGGCAGACATAAGTCACATTGTTATATTACAAAAACACTACCAATAACACATACTATGGTTTATTGTCAAGAGACCCAAGGAAAAACAAAGATCCCTCCTCACCAAAGCATACTGCTTTCCTTTCAACCTAAAATTACTTTTGCAGTCTAATGTGATGGTACTTTGCTTCCTAACCTAATGTGCCAGGTTGAAATATTTGCTCACAAATCAGCTTCCCAGAGTAGATCAGTTTATAATGAACTGTCATGACTTTCTCTGAAAGAAGGTTTGCTTAAAATAACAGGAAAAACCATATTCTGACACACATTTTCCCGATTATCAGTTGGATCTCTTCCCTTGTCCTCTTTAGCTGCTACTTCATTGAATATTCTATTTCAGAATGGGAAACACTTCAACTTAGGCACAATATGGCAATTTTGTTCTATGCCATTTTGACCTCTTGCTTCTTTAAATTAAATACAGAAAGCTGTTTATGCCAAAGCACTGAAAATGCACACACACACACACACACACACACACACACACACACAATGCCCTTAAAAACCCTGGGGAAAAAACTGGAATTCTGGTCAAGATGGTGGAGTAGGTAAAAAATGTGTTTGCCTCCTCCCATCACCACATCAAAATGAAAACTAAATTATAGAATAATCAACCTGGAGAACCATCTGAAGACTAGCTGAACAGAAATCCTAAGGATATAAAGAAGAGGCCACACTAAGACTAGTAGGAGGGGTGGAAACACTAAATGGGCTAGCCCCACACCAACGTGTAGCGGTTGAGAACCAGAAGGGATATCTCAACTACAGACTTTTGCCACTCATTCAGTGGTCCCAGCCCCACACCAGGATTCCTAGCCCAGAGCTCCAGTGCTGGGAAGAGGAGCCCCCACAACATCTGGCTGTGAAAAACCAGTGAGGACTGTGTTAGTCGGGATGAGAGGGAGGCTTCTAGAAACGCAGGCATCCTCTTAAGGGGCCTTCACAGAAACTCATTCACTTGCAGGCACTTACCCCAGGCTCTGGTAGAATGATGGTGGCTCAGTAGGCTCGAGAGACATAAAGGGAGAGAATGAATTAAGTGGCTCCAGGGCTAGGGTTGGAGGGACAGCTGCCATTGTCCCTATGTTGAGCCCTCCTTCTTCCCAGCTGGCAGGTGGGTGCTACCTTTCTTGTCTTGAGCCCTTCCTCCACATGGCCAAATCTGAATCTTCATTGGCCTGGTGCTCTCCACTTGCTCCACCCTGGTGATTCATGAGAACCCCCACCACCCAAATCACAGACCACATGAGGCTCTTTTCATGGCAGACCTCCACCTTTGGCCACACTGCATTATTTATTGGAAACTATTGGGGGTCTGCAAACCCCAGGCAAGCCATGGCTGGACTCACTGTGCTCTGTGCCTTTTTCTGAGTGGACTGGGCTCAGTACTGCTGCCAAATATGAATCTGCATTAACCTGGTGAACACCATTTACTCCACCCTTGTGAAACCTTGAGACTCAGTCTCACCCAACTCACATACCACCTGAGGCTCTGTCAGCAGCTAGACTTACAGGCAGCCAGCAGGTGGCAGCAGGCCTCAGGTGTGCTGGGCCTTTTGCTGAACTGCCCCAGGCCTGGTACTGGTGGCAGCCAGCCTTGGTTTACAGTGTGGCCTATCCCACACAATTCTAAGTCCAGTACAGGCAGTAACCAACTGCATATCATTTTGTAGCTCCTACCAAGTAGCCCAGGGCTGGTCACAGGCAGTGGTTGAGCCCCTCACAAGAGGCCCCACAACTAATAGACCGAGTGGCTGGCTTCAGACCACAACAGAGCACCACTTGAATATTCACACAAGCGGCATGCCCAAAGCGTGGTCTGGGCAGGGACCAGAGCCCACTGGGGTGAATCCCATTCCATGGGGTCAGCCCTTGACCAGCAGCTCATATGCTATGCTCATGGCCAATCCTCACCATCAGTCAGCCTGAGGGTCAATTCCATCCATAGATGTGTCAGCAGCAATCAAGACTCAACTACAACAGGAAGGCACACACAACTCACACAAGGGACACTCCTGGAGCAACCAGCGCAGTTTATCAGGGAGACTGTATCACTGGGCCCCACAAAACACCTAACACATAAGGCTAACCTGCCAAGACTAAGAGACGTAGTAAATCTACCTCATACATAGAAACAAACAAAGAGAGGCAGCCAAAATGAGGAGACAAAGAAACATGTGCCATATGAAAGAACAGGAAAAAACGCCACACAAAGAAATAAACAAAATGGAGGCAAGCAATCTACGAGATACAGAGTTCAAAACACTGGCTGCTTAGTAACTTGATATCTTCAAAAGGACCAGAAACCATAAAAAAGAACCAGTCAGAAATGAAGAATACAATAACTAAAATGAAGAATACACTAGACAAAAATCAACAGCAGATTAGATATAGAAGAGGACTGAATCAGCAATTTGGAAGACAAGGGGGCAGAAAACATCCAATTATAATAGCAAAAAGAAAAAAGAATTAAAATATTAGGATAGTTTAAGGGATCTCTGGGACAACATCAAGCATAGCAACAGTCAAATTAAAGGGGTTCCAGAAGGAGAAGAGAGAGAGCAAGGATTTGAGAATCTACTTGAATAAATAATGACTGAAAACTTCCCTAACCTGGTGAAAGAAACAGACATACAAGTCCAGGAAGTGCAGAGGGTCCCAATCAAGATAAAACCAAACAAGCACACACCAAGACACATTATAATTAAAATGCTAATGTTTAAAGACAAAGAGAGAATCTTAAAAACAGCAAGAGAAAGGCAACTAGTAACTTATAAGGGCGCTCCCATAAGACTGTCAGATGATTTCTCAACAGAAACTTTGCAGGCAAGACGGGACTGGCACGAAATATTCAAAGTGATGAAAAGCAGGGACCTACAACCAAAATTACTCTATCCAGCAAATCTATCATTTAGACTAGAAGGAGTGATAAAGAGCTTCTGAGACAAGAAAAAGCTAAAGGAGTTTATCATCACCAAGTCTGTATTAAAATAAATGTTAAAGGGACTTCTTGAAGGAGGACGAGGAGGATGAAGAGGGGGAGGAGGAGGAGGAGGAGGAGGAGGAGGAGGAGGAGGAGGAGGAGGAGAAGAAGAAGAAGAAGAAGAAGAAGAAGAAAGAAACATAAATATGAATAATAAAATGGCAATAACTACATATCCATCTGCAATTGCTTTCAATATAAATGGATTAAATTATCCAGTCAGAAGACATATCGTAGTTGAATAGATAAGAATACAAAACCAATACATATGCTGTCTATAAGAGACTCACTGCAGATTAAATGACACACACAGATGGAAAGTAAAGGGAAGGAAAGATATTTCATGAAAATGGAATTGAAAAAAAAACTGGAGTAACAAAACTTATACTAGACAAAATAGAGTTTAAAACAAAGACTATAACAAAAGACAAAGAAGGACCCAGTAATCCCACTTCTGGGTATTTATCTGAAGAAATCCAAAATGCTACGTCAAGGGGATGTGTGCATCCATTTTTTCATTGCATAATTGTTTACAATGGACAAGATGTGGAGGTAGCCTGGGTATCACAATGGATGAATGGATAAAGAGGAGGCGATACATATATACAATGCAATATTGCTTGGCCATGGAAGGGAATGGGTTCTTGCCATCTGGTGGCACTGATGGATCTGGAGGGTATTATGCTGAGTGGAGTATGTAAAACAGAGAAATATAGATGCAATGTGATTTTGCTTGTATGTGAAATCTAGAGAACAAAATAAATGAACAAACAAAACAAAAATAAACTCATAGAAAGAAGTTTTTGATTGTTGCTAGATGGGAGGGGGTCATGGGAGCCGGTGAAAAAGGGGAAGGGAGTAAGAAGAACAAATAGGTTGTTACAAAGTAATCATGGGGTTGTAAGGTACAGCATAGTAATATAGTCAATAATATTGTAATAACTATGTGTGGTGTCAGATGGCTACTAGATTTATTGGGATTATAGATGGGAGGAGGGTTGACAGGCATGGTGAAGAAGGTGAAGGGATTAAGAAGTTCAAATTAGAAGTTACAAAATAGTTATGGGATGCAAAGTAAAGCATGGAGAATATAGTCAATAATATGGTAATAACTGTGTATAGTTCCAGGTGGGTGCTAGTCTTGTCAGTGGGATCACTTCTTAAATTATATAAATGGCTAACCATTATGCAGTACACCTGAAATTAATATAAAACAATATTGAATGTCAACTGTAATTGAAAATTTTAAAAAGGAGGGTAAAGTTGAAAATAAATAAGAGGTTCAAATTTCAATGTAAAAAAACAAGTCATGGGGATTTAATTTACAGTATAGGTAATATAGTCAATAATACTGTCATAGCATGGTATGGTGTCAGATAGTTTCTGAACTTATCATGGTGATGACTTCTTTTTGTATATAAATGTTTAATAACTATGGAGTACTCCTGAAATTAATATAATATTGTATGTTAGCTATATTGTAATAAAAATCTTTTTTTAAAAAAGAAAATGAAAACACAATGACCCATAATCTCTGGGACATAAGAAAGAAGTCCTAAGAGGGAAATTCATAGCAATACAGGGCAACCTCAAGAAACAAGAAAATCTCATAAACAATCTAACTTTAAACCTAAGGAAACTAAAAAAAGAACAGCAAACAAAACCCAAAGTGAGTAGAAGAAAGGAAATAATACAGATAAGAGTGGAAATAAGCTAAATAGAGTTTAAAAAACAATACAAAACATCAAAGAAACCAAGAGCTGGTTCTCTGGAAAGATAAAATTTACAACCTTTAACTAGACTCATCAAGAAAAAAGGGGCGAGGACTCGAGTTCCAGCCAAGATAGCACAGTAGGTAAACACTGTCTTGCCTTCTCTCACGACCATATAAAAATTACAATTAAACTACAGAACAACCATCATTGAGAATCGCCTAAAATCTTGCTGAACTAAAGCCCTACAACTAAGGACATGCGGAAGAAGCTACCTTGAGACTGGGAGGAGGGGCAGAGATGCAGAAAGGGCTGGTCCCACACCCATGTGTGACCATTAAAAATTGGGAGGGATATCTCAGCTGAAGAGGTCTGCCCCGGAGGAGTGAGGGGTCCCAGCCTCTCCCCAGCACAGGGTTCCATTGGCAGGAAAAGAAGTCCCCATAATTTCTAGCTGTGAAAACCAGCAGAGATTGTGACTGAGTAAGATGGAGGACAGCTGGAGTCACAGGTGCTCCTCTTAAAGGGACCGAGCACAGACTTACTCACTGAAGGAAACAGTGAATCTGAGCTCCAGCACTGGGGCAGCAGCTGGAGACGCAGCAGGGACATATGGCAGGAAACTGAGTTGTCTGGCTGCAAGACGAGGGCTGGAGGGGCAGCTTTCTCCTGGACTGACAAGCTGGTGGAGGCCATTGTTTCTTTGTTAAGTCCTCCCCCTTCACAGCATGCAGACACAGGCGCCACCATATATAAGTCTCCATCAAGTTGGCTAACACTGTTCATTTGCCATGCATTGGTGATTGGAGATCCCCCCAACCCAATTTTGGGTACACCCAAGTCACTTCTAGTGGCTTTTTCATACAAATGGCCTGCCTTGGTTCATGCTGCAGACTTTCCTAGGGTCTCTCAAAGTTTTACGAAACCCAGACAAGCAGCATCTGACTTGAGCATGTCCTGTATCTCTGCTGAGCAGCCCTAAGCCCGGCACTAGTGGCAGCTGGTTTTGGTGCAAAGCTTGGCCTCTCAAGGCACTTCCAAGCACAGTGTGGGTGGAAGCAATCTGTGGATTGCTTTGTGGCTCCTGCCTGGTGTCTCTGGGTGGGGCATAGGCTATGGCTGAACTTGACCTGCAGTAGGTCCCCTTTCAGGTGACCTGCAGAATTGCAGCCCCAGTGGCAAGCTTTCAAATGAGCTGGAGCATCACCCAGCCTCCTCCAAGGATGACACACCCAAGGTGCAGATTGGGCAGGCAAATAGAGCACTGCTAAGGCAGATCCTGCTCTGTAGGGTCAGCCCCAGTGCCACAACTTTTCCACTGTGGTCAAGGCCAGTCCTCACAACCAATGATCCTCAGGGCCAATTTCTCCAATTGAAGTGCAAGTAGCAACCAAGATTCATTACAAGAGGGGGGGTACACACAACTCACACAAGGGAAACACCTGGAGTGTATAGCTCAAGTGACCAGAAAGACTGTGCCACTGAGCCTCACAGCACACCTACAACATAAGGCCATTCTATTAAGACTGGGAGACATAGCAGCCTTACCTAATACACAGAAACAAACACAGGGAGGCAGCCAAAATGGGGAGACAAAGAAACATGTCCCAAATAAAAGAACAGAACAAAGCTCCAGAAAAAGATCTGGAGACAAGTAATCTACCAGACACAGAGTTCCAAACACTAGCTATAAAGATGCTCGATGATCTCAGAGAGAACTTCAACAAAGAGATAGGAAACATAAAAATGAAGACAGAAAACAAAAAAGAACCAGTCAGAATTAAAGAATACAATAATGGAAATGAAGAATACATTACATGGAATCAACAGTGGATTACATGAAGCAGAGGCTCAAATCAGAGATTTAGAAATAATGTAGCAGAAAACACCCAATCAAAACAGCAAAAAGAAAGACTTCAAAAAAATTAAGAGAGTTTAAGGGGCCTCTGGGACATCAAGCATACCAACATTCACATTATAGGGATACCAGAAGAAGAGAGAGAGCAAGAAATTGAAAACCTATTTCAAAAAATAATTATTTTTTGGAGTTCCGGAAAAATGGCGGAGTGAGGTGAGCCTCTGTAAAGCTCCCCTGGAATTTACAAAGAATCGAACAACAAAAACTCCACAAAGGACTCCCTGCACAGCAGACAGGCAAGACGAAGAGGCCCACTACCGACTGAAATCACCTACAGGTGGGAGATTCGCGCGCGCGAGCGGGGGGAGGAGGAAAGTGAGAAGCGGGCGGAGACGCAGCTCCTCGGGCCAGGACTCAGACCCAGCTCAGTGCGCCGAGCTCGCTGCTTCCCGGAACTACCGCAGCTGCGGGAGATCGGACTGCTAGGGCTCCGCCAGGGCTCCACAGGGCTGAGGGGACAGCATATAACACGGCTGAACCCAACGCTCACGGCAGAGACCTCGGAGAAAAGACTGAGGGAAAAAGGCTGAAAACGGTGGTTTAAGCCCGCACTGCCGAGCAGAGAACGGAGCCTTAGGCACTGAGACTAGCCGCCCCCTCCCTCCCCTCTCAGAGCTCGCCCCGCCCCCACCTGCCCGGTGCTAGAAGCGAAACAGTAGCAGTGTCAGATCAAAACAACAGAAAATTTGCTATATTTGAGAACTGTGGCCCACAAACACAAATCCACAGCCCAACTAGTTCCGGCAAAGGGAAGAGAGCTGTGGAAGCAGGACAGGCTGTGGTGGTGGTCGCTGCCATTGCTCTGGGCCACCTCTCACAGCTCACCCCGCCCCTGGCCCCACCTATCTGGGCGGTTCCCTGCAGGAGTAAACAGAACTGCTGAACAAAAGAAAGACCTCTTCCTATCAACTTGTTGCAGAAGTCATTCCTGTAGATGTCTAGGAAGAGAAATAGTAAACCAGTAATCGCCATGAGTAACCAAGGCAACAAGATAGCTCAGAAAGAAAGTGAAAAATCTCCAGAAAAGGCACTTAAATATACAGAAATATGTGACTTAAATGACAGAGAATTCAAGGCTGCAGTTCTGAAAAAACTCAACGAGATACAAGAAAACACAGATAGGCAGTTAAATGAACTCAGAAACTCAATTAAAGAACAGTATGAGCATTTTACGAAAGAGATTGAAATTTTAAAAAAGAACCAAATAGAATTTCTGGAGATTAAGAACTCAATAGAAGAAATTAAGAATGAAATAACCAGCTTAGGTAGTAGAGTTGACCAGATGGAGGAAAGAATCAGTGACATCGAAGATAGAAACCTGGAAATGACACAGATAGAAGAAGAAAGAGACTTGAGACTTAAAAGAAATGAAAGAACTCTACAAGAACTTTCTGACTCCATCAGAAAGAGCAATATAAGAATAATGGGCATACCAGAAGGAGAAGAAAGAGAGAAGGGAACAGAGAATATATTCAAACAAATTGTCGATGAGAACTTCCCAAATTTGTGGACAGAACTGGATCCTCGAATCCAAGAAGCAAATAGAACACCTAGTTACCTCAATCCCAACAGACCTTCTCCAAGGCACATTGTATTGAAGCTGTCTAAAATCAACGACAAAGAAAGAATCCTCAAGGCAGCCAGGGAAAAGAAGACGGTAACTTACAAATGAAAGCCCATTAGATTACCATCAGATTTTTCAGCAGAAACTCTACAAGCCAGGAGGGAGTGGAACCAAATATTCAAACTATTGAAAGAGAGAAACCATGAGCCAAGAATAACAGAGCCAGCAAATATATCCTTTAGATATGAAGGAGGAATAAAGACCTTTCCAGACATACAGAAGCTGAGGGAATTTTCTAATACACGACCTGCACTACAAGAAATACTAAAGGAGGCTATTCGACCACCATCAACAGGGACAATTTGTGGCAACCAAAACTCAAAAAGGGGGAGAATAAAGGCCTGAACCGGAATATGGGAATGGAGAAAGTAAGCGTGCTGAAGAAAATGGAATACTCTAAATATCAAACTTACTTTTACATAAACTTAAGGGTAACCACTCAAAAAAAATCCAGAACTGAAATATATACTGAAATAAAAGAAGAAACAGAGGGAAACATCATAGAATACCACCACACAGAAATAATAGACAACAACAAAAAGGCAAAGAAACAATGGAGACACAGCCTTACCAGAAAACTAAAGATAGAATGACAGGAAATTCTCACATATCAATAATCACCCTAAATGTAAATGGACTGAACTCACCAATAAAAAGGCACAGAGTAGCAGATTGGATCAAAAAACTAAACCCAACCATATGCTGTCTCCAAGAGACACATCTCAGCTACAAGGACAAGCATAGACTCAAAGTGAAAGGGTGGAAATTGACACTCCAAGCAAATGGTGCCCAGAGAAAATCAGGTGTAGCCATAATGATATCAGATGAAACAGACTTCAAGGTGAAAAAGATAACAAGAGACAAAGATGGACATTTCATAATGGTGAAGGGGACTGTAAAACAAGAAGACATAACAGTCATCAATATTTATGCCCCCAGTCAGGGAGCACCGAAATACACCAAGCAACTACTAACAGAACTAAAGGGAGAAATTGACCAAAACACAATTATACTAGGGGACTTAAATACATCATTGACAGCTATGGATAGATCATCCAAACAGAAAATAAATAACGACATAGTAGCCCTAAATGACACATTAGATGAAATGGACATAATTGACATTTATAGAGCACTTCATCCTAAAACATCAGACTACACATTCTTTTCTAGTGTACATGGAACATTCTCAAGGATAGACCATATATTGGGACATAAAATCAGTCTCAACAAATTTAAAAAGATTGAAATCATACCATGCATATTCTCTGATCACAAGGCTTTGAAATTGGATATCAACTGTAAAAAGAAAGCGGGAAAAAACACAAATACATGGAGACTAAACAACATACTTTTAAAGAAGGACTGGGTCAAAGAAGAAATTAGAGGAGAGATCAAAAGATACATAGAAACAAATGACAATGAAAATACATCCTACCAAAATTTTTGGGATGCAGCGAAAGCAGTTTTAAGGGGGAAATTTATCTCATTACAGGCCTATCTCAAGAAACAGGAAAATTCCCAAATAAATAACCTCATGTTACACCTTAAAGAACTAGAAAAAGAAGAACAGGTAAAACCCAAGGTCAGCAGAAGAAAGGAAATAACAAAAATTAGAGCAGAAATAAATGAAATAGAGAACAGAAAGACAATAGAAAAAATTAATGTGACAAAGAGCTGGTTCTTTGAGAAGATTAACAAAATTGACAAACCCTTGGCTAGACTTACTAAGATAAAAAGAGAGAAGACACTGATTAACAAAATCAGAAACGTAAAAGGGGAAGTTATCACGGACACCACAGAAATACAAAGGATCATCCAAGAATACTATGAAGGACTATATGCCACCAAATTCAACAACCTAGAAGAAATGGATAAGTTCTTAGAAACATATAGCCTTCCAAGGCTGAACCATGAAGAACTGGAAAATCTAAACAGACCGATCACCAGTAACGAAATTGAATCAGTCATCCAAAACCTTCCCAAAAGCAAAAGTCCGGGACCAGATGGCTTCACTAGTGAATTCTACCAAACCTTCAAAGAGGATCTAATACCAATTCTGCACAAACTCTTCCAAAAAATTGAAGAAGAAACAGTACTCCCCAACACATTTTATGAGGCCAACATTACCCTGATACCAAAACCTGGTAAAGACAGCACAAAAAAAGAAAACTACAGACCAATATCTCTGATGAATACCGATGCAAAAATCCTAAATAAAATTCTAGCAAATCGAATACAACAATGCATTAAAAAGATTATTCATCACGACCAAGTGGGGTTCATCCCCGGGGCACAAGGATGGTTCAACATACGCAAATCCATCAATGTGATACATCATATAAACAAAATAAAGGACAAAAATCATATGATTATATCAATTGATGCAGAAAAAGCATTTGACAAGATACAACATCCATTTATGATTAAAACACTTAATAAAATAGGTATAGAAGGAAAATACCTTAACATAATAAAGGCCATATATGACAAGCCCTCTGCTAATCTCATAATTAATGGAGAAAGACTGAAGCCCTTTGCTCTACGTTCAGGAACACGACAGGGATGTCCCCTATCACCTCTGCTTTTCAACATCGTGTTGGAAGTCCTTGCCAGAGCAATCAGGCAAGAGAAAGAAATCAAAGGCATCCAAATTGGGAATGAAGAAGTTAAATTATCACTCTTTGCAGATGACATGATGCTATATATAGAAAACCCTAAAGACTCCACCAAAAAGCTATTAGAAACAATCAACGAATACAGTAAAGTTGCTGGCTACAAAATCAACGCACAAAAGTCCATTGCCTTCCTATATACCAACAATGAAATCTCAGAAAAAGAAATACAAAAAACAATTCCTTTTACAATTGCATCAAAAAGAATAAAATACCTAGGAATAAACTTAACCAAGGATGTGAAAGACCTATATGCTGAAAACTATAAGACTTTTCTGAAAGAAATTGAAGAAGACACAAAGAAATGGAAAGACATTCCGTGCTCATGGATTGGAAGAATCAACATAGTTAAAATGGCCATATTACCCTAAGCAATATACAGATTCAATGCAATCCCCATCAAAATCCCAATGGCATTTTTTAAAGAAATAGAACAAAAAATCATCAGATTTGTTTGGAACCACAAAAGACCCCGAATAGCCAAAGCAATCTTAAGAAAAAAGAACTATAATGGAGGTATCACACTTCCTGACTTTGGCCTGTACTACAGGGCCACAATAATCAAAACAGCATGGTATTGGCAGAAAAACAGACACATAGACCAATGGAATAGAATTGAGAACCCAGAAATAAAACCACATAAATATGGACAGATAATTTTTGACAAAGAAGCTAAAAACATACAATGGAGCAAAGACAGCCTCTTCAATAAATGGAGCTGGGAGAATTGGATAGCCACGTGCAAAAGAATGAAACTGGACTGCTATTTGTCACCATGTACCAAAATTAATTCAAAATGGATCAAAGACTTAAGCATAAGACCTGACACAATAAACTGCATAGAAGAAAACATAGGTACTAAACTTATGGACCTTGGGTTCAAAGAGCATTTTATGAATTTGACTCCAAAGGCAATGGAAGTAAAAGCTAAAATAAACAAATGGGACTATATGAAACTTAAAAGCTTCTGCACAGCAAAAGAAACCATTGACAAAATAAAGAGGCCACCAACTGAATGGGAGAAGATTTTTGCAAACAGTGCCTCCGATAAGGGGCTAGTATCCAGAATATACAAGGAACTCATGCAACTGAACAACAAAAAAACAAACAACCCAATTGAAAAATGGGCAGAGGACTTGAAGAGACATTTCTCCAAAGAGGATATACAAATGGCAAATAGACATATGAAAAAATGCTCAACATCACTAATCATCAGAGAAATGCAAATCAAAACCACAATGATTTGGTTTATATACCACATATCAGTGAAATCACATGGTTCTCTGCTTTTTCTGTCTGACTTATTTCGCTCAGCATTACACTCTCAAGATCCATCCATGTTGTCACAAATGTTCCTATATAAACCAAAACAACAAAAGAACAAGACAAACAAATGAGAAACAGAAACTCATAGACACAGACAATGGTTTGGTGGTTGCCAGAGGGTAAGGGGGGTGGGGGGTGGGGGGTGGGGGGTGGGAGATGTGGGTAAGGGGGATCGAATATATGGTGATGGAAGGAGAACTGACTTTGGGTGATGAACACACAACGGGATTTATAGATGATGTAATACAGAATTGTACACCTGAAATCTATGTAATTTTACTAACAACTGTCACCTCAATAAATTTAATAAAAAAAAAAAAAAAAAAAAAAACCACAATGAGATATCACCTCACCCCAGTCAGAATGGCCATCATCAACAAGACAAATAGTAACAAATGTTGGAGAGGCTGTGGAGAAAAAGGAACCCTCATACACTGTTGGTGGGAATGCAGACTGGTGCAGCCGTTATGGAAGGCGGTGTGGAGGTTCCTCAAAAAATTACGAATAGAATTGCCATATGACCCAGCAATCCCTCTCCTGGGTATCTACCCAAAAAATCTGAAAACATTTAGAGATAAAGACACGTGTGCTCCAATGTTCATTGCAGCTTTGTTTACAGTGGCCAAGACATGGAAACAACCAAAATGTCCTTCGATAGATGAATGGATGAAGAAGTTGTGGTATATATACACAATGGAATACTATTCGGCAGTAAGAAAAGATGATATAGGAACATTTGTGACAACATGGATGGATCTTGAGAGTGTAATGCTGAGCGAAATAAGTCAGACAGAAAAAGCAGAGAACCATGTGATTTCACTGATATGTGGTATATAAACCAAAACAACAAAAGAACAAGACAAACAAATGAGAAACAGAAACTCATAGACACAGACAATGGTTTGGTGGTTGCCAGAGGGTAAGGGGGGTTGGGGGTGGGGGGTGGGGGGTGGGAGATGTGGGTAAGGGGGATCGAATATATGGTGATGGAAGGAGAACTGACTCTGGGTGATGAACACACAACGGGATTTATAGATGATGTAATACAGAATTGTACACCTGAAATCTATGTAATTTTACTAACAACTGTCACCTCAATAAATTTAATAAAAAAAAAAAAATTATTTTTTATATTAATTATTAAAAATAATAATCATGTTAAGATATTTTCCTTCTACATTTATTTTATTAAGTGTTTCAATCATAAATGGATGTTGTATCTTGTCAAATGCTTTTTCTGCATCAATTGATATAATCATATGATTTTTGTCCTTTATTTTGTTTATGTGATGTATCACATTGATGGATTTGCATATGTTGAACCATCCTTGTGCCCCTGGGATAAACCCTACATGGTCATGAGCATTTTATGAATTTGACTGCAAAGCTAAGGGAAGTGAAAACTGAAATAAATGAATAGGGCTACATCAAATTTAAAAGCTTCTGCACTGCAAAAGAAACCATCAACAAAATAAAGAGGCAACCAACTGAACGGGAGAAGATTTTTGCAAACAATGTCTCCAATAAGGGGCTAATATCCAAAATATACAAGGAACTCATGCAACTCAACAACAAAAAAAGAAAGAACCCAATTGAAAAATGGGCAGAGGACTTGAAGTGGCATTTCTCCAAAGAGGACATACAAATGGCAAATAGACACATGAAAAAATGCTCAACTGAAAATGCTCACTAATCATCAGAGAAATACAAATCAAAACCACAATGAGATATTACCTCACCCCAGTCAGAATGGCTATCATCAACAAGACAAATAGTAACAAGTGTTGGAGAGGCTGTGGAAAAAAAGGAAACCTCATACACTGTTGGTGGGAATGCAGATTGGTGCAGCTGCTATGGAAGGCAGTGTGGAGGTTCCTCAAAAAATTACAAATAGAATTACCATATGACCCAGAAATTCCTCTCCTGGGCATCTACAAAAAAAATCTGAAAACACTGATCCATAAAGACAAGTGTGCTCCAATGTTCACTGCAGCTTTATTTACAGTGGCCAAGACATGGAAACAACCAAAATGTCCTTCAATAGATGAATGGATAAAGAAGTTGTGGTATATATACACAATGGAATACTATTTGGCGGTAAGAAAAGATGAAATAGGACCATTTGTGATAACATGGATGGATCTTGAGATTATAATGCTAAGTAAAATAAGTCAGACAGAAAAAGCAGAGAACCATATGATTTCACTGATATGTGGTATATAAAACGAAAACAACAAAGGAACAAGACAAATAAATGAAACAAAAACTCATAGACACAGGCAATAGTTTAGTGGTTACCAGAGGGTAAAGGGGTGGGGGGTGGTAGATGAGGGTAAAGGGGATCAAATATATGGTGATGGAAGGAGAAGTGACTCTGGGTGTTGAACACACATTGTGATTTGTAGATGATGTAATACAGAAATGTACACCTGAAATCCACATAACTTTACTAACAATTGTCACCCTAATAAACTTTAATAAAAAAAACGAAGTAATGACAGAAAATTTCCCTAACCTGGTGAAGGAAATAAATATAGAAGCCAGGAAGCACAGGGAGTCCCAAACAAACTGAACCCAAGCAAACCCACACCAAGACACATCATGATTAAAATTCCAAAGGTTAAAAACAAAAAGAGACTTTTAAAAGAATCAAGAGAAAGGCAGTTAGTTACCTACAAGGGAGCTCCCATAAGTGTATCAGTTCATTTCTCAACAGATACTTTGCAGACCAGAAGGGATCGGCAGGAAATATTCAAAATGATGAAAATAAAAAAAGAACGTACAACCAAGATTACTGTACCGAGCAAAGCTATCATTTAGAATCGAAGGAGAGACAAAGAGCTTCCCAGACAAGAAAAATTTAAAGGAGTTAATCATCACCAAACCAGTATTATCAGGAATCTTAGTGGGACTTCTTTAAGACACACAAAAAAATAAAAAATAAAAATTATGAATAATAAAATGGTAATAACTACACACCCATCAACAATTATTTTCAATATTAATGGATTAAATGCTCCAATCAAAAGATAGATGGAGCTGAATGGATAAGAGAACAAGAACTTTACATACACTGCCTACAAGAGACTCATTTTAGATCAAAAGACAATATAGACTGAAAGTATAGGGATGGAAACAAATATTTCATGAAAATGGAAACAAACAAACAAACAAAGGTTGGGGTGGCAATACTTATACCAGACAAAATAGGCTTTAAAATGAAAACTGTAACAGGAGACCAAGAAGGACCTAATAATCTCACTTCTGGGTATTTATCCAAACAAACCCAAAATGCTGCTTTGACAGGACATTCACATCCATATGTTCATTGTAGCATTATTTACAATAGCAGAAATATGAAAGCAACCTGGGTGTCCTTGAATGGGTAAAAAAGAGGTGGTACATATATACAGTGGAATATTATTTAGCCATAAAAAAGAATAAAATCTTGCCATCTGTGACAACATGGGTGGATCTACAGTGTATTGTGCTGAGTGTAGTAAGTCAGACACCAAAAGACAAATGTCATATGGTTTCACTTATAAGTGGAATCTAAAGAACAAAATAAACAACGAATGAAACAGAAACAAAGTCATAGATACAGAGGTCATTTTGATGGTTGCTAGATGGGCAGAGGGTTGGGGGTGGGTGAAAAGGGGAAGGGAGTAGGAAATACAATTTGTTTTTTACACTGTAGTTGTGAAGATGTAGGGTATAGTGTAAGGGATATAGTCAATAATATTGCAATAATTATGTATGTTGTCAGATGGGTACTAGAGTTGTAGCAGTGATTATTGGGAGGGGGTAGGGGGCAGGGTGAAAAAGTTGAAGGGATTAAGAAATACAAACTGGTAGTTACGAAATAGTCATGGGGATGTAAAAGTATAAGCAATATAATCTATAATATGGTAACACCTGTGTATAGTTCCAGGTGGGTACTATTCAGGGGGATTACTTCCTAAATTATATAAATGTCTAACCATACTGCTGTTCACCTGAAACTAACATAAAATAATACTGAATATTAACTCTAATTGAAAAAGGAGGGTCATAGATAATGACCAATAAAAGGTTCAATGTTCCAGATATAAAACAAATAAGTCTTGGGCATGTAATATACGGCATAGGAAATACAGTCAATAAAATTGTGATAGCATAATGCAGTGTCAGATGGTTGCTGGACTTATCATGGTGATCACTTCTTTAGCACAGGGAATATAATAAATAATGTGGTAATAACTCTGTATAGTGCCAAGTGGGTACTGTTGAATAACTATGATGTACACCTGAAATCAATATATTATTGTATGTTAGCTATATATTCATAAAAATCTTTTTATTAAAAGAGAGAAGAACCAAATAAATAAAATTAGAAATGAAAGACAAGTGACAAATGACACCACAGAAATATAAAGGATTATAACTAAAGATTATGAGCAATTATATTCCAATAATTTGGACAACTTGGAAGAAATGGACAAATTCCTAGAAACATGCAATATTCCAAGACTGAATCAAGGAAAAATAAAACAGAAAATCTGATCCAACTGATTACTACTAACAAAATTGCATCAGTAATCAAAAAACTGCCAACAAACAAAAGTCCTGGACTGGATGGTCTCACAGCTAAATTTAACCAAATATTCAAAGAATAATTAACACTATCCTTCTCAAAGTATTCCAAAAAACTTAAGAGGAGTGAAGGCTCCAAAGGTTACTTTATGAGGCCAACATTATCCTGATTCTAAAACCATATAAAGACATTACAAAAAAAAAAAAAAGAAAGAAAATTATAGGCTGATATCCCTGATAAACACAGATTTAAAAATACTCAAAAAGTATCAGCAAACAGAATTCAGTAATACATTACAAAGATCATACACCATGATTAAGTGGAATATATTCCTGGCATGCAAGGTGGTTCAATATCCACAAATCAATTAATGGGATACATCACATAAGCAAAATGAAAGATAAAAATCATATGATCATATCAATAGATGCAGCAAAAGCATTTGAAAAAAAATCCAGCATCTATTTATGATAAAAACTCTCATCAACGTGGAGATAGAGGGAACTATCTCAACTTAATAAATGCCATATATAACAATCCCACAGGTAACATCATACTCAACAGGGAAAAGGTAAAAGTATTTCCCTTAAGATCAGGAACAAGACAAGTGTGCTCACTTTTACCACTTATATTCAACATAGTATTGGAAGTCCTGGCCACATTGATCAGAAAAGAAAAATAAATGAAAGCCATCCAAATTGAACGAAAGAAGTAATATTGTCCCTGTTTGCAGATGACATGATACTATATATAGAGATGCCTAAATATTCCACAAAAAAATCTAATAGAACTGATAAATGAATTCAGTAAAGTATAAGAATGCAAAATTAATATTTGGAAATTGAATGCATTTGTATACACCAATCACAAAGTATCAGAAAGAAAATTAAGAAAACAATCCCATTTACAATAGCATCGATAAAAATAAAATACCTAGGAGCAAATTTAACCAAGGACATAAAAGGTCTGTACTCAGGAAATAATAAGACATTGAAGAAAGAAACTGAAGAAGATACAAATAAATGGAAGCATATAACATGCTCATGGATAGGAAGAATTAACATCGTTATAATTTCCATACTACCCAAAGCAATCTATATATTCAATGATATCCCTTTTAAAACAGCAATGACACTTATCACAGAACTAGAACAAATCATCTTAAAATTTATATGGAATCACAAAAGACCCTGAGTAGCCACAGCAATCTTGAGAAAGAAGAACAAAGTTGGAGGTATAACATTACCTGATATCATGTTGTTATGATAACTATAGCTGCAAGCTATAGATATCATAATAACATGGTACTGGCATAAAAACAGACACATAGATCAATGAAACAGAATAGAAAGCCCGGAAATAAACCAATGCCTATATGGTCATTAAATCTATGACAAAGTAAGTAAGACTATACATTGGGGTAAAGACAGTTCTATTCAGTGAATGGTGTTGGGAAAACTGGACAGACATATGCAAAGAAATGAAACTAGACCACTTTCTTACACCATATATATGAATAAAATAAACATGGATCAAAGACTTAAATGTAAGCCCTGAAACCATAAAACTCCTAGGAGTAAACACAGGCAGTAAACTCTTGGACAGTGCTCTTACTAATATTTTTTTTTCCTGCTATATCTCCTCATGCAAGGGAAACAAAAGGAAAAAAACAGACAAAAGGGACTATATCAAACCAAAAAGTTTTTGCACAGCAAAGGAAATCATCAAGCAAATGAAAAGACAATCTACTGAAAGGGAGAAGATATTCACCAATGAAACATGAGATAAGAGGTTAATATCCAAAATTTATAAAGAATTCATTCAACTTAACACCAAAAACAAACAAACAAACAAACAAACAATACAATTTAAAAATGGGCAGAGGACCTGAATAGACATATCTCCAAAGAGTATATAGAAATGGCCAATAGACATATGAGAAGATGCTCAATGCCTTAAAAACACAATGACATATCAACTCACACCTGTCAGAATGGCTATCATCAATAAACGAAAATACAACAAGTGTTTGCTAGGATGTGGTGAAAAGGGAACACTCATGCACTGTTAGTAGGACTGCAAATTGGTGCAGCCATTATGGAAAATGTTTTGGAGGTTCCTCAAGTAATTAAAAATAGAACTACCTTATGACCCAGCAATTCCTCTTCTGGCTATTTATCTCAAGGAATCCAAAACACTAATTTGAAAAGGTATATGTACCCCTAAGTTCATTGCAGCATTTATTACAATAGCCAAGATATGGAAGCAACCTAAGTGCCCATCAATAGACGACTGGATAAAGAAAAAGTAAGACACACACACACACACACACACACACACACACACACACACACTGCACACACTGGAATATTACTTCACTATAAAAAACGAACAAAATCTTCTCATTTGTGACAACATGAATGGAACAATAGGGTATTATGGTAAGTGAAACAAGTCAGACTGAGAAAGGTAAATATAATATGATTTCACTTATATGTGGAACCTAAAAAACAGAATAATTGAAAAAAACAAAACAGAAACAGACTCATATATACAGAGAACAAATTGATGGTTGCCAGATGGGAGTGGGGTTGGGGTGTTGGATGAAAAAGGTTAAGGGATCCAGAAGTACAAGTTGATAGAAAACAGTCATGTAATTTAAAAGAAATCATAGGGAATATAATCAATAATATTGTACTAAATATAGTGCCAGGCTGGTACTAGACTAATTAGTGGGATCACATGTCAAGTTATGCAAATGTCTAACAACTATGCTGTATACCTGAAACTAACATAAAATAATATTGAATGCCAATTTTGATTGAAAAAACAAACAAACAAAAATCCTTGGAGAAAATGCAAACTCACAAAATAAAAATGCAGATTGATTTTGTATCCTGTAACTTTTCTGTATTTCTACATGTTTATTATTTCTAATAGTTTTTGGTGGAGTCCTTAGGGTTTTTTATATTAAGAATCATATCGACAGAAATGGTGGCATGAGGAGTGGTTCTTGAAATCTCCCCTGGAAGTGACAACAAATTGAACAGCTATAATTCAACAAAGGATTCCCTGCACAACACACAAACATGTCTGAGAGACCCATACATTGAATCACCTGAAGGTGGGCAAATCGGGCTAACAGGGGAGGAAGGAAGGGGTAAGTGCAGAGACGTGGGCCGCAGGGTTGCAGGATGCAGACCAGGGCTCACTGCAGTTGGGAGCTCACTGCAATCATGCAAGAGGGAAGAATTCTGGCTGCAGCACACCCACTGTGGCCCAGTCCTGCCTGAGGGATCAGCATATAATATGGCTGAAAGTAGCACTCACTACAGAGACCATGGAGCAAAGACCGAAAAAAGAAGAGTGACAATAGTGGTTTTAGCCCTCATTGCCAGGCAGAAAACAGAAAATAAAAACATGGAGACCAGCTGCCTTTCCCACTGCTCCCAGTGTAGGAAGTGGGATCCAGAAGAAATAGTAGTACTGTCAGATTAAATAACAGAATATCTACAGCACTGAGAACTGCAGCATCAGTCCTGCAGCCATAGACAACTAATTCCAGCAAAAAGGAAAGAAACTGTAGGGGCAAGACAACTGTGGGTTGGTAGTACCCATTGCTCAAGCCACAAATGCACCAGCCCCCTCTTAGAGGCCACTCCAATCCCACCTTTCTGGGTGGAACCCTGCAGGGGCAACCAGAGCCGCTGAGACACAGGATCTCCATGGGGCTGCAGGGGCAGCATTGGAATCTCAGAATCTCACAAGTCTATCGCTCTCACATCCTCCCACAGAGGCAGTGCCCTGAGACCCAGGCAACCTGCTCACAGGAGAATACCACCTTACAGGAAACCACTCATCATGTAAAAAGCCAGAACACCACAAGAGAAAATATAATGCTAGAGTGTGAGAGAAAACAAAAGGCTACAACAGGAGAGACAATAAAACATTCCATCAACACCTACTGGCAAGCATGGAAAGACCAGTTTATATCAACCTGTTGCAGAACTGTCGTGCGGGAGACCCTGCTCGCTGCGCCATTTGTTGTGCGCAGAGGCCTTCTCGCCGCACCATCTTTCAGGCGGGGCGGCCTGCGGGGTCTCTGCTCCCGCTCCCCACACAAGAACGCAGGATATGGTGAGGCCGAAAAGGAACACCCACGGAGCCATAGGTATGGGAGTCATACCACCACGGTCTCACTGGAGGCTGGGCCCACCGGACGCCGACCTGCCGTCCGCTTTTCCGCCAACCGACCGACCGACGACTCTCCTCCACTCTCTCGACTCTGTTCATCCCTCTCGGCTCTCCTCTTCCGCTCTCCTCGGCCCTCCTCTTCCGCTCTCTTCGGCTCTGCACGGCTCTGCTCGGCTCCTCGGCAATCCTCATAGCCGCAGCAGTTTTACCAGTGGCCAATCGGCTAACCGGCCACAGCCGACGGCGGATCAGCCACAGTCGACGACCATTCACCACCCGAGCCAGCACCCTTCCACGTGAGGCCGAGAGCCTGTAAACTACTTTCTGGGGCTCTGTCCCCACAAGAACCCACTTGCATAGAACCAGAAAGAGAAATAATAATTCATTAACTGCCATGAATAAGCAAGGTAACAAGACAGCTCAGAAAGAAAATTAAAACATTCCAGAAAACAAACATAAAGACATGGAAATATGTGACTTAAATGACAGAGAATTCAAGATTGCAGTTCTGAAAAAATTTAAAGAGATGTAAGAAAAGACAGAAAGGCAGTTTAATGTTTCAGAAACAAATTCAAAGAATAACATGAGCATTTTACGAAAGAGACTGAAATTTAAAAAAAGAACCAAATAGAATTTCTGGAGATTAAGAACTCAATAGAAGAAATTAAGAATGAAATAGCCAGCTTAGGTAGTAGAGTTGACCAGATGGAGGAAAGAATCAGTGTCATCGAAGATAGAAACCCGGAAATGATACGGATGGAAGAAGAAAGAGACGTGAGACTTAAAAGAAATGAAAGAACTCTACAAGAACTTTCTGACTCTGTCAGAAAGAGCAGTATAAGAATAATGGGCATACCAGAAGGACAAGAAAGAGAGAAGGGAACAGAGAATATATTCAAACAAATTGTCGATGAGAAGTTCCCAAACTTGTGGACAGAACTGGACCCTAGAATCCAAGAAGCAAATAGAACACCTGATTACCTCAATCCCAACAGGCCTTCTCCAAGGCACATTGTATTGAAGCTGTCTAAAATCACCGACAAAGAAAGAATCCTCAAGGGAGCCAGGGAAAAGAGACGGTAACCCACAAAGGAAAGTCCATTAGATTATCATCAGATTTTTCAGCAGAAACTCTGCAAGCCAGGAGGGAGTGGAAACAAATATTCAAATTATTGAAACAGACAAATAATGAGCCAAGAATAATGTACCCAGTAAAGACATCCTTTAGATATGAAGGAGGAATAAAGACCTTTCCAGACATCCAGAAGTTGAGGGATTTTTCTAATACACTACTTGCACTACAAGAAATACTAAAGGAGGCTATTTGACCAGCATCATCAGGGACAATTTGTGGCAAGCAAAATATTAAAAGGGGGAGAATAAAGGCCTGAACTGGAATATGGGAATAGAGAATGTAAACATGCTGAAGAAAATGGAATACTCTAAATATCAAACTTTCCTTTACATAAACTTAATGGTAACTGAACAAAAAAAATTCAGAACTGAAATATGTACTGCAATAAAAAAAAACAAAAAAAAAACACCAGAGGGAAGAATCATAAGAATACCACCATGCAGAAATAATAGACAACAATGAAAAAGGCAAAGAAACAATGGAGACACAGTCTTACCAAAAAACTAAAGATAGAATGACAGGAAATCTTCACATATCAATAATCACCCTAAATGTAAATGGACTGAGCTCACCAATAAAAAGGCACAGAGTAGCAAATTGGATAAAAAACTAAACCCAATCATATGCTGTCTCCAAGAGACACATCTCAGCTACAAGGACAAGCATAAACTCAAAGGGGAAGGGTGGAAATTGACACTCCAAGCAAATGGTATTTAGAGAAAATCAGGTGTACCCATACTGATATGAGATAAAACAGACGTCAGGGTGAAAAACATAACAAGAGACAAAGGTGGACATTTCATAATGGTAAAGGGAACTGTACAACAAGAAGACATAACAGTCATCAATATTTATGCCCCCAATCAGGGAGCACCGAAATACACCAAGCAACTACTAACAGAACGAAAGGGAGAAATCGACCAAAACACAATTATACTAGAGGACTTAAATACATCATTGACAGCTATGGATAGATCATCAAAAAAGAAAATAAATAATGAAATAGCAGCCCTGAATGACACATTAGGTGAAATGGACATAACTGAGATTTATAGAGCACTTCATCCCAAAACATCAGACTATATATTTTTTTCTGGTGTACATGGAATTTCCTCAAGGGTAGACCATATATTGGGACATAAAATAACTTCAGCAAACTTAAGAACATTGAAATCATATGAAGCATATTCTCTGATCACACGGCTTTGAAATTGGATATCAACTCCATAAAGAAAGCAGGATAAACCACAAACACTTGGATATTAAACAACATACTCTTAAAGAACGAATGGGTCAAAGAAGAAATTAGAGGAGAGATCGAAAGATACATAGAAACAAAAGAGAATAAAAATACATCCTACTAAAATTTTGGGGATGCAGCGACAGCAGTTTTAAGAGGGATATTTATATCATTAGTGGCCTATCTCAAGACACAAGAAAAATCCCATATAAGTAACATCACATTACACCTTAAAGAACTAGAAAAAGAAGAACACATGAAACCCAAGGTCAGCAGAAAAAAGGAAATAATAAAAATCAGAGCACAACTAAATGAAATAGAGAACAAAAAGAGAATAGAAAAAAATTAATGTGGAGACTTCCGGAAAAATGGCGGAGTGAGGTGAGTCTCTGTAAAGCTCCCCTGGAATTTATAAAGAATCGAACAACAAAAACTCCACAAAGGACTCCCTGCACAGCAGACAGGCAAGACGAAGAGGCCCACTACCGACTGAAATCACCTACAGGTGGGAGATTCGCGCGAGTGGAGGGAGGAGGAAAGGGAGCAGTGCGCGGAAACGGAGCCGCGCGGGCGCAGGACGCAGACCTAGCTCAGTGCTCCGAGCTCGCTGCTTCCCGAAACTACTGCAGCTGCGAGTGAGGGAAGAACTTGGACTGCTAGGGCTCCGCTTATGGACCACAGGGCTGAGGTGACAGCATATAACACGGCTGAAACCAACGCTCACGGCAGACACCTCGGAGAAAGACTGAGGGAAAAAGGCAGAAAACGGTGGTTTAAGCCCGCACTGCCGAGCAGAGAACGGAGCGTTAGGCACTGAGACTAGCCGCCCCCTCCCTCCCCTCCCAGAGCTCGCCCCGCCCCCACCTGCCCGGTGTTAGAAGCGAAACAATAGCAGTATCAGATCAAAAGAACAGAAAATTTGCTATTTTGAGAACTGTGGACCGCAGACACAAATTCACAGCCCTACTAGTTCCGGCAAAGGGGAGAGATCTGTGGAAGCAGGACTGGCTGTGGTGGTGGTCGCTGCCATTGCTCTGGGCCACCTCTCACAACTCACATCGCCCCTGACCCCACCTATCTGGGCGGATACCTGCAAGAGTAAACAGAACTGCTGAAACACATGGGCTCTGAATCAGGAGCTGGAAGAGCTTTGGAACATCAACAGCTCTCTGCATACCCACCGAGTCACTGCGCCCTGTGACCTAGACGAACTATTAACAGAGGAGAAGCCCGTCTCCCAGGGAATCCCCCCATTGTGTGAGAAGTTGGAATAGTGCAGAGAAAACATAGCACTACCGTGTGGGAGAAGAAAAAATAAGTTGCAGTTGGAGAAATAATAAAACATTCTACCAACAAGTACTGACAAACAAAAGAAAGACCGCTTTCTATCAACATGTTGCAGAAGTCACTCCTGTAGATGTCTAGGAAGAGAAATAGTAAATCCGTAATCTCCATGAATGACCAAGGCAACAAGATAGCTCAGAGAGAAAGTGAAAAATCTCCAGATAAGGCAATTAAAGATACAGAAATATGTGACTTAAATGACAGAGAATTCAAGATTGCAGTTCTGAAAAAAACTCAAGAGATACAAGAAAACACAGATAGGCAGTTAACTGAACTCAGAAACTCAATCAAAGAAGAGCATGAGCATTTTACGAAAGAGATTGAAATTTTAAAAAAGAACCAAATAGAATTTCTGGAGATTAAGAACTCAACAGAAGAAATTAAGAATGAAATAACAAGTTTAGGTAGTAGAGTTGACCAGATGGAGGAAAGAATCAGTGACATCGAAGATAAAAACCTGGAAATGACACAGATAGAAGAAGAAAGAGACTTGAGACTTAAAAGAAATGAAGGAACTCTACAAGAACTTTCTGACTCCATCAGAAAGAGCAATATAAGAATAATGGGCATACCAGAAGGAGAAGAAAGAGAGAAGGGAACAGAGAATATATTCAAACAAATTGTCGATGAGAACTTCCCAAATCTGTGGACAGAACTGGACCCTCGAATCCAAGAAGCAAATAGAACACCTAGTTACCTCAATCCCAACAGTCCTTCTCCAAGGCACATTGCATTGAAGCTGTCTAAAATCAACGACAAAGAAAGAATCCTCAAGGCAGCCAGAGAAAAGAAGACGGTAACCTACAAAGAAAAGCCCATTAGATTATCAACAGATTTTTCAGCAGAAACTCTACAAGCCAGGAGGGAGTGGAACCAAATATTCAAACTATTGAAAGAGAGAAACCATGAGCCAAGAATAATATAACCAGCAAAGATATCCTTTAGATATGAAGGAGGAATAAAGACCTTCCAGACATACAGAAGCTGAGGGAATTTTCTAATACACGACCTGCACTACAAGAAATACTAAAGGAGGCTATTCGACCACCATCAACAGGGACAATTTGTGGCAACCACAACTCAAAAAGGGGGAGAGTAAAGGCCTCAACCAGAATATGGGAATGGAGAAAGTAAGCATGCTGAAGAAAATGGAACACTCTAATTATCAAACTTTCTTTTACATAAACTTAAGGGTAACCACTCAAAAAAAATCCAGAACTGAAATATATACTGTAATAAGAGAAGAAACAGAGGTAAACATCATAGAATACCACCACACAGAAATAATGGACAACAACAAAAAATCAAAGAAACAATGGAGACACAGCCTTACCAGAAAACTAAAGATAGAATGACAGGAAATCCTCACATATCAATAATCTCCCTAAATGTAAATGGACTGAACTCACCAATAAAAAGGCACAGAGTAGCAGATTGGATCAAAAAACTAAACCCAACCATATGCTGTCTCCAAGAGACACATCTCAGCTACAAGGACAAGCATAGACTCAAAGTGAAAGGGTGGAAATTGACACTCCAAGCAAATGGTACCCAGAGAAAGTCAGGTGTAGCCATAATGATATCAGGTGAAACAGACTTCAAGGTGAAAAAGATAACAAGAGACAAAGATGGACATTTCATAATGGTGAAGGGGACTGTACAACAAGAAGACATAACAGTCATGAATATTTATGCCCCCAATTAGGGAGCACCGAAATACACCAAGCAACTACTAACAGAACTAAAGGGAGAAATTGACCAAAACACAATTATACTAGGGGACTTCAATACACCATTGACAGCTATGGATAGATCATCCAAACAGAAAATAAATAACGAAATAGTAGCCCTAAATGACACATTAGATGAAATGGACATAATTGACATTTATAGAGCACTTCATCCTAAATCATCAGACTACACATTATTTTCTAGTGTACATGGAACATTCTCAAGGATAGACCATATAATGGGACATAAAATCAGTCTCAACAAATTTAAGAAGATTGAAATCATACCATGCATATTCTCTGATCACAAGGCTTTGAAATTGGATATCAACTGTAAAAAGAAAGCGGGAAAAAACACAAATACATGGAGACTAAACAACATACTTTTAAAGAAGGACTGGGTCAAAGAAGAAATTAGAGGAGAGATCAAAAGATACATAGAAACAAATGACAATGAAAATACATCCTACCAGAATTTTTGGTATGCAGCGAAAGCAGTTTTAAGAGAGAAATTTATCTCATTACAGGCCTATCTCAAGAAACAAGAAAACTCCCAAATAAATAACCTCATGTGACACCTTACAGAGATAGAAAAAGAAGAACAAGTAAAACTCAAGGTCAGCAGAAGAAAGGAAATAACAAAAATTAGAGCAGAAATAAATGAAATAGAGAACAAAAAGACATTAGAAAAAATCAACGTGACAAACAGCTGGTTCTTTGAAAAGATTAACAAAATTGACAAACCCTTGGCTAGACTTACTAAGATAAAAAGAGAGAAGACACTGATTAACAAAATCAGAAACGTAAAAGGGGAAGTTATCACGGACACCACAGAAATACAAAGGATCATCCAAGAATACTGTGAAGGACTATATGCCACCAAATTCAACAACCTAGAAGAAATGGACAAGTTCTTAGAAACATATAGCCTTCCAAGGCTGAACCATGAAGAACTGGAAAATCTAAACAGACCGATCACCAGTAACGAAATTGAATCAGTCATCCAAAACCTTCCCAAAAGCAAAAGTCCGGGACCAGATGGCTTCACTAGTGAATTCTACCAAACCTTCAAAGATGATCTAATAGCAATCCTGCACAAACTCTTCCAAAAAAATTGAAGAAGAGACAGTACTCCCTAACTCATTCTATGAGGCCAACATCACCCTGATACCAAAACCTGGTAAGGACAGCACAAAAAAAGAAAACTACAGACCAATATCTCTGATGAATACCGATGCAAAAATCCTAAATAAAATTCTAGCAAATCGAATACAACAATGCATTAAAAAGATTATTCATCACGACCAAGTGGGGTTCATCCCCGGGGCACAAGGATGGTTCAACATACGCAAATCCATCAATGTGATACATCACATAAACAAAATGAAGGACAAAAATCATATGATTATATCAATTGATGCAGAAAAAGCATTTGACAAGATACAACATCCATTTATGATTAAAACACTTAATAAAATGGGTATAGAAGGAAAATACCTTAACATAATAAAGGCCATATATGACAAGCCCTCTGCAAATCTCATAATTAACGGAGAAAAACTGAAGCCCTTTGCTCTATGTTCAGGAGCACGACAGGGATATCCCTTATCACCTCTGCTTTTCAACATCGTGTTGGAAGTCCTTGCCAGAGCAATCAGGCAAGAGAAAGAAATAAAAGGCATTCAAATTGGGAATGAAGA
This sequence comes from Rhinolophus sinicus, assembly GCF_057876585.1. Taxonomy (NCBI): domain Eukaryota; kingdom Metazoa; phylum Chordata; class Mammalia; order Chiroptera; family Rhinolophidae; genus Rhinolophus; species Rhinolophus sinicus. The sequence goes on from NC_142518.1 coordinate 92,287,260, forward strand.
AGTTAAATTATCACTCTTTGCCAATGACATGATGCTATATATAGAAAACCCTAAAGACTCCACCAAAAAGCTATTAGAAACAATCAACGAATACAGTAAAGTTGCCGGCTACAAAATCAACGCACAAAAGTCCATTGACTTCCTATATACTAACAATGAAATCTCAGAAAAAGAAATACAAAAAACAATTCCTTTTGCAATTGCAGCAAAAGGAATAAAATACCTAGGAATAAACTTAACCAAGGATGTGAAAGACCTATATGCTGAAAACTATAAGACATTTTTGAAAGAAATTGAAGAAGACACAAAGAAATGGAAAGACATCCCGTGCTCTTGGATTGGAAGAATCAACATAGTTAAAATGCCATATTACCCAAAGCAATATACAGATTCAATGCAATCCCCATCAAAATCACAATGGCATATTTTACAGAAATAAACAAAAAATCATCAGATTTGTTTGGAACCACAAAAGACCCCGAATAGCCAAAGCAATCTTAAGAAAAAAGAACAATAATGGAGGTATCACACTTCCTGACTTTGGCTTGTACTACAGGGCTACAATAATCAAAACAGCATGGTATTGGCAGAAAAACAGACACATAGACCAATGGAATAGAATTGAGAACCCAGAAATAAAACCACATAAATATGGACAGATAATTTTTGACAAAGAAGCTAAAAACATACAATGGAGAAAAGACAGCCTCTTCAATAAATGGTGCTGGGAGAATTGGAAAGCCACATGCAAAAGAATGAAACTGGACTACTATTTGTCACCATGTACCAAAGTTAATTCAAAATGGATCAAAGACTTAAGCATAAGACCTGACACAATAAACTGCATAGAAGAAAACATAGGTACTAAACTTATGGACCTTGGATTCAAAGAGCATTTTATGAACTTGACTCCAAAGGCAATGGAAGTAAAAGCTAAAATAAACGAATGGGACTATATGAAACTTAAAAGCTTCTGCACAGCAAAAGAAACCATTGACAAAATAAAGAGGCCACCAACTGAATGGGAGAAGATTTTTGCAAACAGTGCCTCCGATAAGGGGCTAGTATCCAGAATATACGAGGAACTCATGCAACTCAACAACAAAAAAACAAACAACCCAATTGAAAAATGGGCAGAGGACTTGAAGAGACATTTCTCCAAAGAGGACATACAAATGGCAAATAGACATATGAAAAAATGCTCAACATCACTAATCATCAGAGAAATGCAAATCAAAACCACAATGAGATATCACCTCACCCCAGTCAGAATGGCTATCATCAACAAGACAAATAGTAACAAATGTTGGAGAGGCTGTGGAGAAAAAGGAACCCTCATACACTGTTGGTGGGAATGCAGACTGGTGCAGCCGTTATGGAAGGCAGTGTGGAGGTTCCTCAAAGAATTACGAATAGAATTGCCATATGACCCAGCAATCCCTCTCCTGGGTATCTACCCAAAAAATCTGAAAACATTTAGAGACAAAGACACGTGTGCTCCAATGTTCATTGCAGCTTTGTTTACTGTGGCCAAGACATGGAAACAACCAAAATGTCCTTCGATAGATGAATGGATAAAGAAGTTGTGGTATATATACACAATGGAATACTATTCGGCAGTAAGAAAAGACGATATAGGAACATTTGTGACAACATGGATGGATCTTGAGACAGTAATGCTGAGCGAAACAAGTCAGACAGAAAAAGCAGAGAACCATGTGATTTCACTGATATGTGGTATATATACCAAAAGCAACAAAAGAACAAGACAAACAAATGAGAAACAGAAACTCATAGACACAGACAATAGTTTAGTGGTTGCCAGAGGGTAAGGGGGGCGGGGGGTGGGGGGTGGGAGATGAGGGTAAGGGGGATCGAATATATGGTGATGGAAGGAGAACTGACTCTGGGTGATGAACACACAATGGGATTTATAGATGATGTAATACAGAATTGTACACCTGAAATCTATGTAATTTTAGTAACAATTGTCACCCCAATACATTTAATTAAAAAAAAAAAGAAAAAAATTAATGTGACAAGAGCTGGTTCTTTGAAAAGATGAACAAAATTGATAACCCTTGGCTAGACTCACTAAGATAAAAAGAGAGAAGACACTAATAAAGAAAATGAGAAATGAAAAAGGGGAAGTTATCACGGATGCCACAGAAATACAAAGGATCATCCAAGAATAGTATGAAGTACTGTATGCCACCAAATTCAATAACCTAGAAGAAATGGACAAGTTCTTAGAAACATATACCCTTCCAATGCTGAACCATGAAGAACTGGAAAATCTAAACAGACCGATCACCAGTAACGAAATTGAATCAGTCATCCAAAACCTTCCCAAAAGCAAAAGTCCGGTACCAGATGGATTCACTAGGGAATTCTACCAAACCCTCAAAGAGGATCTAATACCAATCCTGCTCAAACTCTTCCAAAAAATTGAAGAAGAGACAGTACTCCCCAACTCATTTTATGAGGCCAACATTACCCTGACACCAAAAGCTGGTAAGGATAACACAATAAAAGAAAACTACAGACCAATATCTCTGATGAATATAGATGCAAAAATCTGAAAGAAAATTCTAGCAAATCGAATGCAAAAATGCTATTCATCATGACCAAGTTGGATTCATCCCAGGGTTACAAGGATGATTCAACATATGGTAATCCATCAATGTGATACATCACATAAACATAATTAAGGACAAAAGTCATATCATTATATCAATTGATGCAGAAAAAGCATTTGACAAGACAAAACATCCATTTATGATTAAAACACTTAAAAAATTGGTATAGAGGGAAAACACCTTAACATAATAAAGGCCATGTATGACAAACCCTCAGCTACTCTCATAATTAACAGTGAAAAACTGAAGCGCTTTGCTCTATGTTCAGGGACATGACAAGGCTGTTCCCTATCACCTCTGCTTTTCAACAGTGTTGGAAGTCCTTGCCAGAGCAATCAGGCAAAATAAATAAATAAAAGGCAGTCAAATTGGGAATGAAGGAGTTAAATTGTCTCTCTTTGCAGATCACATGATGCTATATATAGAAAACCCCAAAGACTCAACCAAAATGCTATTAGAAACAATTGATGAATACAGTCAAGTTGCCAGCTACAAAATCAACATACAAAAGTCCATTGCATTCTCATATACTAACAATGAAACTTAAGCAAAAGAAATAAAAAAAAATTCCTTTTGCAATTGCACAAAAAGAATAAAATACCTAGGAATAAACTTAACCAAGGATGTGAAAGAACTATATGCTGAAAACTATAAGACATTTTTGAAAGAAATTGAAGAAGACACAAAGAAATGGAAAGACATCCCGTGCTCTTGGATTGGAAGAATCAACATAGTTAAAATGGCCATATTACCAAAAGCAATAACAGATTTAATGCAATCCCCATCAAAATCCCAATGGCATGTTTTAAAGAAATAGAACAAAAAATCATCAGATTTGTTTGGAACCACAAAAGACCCCGAATAGCCAAAGCAATCTTAAGGAAAAAGAACAATAATGGAGGTATCACACTTCCTGACTTTGGCTTGTACTACAGGGCTACAATAATCAAAACAGCATGGTGTTGGCAGAAAAACGGACACATAGACCAATGGAATGGAATTGAGAATCCAGAAATAAAACCACATAAATATGAACAGATAATTTTTGACAAAGATGTAAAAAACATACAATGGAGAAAAGAAAGCCTCTTCAAAAAACAGTTCTGGGAAAATTGCAATGCCACATGCAAAAGAGTGAAACCAGACTGATCAATCTGTTACCATGTACCAAGATTAACTGAAAATGGATCAAAGACATAAATATAAGCTCTGAGACAATAAACTGTATAGAAGAAAGCATACACACTAAACTTATAGACCGTGGGTTCAAAGAGTATTATGAATTTGACCTCAAAGGCAAAAAGTTAAAATAAATGAATGGGACTATATAAAACCAAAAAGCTTGTGCACAGCAGAAGAGACCGTCCACAAAATGAAGAGGCAACCAACTGAATGGGAGAAGATATTTGCAAGCAACACCTCCCATAAAGGGCTAATATCCAAAATATATAAGGAACTCATACAAATCACCAACAAAAAGGCAAACAGCCAAATTTAAAAACGGTGATAGTACATGAACAGAAACCTCTCCCAACAAGACATACAAACGGCTGACAGATACATGAAAAAATGTTCAACTTCAGTAGCTATTAGGGAAACACAAATCAAAAGCACAATGAGATATCACCTCACACTTGTTACAGTGGCTATTATCAACAAGACAAGGCTGTGGAGAGAAAGGAATCCTCATACACTGTTGGTGGGAATGTAAATTGGTACAGCCCCTATGGAAAACACTATGGAGGTTCCTCAAAAAATTACGAGTAGAATTACCATATGACTCAGCAATCCCTCTCCTGGGTATATAACCCAAAATTCTGAAAACATTTATCCATAAAAATATATGTGCTCTGATATTCATTGCAGCTTTATTTATGGTGACCAAAACATGGAAACAACAACAGTGTCCTTCCATAGATGATTTGATAAAGAGGATATAGTATATATATACATGGAATACTACCCTCCCATAAGAAAAGACGAAATGCTGTCATTTGCAGCAACATGGATGGATCTTGAGATTATTATGCTAAGTGAAATAAGTCAGACAGAAAAAGCAGAGAACCATATGATTTCACTGATATGTGGTATGTGAACCAAAAACAACAAAAGAACAAAACAAACAAATGAGAAACAGAAATTCATAGACACTGACAATAGTTTGGTAGTTACCAGCGGGTAAGGGGGGAAGGGGTGTTAGATGAGGGTAAAAGGGATCAAATATATGGTGATGGAACAAAACTGACTCTGAGTGATGAACACACAATGTGATATATAGATGATGTATTACAGAATTGTACACTGAAACCTATGTACCTTTACTAAAAATTGTCCCCCTAGTAAACTTCAATTAAAAAAATAAAAATAACCAGAGGGTAAGGGGGTGGGGGGTGGGAGATGAGGGTAAGGGGGGTCAAATATATGGTGATGGAAGGAGAGCTGACTCTGGGTGGTGAACACACAATGGGATTTATAGATGATGTAATACAGAATTGTACACCTGAAATCTATGTAATTTTACTAACAATTGTCACCCAAATAAATTAAAAATAAAATAAAATTAAAAATGAATAAATGAGTGGGACTACATCCAACTAAAAAGCTTCTGCACAGCATAAGAAACCATCAAAAAAAAAAAAAAGAGGCATCCAACTGTATGGGAGAAGATATTTGCAAACAATGCCTCCAATAAGGGGCTAATTTCCAAAATACATAAAGAACTTGTACAACACAACATAAAAACAAACAATCCAATTGAAAAATGGGCAGAGTACCTGAACAGACACATCTCCCATGAAGACATACAAATGGCCAACATATATATGAAAAAATACTCAACTTCACTAGTTATTAGGTAAATTCAAATCTAAACCACAATGAGATGCCACCTTACACCTGTTTGAATGGCTATCCTCAACAAGACAAGTAATAACAAGTGTGGGAGAGGCTGTGGAGAAAAAGGAACCCTCATACACTGTTGGTGGGAATGTAAATTTGTACAGCCAGTATGGAGAACAGTATGGAGGTTTCTCAAAGAATTACTAATAGAATTATCATACAACCCAACAGTCTCTCTTCTGGGTATCTACCCAAAAAATCTGATAGCATTTATCTGTAACATAGGGGTACATTTATCTGTACATTTAAATGTACTCCTATGTTCACTGAAGCATTATTCATGGTGGCCAAGACATGGAAACAGCCAAAGTGTCTTTCAATAGATGATTGGGTAAAGAATATGTGGTATAGTATATATACAATGGAATATTACTTGGGCATAAGAAAGATGAAATACTTCCATTTGCAACAACATGGATGGATCTTGAAATTATCTTGCTAAGCGAAATACGTTAGACAGAAAGAGTTGAGAACCATATTACTTCACTCATATGCGGGATATGAAACTGAAATCAACAGAGGAACAAGACAAACAACAACAACAAAAAACTCACACACACAGAGACACAGAGAAGTTTAGTGGTTACCAGAGTGTAAGAAAATGGGGTGGTAGAAGAGGTAAAGGGGGTCAAATATATGATGATGGAAGGAGAATTGACTATGGGTAGTGAACACAGAATGCAATATATAGATTACATGTTATAGAAATGTAACCTATATAACTTGAAACCTATATAATTTTACTAACCAATGTCACTCAACACATTTTTTTCTTTTCTTTCTTTTTTTCTTTTTTTAATTTTATTTTATTAAATTTATTGGGGTGACAATAAAGACACGTGTGCTCCAATGTTCATTGCAGCTTTGTTTACGGTGGCCAAGACATGGAAACAACCAAAATGTCCTTCGATAGATGAATGGATAAAGAAGTTGTGGTATATATACACAATGGAATACTATTCGGCAGTAAGAAAAGATGATATAGGAACATTTGTGACAACATGGATGGATCTTGAGAGAGTAATGCTGAGCAAAACAAGTCAGACAGAAAAAGCAGAGAACCATGTGATTTCACTGATATGTGGTATATAAACCAAAAACAACAAAAGAACAAGACAAACAAATGAGAAACAGAAACTCATAGACACAGACAATAGTTTAGTGGTTGCCAGAGGGTAAGGGGGGCGGGGGGTGGGGGGTGGGAGATGAGGGTAAGGGGGATCGAATATATGGTGATGGAAGGAGAACTGACTCTGGGTGATGAACACACAATGGGATTTATAGATGATGTAATACAGAATTGTACACCTGAAATCTATGTAATTTTACTAACAATTGTCACCCCAATAAATTTAATTAAAAAAAAAAAAAAAAAAGGAAAGGAAAGAAAAAAAAAAAAGAATTTAAAAGCATGTTGTAAATTGTATCCAGAAGAAAACACTTTCCATGATTTGTTTCAACTACACCATGGTTGCCATTTCTTAATGGCACTCTGGAGTAAGTCACTATGCTGGCAAACATGCCCAGTGCCTGTATGCATTGCATGTTCCTGAGCGGAGCACAGAAGACAAAGAGCATGCGCTCTTGTGGAACTGTAGCATTGTTGATTTCTGGCTCTTGATCTAAGATCTTAATCTTCTCTTTCTTCTGAGACATTGAAATTTGGCAGTTGTGTTCAATGGGCCTCCCTTTTCAGAGGGTAACTTCAGTTGAATGTTCAGGCATAAAGGAAATTAGTAAAGGAAGATGGAGACACCATCAGTAGACTTTACATACTTTAAATAGACTGGGCATCCCATTCATGGTTGTGATACACTAATCCACCCAGATGTTAATAGACTTTCTTAGAGGGCCTCACTGGTGGTTCTTATTAGGGAAAGTCCCATCTTGCCTTCCCTGTTTCTGTCATCTAACTTTAGAATATTGTGTCTCCTTGTTTACTTTCCATGGTTTCCCCCATTTTGGTTTTGGCTATTTCCTGCAGCTGCTCATTATTACATTAGATGGAGTGTCTGCAAAGAAATGTCAATGTTCTAGTTGCACTTGCATTTCTTCATTTAATGAAGTGCTTAAATAAAGGTACTCTGTTACATGAGTTTTCTGTGTTGTTATTTGCTTGACAAGATGAAGCTGGGATGAGGTGTACACTTGGGTCTTCTCCAAGAGGGAATACTGAGGAATTTTAGGGATGTACTGACTTTTTTCATTGAAAAGTACACTCTATAGTACCCTTAGAAATGCCAAGGACTCACACTTAAAAGCAGAGTCTTTGAGTCAAGAATTACCCTGGAGGTGGGGCTTTTAATCTCCAATCAGCCAAACATTCCACATTGATTCCTATTGAAACAACTTCGACGGCATTTTCATTGTCACTGAAAGTGGGGCAGGGGCAAGGGAAAAAGTTCACTTAGGACTCATATACCTTTTCCTTAAGATTTTCCAACCCCTTTTCCACCTGTATCTTGTCATCTTTGATTTTTTCAAGTTCAGCTTCTTTCCTTTTGTATTCCTCTTGGACTTTGAGTAGATGCTACAAGAAAGACCAAAGACAATCAATCTTAAGAAGTCACACTTCATTTAGAAGCCCTGGCTGAAATTAGATATTAGGCTGGCCTGCCTAACTTTACCCCAATACATACAACCATTTCTCTATGCAGAAATACTAAATGGAAAATCAAGATACTTTTCACTTAAGGTTATTTTATTTGGCTTTTATGAACTTCCTTTGTATTTGTTCATATTTTAGAAAGAGTCTGAGAAACTAACTGAACTAATCACTTAACTTTCCTATTCTAGCCAGGGGTAAGGGCAGTGCACAGTTAATACTGTGTGGACAATATCTTGATTGCTGCATAGAACTGAATTTAATGTTGTAAAACATCCTTGCAAATAGCCATTTTCCAAGCCAAATTCGATTTCTGTGAGGAAAGTAATAGAGACTCCAAATTTTACAAATGTTAGTTTCCATAACAGTAAGCAAGGAACTGGATTCATCATCATTAATAATTACAACAAATACTACTTATTAGGATTTAGCATGTGCCAAGCACTGTGCAAAGGATTTCATGTGCATGATCTCAATTAAGACTCACAATAACCCTGCGATACATAATCTTGAGCCTTAGAGAGTTTTAGTTATTTGCCTAAGGTTATTCAGTGGCAAAGCTGGGATTTAAATCCAGGTTGGATCAACCCCATAGTTCATGCTCTTAGTCACCATATTAGACTACACATCTTTTTGGGATAATATGTGAGAAATCTTATCATTGTTTGCAAGTCTATTTTCCAATAAAATGTGACCAAAATGAGTGAAGTTAATTATTCACAAGTAGAGACCTAATTGTCAGGTCTTTGAAGTGATGAAATGAAAAAAAATTCATCATTTTGAAATTGTATTTAAGTAGCAGAATTGTCCTTATGTGGAATGGTTTCAAAATCAAGGTAAGAGGGGAAACAACAACAAGAAGATGTTTCCAAAGTCCTGTTTTTCAAAGACTTACAAAAGACTATTGGAACTGCTAAAAGACACAGTACGATGTACATTGTCAAAATTCTTTGAAGTCTAGCTGAGGAGATGCAATTTTTGGTGGAAAGATCTCTGATATAATAATTTGCATGTTCTAATTAAATTTCATGAAGACAGTAAAAGAAAGGTAAGCATTATTTCACACATTTTGCTAACAGGAAAGGTGAAATATTAATATGATATTGCTTGTCACCCAGAAAGACAATAGTAGCAGAATTAATAGGAATATGGACGTCTTAGAGCCAGAAGAGACTTCCTGTTCACAATTTCTATCCAGCCATAAGCTTTGCTCTAGATAATTCCAAGGAATACAATTAAAAAATTATTGCATAATTTAAGTTGCAAGGAAAATGCCCAGTAGTCTGGCAAGACAGAAGAGGATAGTACCCATACTTAGATGTACTATTCCTTTATTATAATTAGAACAAATATCTTTTCACTTGCAGGCTCACTGTGGTGATGGTTACATGAAATTTCTAGGTATTGAGCACCTGTTACACAATGTTGTATTTGAATGCAATTACAATTGGATGTACTTATTTACTTTACTTTTTATACTTGGAGAATGTGCAGGTAAATTCATTCACATAAATGACTGTGAGAACAAAACAAAATAAAAGCAAAATGATATTAAGTGCCCAAACCATTGGTACTTAAAAACCTTTAATACCCCTACTTCCACCCAAATCAAGGGTAGGATTCCTGCCATTCCTTCTAAAAGGCTGTATTATTCAGCATTGTATAAACTTGATACTTATTCACCAGCACTTTTTCATATCTAAATAATTGGGGTTCTTCATTAAGGACTCTGAGGCCCTGTCTAGATCCCAAAGTATCTTCCGAAACATAAAAAATAGATTATGTTCAATGCAGTTTGGTTAAATATGTTTCACTGAGTTCTCATTCTTTGAAAATTGGTGATCCATTGCTATCTCTGTATTAACCAGAATATTTCATTAACCACAACACATAATCCCTTCCTCAGCTATGCTAGTGAACAGTATATCAAGAAGAATAAGAGGATTGCTATTGTATTTGCTTGCAGGGGATCCTTTTACAGCTGAGGAGCTAATGCTATCCTTTGAAAAAGCTTAGAAAACCAGAATGCCTTTACCTGTTGCATTCCTTGCAGGGCTTGTTGCAGGAGTTTCAGCTGCTGTTCCTTGTTTGGGTCATCTTCTTTGTGGGCTTTGCCTTGTTCTTGCTTTAGCAGTTCTACTTCATTCCTATAGGCATCAAGCTGCCAACGGAGGCTGTCATTTTCTTCCTTCAGAGCTTCTGCCTGTGATACTAAGGCTAAACAATCAATATAAAATACTAAAACAACATATCCATATTCCTTTGTGCTTCACCTAATTACCATGAAAACTTGGTATTTTAAATTGATGTGTATAAAAAGCTTTCCGATGAGAAACTTTAGGTCTGAGATGATCATTGCAGCAAGAGATGGACCCAAAAGCACACAGGCCCATTTTTGTAAATGAACACAGGATTCCAACACATGAAAGTTGGAATCATGTTTCATATTCTCCATCCCAAATATAACTAAGATATTTCCATGTAACATCAGTTACTTTTATTTGAAATGCAGCAACTGATAAGAACCCTATAACAATAATATATAGGGCAAATTGTCTTAAACTACTGACTGTCCACATAATTCTGTTGACAGTAGTTTTAAAAATGTAGCCTTGACTGGTCCAATAGAGGAATGGTAATTGTAAAAATTAAGAAATAAGACTTCAGTTTTTGGTCTAGCTTAGAAGTCACTACTCCATCCTAACAAGTTAAAAGCAGAACAAACGGAAAAAAATCAACAACTCTTCTTAGATCCACCAGAGGAGTGAAGTAGCAGGACAAATGGCTACCCCCAAAACGGGAGAGACAGATAGGCAAATATAGAGAATAGCAAACTTACCAGACCAGAAACCCATGAGCAGAAACCTCCACAGGAACCAGTGACAAGACAGAAAACCTAAACTGTAATTGCCAAATTGCTAGAGGCTCAGTATGGACAAATCTGAGCATTAAAAAGTCTAGGCGGACCCAGTCACAGCAAGGTCCCTTGTGAGTTTTATCTCTAAGAGCTCAACGAGTGAATATCTGAGAAAAATCCCCTTGTACTTCCAACAGGAAGGGAAATAAACCATTTTGAAATATGCCAGACATTCTGTTCTTCTTAACAAGGCCTGCCTTCAAAAGAAACTATTCTACCAGAGCCTAACCTGCTGGGGTACTACTACAGCCTAACCACCTGAAGAAGGGAAATACGCAACTCTAGCCCTCTGTAGTCATCCTGTCCTATCTAAGGGGGGAGAAAAAACTGAAAACACTTGTGAAGTTCACAGTCCAGAGGTATGGGCTCATTAAAAGACTGAGACATAATCATAGGACTATAGAATGCTTCCCCTCCACCTGCACCTTACTGCCACACCACTAAAGTCCTATTTACTAGAGTTCCTTTCACCTAGTACATGATGTCCAGATTTCAACAAAAATTACAAGGCATACTAAAAGGTAAAAAGCATAATTTGAAGAGACTAAACAGGGATCAGAACCAGAGTCAGATATAGCAGGAAAGTTGGAATTATCAGACATGGAATTTGAAACAACTATGGTGAGTATGTTAGGATTTAATGGAAAAAAGTAGGTAACATGCAAAAACAGATGGATAATGTAATCAGAGTAATGGAGATTCTAAGAAATAATCAAATAGAAAAGCTAGGGATAAAAAACATTGTAACAGAAATAAAAAAAAAGCCTTTGATAGGCTTATTAATAGACTGGATGTAGCTCCGGAAAAAAAATTCTCTGAGCTTGAGAATATTACAATAGAAATAGCCTAAACTGAAAAGCAAGGAGAAAAAAGACTGAAAAAACAACAACACCCAAACAGAATATTCAAGAACTGTGGGCCAACTACAAAAGATGTAGCACATGCATAATGAGAATTTCAAAAGGGAAAGACAAAGGAACAGAAGCAATATATGAAGTAATAATGACTGAAAATTTCCTGAAATTAATGTTATATATCGAATCTCAGATCCAGGAAGCTCAGAGAACATCAAACAGGATAATGCCAAAAAATTAGACCTAAACAGACACCTCATCAAAGATACACCATTGGCAAGTAAACATCATCATATGTCATCATATGTAATTAAGGAATTGCAAATTAAAACAACAATGTGATATCACTACATACCTATTAGAATTGACGAAATCCAAAACAAAGACAACACCAAGTTTTGGCAAGGAGGAATTATCCATCACTGGTAGTGGTAATGCAAAATGGTGCAGCCACTTTGAAAGACAGTCTGGCAGTTTCTCACAAAATTAAACATATTCTTAGTATAGGATCCAGCAATCATGCTCCTTGGTTTTTACCCAAGTGAACTGAAAACGTATGTCTCCACAAAAACCTGCACATGGATTTTATAGCAGCTTTATTCATAATTGCTAAAACTTGGAAACAGCCACAATATTCTTTAGTAGGTGATGGATAAACAAACTGGTATATCCAGACACTGGAATATTATTTGGCACTAAAAAGAAATGAGCTAAATGCATATTATTAACTGAAAGAACCAACTGAAAAGGCTACATACTGTATGATTCCTACTATATGACACTTCCAAAAAGTCAAAACTATGGACCCAGTAAAAAGGTCAGTGGTTTCCAGGTGCTAGAGGGAGAAGGAAGGATGAACAGTCAGAGCACAGAGGAATTTTAGTGCAGTGAAACTATTCTTATGATAATCTAATGGTGGGTACATACATTTTGAGTATTTGTCTAAACACATAGAATGTACAACTCCAAGAGTAAATTAACTCTAATGCAAACTATGGATATTGGGTGATAATGATGCATTCGTTGGTTGCAACAAATGTAACCTATGTAATTTTACTAACCATTGTCACTCTAATGAATTTAATTAAAAAAGTACCCCTGTGGTGTGGGATGTCAATAGAGGAGGAAAGTGCCGGGGTGGGGAGTTGGGGTATTTGGGAACTCTCTGTATTTCCTGCTCAATTTTGTTGTGAACCTGAACCTGATCTAAAAATTAAAGTTTATTAATTAAAAAAATATAAGACACATGGGGAAACCTAGGTTAAATTTAATTATTTATAGTTATGGCATATTTTTCAAGGTCAAAAATCATAAAAGCTGTTTCAAAAGTATTTAATCAGAAGATTTTCTTTTACTCAAAAATTTTTATGGAGTACCTTCCATGTCCTGGACTTATGAGTATGTTAAACAATGAGATTCTACTAATCTCTATTGTTTACATGCCAAATTAATGGAAACATTTGTAGTTTATTCATTTTTTCATTCCCAACAGAGCATAAAGCCCAGAAAAGAGACATTATCAAAGGATTAAAATTACAAATTGGTATATTGAATGTATATGAATGTGGAAAGGCAATTTGACAAAGGTGTGGATTTTTGTCAGCTGTCTATGGAGAGGGATTTTGGATAGCAGAAAGTAAAAGAAAGTAATGGAAATAAAAATCTTCAAGATTGCAAATATGTTCTCCCATTCATTCTGTTGAATATTTGTTTTTGTTGATGGTTTCTTTTGCTGTGCAGAAGATTTTTATTTTGATATAGTCCCATTCATTTTTTTTTAATTTATTGGGGTGACAATTGTTAGTGAAATTACATAGATTTCAGGTGTAAAATTCTGTATTATATCATCTATAAATACCATTGTGTGTTCATCACCCAGAGTCAGTTCTCCTTCCATCACCATATATTTGATCCCTTTTACCCTTATCTACGACCCGCCTCCCCACTTACCCTCTGGTAACCACTAAACTATTGTCTAGGTCTATGAGCTTTTGTTTCTCATTTGTTTGTCTTGTTCTTTTGTGTTTCTGGTTTATATACCACATATCAGTGAAATCACATGGTTCTCTGCTTTTTCTGTCTGACTTATTTCGCTTAGCATTATAATCTCAAGATCCATCCATGTTGTCACAAATGGTCCTATTTCATCTTTTCTTACCGCCGAATAGTATTCCATTGTGTATATATACCACAACTTCTTTATCCATTCATGGATCGAAGGACATTTTGGTTGTTTCCACGTCTTGGCCACGGTAAATAAAGCTGCAATGAACATTGCAGCACACGTATCTTTATAGATAAATGTTTTCAGATTTTTTGGGTAGATACCCGGGAAACGGATGGCTGGGTCATACGGTAATTCTATTCATAATTTTTTGAGGAACCTCCACACTGCCTTCCATAGCAGCTGCACCAGTCTGCATTCCCACCAACAGTGTATGAGGGTTTCTTTTTCTCCACAGCCTCTCCAACACTTGTTACTATTTGTCTTGTTGATGATAGCCATTCTGACTGGGGTGAGGTGATATCTCATTGTGGTTTTTATTTGCATTTCTCTGATGATTAGTGATGTTGAGCATTTTTTCATATGTCTATTTGCCATTTGTATGTCCTCTTTGGAGAAATGTCTCTTCAGGTCCATTGCCCATTTTTCCATTGGGTTCTTTGTTTTTTTTGTTGCTGAGTTGCATGAGTTCTTTGAATATTTTGGATACTAGCCCCTTACTAGAAGGTTTGCAAAAACCTTCTCCCATTCAGTTGGTTGCCTCTTTATTTTGTCGATGGCTTCTGTTGCTGTGCAGAAGCTTTTAAGTTTGATATAGTCCCATTCATTTATTTTAGCTTTTATTTCCCTTGACTTTGGAGTAAAATTCATAAAACGCTCTTTGAACCCAAGGTCCATAAGTTTAGTGCCTATGTTTTCTTCTTTGCAGTTTATTGTTTCAGGTCTTATGCTTAAGTCTTTGATCCATTTTGAATTAATTTTGGTACACGGTGATAGATAGCAGTGCAGTTTCAGTCATTTGCACGTGGCTTTCCAATTCTCCCAGCACCATTTATTGAAGAGGCTGTCTTTTCTCCATTGTGTGTTTTTTGCTTCTTTGTCAAAAATTGTCTGTCCATATTTATGTGGTATTATTTCTGAGTTCTCAATTCTATTCCATGGTCTACGTGTCTGTTTTTCTGCCAATACCATGCTGTTTCACTTACTGTTGCCCTGTAGTGCAAGCTAAAGTCAGGGAGTGTGATACCTCCAGTGTTCTTTTTCTTAAGATTGCTTTGGCTATTCAGGGTCTTATGTGGTTCCAAACAAATCTAATGATTTTTTGTTCTATTTCTTTAAAAAATACCATTGGGTTTTGATGGGGATTGCATTAAATCTGTATATTGCTTTGGGTATTATGGCCATTTTAACTATGTTGATTCTTCCAATCCATGAACACGCAATGTCTTTCCATTTCTTTGTGTCTTTAGTTTCTTTTAAAAATGTCTTGTAGTTTTCAGCATATAGGTCTTTCACATCCTTGGTTAAGTTTATTCCTAGGTATTTTATTCTTTTTGTGCAATTGCAAAAGGAATTGTTTTTTATTTATTTTTCTGAGATTTCATTGTTAGTATATAGGAAAGCAATGGACTTTTGTACGTTGATTTTGTAGCCAGCAACTTTACTGCATTCGTTGATTGTTTCTAACAGCTTTTTGGTGGAGTCCTTAGGGTTTTCTATATATAGCATCATGTCATCTGCAAAGAGTGATAATTTAACTTCTTCATTCCCAATTTGGATGCCTTTTATTTATTTCTCTTGCTTGATTTCTCTGGCAAGGACTTCCAACACTATGTTGAAAAGCAGAGGTGATAGGGGACATCCCTGTCGTGTTCCTGAAGGTAGAGAAAAGGGCTTGCAGTTTTTCACCATTAATTATGAGATTAGGTGAGGGTTTGTCATATATGGCCTTTATTATGCTAAGCTATTTTCCTTCTATACCTATTTTATTAAGTGTTTTAATCATAAATGGATATTGTATCTTGTCAAATGCTTTTTCTGCATCAATTTGTACAATCATATGATTTTTGTCCTTTATTTTGTTTATGTGATGTATCACATTGATGGATTTGCTTATGTTGAACCATCCTTGTGCCCCTGGATGAACCCCACTTGGTTGTGATGAATAATCTTTTTAATGCATTGTTGCAGTCGATTAGCTAGAATTTTGATTAGGATTTTTGCATCTGTATTCATCAGAGATATTGGTCTGTAGTTCTCTTTTTTTGTGTGTTGTCCTTACCAGGTTTTGGTGTCAGGGTAATGTTGAGTAAGGTTGGCCTCATAAAATCAGGGTAATGTTGGCCTCATAAATATTAGGGTAATGTTGGCCTCATAAAATCATTTAGGGAGTACTGTCTCTTCTTTAACTTTTTGGAAAAATTTGAGCAGGATTGGTATTAGATCCTCTTTGAAGGTTTGGTAGAATTCACTAGTGAAGCCATCTGGTCCCGGACTTTTGCTTTTGGGAAGGTTTTGGATGACTGATTCAATTTCCTTAATGATGATCTGTCTGTTTAGATTTTCCAGTTCTTCATGGTTCGGTCTAGGAGGGCTATATGTTTCTAAGAACTTGTTCATTTCTTCTAGGTTATTGAATTTGGTGGCATACAGTCCCTCATAGTATTCTTGGATGATCCTTTGTATTTCTGTGGCATCCGTGATAACTTCCCTTTTTTCAGTTCTGATTTTGTTTATTAGTGTCTTCTTTCTTTTTTATCTTAGTGAGTCTAGCCATGGGTTTGTCAATTTTGTTAATCTTTTCCAAGAACTAGCTCCTTGTGACACTAATTTTTTCTATTGTCTTTTTGTTCTCTATTTCATTTAGTTCTGCTCTAATTTTTATTATTTCCTTTTTCTGCTGACCTTGGGTTTCACTTGTTCTTCTTTTTCCAGTTTTTAAGGTGTAACGTGAAGTTACTTATTTGGGATTTTTCTTGTTTCTTGAGATAGGCCTGTAATGATATAAATTTCCCTTTTAAAACTGCTTTCCCTGCATCCAAAAATTTTGGTAGGATGTATTTTCATTCGCATTTGTTTCTATGTATCTTTTGATTTCTCCTCTATTTTCTTCTTTGACCCGGTCATTCTTTAAAAGCATGTTGTTTAATCTCCATGTATTTGTAGTTTCCCTTGCTTTCTTTTTGCAGTTGATATCCAATTTCAAAGCCTTGTGATCAGAGAATATGATTGGTTTGATTTCAATCTTCTTAAATTTGCTGAGGTTAGATTTATGTACCAATATATGGTCTATCCTTGAGAATGTTCCATGTACACTAGAGAAAAATGCATAGTCTAATGTTTTAGGATGAAGTGCTCTATAAAGATCAATTATATCCATTTCATCTAATGTGTCATTTAGGGCTCCTATTTCACTATTTGTTCTCTGTGTGGATGATCTATCCATAGCTGCCAATGATGTATTTAGGTCCCCTAGTATAATTGTGTTTTGGTCAATGTCTCCTTTAGTTCTGTTAGTTGTTGCTTGGTGTATTTCTGGGCTCCTATTTGGGGGCATAAATATTGAAGACTGTTATGTCTTCTTTTTGTATAGTCCCCTTTACCTATATGAAATGTCTATCTTTGTTTCTTGTTATCTTTTTCACCTTGAAGTCTGTTTCATCTGATATCATTATGGCTACACCTGATTTTCTCTGGGTACCATTTGCTTGGAATGTCAATTTCCACCCTTTCACTTTGAGTCTATGCTTGTCCTTGTAGCTGAGATGTGTCTCTTGGAGACAGCATATGGTTGGGTTTAGTTTTTTGATCCAATCTGCTACTCTGTGCCTTTTTATTGGTGAGTTCAGGCCATTTACATTCAGGGTGATTATTGATATGTGAGGATTTCCTGTCATTCTATCTTTAGTTTTCTGGTAAGGCTGTGTCTCCATTGTTTCTTTGATTTTTTGTTGTTGTCTATTATTTCTGTGTGGTGTTATTCTATGATGTTTCCCTGTGTTTCTTCTTTTATTACAGTACATATTTCATTTCTGGATTTTTTTTGAGTGGTTACCATTAAGTTTATGTAAAAGAAAGTTTGACATTTAGAGTATTCCATTTTCTTCAGCATGCCTACTTTCTCTATTCCCATGTTCCGCTTCAGGCCTTTACTGTCCCCCTTTTTATGCTTTGTTTGCCACAAATTGTCCCTATTGATGGTAGTTCAATAGTCTCCTTTAGTACTTCTTGTAGTGCAGGTGATGTGTTAGAAAATTCCCTCAGCTTCTGTATGTCTGGAAAGATCTTTATTACTCCTTCATATCTAAAGGATATCTTTGCTGGATATATTATTCTTGGCTCATAATTTTTCTCTTTCAATAGTTTGAATATTTGGTTCCACTCTCTCCTGGCTTGTAGACTTTCTGCTGAGAAATCTGATGATTACCTAACGGGCTTTCCTTTGTAGGTTACCGTCTTCTTTTCCTGGGCTGCCTTGAGGATTCTTTTTTGTCATTGATTTTTGATAGCTTCAATACAATGTACCTTGGAGAAGGCTTGTTGGGGTTGAGGTAATTAGGTGTTTTATTTGCTTCTTGGATTCGAGGGTCCAGTTCTTTCCACAAGTTTGGGAAGTTCTCATCAACTATTTGTTTGAATATACTCTCTATTCTCTTCTCTCTTTCTTCTCCTGGTATGCCCATTGTTCTTATATTGCTCTTTCTGATGGAGTCAGAAAGTTCTTGTAGATTGCTTTCATTTCTTTTAAGTCTCAAGTCTCTTCTTCCATCTGTGTAATTTCCAGGTTTCTAACTTCGATGTCACTGATTCTTTCCTCCATCTGGTCAACTCTACTTCCTAAGCTGGTTATTTCATTCTTAATTTCTTCTATTGAGTTCTTAATCTCCAGATTTTTTTTTGGTTCTTTTTCAAAATTTCAGTCTCTTTGGTAAATGTTCATGTTGTTCTTTGATTGTGTTTCTGAGTTCATTAAACTGCCTTTCTGTGTTTTATTGCATCTTGTTGAGGTTTTTCAGAACTGCAATCTTGAATTCATCTGTCATTTAAGTCACACATTTCCATATCTTTAAGTTCATGTTCTGGAAACTTCTCACTTTCTTTCTGAGCTGTCTTGTTGCCTTGGTTATTCATGGCAATTACTGATTTATTATTTCTCTTCCTAGACATCTACAAGAGTGGTTTCTGCAATAGGTTGATAGGAAGAGGTCTTTCTTTTGTTTTCCAGTACGTGTTGGTAGAATGTTTTGTTTTGTCTCCGACTCCAGCCTTTTTTTCTCTCTCACACTGTAGTGTTATGTTTTCTCTGCACTATTCCAGCTTCTTACACAATGGGGGATTCCCTGGAAGGCGAGCTTCTCCTGTGTTAACAGTTTATCTGGGTCATAGGGCACTGTGTCCTTGTGGGGATATGGAGAACTTTTGAAGTTCCAAAGCTCTTCCTGCACCAGATTCAGAGCCCATGTGTTTCAGCTGTTCTATTTACTCCTTCAGGGATCCGCCCACATAGGTGGGGATTGGAGCAGGGTGGGTTGTGAGAGATGGCCCAGAGCAATGGCGGCAACCACCACCACAGCCGGTCCTGCTTCCACAGCTCCCTCCCCTTTGCTGGAACTTGTTGGGCTGTGAATCTGTGTCAGAGGACCACAGTTCTCAGAACTGCAAATATTCTGTTCTTTTGATATGACAATGCTACTGTTCCGCTTCTAGCACTGGGCTGGTGGGGTCGGGGTGAGCTTTGGGAGGGTAGGGAAGGGACGGCTAGTCTTAGTGCCTAAGGCTTCCATTCTCTGCGGCAGTAAGGCCTACACCACCATTTTCAGCCTCTTCCCTCAGTGTTTGCTCCGAGGTCTCTGCCGTGAGAGTTGGGTTCAGCCGTGTTATATGCTGTCCCCTCAGCCCTGTGGGCCATAAGCGGAGGACTAGGAATCCGAGTTCTTCCCTCTCCTGCAGCTGCAGTAGTTCCAGAATGCAGTTAGTTTGGAGCACTGAGCTAGGTCTGCGTCCTCTGCCCATGTGGCTCTGTCTCACACTTCTCACTTCCCTCCTCCCGTGCTCGTGCAATTTGCCCAATCCTAGGTGAATTAAGTAGTGAGATTCTTTGTCTTGCCAGTCTGCTGTCAAGGGAGTCTTTTGTGGAGTTATAGTTTTCAATTTATTGTAAATTCCAGGGGAGATTTCTAGAGGCTCACCTCCCGCTGCCATTTTGATGGCATTCATTTATTTCAGCTTTTACTTCCCTTGCCTTTTAGGTCTTATTCATAAAATCCTCTTTGAACCCAAAGTCTATATGTTTAGTACCTATGCTTTCTTCTATGAAGTTTATTGTTTCAGGTCTTATGTTTAGGTGTGATCCATCTTGAGTTAATTTTGGTATTCAATGACAGATAGCAGTCTCGTTTCACTCTTTTGCACGTAGACACTATGGAAGACATTATGGAGAATCCTCCAAAAATTAAAAAGAATGACCACATGTTCCAGCAATCTCTCTTCTGGGTATCTACCAAAAAAAATCTATAAACATGTATTCATAAAGATATATGTACCCTGATGTTTGTTCAAGCATTATTCATGGTAGCCGAGACAAGGAAACAACCAAAGTGTCCTTTGGTAGATGATTGGATAAAGAAGGTGAGGCACATATGCACAATGGAATATTATTCGACCAGAAGAAAAGATGAAATACTGCTATTTGAGGCAACATGGATGCATCTTGAGATTATAATGTTAATAAGTCAGACAGAAAAATCAAAAGCCGTATTACTTCACTGATATATTGAACATAAAACTGAAAGCATCGAAGGAACAAGACAAACAGACAAACAAAAACTCACAGACACAGACAACAGTTTAGAGGTTACCAGAGAGTACAGGAGTTGGGGGTGGTAGAATAGGGAAAAGGGGGTCAAATATATGGTGATGGAAGGAGAACTGACTCCAGGTGGTGAACACACAATGTGATATATAGATGATATTTTATATAAATATACACTTGAAACCTGTATAATTTTACTAACCAATGCCATCCCAATAAATTTAATAAACAATGAAAAAATATCTTCAAATTGTTAGTTACAAATGGTGGAACAAGTTTTCTAAAAGGATTTCAAAGACGAGATTCATGCTCTACATAATGAATGGAAAGAAGTTTTGCTTTACAAAGATTAATTATGTAGTTTTTACAATATTATTGACTATATTCCCCATAGTGTATTTCACAACCTTGTGACTATCTTGTAACTACTGATTTGTACTTCTGAATTCCTTCACATTTGTCACCCATCCTCCAACCCCCCTCCCATCTAGCAGCCATCAGTTTCTTCTCTGTATATATGAGTCTATTTCTGTTTTGTTTGTTCATTTATTCTGTTCTTTAGATTCCACATATAATTGAGATCATATAATATTTGTCTTTCTCAGTCTGACTTATTTCACTTAGCATAATACCCTCTAGATCCATTTGTTGCAAATGGTAAAATTTCATTCTTTTTTATGGCAGAGTAATACTCCATTGTATAAATGTACCACATTGTCTTATCCAATTGTCTATTGATGGGCATTTCGGTTGTTTCCATGTCTTGGCTATTGTGAATAGCACTGCAGTAAATATAAGGGTGCATATATCTTTTTAAATTAGTTTTTTGGATTTCTTCTGTTAAATACCCAGGAGTGGAATTGCTGGGTCATAAGGTAGTTCCATATCAGATGGGTAGTAGACTTCTTGGGGTTATCACTTTGTGAGGTGTGTAAATGTCTAATCACTATGTTGTTTTGTACACCTGAAACTAATAATGAAAAGGGGAAAAAACTATTTTGTTTTAACCTAAAAAATATTAAATATATAGAAGAA
Source organism: Rhinolophus sinicus (assembly GCF_057876585.1). Classification (NCBI taxonomy): domain Eukaryota; kingdom Metazoa; phylum Chordata; class Mammalia; order Chiroptera; family Rhinolophidae; genus Rhinolophus; species Rhinolophus sinicus. The sequence goes on from NC_142518.1 coordinate 92,309,024, forward strand.
AACCATATTCCAAGGGTAAAACATTCCTTATTCTTAAAAGGAAGCTGCCTCTAGGGAGGTGCTAGGAGGTTTAAATCAATGCCTTTAACCAGAGGGTTTTGCTAAAACAATCAGGTACTGATGTAGGCTGATATGATCAGATTGTCTATCCAAAGCAGAGAATGCCGATGTAATAAAAAGGGTGCTGGTAAGAAATATTTTCTGGTAGTGTTGAGACATGTTGTCAGACCACATTTGTTTTCTCTGTATGGTCATGCAATTATCCTCATATGGCTGTTTTAAACTTTACATTTTTGTTTAAAAAATTACAAAAGGCCTTTGGCATGACACATTCATCTTTTGTTTGGTTTTATTACTGATTTTAATTCCTGCTGTAATCACACAGATTTTGTGTCTTTGAAAAGAATCTGTTAGACAGAGACTTGGATTCCCAGCACTCCAAATAATAGCAATCCTTGTCATCTCTCCCTGCAGCTGGGATAATTGTCATCGGACAGGCATGTTCCTAACAACCAAAACACCACAAGAAGATGCTAAAAGTGAAGATGATTGTATATAGGAAACTATATATAAAAAGGGACATTAACTATTTGCCAAAGAGGGGAAGAAATATTTTATTCGCTTGCTGTGTCAGTACCAAGGATAGCATCTTGAGCTGAAGGTTGGCTGACTAGCATAGAGGTTATTCTGTAAATCAAGTGACTGCTATAGATGGACAGTTATTTATTTCTGCTTTGGTTTACATGTTTGTCCTCTGGCAAGCCACATGGCTCAATACAAAATAATGGTATTTCATCTTCCTCCTTTTGTTTCTTCTTGCACAGCTCAAGTGCTACAAGTCATGTGGAGAAACATGGAATGGAAAAGGGCAGAAATCTAGGAGAATGGCTAGAGGCATATTCTCCGGTTTAAATATGAAAATATTTTCTCTCTGAGAAAATGAGTAGGGAGGCTGCTTCCCTCCTGAAGGAAAGGGCATGCTGATGAGCAGAGATGGATACCTGCAGCCGAGTAGGAGCGGATAATAATGTCCTCAGTTTGAACGTGTTACTAAGCAAAAGAAAATGTGATCTATGATGCTACTAGGGGAGCTCTCTTACAAAATGTATTTTCTACTCTCTGTAATAAGGGTTTTTCTCATTTTAATTAGGACACCAAGACTTTACTTTTATAGACTGAATATTAATTGGGCCCATTTCTGAAGGTGGAGTTCTTTGTGCAGTGCCAGAACACTGAAAAGTTCAATATTACTTTTTTTTGTTTTTTAATTAGTTTCAGGTGCACAAGACAAAGCAAAACTTAGATGTTTATCATTTATATCCCTCACACTGTGTGAACCCCCCTCCCCCCATCCACTATCCCTCTGTACGTTCCCCAAATTAATTTTCAAACCCCCATGACCATCTTGTGGTTACCGACTATTTTTCAAAACCTCTCACCTTCCCCTTATCCCCACTCCCCCGCCCCTCTAGCAACCCTCTGTTTTTCCTCCATGTTTCCAAAACTGTCTCTGATTAGTTCATTCACTTATTCTTTTCTTTAGATTGGGCATATAAGTGAGATCATATGGTATTTGTCTTTCTCTTTCTGACTTATTTCACTTAACATAATGTTCTCTAGGTCCATCCATGTTGTTGCAAATGGTAAGATTTCTTTCTTCTTTATGGCTGCGTAATACTCCATTGTATAAATGTACCACAGTTTCTTAATCCAGTCATCTACTGACGGGCATTTCAATTGTTTCCAGGTCTTGGGTATTGTGTATAGTGCTGCAATAAACATAGGAGTGCATAAAGATTTTTGAATTGGAGTCTTGGATTTCTCCGGATAGATACCTAGGAGTGGGATTGCTGGATCATAAGGTAGTTCCATTTTCAGATTTTTGAGATACCTCCAAACTGTTTTCCATAGTGGCTGCACCAATCTGCATTCCCACCAACAGTGCACCAGCGTTCCCTTTTATCCACATCCACGCCAGCACCTGTTGTTTGTTGATTTATTGATGATAGCCATCTTGACTGGGGTGAGGTGGTATCTCATTGTGGTTTTTATTTGCATTTCTCTGATGGTTAGTGAGGTTGAACATTTCTTCATATGTCTGTTTGCCATCTGTATGTCCTTTTTAGAAAAATGTCTCTTCATGCCCTCTGCCCATTTTTTAATTGGGTTGTTTGTTTTTTTGGAGTTGAGATGAGTGAGTTTTTTTATAAATTTGTGATATTAGCCCCTTATCAGATATATCATTGGCAAACATCTTTTCCCATTCAGTAGGATTCCTTTTTGTTTTATTGATGGTTTCCTTTGCTGTGAAAAAGCTTTTTAGTTTGATGTAATCCCACATGTTTATTTTTTCTCTTACTTCCCTCGCGCGAGGGGATATATCAGTAAAAATCTTACTCCGGGTAATGTCTGTGAAGTTTCTTCCTATATTTTCTTCTAGGAATTTTATGGTTTCAGATCTTACATTTAAATCTTTAAGCCATTTTGAATTTGTTTTTGTATGTGGTGTAAGGAGGTGATCCAGCTTCATCTTTTTGCATGTGTCTGTCCAAGTTTCCCAGCACCATTTATTGAATAGACTGCCTTTACCCCACCGTACATTCTTGCTTCCATTGTCATAGATTAAATGACCATATAGGCATGGATTTATTTCTGGACTCTCTATTCTGTTCCATTGATCTATGGGTCTGTTTTTATGCCAGTACCATGCTGTTTTGATTATTGTAGCCTTGTAGTATAATTTGAAGCCAGGTATTGTTATACCTCCCACTTTGTTCTTATTTCTCAAGATTGTTGCGGATATCCGGGGTCTTTTGTTATCCCATATAAATTTTAGGATTATATGTTCTATTTCTGTGAAAAATGTCGTTGGTAGTTTGATAGGAATTGCGTTGAATATGTATATTGCCTTAGGCAGTATGGACATTTTAACTATATTAATTCTTCCTATCCACGAACTTGGTATGTGTTTCCATCTATTTGTATCTTCTTTCATTTCTTTCTTCAGTGTCTTATAATTTTCTGAGTACAGATCTTTTACTTCTTTGGTTAAATTTATTCCCAGGTATTTTATAGTCTTTGGAGCAATTGTAAATGGAATTGCTTTTTTAATTTCTCCTTCTGATGTTTTATTATTGGTATATACAAATGCAACTGATTTCTGAATATTAATTTTGTATCCTGCTACTTTACTAAATTCATCTATCAGCTCTAATAGTTTCTTGGTGGAGTCTTTAGGGTTCTCTAAATATAGTATCATATCATCTGCATATAATGACAGTTTTACTTCCTCCTTACTGATTTGGATGCCTTTTATTTCTTTTTCTTGTCTGATTGCTGTGGCTAGAACTTCCAGCACTATGTTGAATAGAAGTGGAGAAAGTGGGCAGCCTTGTCTTGTTCCTGATTTTAAGGGGAATGGTTTTAGTTTTTCCCCATTGAGTATGATGTTAGCTGTGGGTCTATCATATATGGCCTTTATTATGTTGAGATATGATCCCTCTATTCCCACTTTCTTAAGGGTTTTTATCATGAATGGCTGCTGAATTTTATCAAATGCTTTTTCTGCGTCAATTGATATGATCATATGATTTTTATTTTTATTTTCTTTTTTTATTAAATTTATTGGGGTGACACCCAAAAAATCTGAAAACATTTAGAGATAAAGACACGTGTGCTCCAATGTTTATTTTTCATTTTGTTAATGTGGTGTATCACATTAATTGATTTGCGGATGTTGAACCACCCTTTCATACCAGGGATGAATCCCACTTGATCATGGTGTATAATCTTTTTAATATATTGCTGAATTCTGTTCGCTAGTATTTTGTTGAGGATTTTTGCATCTACGTTCATTACCGATATCGGCCTGTAGTTTTCTTTTTTTGTGGTGTCTTTGTCTGATTTTGGGATCAGGGCGATAGTGGCTTCGTAAAAAGTGTTTGGGAGTCTTCCCTCCCTCTGGATTTTTTGGAAGAGTTTGAGGAGAATAGGTGACAATTCTTTTTTGAACGTTCTGTAAAATTCACCTGTAAAGCCATCTGGTCCAGGGCTTTTGTTTGTTGGGAGATTGTTGATTACTGATTCAATTTCCTTGGTGGTAATCAGTCTATTCAGGTTTTCTGTCTCCTCTTGAGTTAGCCTTGGAAGTTTGTATGCATCTAGGAAATTGTCCATTTCTTCCAGGTTGTCAAATTTGTTGGCATACAGTTGCTCACAGTAATTTCTTAGGATTTTTTGTATCTCTGCGGTGTCTGTTGTCACTTCTCCTCTTTCATTACTGATTTTATTAATTTGGGTCCTCTCTCTCTTTTTTTTAATGAGTCTGGCTAAAGGTTTGTCAATTTTGTTTATCTTCTCAAAGAACCAACTTTTGGATTCATTGATCTTTTGTATTGTTTTTCTGGTTTCTATTTCATTTATTTCCGCTCTGATCTTTATTATCTCCTTCCTTGTACTCCCTTTGGGCTTATTTTGTTGTTCTTTTTCCAGGTCCCTTAAATGTGAAGATATACTGTTGATTAGTGATGTTTCTTGTTTCTTTAGGTAGGCCTGCAGTGCTATGAACTTCCCTGTTAGGACTGCTTTCGCGGCATCCCATAGATTTTGGGTCGTTGTATTTTCATTTTCATTTGTCTCGAGATATCTTTTGATTTCTTCCTTGATCTCCTGTTTCACCCATTCATTATTTAGTAACATATTATTCAGCCTTCATGAATTTGTGTGTCTTCCAGTCTTTTTCCTGTAGTTCATTTCTAATTTCATAGCACTGTGGTCAGAGAAGACAATTGGTATGATTCCAATTTTCTTAAATTAATCCAGACTTGCTTTGTGGCCTAACATATGGTCTATCTTGGAGAATGTTCCATGTGCGCTTGAGAAGAACGTGTATTCTGCAGCATTGGGGTGGAATGCTCTGAAAATATCGGTTAAATCCAAGTAGTCCAATGTGTCATTTAAGGCTGTTGTTTCCGTATTGATTTTCTTTTCTTTTTTTTTTTAAATTTTATTTTATTAAATTTATTGGGGTGACAATTGTTAGTAAAATTACATAGATTTCAGGTGTACAATTCTGTATTACATCATCTATAAATCCCATTGTGTGTTCATCACCCAGAGTCAGTTCTCCTTCCATCACCATATATTCGATCCCCCTTACCCTCATCTCCCACCCCCACCCCCGCCCCGCTTACCCTCTGGCAACCACTAAACTATTGTCTGTGTCTATGAGTTTCTGTTTCTCATTTGTTTGTCTTGTTCTTTTGTTGTTTTTGGTTTATATACCACATATCAGTGAAATCACATGGTTCTCTGCTTTTTCTGTCTGACTTGTTTCGCTCAGCATTACTCTCTCAAGATCCATCCATGTTGTCACAAATGTTCCTATATCATCTTTTCTTACTGCCGAATAGTATTCCATTGTGTATATGTACCACAACTTCTTTACCCATTCATCTATCGAAGAACATTTTGGTTGTTTCCATGTCTTGGCCACCGTAAGCAAAGCTGCAATGAACATTGGAGCACACGTGCCTTTATCTCTAAATGTTTTCAGATTTTTTGGGTAGATACCCAGGAGAGGGATTGCTGGGTCATATGGCAATTCTATTCGTAATTCTTTGAGGAACCTCCACACTGCCTTCCATAATGGCTGCACCAGTCTGCATTCCCACCAACAGTGTATGAGGGTTTCTTTTTCTCCACAGCCTATCCAACATTTGTTATTATTTGTCTTGTTGATGATAGCCATTCTGACTGGGGTGAGGTGATATCTCATTGTGGTTTTGATTTGCATTTCTCTGATGATTAGTGATGTTGAGCAGTTTTTCATATGTCTATTCGCCATTTGTATGTCCTCTTTGGAGAAATGTCTCTTCAAGTCCTCTGCCCATTTTTCAATTGGGTTGTTTGTTTTTTTGTTGTTGAGTTGCATGTGTTTGTGTTCCTCGTATATTCTGGATACTAGCCCCTTATCGGAGGCACTGTTTGCAAAAATCTTCTCCCATTCAGTTGGTGGCCTCTTTATTTTGTCAATGGTTTCTTTTGCTGTGCAGAAGTTTTTAAGTTTCATATAGTCCCATTCGTTTATTTTAGCTTTTACTTCCATTGCTTTTGGAGTCAAGTTCATAAAATGCTCTTTGAACCCAAGGTCCATAAGTTTAGTACCTATGTTTTCTTCTATGCAGTTTATTGTGTCAGGTCTTATGCTTAAGTCTTTGATCCATTTTGAATTAACTTTGGTACATGGTGACAAATAGCAGTCCAGTTTCATTCTTTTGCACATGGCTATCCAATTCTCCCAGCACCATTTATTGAAGAGGCTGTCTTTGCTCTATTGTATGTTTTTAGCTTCTTTGTCAAAAATTATCTGTCCATATTTATGTGGTTTTATTTCTGGGTTCTCAATTCTATTCCATTGGTCTATGTGTCTGTTTTTCTGCCAATACCATGCTGTTTTGATTATTGTAGCCCTGTAGTACAAGCCAAAGTCAGGAAGTGTGATACCTCCATTATTGTTCTTTTTTCTTAAGATTGCTTTGGCTATTCGGGGTCTTTTGTGGTTCCAAACAAATCTGATGATTTTTTGTTCTATTTCTTTAAAATACGGCATTGGGATTTTGATGGGGATTGCATTGAATCTGTATATTGCTTTGGGTAATATGGCCATTTTAACTATGTTGATTCTTCCAATCCATGAGCACGGAATGTCTTTCCATTTCTTTGTGTCTTCTTCAATTTCTTTCAAAAATGTCTTATACTTTTCAGCATATAGGTATTTCACATCCTTGGTTAAGTGTATTCCTAGGTATTTTATTCTTTTTGCTGCAATTGCAAAAGGAATTGTTTTTTGTATTTCTTTTTCTGAGATTTCATTGTTAGTATATAGGAAGGCAATGGACTTTTGTGCGTTGATTTTGTAGCCGGCAACTTTACTGTATTCGTTGATTGTTTCTAATAGCTTTTTGGTGGAGTCTTTAGGGTTTTCTATATATAGCATCATGTCATCTGCAAAGAGTGATAATTTAACTTCTTCATTCCCAATTTGGATGCTTTTTATTTCTTTCTCTTGCCTGATTGCTCTGGCAAGGACTTCCAACACTATGTTGAAAATCAGAGGTGATAGGGGACATCCCTGTCGTGTTCCTGAACGTAGAGCCTCTGTAAAGCTCCCCTGGAATTTACAATGAATCGAACAACAAAAACTCCACAAAGGACTCCCTGCACAGCATACAGGCAGGACGAAGAGGCCCACTACCGATTGAAATCACCTACAGGTGGGAGATTCGCGCGAGTGGAGGGAGGAGGAAAGGGAGAAGTGCGCGGAGACGGAGACGCGCGGGCGCAGGATGCAGACCGAGCTCAGTGTTCCGAGTTCCCTGCTTCCCGGAACTACCGCAGCTGCGAGTGAGGGAAGAACTCGGACTGCTAGGGCTCCGCTTGTGGCCCACAGGGCTGAGGGGACAGCATATACCATGGCTGAACCCAACGCTCACGGCAGAGTCCTCGGAGAAAAGACTGAGGGAAAAAGGCTGAAAACGGTGGTTTAAGCACTCACTGCTGAGCAGAGAACGGAGCCTTAGGCACTGAGACTAGCCGCCCCTTCCCACCCCTCCCAGAGCTCGCCCCGCCCCCATCTGCCCAGTGCTAGAAGCGAAACAGTAGCAGTGTCAGATCAAAACAACAGAAAATTTGCTATTTTGAGAACTGTGGGCCGCAAACACAAATTCACAGCCCAACTAGTTCCGGCAAGGGGAGGGAGCCGTGGAAGCAGGACTGGCTGTGGTGGTGGTTGCCGCCATTTCTCTGGCCACCTCTCACAACTCACCCCGCCTTTGACCCCACCTATCTGGGTGGATCCCTGCAAGAGTAAACAGAACTGCTGAAACATACGGGCTCTGAATCAGGAGCTGGAAGAGGTTTGGAACATCAAAAGCTCTCCGCATACCCACCGGGACACTGCGCCCTGTGACCTAGACGAACCATTAACAGAGGAGAAGCCCGTCTCCCAGGGAATCCCCCCTATTGTGTGAGAAGCAGGAATAGTACAGAGAAAACAGCACTACCGTGTGGGAGAAGAAAAATAAGTTGCAGTTGGAGAAATAATAAGACATTCTACCAACAAGTACTGGAAAACAAAAGAAAGACCTCTTCCTATCAACCTGTTGCAGAAGTCACTCCTGTAGATGTCTAGGAAGAGAAATAGTAAACCAGTAATCGCCATGAATAACCAAGGCAACAAGATAGCTCAGGAAGAAAGTGAAAAATCTCCAAAGAAGGCACTTAAAGATACAGAAATATGTGACTTAAGTGACAGAGAATTCAAGATTGCAGTTCTGAAAAAACTCAACGAGATACAAGAAAACACAGATAGGCAGTTAAATGAACTCAGAAACTCAATCAAAGAACAGCATGAGCATTTTACGAAAGAGATTGAAATTTTAAAGAAGAACCAAAGAGAATTTCTGGAGATTAAGAACTCAATAGAAGAAATTAAGAATGAAATAACCAGCTTAGGTAGTAGAGTTGACCAGATGGAGGAAAGAATCAGTGACATCGAAGATAGAAACCTGGAAATGACACAGATGGAAGAAGAAAGAGACTTGAGACTTAAAAGAAATGAAAGAACTCTACAAGAACTTTCTGACTCCATCAGAAAGAGCAATATAAGAATAATGGGCATACCAGAAGGAGAAGAAAGAGAGAAGGGAACAGAGAATATATTCAAACAAATTGTCGATGAGAACTTCCCAAATTTGTGGACAGAACTGGACCCTCGAATCCAAGAAGCAAATAGAACACCTAGTTACCTCAATCCAAACAGGCCTTCTCCAAGGCACATTGCATTGAAGCTGTCTAAAATCAACGACAAAGAAAGAATCCTCAAGGCAGCCAGAGAAAAGAAGACGGTAACTTACAAAGGAAAGCCCATTAGATTATCATCAGATTTTTCAGCAGAAACTCTACAAGCCAGGAGGGAGTGGAACCAAATATTCAAACTATTGAAAGAGAGAAATCATGAGCCAAGAATAATATATCCAGCAAAGATATCCTTTAAATATGAAGGAGGAATAAAGACCTTTCCAGACATACAGAAGCTGAGGGAATTTTCTAATACACGACCTGCACTACAAGAAATACTAAAGGAGGCTATTCGACCACCATCAACAGGGACAATTTGTGGCAACCAAAACTCAAAAAGGGGGAGAGTAAAGGCCTGAACCGGAATATGGGTATGGAGAAAGTAAGCGTGCTGAAGAAAATGGAATACTCTAATTACCAAACTTTCTTTTACATAAACTTAAGGGTAACCACTCAAAAAAATCCAGAACTGAAATATATACTGAAATAAAAGAAGAAACAGAGGGAAACATCATAGAATACCACCACACAGAAATAATAGACAACAACAAAAAGGCAAAGAAACAATGGAGACACAGCCTTACCAGAAAACTAAAGATAGAATGACAGGAAATCCTCACATATCAATAATCACCCCAAATGTAAATGGACTGAACTCACCAAAAAAAAGGCACAGAGTAGCAGATTGGATCAAAAAACTAAACCCAACCATATGCTGTCTCCAAGAGACACATCTCAGCTACAAGGACAAGCATAGACTCAAAGTGAAAGGGTGGAAATTGACACTCCAAGCAAATGGTACCCAGAGAAAATCAGGTGTAGCCATAATGATGTCAGATGAAACAGACTTCAAGGTGAAAAAGATAACAAGAGACAAAGATGGACATTTCATAATGGTGAAGGGGACTGTACAACAAGAAGACATAACAGTCATCAATATTTATGCCCCCAATTAGGGAGCACCGAAATACACCAAGCAACTACTAACAGAACTAAAGGGAGAAATTGACCAAAACACAATTATACTAGGGGACTTAAATACATCATTGACAGCTATGGATAGATCATCCAAACAGAAAATAAATAATGAAATAGTAGCCCTAAATCACACATTAGATGAAATTGACATAATTGACATTTATTGAGCACTTCATCCTAAAACATCAGACTATACATTCTTTTCTAGTGTACACGGAACATTCTCAAGGATAGACCATATATTGGGACATAAAATCAGTCTCAACAAATTTAAGAAGATTGAAATCATACCATGCATATTCTCTGATCACAAGGCTTTGAAATTGGATATCAACTGTAAAAAGAAAGCGGGAAAAAACACAAATACATGGAGATTAAACAACATACATTTAAAGAAGGACTGGGTCAAAGAAGAAGTTAGAGGAGAGATCAAAAGATACATAGAAACAAATGACAATGAAAATACATCCTACCAAAATTTTTGGGATGCAGCGAAAGCAGTTTTAAGAGGGAAATTTATCTCATTACAGGCCTATCTCAAGAAACAAGAAAACTCCCAAATAAATAACCTCATGTGACACCTTACAGAGATAGAAAAAGAAGAACAATTAAAACTCAAGGTCAGCAGAAGAAAGGAAATAACAAAAATTAGAGCAGAAGTAAATGAAATAGAGAACAAAAAGACAATAGAAAAAATTAATGTGACAAAGAGCTGGTTCTTTGAAAAGATTAACAAAATTGACAAACCCTTGGCTAGACTTACTAAGATAAAAAGAGAGAAGACACTGATTAACAAAATCAGAAACGTAAAAGGGGAAGTTATCACGGACACCACAGAAATACAAAGGATCATCCAAGAATACTATGAAGGACTATACGCCACCAAATTCAACAACCTAGAAGAAATGGACAAGTTCTTAGAAACATATAGCCTTCCAAGGCTGAACCATGAAGAACTGGAAAATCTAAACAGACCGATCACCAGTAACGAAATTGAATCAGTCATCCAAAACCTTCCCAAAAGCAAAAGTCCGGGACCAGATGGCTTCACTAGTGAATTCTACCAAACCTTCAAAGAGGATCTAATACCAATTCTGCACAAACTCTTCCAAAAAATTGAAGAAGAGACAGTACTCCCTAACTCATTTTATGAGGCCAACATTACCCTGATACCAAAACCTGGTAAGGACAGCACAAAAAAAGAAAACTATAGACCAATATCTCTGATGAATACCGATGCAAAAGTCCTAAATAAAATTCTAGCAAATCGAATACAACAATGCATTAAAAAGATTATTCATCACGACCAAGTGGGGTTCATCCCCGGGGCACAAGGATGGTTCAACATCCGCAAATCCATCGATCTGATACATCATATAAACAAAATAAAGGACAAAAATCATATGATTATATCAATTGATGCAGAAAAAGCATTTGACAAGATACAACATCCATTTATGATTAAAACACTTAATAAAATGGGTGTAGAAGGAAAATATCTTAACATAATAAAGGCCATATACGACAAGACCTCTGCTAATCTCATAATTAATGGAGAAAAACTGAAGCCCTTTGCTCTATGTTCAGGAACACGACAGGGATGTCCCCTATCACCTCTGCTTTTCAACATAGTGTTGGAAGTCCTTGCCAGAGCAATCAGGCAAGAGAAAGAAATAAAAGGCATCCAAATTGGGAATGAAGAAGTTAAATTATCACTCTTTGCAGATGACATGATGCTATATATAGAAAACCCTAAAGACTCCACCAAAAAGCTATTAGAAACAATCAACGAATACAGTAAAGTTGCCGGCTACAAAATCAACGCACAAAAGTCCATTGCCTTCCTATATACTTACAATGAAATCTCAGAAAAAGAAATACAAAAAACAATTCCTTTTGCAATTGCAGCAAAAAGAATAAAATACCTAGGAATACACTTAACCAAGGATGTGAAAGACCTATATGCTGAAAACTATAAGACATTTTTGAAAGAAATTGAAGAAGACACAAAGAAATGGAAAGACATTCCGTGCTCATGGATTGGAAGAATCAACATAGTTAAAATGGCCATATTACCCAAAGCAATATACAGATTCAATGCAATCCCCATCAAAATCCCAATGGCATATTTTAAAGAAATAGAACAAAAAATCATCAGATTTGTTTGGAACCACAAAAGACCCGAATAGCCAAAGCAATCTTAAGGAAAAAGAACAATAATGGAGGTATCACACTTCCTGACTTTGGCTTGTACTACAGGGCTACAATAATCAAAACAGCATGGTATTAGCAGAAAAACAGACACATAGACCAATGGAATAGAATTGAGAACCCAGAAATAAAACCACATAAACATGGACAGATAATTTTTGACAAAGAAGCTAAAAACATACAATGGAGCAAAGACAGCCTCTTCAATAAATGGTGCTGGGAGAATTGGATAGCCACGTGCAAAAGAATGAAACTGGACTGCTATTTGTCACCATGTACCAAAGTTAATTCAAAATGGATCAAAGACTTAAGCATAAGACCTGACACAATAAACTGCATAGAAGAAAACATAGGTACTAAACTTATGGACCTTGGGTTCAAAGAGCATTTTATGAACTTGACTCCAAAGGCAATGGAAGTAAAAGCTAAAATAAACGAATGGGACTATATGAAACTTAAAAACTTCTGCACAGCAAAAGAAACCATTGACAAAATAAAGAGGCCACCAACTGAATGGGAGAAGATTTTTGCAAACAGTGCCTCCCATAAGGGGCTAGTATCCAGAATATACGAGGAACTCATGCAACTCAACAACAAAAAAACAAACAACCCAATTGAAAAATGGGCAGAGGACTTGAAGAGACATTTCTCCAAAGAGGACATACAAATGGCAAATAGACATATGAAAAAATGCTCAACATCACTTATCATCAGAGAAATGCAAATCAAAACCACAATGAGATATCACCTCACCCCAGTCAGAATGGCTATCATCAACAAGACAAATAGTAACAAATGTTGGAGAGGCTGTGGAGAAAAAGGAACCCTCATACACTGTTGGTGGGAATGCAGACTTCTGCAGCCGTTATGGAAGCCAGTGTGGAGGTTCCTCAAAGAATTACGAATAGAATTGCCATATGACCCAGCAATCCCTCTCCTGGGTATCTACCCAAAAAATCTGAAAACACTTAGAGATAAAGACACGTGTGGTCCAATGTTCATTGCAGCTTTGTTTACGGTGGCCAAGACATGGAAACAACCAAAATGTCCTTCGATAGATGAATGGATAAAGAAGTTGTGGTATATATACACAATGGAATACTATTCGGCAGTAAGAAAAGATGATATAGGAACATTTGTGACAACATGGATGGATCTTGAGAGAGTAATGCTGAGCAAAATAAGTCAGACAGAAAAAGCAGAGAACCATGTGATTTCACTGATATGTGGTATATAAACCAAAAGCAACAAAAGAACAAGACAAACAAATGAGAAACAGAAATTTATAGACACAGATAGTAGTTTAGTGGTTGCCAGAGGGTAAGGGGGGTGGGGGGTGGGGGTGGGAGATGAGGGTAAGGGGGATCGAATATATGGTGATGGAAGGAGAACTGACTCTGGGTGATGAACACACAATGGGATTTATAGATGATGTAATACAGAATTGTACACCTGAAATCTATGTAATTTTACTAACAATTGTCACTGCAATAAATTTAATAAAATAAAATTTAAAAAAAAGAAAGAAAGAGGGAAATTGGACACAGAAGCAGACATACATACAGGGAGAATGTCATGTGAACATGAAGGCAGAGTTTGGGGTGATGCATCTGCAAGCCAGGGGATACCAAATACTGCCAGAAAGCCATCAGAAGCTAGGAGAGGCATGGAACAGATTCTCCCTCACAGGCCTCAGAAAGAACCAACCCTGCTGACACCTTGATCTCAGACTTCTAGCATTCAGATTTCTAGCATCCAGGACAATAAATATCTGTTAGGCCACTCAGCTTGTGGTACTTTTTTATAGCACTCCTAGTAAACTAATATAACCAACAACCCTTCAATCTCCCAGAGTAGAAAACCAGGACTCATGCTGGGTTCTTTCCTTTCCTTCATCATCTATATCCATTCTGGTACCAAAGACTTGCATTTATTCCCCCAAAATGACTCTTAGCATCTTTAATTTCTGTTGCCTCCTTTTCTTCTACCATTTTTTTTCTTAGTTCCTGTTCCATTCAGTCTTGTTCCAACCTTCATCTTTTTATATCTCAAGTCCTGTGAAAGTCTCTTCTGGTCTCTCTTAATCCAAAATTATCTCCTAAAATATATAATTCATGTTGCCTTTCTCATATTAGAGCCATCACTGAGATATGCTTATTTTTGCATACTATGCTAAATCTAAGCTTGTCATTCATGGTCCCCCATAATCTGGACCCCTCTTACACACTCAATCTTTTATCCCCATATACACATCACCCTCATTTCCCTCTTTGAGCTCTGCTCCTTCTCCTCTTCCCTGTCTGCATCAAGGTATTTTCTTATTTCCTCTCCTCTCATCCAAACCTGTTCATCTTTCAAGGCCCTGATCAATTAATTTTCACTGACTGTGACTACTCTGACCCACACTAATAATCTATTGTCTTTGTTGCATTTTAATCAGTACCTTCCAGGTTAGCACCAACTGGTATTTCTTATATTTTATGTGGATTTACATATATTACATCTCTATTTACATCAGCTTATAGGACACAGTGCTTGTTAATTAACTGATTAAATTCCTGAAGTGGGGATAATGGGGGGTCGGGGGAGAGAAAGAAGATTAGATACCAAGGGAAGAGAAAATTTGGCTAGAAGAATGAAGGGGAATTAGTCAAAGTTAATGTTTTCCAAATGTGTTCCCTACACCACCAGCACCTAATCATTTAGGATGCCTGGTAAAATGCAGATTCTCAAACCCCATTACAGACCTACTGAATCAGACTCTGCAGTCCAGAAGTCTGATTGTAAGGTAACCCAATGATTCTTATATCAACCAAATCTGAGAACTACTAGTTTAAGTGAACAAGGTAGAAGATAGATGCTGAAAGGGAACAGCTGTTCTTATGTTTACTATGTATATGTACTTTCCATCATGGCTAACAATAGAATGAAATAGTTTCAAGCTATCATGATTTACTTTGATGTTATTCTCATTCAACATATTGCTTTGAGCACAGAAGTCATTTTTTCTATGGCAAGTGTATTTCCAATAATGCATCACAAATATGGGCTGGCTATTATAGAGTATCTTCAAGAACAGAAATTTTGTGGCACTTCAAAGAAAGATAACCAAGACTGCTAGGCTATTTTTGACTCTTACTTTTTCTGGGAAGAAAAATTTAACCAGAAATATGGTGTATGCTCCTGGAATTCAAATTTGGTAGCATGGAGAGAAAGAAAAAACATCAACTTTGTGATCTAGTCCCTTAAGCTTTTAATTGGAACCAAGCGATAACTAAAACATGTAGCTGATTTAGATAAAAAAACTGAGGACCTGGTTACTGGCTTAGTGCAGGATTTCTGCACTTGAGTACTACAGAAGCAAGATAACAAAATTAGATACAATCTAGGGGAAGAAAAATGCACAAAAGTCCTTGAATTAAAATGAATTGAAACCTTTTGGGAGAAAAGCTATTTGGTAAGCCCCATTAAGTCTATTGTAGATAGCTTTATTTCACAAAGCACCATCCTGGCATGTGGAACAGGAAAGAAAATAGCTATAAGATGATCTGTCAGGGAGTTTCTAGTCTCTAAAGGAATAAGATTCTGTGCAGTATCCAGGACAGCTTTTAACTCAATAGAGATACAGAAGCGAAATGCAATTATATAACCTTAGTAAGTGCATTCAATCTGAATCTCCCATACAACCCTCTCCTCCCGCAATAACTTCTCAAACTCAGTAATTTATCAAGTGGATGCTCAAACTTATTGTTGCATTCATTTCAGTTAACACTGGATTAACACTGTATACAGTACTGCAGATTCTGAGGTGGAGACAATTCTACAAGTCAAAGATTAATCATCTATAAAACGTCCTGTCTATGCATTTAAATAATTTGAATAGCTCAATTATCATTAAAAACTTTTGTTTATTTTGGTTATAAGTTTATAGTATGTGTTTGCAGTAATTAGTTCACTGTTCTGAAAATGCTAACTATTCACTCATTACAAAGGGTTTATTCAATATATGTAGGTTTGTATGTTTAGGGATCTAACATATGGCATAAATAGAGAAAATTCAGATGTAGCAGGTAACAAATTACTTTAAAAAATTCTGACTTGGTGGTTTTCTTTCTTTAAGAGTTCTGTTCACCTCAGAGACATAGAGGAAAAACTGAGGGTTGCTAGATGGGAGGGGGGTGGGAATAAGGGGGAAGGTGAGGGGATTAGAAAGCACAATCGATAATCACAAGATTGCCACGGGGATACGAAAGTCAATTTGGGGAATGTAATCAATAATGTTGTAAAGATTTTGTAGGGTATCCAATGGACACTTGTCTCATTAGGGAGACCACCTCAGGGATGATGTAGATGCCTGATCACTGCACTGTACATCTGAAGCTGAAGCTGAACAACAATGAATGTCAACTACAGTTCTATCTATCTATCTATCTATCTATCTATCTATCTATCTATCTATCTATCTATCTATCTATCTATCTATATTTACAAGAAGTGGAGTCCAGCATTAGGAATAGAGGTAGTGGAAATATAACGGCTGTATGTGAGGTCAGAGGGGTAGTAGATGGGGGAGGGTGGTTATCACTGTGTGAGGGATATAAATGATAAATGTTTAACTATTACATTGTTTTGTACACCTGAAACTAATAAAAAATGTTAAAAATAAAAGAGTTCTGTTCATGGAGGGAAGATTCCAGGACCACTCGAATGGCTATAGAGCTACTGACTTCAATATGTAAGTAGTGGAACCAAGAAATTCTGATTTTCATTATAATCAATTTGGGTCTCTCTCTCTCTCTCTCTCTCTCTCTCTCTCTCTCTCTCTCTGTCTGTCTGTCTCTCTCAAACACACACACACACACACACACACACACACATGGTAGGGACAGTATACTGCCATATCTCCAATGTTTAGCACAGTGCTTGGTATGTAATAGTTGTTAAATGAATGAATTCATTTAATCATCACAAAATTCCTGTTAGACGGTAGTTTTTATAATGTACTTCGTACAAGTGTGGAAGCTGAGGCTCACTGGGAAAGAAGTACTTCGTATGTCAAGAAGAACAGAGCCGGGACTAGAAGTCAGCTGTTCTAACTTTATGTCCAGTGCTTTGTCCACTGTACATTACTGACTCCTAAGATTGTATGGAATGACTTACCTGAAAACACTGGTCTTTTGGCTGATATTTTAATTTCCCACATGGTAATCCCCTCTCCAAGATGATTTGTTAGAAAATTGAACAGTGGAGTGTTATATTGGTAAACAGGTTTGCCTTGTGAGTTCCACTGGGAGCCCACATCATGGCTTACTGTCTCACAGTGAGGTCTTGACTATACTAGATAAGAGCAAAAGACTTTACCCAGACAAGTCTTTGTAGACTCCTCTTTGGTTGCCAATAAACCCCCAAAGTAACCATAATGGAAGGCAGCAGATAGGTTGACTCATATATTGTAGAAATATCCCTTCAGTTTGTATATGCTCTTTTAAATTTGTGATTTAAAAAAAAGAAATATTTAACTTTTATGCAGATAAATTAATCAAAAATATCTGTTATGATTTCTATCTTTGGAGACCTTCATCCCAAATTATATAACCATCTCCTATATTTTCCAGAATTTATTTTGCTGTATGTATTTTTTTTACATTTGAATTACAAATCCATCTGTTATGAATTTTGGTGTAAGGTATAAGTGATGTAGGGATCTAACTAATTTTCCTAAAAGTTTGGCTAGTTACCTATTTATGCATAAACTCTCTTATGGTTTCTATTGTAGAACACATTATTAATAAATCAAATAAACCAAATACAGAACAATGATGCCTAAAAGTCTATTGCTCCTAGGAAAAGAAAGTCCAGTTTTAATTAGGTACTGTGATGGAAGGTGGGAGCTAAATGGAGACCAGAGAAAATCCTGTAGCCACAGGTTGATACTCAGCCAGTTTGAACTTCCATGGCCTTAATAGTTGTTCCTAGCTGGTTCAAGTCTGATGTGTTTGGGTTTGTGCCCACAACTTACTGGGTGTTAATGATTCTAAAATATCATCCCTGCAAATATATGTTAAATAAAACAAAGCAGAATTATCTTTACCTGATTCCTCAGTTTCCTTTGTTTCTGTTGTTTCTTCTATTTCATCATCAGACATCTCCATTTCTTCTTCTCTCCTGATTCCCATTAATTCATCATTATGTATGTTGCGAATTTCCTAAAGTTAAAATGCATGCTGTTTAGGTAGGAAAGTCTTGAAAATGTTGAGAAAATGTTAAGGCTAAGATAAAGCAGGTTTTTTGATATATAACAAAACTTCAGAATACTTGTAAGGTAAAAGCAAAGGGGCATGCTGAGGCTGAAATCGTCTCAATAGAACAAAACAGACTTTTATACCCTGTCTTGCATAAGGCTTTCTTTCTATACCCAGAGTTCTGGCAGTCAATAATTCTTGTATCCCTCTCATACTAGAGAGTACTGTTACCCATGAAAGACCTCTCACCTCTTACATGGATTTCTGAACTTTTCCTTAAGGTTTCTGCCATTTTCACCCTTCTACATCAAATCTTTTGATTTTATTGCCTTCCATCCTCTTCCCTCTCCCCTTATAGTCTTACTCAACAGAATTCTTAGTCGAATATTTGCAGGTTTAGATGTTACAGCAAAAATGAGCTGTCAAGAGTGAGCTTCTACCAGATCACCCTTTCAATAGATAAAAACTATACTTTCTGAACAAAACACCAAACCAAACCAAACCACACCCCTAACAATTTGATGGCATTGGAAAGTTAACAAAAACAGGCATATTCTGAAGAGTTGCTGACATTTGGAAGAAGGGTGTGGGTCTCGCAGTTTTTAAGAGCCTTTTCAGTCTGAGAGCAGATCACAGTTAGCACCTAATAGGGTAGCTAATTTTTTTTTCTTTTAAATATATTTATTTTTTTCAGTTATAGTTTACATTTAATGTTATTTTTTTTTTAATTAAATTTATTGGGGTGACAATTGTTAGTAAAATTACATAGATTTCAGGTGTACAATTCTGTATTACATCATCTATAAATCCCATTGTGTGTTCACCACCCAGAGTCATGCTGAGCGAAACAAGTCAGACAGAAAAAGCAGAGAACCATGTGATTTCACTGATATGTGGTATATAAACCAAGAACAACAAAAGAACAAGACAAACAAATGAGAAACAGAAACTCATAGACACATTTAATATTATTTTATATGTATAGTGCCAGGTGGGTACTAGACTAATTGGGAGATCACTGCATAAATTATATAAGTGTCTAATCACCAGGGTGGCTAAATTTTTAATAGAAATCTCATAGTCTTTATATCCTAAAGAAATCAAGAAGTGAATTGAGGGCAACCACAGCCACTGGAAAGTGAGGTGGGGTGTCTCAGAAAGGAAATAGCCAAAGAAAGAGAAATTGAAATTCTGTGTATCAGATCTGTTCAAATTTCTGCATGACCCTTGAACCATGAAAGCACAGGGCAGATTCCACACAACATAGCTAAGGCTAAATGAACTGAACTGAGATTTCAGCTGCCATCTAAGAGATAAAATGTTCAGCTTAAATCTAATGTAGTCAATTGACCATTAAAGCTAAAGAAAACAAAGTCAATATTTTTGTAAGAACATAAGAGAATCCAGAGACTTAAAAGCAAAATATTCACAATATGCAGGAAAACCTCCAAATTATTTGATATACAGAGATGACCCATTTGCAAGAGAAAGCAAAACCAACAGATCAAACTTGAAATGGACTCGATATGGCATTTAGCAGACAAGGAGTTAAAGCAGCTACTATAATTATCTCAATGATTTAGAGGAAATATACTCATACTAAATGAAAAGATAGGAAGTCTTAGCAGAGAAAAATTGTTTTTAAAAAGAACCAAATTGAAATTCTAAAACAAAAATACGATACCTGAAGATATTTGAAATAAAAGTAATTGGATGAGTCTAACATTAGAATGGAGATGACAAAATAAAGAGAGAACTTAAGGAGAGAACAATACAAATTTATCCAATCTAAAAAAGAGAGAGACACTAACTGGCATCACAGAAAAAGGAGAGATTAAATGATTCAAAATCTTTGAAGAAAAAATAGTTGAAGATTTCTCAAATTTGATGAAAGACATTAACCTACATATTCAAATAACTCAGTGAACCCCAAACAGGAATTGTGTGTGGGGGGAAAAAAAGTATGTCTAGGAACACTATAGTAAAACTGCTGAAAACTAAACATTAAGAGAAACTCTTAATTAAACTTATTGTGATAATCATTTCACAATATATGTATGTAGTCATTATGCTGTACACCTTAAACTTATACAGTGCTGTATGTCATTTATACCTCAATAAAACTGAAAAAGAAAAGAAAAGTCTTCAAAGCAGCCAGAAAAAATTAACACATTATATACAGGGGAACAACAATTTGAATACTTTGATCTTTTTCAGGCCAGAAGTCAGAGGAATAATATCTTTAAAGTGCAAGAAGAAATAAAAACATCTGGTTATTCAGAGTTCTATATTCAGAGAAAAATCTTTCAAGAATGAAGATGAGATAAATATATTTTCAGACCAAAGTAAATGCAAGAAATTGTCACTGAAAGACTTACACTATAAGAAATGCTGAAGAAAGTTCTTCAGGCTGAAGGGAAGCACTACCAAATGTAAACACTGATCTTCAGAAAAGCATGAAAAACACTGGAAATGATCAAGATCACACTGTAAAAGTCACCTTTTCAAAAAGAGTAAACATGAGAACTGTGCATTTTGGAGGAGCTTGCAATCATTTAGAGGCTACTTGATCACTATAAGAGGCTCCTCAGCACTGAGCTGAGAATTCTATGCCTAGATTAGCCCTAAATGGGCCTTAATACAGGAAATATCCAAAGCTGTCTGGTGAACATTACCTCCATTTAGGAGGATTATAGATCATTTAAATGGATTTCTTAATAATTAATGCTGTAGTTAATGACTATCTAAACGAATACCCTCTGTTTTTATTCCTTTTATCAAGAAAATAATGATTTCTATATCAAGTTAAGTTTTCACTAAAGATAAATACAAGTACCTTTTAAAAAGTGAGCTATTCAGTGTTATAACTGATAGTTAGGAAGTAACAGAAAAACAGAAGTAATAGAAAATAGAAATACTAACATAGCATCTCTCATGTACTGCAGGGGCATTACTTAAAATAGAAGAAAATAATGACTTGCTTGAGAAAAATGAACTTAAAGGACTGTGTCAAGAGTGAGATTTGTTATGTCTTATTCAAACTTGTGCAGAGAAAAAAAATTAAGAAATTGCTCATTTCTAAGAATTTATTCTACCTCAGAGTCTGGGTTTCAGTTATCAAAGAGATGTTCCTGGAAAGGTGATTCTAATGAGGTTTGACACTGGCAAATTCAAATATTGTACCACTTACTGCATCAGGAAAAGTTATGGTTCTCTTAGCTGCCTAACAAAAATGTAGACTGTCAGAGGATATAAGCAGAGACCAACTCTCAATTAACAAACATGTTGTCCAACTCTAGGAAAGTTATTGTGTTTTTCAGAACAGTAAATTTTGTTCCTTCTAGGGAAATGTCCCAGGGCAGGAAGATCTAACTGAGACCTAAGACATGTCCTGTAGCTGCTCAGCATCCACAAAGCATCTTTCTGCTTCCAGTGGGCCAAAAAAGTATAGTCTCTTCTCAGAAGTATAAAAAATTTAATAACTAAATGATACAGCTTATCTAGAGGTCTTTCATATATTTAAAAATATCCCTAGACAGTAGGATCCCTTTTTGTTTTATTGATGGTTTCCTTTGCTGTGAAAAAACTTTTTAGTTTGATGTAATCTCATATGTTTATTTTTTCTCTTACTTCCTTTGCCCGAGGGGATATATCAGTAAAAATATTACTCTGGGTAATGTCTGTAACTTCCTTCCTATATTTTCTTTCTAAGAGTTTTATGGTTTCAGATCTTACATTTAAGTCTTTAATCTGTTTTGAATTCATTCTTGTATATGGTATAAGGAGGTGGTCCAGCTTCATTTTTTTGCATGTGTCTGTCCAGAAGATATTTGTCAGTGATATCCAATAAGGGGTTAATATACAAAATTTATAAGAAACTCATTCAATTCAACTCCAAAAAAACAAACACCCCAATTAAAAAATGGGCAGAGAACATGAAGAGACATTTGTCTAAAAGATGACACACAGATGGCAAACAGACATATGAAAAAATGCTCAACCTCACTAATCATAAGAGGAATGCAAATAAAAACCACAATGAGATATCACCTCACCCCAGTCAAAATGGCTGTCATCAATAAATCAACAAACGAGTGCTGGTGAGGAGGTAGAGAAACGGGATCCCTCATGCACTGCTGGTGGGATTGCAGATTGGTGCAGCCATTATGGAAATCAGTATGGAGGTATCTCAAAAAACTGGAAATGGAACTACCTCATGACCCAGCAATTCTACTCCTAGGTACCTATCCAGAGAAATCCAAAACATTAATTTGAAAAACTTTATGCACCCCTATGTTTATTGCAGCACTATACACAATAGCCAAGACATGGAAACAACCAAAATGCCCATCAGTAAACGACTGGATTAAGAAACTGTGGTACATTTATACAATGGAGTATTACTTGGCTATAAAGAAGAATGAAATCTTACCATTTGCAACAACATGGATGGACCTAGAGAACATTATGCTTAGTGAAATAAGTCAGACAGAGAAAGACAAATACCATATGATCTCACTTATATGTGGAATCTAAAGAAAAGAATAAATGAATGAACTAATCAGAAACAGTCTCAGAGATATGGAGGAAAAACTGAGGGTTGCTAGATGGGACGGGGGGGATGAAGGAGAAGGTGAGGGGATTACAAAGCACAATCGGTAACCACAAGATTGCCACGGGGATACTAAAGTCAGTTTGGGCAATATAATCAATAATGTTGTAAAGATTTTGTAGGGTATCCGATGGACACTTGTCTCATAGGGAGACCACTTCAGGGATGGTGTTGATGCCTGATCACTGTGCTGTACACCTGAAGCTGAAGCTGAATAATAATGAATGTGAACTATAATTTTGTATACATATATGTTAAATATATATAATATATATAATATATATAATATATATAATATATATAATATATATAATATATATAATATATATAATATATATAATATATATAATATATATAATATATAATATATACATATATACATATATATATAATATATATAATATATAATATATAATATATACATATATATACATATATATATATATATATATATATATATATATATATATATTCACAAGAAGTGGAGTACAGCATTAGGAATACAGACAGTAGAAATGTAACTAATGGCTGTATGTGATGTCAGAAAGGGAGGGGGTTATCATTTTGTGAGGGGTATAAATGATAAATGTCTAACTATTCCATTGTTTTGTACTCCTGAAACTAAAAAACAAAAATGTCCCTAGAAATATAACAGACCTATGGGCAAATTTTATCTCAATGCTTCAAATTACTTCAGGAACTAGTTACCAGTTCCTTTAGTATATAATGAAATGAGGGTAAGAAAAGTTAAGAGGAAGCTTGCTCTAAGTTATTCAGTTAGATTGGAAAAGTGGCAGAGCTTGGAGTCCTCTAACCACTAGACAATTTTTTTTAGCTACAAAGACACTAAGACCTGTATCATTATCTATCTATCTATCTATCTATCTATCTATCTATCTATCTATCTATCTATCTATCTATCTATCTATCTATCTATCTATTCTATCTATCTATCTATCTATCTATCTATCTATCTATCTATCTATCTATCTATCTATCTATCTATCTATCATCTATCTATGAGTTTATTTAAGCCAAACTGATGATATATGCTGGGGACCAAGTTCTCAAATGCTCCCTCATTACTCTTCTATAAATATCCAAAACTAAGTCACATGAATAGGATAGAAGGCAAAGAGAACATCAGAGGTTAAAGGGTACAATACTATAGTAAACTTATGGGGAGCATTTAGTAAATGACAGTACCCCTAAGTAAAGTAAGTGAGATTTTAATTCTTTGAAAACCTTACCATAAAAGCTACTGATAGCTAAGATACTTTCTGTATTCTCTGGTCGTTCAAAAAAGCTCTACTTTGGGAAACCAACCCTAACAAATACTTTCAGAGTGAAAGGGTGAAAGGTGGCATTTACTGAAGGAAGGAACTCCACCTAGCCTGGACATAGGTGCAGGAAGGAGGACTCTGAACCACTGAAGTGCAGGGAGCAAGAGAAATAGCAGTTCCTCCAAAATTTGCCCCATCCTGAGATTTGAATCTAGTGCAAAACGAAAAGAGTGGCAATGGCATGCAAAAACATTTTCCAGAAATTTTCATTTGTAAATTTCTGCCTGAAATTGAGTCGGTCACATCACTGATAGACTACATCAAAAAAGGTAAGATAGCCCTCCTAAAGTTTCTATACCACTTACTTGCCCACAGTAGGCCTGTGATAATTTTCATTTAAACAGTGAACTGTTATTGATTTCTGAAAACACATTATAATGGCTTTGAGTCTGTTCTAATGGTAACTTTTCTGACGCCTAAAAATTCACACACTGCTCCACATTGGAGGACAAAGCACTTTCAACATAGAATAAAACTGAAACCCTAGACAGAGGAAAATGCAGGAAAAGAATCAAGTGTGTACCAACTGATATCTTTTATTTATCATAAAATAAGCAAATCATAAATCATTGTATGTTAATTATCTAACTACTATATAGTTCCCCCAAAATATGTGAACTTAATCTTTTATATACTCATGTTTTATTATAGGAACATGACTATCAGAAAAGCAAAATTCCTTTTTAATTGTGTAACAAAAGCTTACTTACCCAGACTTTCAACATTATCAGGATACTAGGTGGGGAAGGGGTGAGATGAAGGAATGGAAAGGAGCAGAGGATGGGGAGATAGCTTCTACCTCTATGTAGAAATTTGATTCTGTGATATCATTCAATACAATGAAACAAAGCACAAACACAGGTTCTTAATCAATGTCTATTATATGACACATAATGGAAATACAAATTAGGTTGATCCAAATTGTGCTAATATGTGTTTCGATGGCTGAAAGCCAATAGCTAGTATTAGTGAAAATGGGTCCTAAAACAAGGGTATGCAGATGACTTGACCATCTATCTGCAAGCAGTTCTTCAGAATATGGAATGGGAAGCCTGGAAATCTAGAGAGAGTTATTTTAACAATCACAGTATTTCATTTTAGTAATCGCCAAGTCTCTTTTCCTCATATTAGAGAGGATGCAAGTGGGTATCTTTAGTGTCTACTGCCATGGCTCCAGTTCCTATATACTCGTATTATCCAAGATATAACTTCTAATCTATGCCAGCTACTCAGTGAGAGACATTTGCAGGTTTTAAATGATTCTATAGAAAAAGTTTCCACAACACAGAGAACTGCCAGTAAAGTCACTATAGATACTGTTAGTAGGGGACTTTAGCCTTCCCCTACTAACAGTTAATCCTTACTAACTGTTAGTAGGGGACTTTAGCCTTCCTTTCAATAGCCTTTCCAATTGTATCAGCAGGAGCCTCACACATATAAATAGGAAAGGTAAACCAGTGAAAAAGACTCACTAGCAAACTAGGCTGCCTGGCACATGCTACCAAAGTGAGAAAATGTCTGCCTTTGGGGACGTTTTCTTCTTACTCCATAACCTCTCTTACCAGAGTAAGACAATGTTGGCTGCTGGTAGGAAGATTACAATGAGACAAGGGATAGGTACTTTGTGACATAAGGAGGTCTAGGAGGCTTATTCTCAGAGGCAACTGGTAAAAATGTTCAGTGCCAGAAACTTCCAACTTGATGAACCCCCTGATTCAGGAGTTGTAGCTTCAATGACTAAGTCAAAAAAAGAAAAAAAAAGCCAGTCTAGTTGATTTAGTCATGGGGATGCTCTGATTCTCAGTGGGGTGCTATGCGGCAACCCCAATATAAGAAGACAGTTTTGTCACTTTCTACAAGATACCTCCTTTACTCCTCAGAGTTGCCTGTTACCAAGTGAAAGTATACAGAGGCTGAAAAAAAGCCATGATTTAAAGAAGCACCAATATAAAGTAGAAGAGGTCTTTTAGGTTTGGGAAATGCAATGCCAGAGGAAGGTGATGAGTTACGTTCTACTCTCAGTTGTTTTACATATCAAGATTGAGGTATTCTAGGTAGACCTGAATTTAGTCCAATAGGCATGAAGCATTTTCTGGGTTTTTACAAAGTCTACAAGCCACATTATGAAATGTAGTTCTTGGTAAGTCCTGCTAGCCATATACTTTATCTTCATTACTCTGCCAAGGAAGCTGTGCTACAAAAGTAGGTGATAGGGTATATAGCTCTCAGTTCTTCACAGACCCAGAGAAATGTCTAGCTCACTGGCATAGCTATCTTCACTGAGAAGGTAATTAAACAAAAGTATATACCCACCAGATAGGTAAGCTTGATATAACTACAGAGAGCCTTGATGAATAATATTAATGGAAAATATTTTATTGCAAAGTCGTTTATGGAAGACTTGGACCTTAGGCAAGTCAGTGCTCCAACGAGAGGCTGCCTTCCTCCTATAAAAAGGCAATGCAGATGCTCCTCCTCTTACATAGGGTTATGACCTGATAAGCCCATCACAAGTTGAAAATATTGTAAGTTAAAAATACATTTAATACACCTGACCTACCAAACATCATAACTTAGCCTAGCCAGTAGAACACGATATCCAAAAAATGTTGGCAACACAGTACACTGTGGAGTATTGGTTGTTTATGCTCATGATCACATGACTGGCTGGGAGCTGTGGCAGGCTGCTGCTGGCTAGCATGACAAGAGAATATCACACCTCATATTGCTAGACCAAGAAAAGATCCAAATTCAAAATTCTAAGTACAGTTTCTACTGAATGTGTATCAATTTTGTACCAAAAATCTCATGTTGGGATCATCTGTATGTACTGGCAGGGCTTTCGGTAATGGATTGGGCAGTTCAGACAGCTTCTTCTTCACCCCCTAAAAGGGATATACATATATGTGTATTGAAGGGAAGGTAGAAACTTAATACTGCTTTTCTACAATTGTAAGACATTGAGCATTTTTCTCTCAACCTTTATTCTTCTGAACTATTCAAACTACACTAAAGAGTTTGGATATTTTTAATTTAGGGCGCTAAACTCCACCCCTCCCCTTGATCACTTTTGTTACCCTTCTAGCTCCCTGAAATCCAATGCCATCTCATCCTGCATTGCCTGTCATAATACCTGAGACAGAGAATTCCTCAGTAAATGTTTGAATTGAAATGTTGAATTTTGTTTGTTTGTTGAGGCCCTAGGATTCTAAAATCATTTTGTGCTACAGTAAGACAATAGTTCCTTTTTTAAATTCCTAATTCCTTTTAAAAACAATTAAAAATATTACTGGCTTTTCATGATTCCATCCATCCATTGAGCTGATGTGTTCAGAGATTTCTCCCCAGTGACTCCCAGTCCCTTTGCTGAACAAAAACTGATGGCTCACAGACAATTTATGAGTATGAACAAGGCTTGGCTTATTTTCCCCTAAACACTCTTCACAGTTTTCAAATTTTGCCACTCAAGCTGTGTCATGTATTCTCATGAAAGACAGTAAGGGGGGCGGGGGGGTGGGGGTGGGAGATGAGGGTAAGGGGGATTGAATATATGGTGATGGAAGGAGAACTGACTCTGGGTGATGAACACACAATGGGATTTATAGATGATGTAATACAGAATTGTACACCTGAAATCTATGTAATTTTACTAACAATTGTCACCCCAATAAATTTAATAAAAATAAAAAAAAAGACAGAAAGAATAAATCATTATCTTCATTTTATAGGTTAGGAAACCGAAGTCTACAAAGATTAAATGATTCGCTCAAGACCACAAGGCAGTTTATATTAGCATGAGAAGAATTTCTAGTCCTGAATTGACCACTTACTAGCAGTGCAATTTTGTGTACTTCACTTCACATTACTGTCTCAGTTTCCTCACATGTAAAACATGGATACTATACCTAGCTATTAACCCTTATGAGTCATTAATGATAAATTGAAATAATACTATTTACCATTTATATAGCATTTACATTTTTTCAAACTGTCTACACATCTCCCATCTCATTTAATCATGTATGACTGGTTTCATTATTAACTCCGATGTACCGGTGAAGAAATACAGGCCGAGAAAGGCTGACTAACTTGTTCAAAGTCACATAGCTATAATGTGTCAGAGCTGAGATGTGTATTCATGACTGACTCTAAGTCCAGTGTTCTTTCCAACTACACCAAATCTTTTGGTTTGGGAGGTAGGTTACATAACCAATGGGAAAATGCTTTATAAAATGTAAATGCTTTACAAATACTATTTTTTTTTTATTTTTTTTTATTTTTTAAAAATTTTATTTTATTAAATTTATTGGGGTGACAATTGTTAGTAAAATTACATAGATTTCAGGTGTACAATTCTGTATTACATCATCTATAAATCCCATTGTGTGTTCACCACCCAGAGTCAGTTCTCCTTCCATCACCATATATTTGATACAAATACTATTTAAATGTTAAGGAATATGACAACTTGCATTGATAGATATAATGGGACTGCTATCAGACTGGCAAAGAGAACTCAGAAACGAAGTTGAAAAAGTGGCTGGACACATAGATCAAAAGTATCAGGGCTGGGTAATGAAGCTGCCCATAGGAACAGAAGAACTTGAGGTATATGTAACACCATTCCAAAGGCATATCAGTAAAAACATACCTCCCATCTTGGTTTTTAACCTTGGATTCAGAATAGCAACCTCACCACATCAGACACATTCTATTGTTCCACTAAAAATGTTACTTGAGCACAAGCAGAGAGGTATGTGTCAACCTTAATCTGATATCAGAGTCCCCTACTACCTTTAAAGCTGCCACCTATAAAGATGGCTGAGCAGGTTTGAGGAAAAAAACAAAAAAACAAACAAAAAAAACCTCAGAATTTTCAATGCTCCAATGTAATACCAGGCAGCTTCCAGCCTCAACTGTCAAGATGCTCTAAAAAAGACAGACCTAATAATACTAACATTAGATACACAGGTCAGTAATTATTATTGTATCTAAGACTAGCTAGCTTAGAGAAATAAACTTATAATTTTCATACCTACATTTTCACTACTAAGGTTTATATCCAGTAGAATGCATTCAAGACATGTGCACATTTATTACCCTTTTGGCAGCAGGTGGTCTAGACACAGTGACAGGTTACAGAACATATCTTAGTGTTTCATTAGGGCCTTGTTGTGACCATGGGGGCTTGGCACTATTTAATTCTGGCTAAACTCCAAATCAATAACTTGTTAAAGAAAAAAACCATCCCCTTCAGGGGCTATCAGAATAAAAAGTTACCAACCTCAGCTTGTTTGCACCAAACACTGATGTTTTTACGCTGGGCTTTTGTGAAGTGGTCCCATGCCTTTTGTTTGGAGGCAGAATGGTACACAGCTACTATCTGCTCAACTGCAGAGTCAGGTCAGCAGTCGAATCAGGCCAGAATATCATCCATGGATGGCAAAAGAGAGAAAAAACAGAAATAAGAGAAGCATCAGGTTTGTTGTGTCTTCTTGAATGACACTACTAGACTATGGTTGTACTCGGAAAAGGTTATGTGTGTTGGGGTACCATGACTTTAAAGGTGGTTCAAAGGTAGAGATATCAATATACAAAAAGAGAAAAGGGAACTCCAGAAGGTTTGAGGTGAAATGGCAACTTAAGTTTTAATACAGGCAGTCTGTATTCATTCAGGCAGGAGAGGCAAGTGTCATGGTGAATGTGATTGAGTGTTACTGACCCTGCACAGCATGGCAGCAAACAGTGGACTGTACAAGTTCCTTTTGACCATTGTCTTCTTTCATAAACTAGCCCTCCAAAATGAGCCTCGATGCTTCTTTATAATAGAATCCATCCTTTTATTATTCTGAGGTTTGTTTAACCAGAAGCATTAAATCAAAACCTAAGACGGATGGAATCCATTTCAGGTCTACCCACATAGGCTTGTCAACTGGAGAAATGTAAGTTTCATGAAAGAACACTGTAAGTGCAGTCCTAGATAGCATTTTTCAGGGTCTCTTAAAATGTCAAAGGGGAAATGTGTACAAATATTCTGGGGCTTTATCTTAACCAGTTTAAGAGAAGGAAAATTTAGACATGACATTTTTTTTGGGGAAAGAGATGAACGACAAGAGCCTATGGATGGCTGAGTGTTCAGAGTAAGAAAATCCAGAGGTGCTGTTTCTTTCTTTATAGCCATGCTCGTATCCTGTCAACTAAGGATTTAATGATTTAAATTCCCATGATGCTTGCTTCTCTCTTTTTCTATTTATTATGAAGTCCTAAAAACATGTGATTTCTCCTCCTCGATTCTATGCCCAGATATACTTTCAAAATAAAATGGAAAATGAGATAATTCCTCCTTAATCCTAATCACATATGAGTCAACTATGGGAAGTCAAGTATGAGAAGAGTGGGCCATAACTGTTCAAAAGAAAATCATAAAACTATACCCTTATTTTTAAGGTGAATACAGTTCCTTACTCAAAATATATGAGTGCACAATTTTATAATATGGTGAACTAAAAATATTACTTGATAATTTTTCTGATATGCCTCATTTAAGAGACCCTGGGTAGGTTTAGAGTGGTACTTCATTTTAAAAATGGTCATTTCACTGGCTTCCCATCCTGTCCCAGTGTCTATGACATCTAGGAAAGGAAATGTAGAACAAAGGAAACTAAAAACAAAAGATTGAATTAGCAAATTTGGCTTTAATTCAATCACCTTGGGAAATATAATTACATTTATCACTAAAATTGAGTACCTGAAAAGCATATTATAACAATGATGCAAATCTTACAAATGATAATGCTACATTCTAATTTCAGCAACAGAATCCCAAACTTTCCACTGAGGCCAGGGGCTTCTTGTAATTTGAGAGCAAATAAAAGTAGAAGCAGAGGATTGTGGCCTAAGTATCAGCGTTTCTAAGGAGGTGAAATAGATATACCAGACAAAATGAACATAGGTGGTCCCCACATGTATCCTGTGAAATTGGAGGGGCACTTGGCAATATAAAGAGAGTGCAAGGCAATGAAGAAGGGAGCCTTGCCCCTTGACACAGAATGGCTTTGTAGGGCTGGCTCCTGTGTAGAAAAACTGGTGACTAAGTGAAGTGCCCTCTCATTCTTTCAGCGGAACTCTGATTTCCAC
This sequence comes from Rhinolophus sinicus, assembly GCF_057876585.1. Taxonomy (NCBI): domain Eukaryota; kingdom Metazoa; phylum Chordata; class Mammalia; order Chiroptera; family Rhinolophidae; genus Rhinolophus; species Rhinolophus sinicus. Next base: position 92,340,406 of record NC_142518.1, read on the forward strand.
TCACATTGAATGAGAATTCCAGAAAGGGACTGTTTGAACTTCTCCTTTGCTTCTTCCATGTCTTTCTCATGGGCAGCTTTCTCATTCACCAGGCGGCGGACATGGCTGTTGGCCGACTGGATCATGGAATAGAAGTTGTTAGCGCTGCGACGGTTCACCTCTCCTCGCTCAATCCAGGTGAGTAAGGTCTGCACAGCTTCTGAGAATTTTGAATCATCTGAGAAAAAAAAAGAATTTAGTTTTAGAATCAACAAAAGTAACCAAATCTCGATCTATTTCCCCAACATGTTGGCAAGGAGGCCACCATGGCTTTATGGCAGTAGTTGTTGAATGAATTGCTGAGGATGAGAAACCGTGAATGCACACACATATGCACACAGGCAACAGGCAGGCAGACAGACTGAAAGACTGCAGACTCATAGGCATTGGTTGTAGTCTATGAATAATTTTCAGAAAGATAATTCTTCCTTCTTTCCTTAAACAAATTTTCATTTGATATAGTTTTGACATTGCAAATTTTTTTTTTTACTCTTTTTTTTTTTTTAAATTAAATTTATTGCGGTGACAATTGTTAGTAAAATTACATAGATTTCAGCTGTACAATTCTGTATTACATCATCTATAAATCCCATTGTATGTTCATCACCCAGAGTCAGTTCTTCCATCACCATATATTCGATCCCCCTTACCCTCACCTCCCCCCCCACCCCCCTTACCCTCTGGCAACCACTAAACTATTGTCCGTGTCTATGAGTTTCTGTTTCTCATTTGTTTGTCTTGTTCTTTTGTTGTTTTTGGTTTATATACCACATATCAGTGAAATCACATGGTTCTCTGCTTTTTCTGTCTGACTTGTTTCGCTCAGCATTACTCTCTCAAGATCCATCCATGTTGTCACAAATGTTCCTATATCATCTTTTCTCACTGCCGAATAGTATTCCATTGTGTATATGTACCACAACTTCTTTATCCATTCATCTATCGAAGGACATTTTGGTTGTTTCCATGTCTTGGCCACCGTAAACAAAGCTGCAATGAACATTGGAGCACACGTGTCTTTATCTCTAAATGTTTTCAGATTTTTTGGGTAGATACCCAGGAGAGGGATTGCTGGGTCATACGGCAATTCTATTCGTAATTCTTTGAGGAACCTCCACACTGCCTTCCATAACGGCTGCACCAGTCTGCATTCCCACCAACAGTGTATGAGGGTTCCTTTTTCTCCACAACCTCTCCAACATTTGTTACTATTTGTCTTGTTGATGATAGCCATTCTGACTGGGGTGAGGTGATATCTCATTGTGGTTTTGATTTGCATTTCTCTGATGATTAGTGATGTTGAGCATTTTTTCATATGTTTATTTGCCATTTGTATGTCCTCTTTGGAGAAATGTCTCTTCAAGTCCTCTGCCCATTTTTCAATTGGGTTGTTTGTCTTTTTGTTGTTGAGTTGCACGAGTTCCTTGTATATTCTGGATACTAGCCCCTTATCGGAGGCACTGTTTGCAAAAATCTTCTCCCATTCAGTTGGTGGCCTCTTTATTTTGTCAATGGTTTCTTTTGCTGTGCAGAAGCTTTTAAGTTTCATATAGTCCCATTCGTTTATTTTAGCTTTTACTTCCATTGCCTTTGGAGTCAAGTTCATAAAATGCTCTTTGAACCCAAGGTCCATAAGTTTAGTACCTATGTTTTCTTCTATGCAGTTTATTGTGTCAGGTCTTATGCTTAAGTCTTTGATCCATTTTGAATTAACTTTGGTACATGGTGACAAATAGCAGTCCAGTTTCATTCTTTTACACGTGGCTATCCAATTCTCCCAGCACCATTTATTGAAGAGGCTGTCTTTGCTCCATTGTATGTTTTTAGCTTCTTTGTCAAAAATTATCTGTCCATATTTATGTGGTTTTATTTCTGGGTTCTCAATTCTATTCCATTGGTCTATGTGTCTGTTTTCCTGCCAATACCATGCTGTTTTGATTATTGTAGCCCTGTAGTACAAGCCAAAGTCAGGAAGTGTGATACCTCCATTATTGTTCTTTTTTCTTAAGATTGCTTTGGCTATTCGGGGTCTTTTGTGGTTCCAAACAAATCTGATGATTTTTTGTTCTATTTCTTTAAAATATGCCATTGGGATTTTGATGGGGATTGCACTGAATCTGTATATTGCTTTGGGTAATATGGCCATTTTAACTATGTTGATTCTTCCAATCCATGAGCACGGAATGTCTTTCCATTTCTTTGTGTCTTCTTCAATTTCTTTCAAAAATGTCTTATAGTTTTCAGCATATAGGTCTTTCACATCCTTGGTTAAGTGTATTCCTAGGTATTTTATTCTTTTTGCTGCAATTGCAAAAGGAATTGTTTTTTGTATTTCTTTTTCTGAGATTTCATTGTGAGTATATAGGAAGGCAATGGACTTTTGTGCGTTGATTTTGTAGCCGGCAACTTTACTGTATTCGTTGATTGTTTCTAATAGCTTTTTTGGTGGAGTCTTTAGGGTTTTCTATATATAGCATCATGTCATCTGCAAAGAGTGATAATTTAACTTCTTCATTCCCAATTTGGATGCCTTTTATTTCTTTCTCTTGCCTGATTGCTCTGGCAAGGACTTCCAACACTATGTTGAAAAGCAGAGGTGATAGGGGACATCCCTGTCGTGTTCCTGAACGTAGAGCAAAGGGCTTCAGCTTTTCTCCATTAATTATGAGATTAGCAGAGGGCTTGTCATATATGGCCTTTATTATGTTAAGGTATTTTCCTTCTATACCCATTTTATTAAGAGTTTTAATCATAAATGGATGTTGTATCTTGTCAAATGCTTTTTCTGCATCAATTGATATAATCATATGATTTTTGTCCTTTATTTTGTTTATGTGATGTATCACATTGATGGATTTGCGGATGTTGAACCATCCTTGTGCCCCGGGGATGAACCCCACTTGGTCGTGATGAATAATCTTTTTAATGCATTGTTGTATTCGATTTGCTAGAATTTTATTTAGGATTTTTGCATCGGTATTCTTTAGAGATATTGGTCTGTAGTTTTCTTTTTTTGTGCTGTCCTTACCAGCTTTTGGTATCAGGGTGATGTTGGCCTCATAAAATGAGTTAGGGAGTACTGTCTCTTCTTCAATTTTTTGGAAGAGTTTGTGCAGAATTGGTATTAGATCCTCTTTGAAGGTTTGGTAGAATTCACTAGTGAAGCCATCTGGTCCCGGACTTTTGCTTTTGGGAAGGTTTTGGATGACTGATTCAATTTCGTTACTGGTGATCGGTCGGTCTGTTTAGATTTTCCAGTTCTTCATGGTTCAGCCTTGGAAGGCTATATGTTTCTAAGAACTTGTCCATTTCTTCTAGGTTGTTGAATTTGGTGGCATATAGTCCTTCATAGTATTCTTGGATGATCCTTTGTATTTCTGTGGTGTCCGTGATAACTTCCCCTTTTACGTTTCTGATTTTGTTAATCAGTGTCTTCTCTCTTTTTATCTTAGTAAGTCTAGCCAAGGGTTTGTCAATTTTGTTAATCTTTTCAAAGAACCAGCTCTTTGTCACATTAATTTTTTCTATTGTCTTTTTGTTCTCTATTTCATTTATTTCTGCTTTAATTTTTATTATTTCCTTTCTTCTGCTGACCTTGGGTTTTACTTGTTCTTCTTTTTCTAGTTCTTTAAGGTGTAACATGAGGTTATTTATTTGGGAGTTTTCTTGTTTCTTGAGATAGGCCTGTAATGAGATAAATTTCCCTCTTAAAACTGTTTTCGCTGCATCCCAGAAATTTTGGTAGGATGTATTTTCATTGTCATTTGTTTCTATGTATCTTTTGATCTCTCCTCTAATTTCTTCTTTGACCCAGTCCTTCTTTAAAAGTATGTTGTTTAATCTCCATGTATTTGTGTTTTTTCCCGCTTTCTTTTTACAGTTGATATCCAATTTCAAAGCCTTGTGATCAGAAAATATGCATGGTATGATTTCAATCTTCTTAAATTTGTTGAGAGTGATTTTATGTCCCAATATATGGTCTATCCTTGAGAATGTTCCGTGTACACCAGAAAAGAATGTATAGTCTGATGTTTTAGGATGAAGTGCTCTATAAATGTCAATTATGTCCATTTCATCTAATGTGTCATTTAGGGCTACTATTTCGTTATTTATTTTCTGTTTGGATGATCTATCCATAGCTGTCAATGATGTATTTAAGTCCCCTAGTATAATTGTGTTTTGGTCAATTTCTCCCTTTAGTTCTGTTAGTAGTTGCTTGGTGTATTTCGGTGCTCCCTGATTGGGGGCATAAATATTGATGACTGTTATGTCTTCTTGTTGTACAGTCCCCTTCACCATTATGAAATGTCCATCTTTATCTCTTGTTATCTTTTTCACCTTGAAGTCTGTTTCATCTGATATCATTATGGCTACACCTGATTTTCTCTGGGTACCATTTGCTTGGAGTGTCAATTTCCACCCTTTCACTTTGAGTCTATGCTTGTCCTTGTAGCTGAGATGTGTCTCTTGGAGACAGCATATGGTTGGGTTTAGTTTTTTGATCCAATCTGCTACTCTGTGCCTTTTTATTGGTGAGTTCAGTCCATTTACATTTAGGGAGATTATTGATATGTGAGGATTTCCTGTCATTCTATCTTTAGTTTTCTGGTAAGGCTGTGTCTCCATTGTTTCTTTGCCTTTTTGTTGTTGTCTATTATTTCTGTGTGGTGGTATTCTACGATGTTTCCCTCTGTTTCTTCTTTTATTTCAGTATATATTTCAATTCTGGATTTATTTTGAGTGGTTACCCTTAAGTTTATGTAAAAGAAAGTTTGATATTTAGAGTATTCCATTTTCTTCAGCACGCTTACTTTCTCCATTCCCATATTCCGGTTCAGGCCTTTACTCTCCTCCTTTTTGAGTTTTGGTTGCCACAAATTGTCCCTGTTGATGGTGGTCGAATAGCCTCCTTTAGTATTTCTTGTAGTGCAGGTCGTGTATTAGAAAATTCCCTCAGCTTCTGTATGTCTGGAAAGGTCTTTATTCCTCCTTCATATCTAAAGGATATCTTTGCTGGATATATTATTCTTGGCTCATGATTTCTCTCTTTCAATAGTTTGAATATTTGGTTCCACTCCCTCCTGGCTTGTAGAGTTTCTGCTGAAAAATCTGATGATAATCTAATGGGCTTTCCTTTGTATGTTACCGTCTTCTTTTCCCTGGCTGCCTTGAGGATTCTTTCTTTGTCGTTGATTTTAGACAGCTTCAATACAATGTGCCTTGGAGAAGGCCTGTTGGGATTGAGGTAACTAGGTGTTCTATTCGCTTCTTGGATTCGAGGGTCCAGTTCTGCCCACAAATTTGGGAAGTTCTCATCGACAATTTGTTTGAATATATTCTCTGTTCCCTTCTGTCTTTCTTCTCCTTCTGGTATGCCCATTATTCTTATATTGCTCTTTCTGATGGAGTCAGAAAGTTCTTGTAGAGTTCTTTCATTTCTTTTAAGTCTCAAGTCTCTTTCTTCTTCTCTCTGTGTCATTTCCAGGTTTCTATCTTCGATGTCACTGACTCTCTCCTCCATCTGGTCAACTCTACTACCTAAGCTGGTTATTTCATTCTTAATTTCTTCTATTGAGTTCTTAATCTCCAGAAATTCTATTTGGTTCTTTTTTAAGATTTCAATCTCTTTCGTAAAATGCTCATGCTGTTCTTTGATTGAGTTTCTGAGTTCCTTTAACTGCCTATCTGTGTTTTCTTGTATCTCGTTGAGTTTTTTCAGAAGTGCAATCTTGAATTCTCTGTCATTTAAGTGACATATTTCTGTATCTTTAAGTGCCTTCTCTGGAGATTTTTCACTTTCTTTCTGAGCTATCTTGTTGCCTTGGTTATTCATGGCGATTACTGGTTTACTATTTCTCTTCCTAGACATCTACAGGAGTGACTTCTGCAATAGGTTGATAGAAAGCGGTCTTTCTTTTGTTTGCCAGTACTTGTTGGTAGAATGTTTTATTATTTCTCCAACTGCAACTTATTTTTCTTCTCCCACACGGTAGTGCTATGTTTTCTCTGCACTATTCCAACTTCTCACACAATGGGGGGATTCCCTGGGAGACGGGCTTCTCCTCTATTAATAGTTCGTCTAGGTCACAGGGCGCAGTGTCCCGGTGGGTATGCGGAGAGCTTTTGATGTTCGAAAGCTCTTCCAGCTGCTGATTCAGAGCCCGTATATTTCAGCAGTTCTGTTTACTCCTGCAGGGATCCGCCCAGATAGGTGGGGTCAGGGGCGGGGTGAGTTGTGAGAGGTGGCCCAGAGTAATGGCGGCGACCACCACCACAGCCGATCCTGCTTCCACAGCTCTCTCCCCTTTGCCGGAACTAGTTGGGCTGTGAATTTGTGTCTGCGGTACACAGTTCTCAAAATAGCAAATTTTCTGTTGTTTTGATCTGACACTGCTACTGTTTCACTTCTAGCACCGGGCAGGTGGGGGCGGGGCGAGCTCTGGGAGGGGTGGGAGGGGGCGGCTAGTCTCAGTGCCTAAGGCTCCGGTCTCTGCTGCTCGGCAGTGTGGGCTTAAACCACCGTTTTCAGCCTTTTTCCCTCAGTCTTTTCTCCGAGGCCTCTGCCGTGAGCGTTGGGTTCAGCCGTGTTATATGCTGCCCCCTCAGCCCTGTGGAGCCCTGGTGGAGCCCTAGCAGTCCGATCTACCACAGCTGCGGTAGTTCCGGGGAGCAGCGAGCTCGGCGCACTGAGCTAGGTCTGCGTACTCCGCCCTCGCGGCTCCGTCTCCGCGCACTTCTCCCTTTCCTCCTCCCTCCACTCGCGCGAATCTCCCACCTGTAGGTGATTTCAGTCGGTAGTGGGCCTCTTCGTGTTGCCTGTGTGCTGTGCAGGGAGTCCTTTGTGGAGTTTTTGTTGTTCGATTCGTTGTAAATTCCAGGGGAGCTTTACAGAGGCTCACCTCACGCCGCCATTTTTCCGGAAGTCGACATTGCAAATTTCTTAACCTCTCTGATTGTATATGTACATGTGTGTAATGTACGAATTAGCAGTTGAGAGAACTTCAGAATTCTACAACCTATTTTTTAATAAGAAAAACTAAACTTGAGTCTAACTTCAATTTGACAGTAACTTTTTTCCTGGATCCATGGAATTATAGTATTGGAAGGAGGCTTAAGAAGGAGTTAAATGGGTAATTCTTTAGGAATAAACACTTACATCTTTGACCTTTTATAACATCACTCCTGCAGTCAATCCACAGCCCCAGGCCTTCCAGTCAGTCTCAGTCACACTCTATTTCCGTGTAATTCATTCTATTTCTACATTTCTCCACATACTGTTTTGCTTGCCTGAGGAAACTTCCAAGTAGATTTCTGTAGCTAGTTAGCAGTTATTCTCTGATGTTAAAATAGTAGCACAGCTCTTCCAAAGCTTCTGGTCCAGCTTCCTGAGATAGCCACTTCATATATTCTCCTGTTAAAGACTCCTGAGAGGCAGAGTCCATTATTATCTCATTAAACGCCCATTCTAGGGCTCCACATCCCTCTCTGGCCAGAAACCCTTACGTCCAGTGGAAATATCTCTCACTGCAATTTGAAATTCTTGCCTCTTGCTTTTTTTCAGTGCAGACATATATTGAGAAGTCAGCCTTCCCTTTACAGAAGCTTTTTATTTCACTATTTGCATACAATCTTTATGTGGATGCTCACTTTATGCTTGAGATCCACTCAACCAGCAAATTCAGTTTTTAAAAAATTCAAATTGACCGGTTTGGTATCATGTGAACAGGCAAGTCTTGGATCTGGTATCTTACCAATGCTTTCAGCCTTTCCAGCTTTCCAAAATGTACCATTACTTCTGTGTCTCTATTCTAGACTCTGTTTTTTGCTTCTCTCTTACAGGAAGACAAAAATCAATCCAAAAAGAAGATTTCTTAAATGTGTGAATTCCTTAGGTTATATCATGAAAACATAGTTTGGTGAATGAAACTTATTTTGAAACTGGAATTCGAAGCATCTTGCTGAGACTAGAGCACAAGAAGCAGGGATAATTCATAGCATTAGAGCTGCTGGGTTGGTGTCATCAATAAGATCAATGAGACACTAGTATTCATCCAATAAAATCAACCTTACTTAAAGAATGAAAAAGACTAAATTTGAGCTACTAACACAGGAGACCAAGCAAGGCTATTAATGTTAAATTAGCAAAATGGTTTTGAGAGTCAAGCAAGGGGAATAGGAATCAAAACTAAAGGGAAAGCAGACTCATTTAGCAATGTCTAGAAGTCTCCATAGTCACTGTGTGAAATAAGTTGGCCATTTTAAATGATCAAACAAGTCCTCTTTTAGTTGGTGGTAGTTAAGTCTTTGAGTGATATAAGAATGTACACTGCGACTACTTTCAGCGCCTCTGTTTTCTCATCTGTAAAATGGAAATTTTACCAGAGTTTTGCATCAACTTCTAACATTCTGATTTATAACTCAAAACTAACTTGTTATCCATGATGAAAGGGGCATACTTACTGGTCCCAAGTCATGGATAACAGCTAAAATTCTCTGATGTGGAAAAATGGGAAAAACTTGTTTCTTTCTAGTTACTTGGCATGTGGAGAGAAAAATGCTATCCCTTGAGAGAGTGAAGGAGCAGAGACACAGGTGGGAGGGACAGATTTTCTGGTTCTTGAATTACTAGGTACACCTCTCTATCTGAAAGGCTCCAACACACGAAGTGCTTAGAATCCATTGGTGGAAAACTCAAAGGATAACTGGCAACAATACAAATATATTTATTAAATTTCCCCAAAGAGAAGAGTTCTTTTAATCACAAAGCTTGAATGCTTTCTATACCTTTTAGTTTTTCAGCAACAATGCTGCATTCATGATCTGAATAGTGGACCACAGGAGGTGGGGATGGTGGGCGCAATCTTTCTTCTTCCATCCTTCTACGGTGGCGCTCCTCCCTTGCTAGCATACGCTGTTTGCATTCCCACTCATACAGGTCATCTCGAGCCTGTGCAAAATCTACATGTAGCCGGCCTGTATCCTTCTTGTCAGTGCTAGAGCCCAGGCGAATACGGTAACCTAAATGCACAAGAGGGAGGGAGAGGAATACAAGAGCAGCCCAGTGAGTGAGCAACTGTTAGTACCTTTCCAGGTTCAGTGCTTCAGATGCAGTTACAGCAGTTTCAAGTGACCACATAACCCCAAATTCTCTCCCCACTACTGGCATGGTGAACTATCAAAACACTTGGAGTATAGTCTCAACTCTGATAACAGTTTGCTATTCTATGGTTTGGGTCAGTCTTGTTTGTACGAGCTCCATTCCTCCACCTGTCATCTTACCTCTGGCAGAAGGAGGCTCTGTGGGTAATGGTATCAAGAATGAGCCTTCTGATGCAAAAAACAAAAACAAAACAAACAAACAAACAAAAAAACAGAAATAACAAAAAAAATCAACAAATGGGACTACAACTACTCAAAAGCTTCTGCACAGCAAAGGAAATGATTTTTAAAAAGATAATTTAATACAGAATTGTACACCTGAAATCTATGTAATTTCACTAACAATTGTCACCCCAATAAATTTAATAAAACAAACAAACAAAAAGATAATTTACAGAATAGGTGAAAAACTTTGCAAACCATACATCTGATAAAGAGTTAACATCAAAAATATATAAAGAACTCAATCAACTCAACAACAACAATAAAAACATGAAAACAACCCAACTAAAAAGTGGGCAGAACTAAATAGACATTTCTCCAAAGAGGAAATCAAAATGGCTAACAGACACATGAAAAGGTGCTCAACTTCACTAGCTATTAGGGAAATGCAAATCAAAACCCCAATGAGATGTCACCTCCCACCTGTTAGAATGGCTATCATCAAGAAGACAAGTGATAACAGGTGCTGGTGAGGATGTGGAGAAAAGGGAACCTTTATACATTGTTGGTGGGAATATAAATTTATCCAACTACTATGGAAAACAATATGGAAGTTCCTCAAAAAATTAAAAATAGATCTACCACACTATCCAGCAGTTCCACTCCTGGGTATACACCCAAAAGAAACAAAAATGGAATTTCAATGAGATGTATGCACTTTCATGTTTATCACAGCATTATTCACAATAGTCAAGACGTGGAAACAACCCAAATTCCCAAATGGATAAAAAAAGATGTGGTCATTATACACAATGGAAGATTTTTCAGCCATGAGAAGGTAAGATATACTCCCACTTGCAACAACATGATGGACCTTGAGCACATTGTGCTAAGTGAGATACATCAAACACAGAAATACAAGTACTGTAATGATATCACTTATATGTGGAATCTAAAAAAGTTAAACCTATAAAAAAGAGAGTAAAATGTTGGTTATCAGGGTGTGGGAGTGGGGTGATAAGAGTGATGGTGTTTAAGGGTACAAACTTGTAACAGTACTAAATAAGCCACAGAGATCTAATGCACAGTATAATGAATATAGAAAATAAATTGTACTATAATTATGTAATGTGATAAATATTGCTACATTGTCAATTATACTACAATATAAAAATGTATCAAAATAACACACTGTATAACTTTAACTGTCCAATATCCAATATGACAGTGTTACATGTCCAATTCATTCAATTAAAAAAAGAATGCATCTTATACATGTTTGGCAGAATGGAAAAAGTAGCCTCAAACTGTGGTGTCTTTGAATAACTTCAAGAGTATCAGTCAAACCACTACACAGAATTTTATTAAAATTTAAATGCATCAGCTTGGCATTTCAATCCCCCAAACGGTTTCCTAGATGTATTTGGTAACTCTGAACTACGTTTTTCCAGGGGAAAATATAGATATGATGGGAACTGGTATGTGATCCAGGTGACATATGTTTTGGGATCCTTAAAAATAGTGGTAGTGTGCTTGTAGTATGCTCAATATCCTAGTGTATAGGACTAGGATTCAGAAAACCAGGATTCAAGTCCATGCCTCCATTTTTTTGTGTGCCAGCTGTACTATACCAGTTAAGTCACTTAACAAAAAATGAGAAAAAAGTTTTTACTAACTTTTTGAGTTTCAGAAGTTGAGCTAGCTGTTTTCCCACATATTTATCTCATTTCACTCTTAGCACAAGCTTGAAAAGTAACTCCTGCCTTAAAAAAACTAAAAATGTGGACAAAATATATATAAAAATGGGTTTTAAGATACTGGGCAATGAAGACAGCAATTACTGAGCGACAAAAACCAAATGAGGTGATCCCTATGATTTCCCAAGCTTATTACCTGGACAGAGTTTCCAGACCTCAGAACAGGGAGGGGAACCCAGGTACATCATGGTGATTTCCCTGAGTGGAGGAGACTGAACTCAAATCCAGGGAGACTATGGCATACAGACTTTGTATGGCAGAGTACTGGAAAGATAAAAGCTACACAGAGAAAGAACTTCAAAGATCTGAAGAGAGTCCTCCACTATTATTTAGCTGAGTACTGATATCTGTGTGTGTGTGTGTGTGTGAGAGAGAGAGAGAGAGAGAGAGAGAGAGAGAGAGAGAGAGAGAGAGAATGTGTGTGTGTGTGCGTGTGTGTGTGTGAACTACCAGAGCACTGGAGATAGCATTTCCTGGAGTTTACACAGGGCTCGATATAGTTCCCTTTCCCACTAGCCAGAAGAGAAAAAGTAACAATTTACAAAGTATAGACTAGAGTAATCAGAAAGGTTTTTGCCTTAATTAGTGGAGAAAAATTAGCCTAGACTAAACACTGCTCTGGTTCTGCTGAACAAAGCATAAAAACAAGACTTAAAAAGATAAAAAATTTTCCAAGTAACTGAACTGCATCCCAGAATAAAGCTCAAGAGTATTTATAAAAATTAAAAATATCTGGCACCCAATTAGGTAAAAATTCACAATGTCTGACAGCCAATAAAAAATTATTCAACATGCAAATAAGCGCAAAACTCAAAATAAAGATAAAAAAATCAATCAATTAAAACAGACCAGAAGTGATACAGATGCTATAATAATAGATAAGGACATAAAAGCAACTATTACTATACAATTGGATTTCATATACTTATGAAGCTAGAAAAAAGATTGAACATATTAAGTAGAAACACAAGGCATAAAAAAGAACCAAAATCAAACTACTAGAGAGTTAAACTACAATGTATCAGTTGAAAAAAAACATCACTGGCTAGGAACAATGGCAAATTAGACATTTCAGAAGAAAAGATTAATGAACTTGAAGACGTAAAAATAGAAACTATTCAAAATGAAACATATAGAGAAAAAAGTCTGAAAAAATGAACAGAATACCAGTAAGCAGTAGGACAACTTCAAGGGGCCTAATATATGCCTAATTGGAGTCCTGATTGAAGAGAGGAGACGAATAGAAAAATATTTGAAAAAATAAGGGCAGGACATTTTCTAAATTTGATGAAAACTCAAAAATGTAAGAATTTCAATGAACTCCAAGCACAAAAAACATGAAGAAAATTACAGTAAAGCACATCGTAACCAAATTGCTCAACATCAGCAATAAAAAGAATATCTTAAAAGCTGCCAAAGACAAATCCCAGACAAAACGGCAGAGTTGGTAAATGCTGTGCTTGCCTCCCACTATGACCACATTACAATTACAACTAAATTATAGAACAATCAATCTGGAGAACCATATGAAAACTAGCTGAATAGAATCCTATAACTAAGGATATAAATAAGAGGCCATGTGGAGACCACTAGGAGGGGTGAGGTTGCAAAATGGGCTGGCCCCACACCCACATGTGGCAGTTCAGCATCGGGAGGGAAATCTCAGCTGCAGAGGTCTCCACTGAGGAGTGAGGGACCCTAGCCCAACACTAGGCTGCCCAGCACAGGATTCTAGTGCCGGGAAAAGGAATTCCCACAACATCTGGCTGTGAAAATCAGCAGGGATTCCATCCTTTGGGGTGAGACAGAGGGCTGCAGGAAACCCAGACATCCTCTTTAAAAAGCCCATGAACAGACTCACCAGCTCCCAGGCACTCACCCTAAGCTCCGACAGAAGAACAATGACTTGGGAGGCACCATAGACATACAGGGAGAGACTGAATGGAGTGGCTTCAGGTTGAAGGGGCAGCCGCCATGGTCCCTGTGTCGAGCTCTCCTCCTGTGAAGCCTACAGGTGGCCTCTATTTTTCCTGTGTGGAGGCCTCCCCCAACAGAGCCAAACCTGAATCTGCATTGGCTTGATGAAATCTGCTTGCTCCACCCTGGTGACTCCTTGGGACTATGTCCTATAAAACTCACACACTACCAGGGGCACTTTACGTGGCAGGGAAATAGCCCTGCCCACACTGCACTCTTTCTTGGACAACTCTCAGGAGTCTGTGGGCCCAGGAGGGAAATGGCTGGCTTTGGTGTGCTCTGAGACTTTTGCTGAGTAGCTCCAGGCTCAGCATGGGCACCAAACCAGAATCTACACTAGCCTAGTGAACACCCCTCACCCTGGTGACACTGACACCCACCTAACCCAATTAGTGTACCACACTAGTGGAGGCTCTGTCAATAACCAAGCTTGATAGGAGCCGGCGAGTGGCAGCAGGCTTCAGGGTGCCCTGGGCTTTTGGCAGAGCAACCCCAGGCCTGGTACTGGTGGCAGCCATCCTCAGTTCACAGTACAGCCTCTCCCATGTGCTTCCAGGTCCAGCACAGACAGCAACCAACTGTGGATTGCTTTGCAGATCCTAACAGGTAGTTCCCAGCCAGTCATAGGCAGTAGCTGATTTGGTCTGCACCAGAGCCCCTCCCAAGAGACCTCAGAACCAACATACACATACGTTGGTTTCTGACCACAGCAGAGCACCACACAATTAGACCCACATGTGGTATAGCCAAAGGGCAGTCTCAGCAGGCACCAGAGCCCACTGGAAAAAATTCATCTCAATGGGATAAGACTCCAGCACAGCATCCCATAAGCTGTGGATGTGGTCAAACCCCCAAACCAGTCATTTTGAGGGTCAATCCTGCCACTGCCATGCAAACAACAATCAAGTCTCAACTACAACAGGAGGGCACACACAACACACACAGTGGACACTCCTGGAGCACCTGGCACAGGAGACCAGGGAGACTGCACCCCTGGGTCCCATAGAGCAACTACTACATATAGCTACCCAGCCAAGACAGGGAGATGTAGGAAATCTACCTAATACGTGGAAACAAACACAAAGGCAGCCAAAATGAGGACAAATAAATATGTCCCAAATAAAAGAACAGGAGAAAACTCCAGAAAAAGAAATAAAATGGAGGCAAGCAATCTACGAGAAGCAGAGTTCAAAATGCTGGTTATAACGATGCTCAAGGAACTTAGTGAGAACTTCAACAAAGATATGGCAAGTATAAAAAAGGACACAGAAACAATAAAAAAGAGTCAGTCAGAAATGAAGCATATGATAACTGAAATGAAGAATGCACTAGGAGGAATCAATAGCAGACTATACAAAGCAGAAGATTGAATCAGTGATTTGGAAGACAAGGTAGCATAAAACACCCAATCAGAACCACAAAAAGAAAAAAGAATCCAAAAAAAATGAGAATAGTTTGAAAGACTTCTGGGACAACATCAATTGTAACAGCATTCACATTACACGGGTACCAGAAGGAGAAGAGAGACAACAAGGAACTGAAAAACCATCTGAATAAATAATGACTGAAAACTTCCCTAACCTGGTGAAGGATATAGACATACAAGTCGCAGAAGCACAGAGTCCCAAATGAGATAAATTCAAACAGGCCCACACCAACACACATCATAATTAAAGTGCCAAAGGTAAGGACAAAGAGAGAATTCTGAAAACAGCAAGTGCAAGGCAACTAGTTACTTACAAGGGAGTGCCCATAAGATTGTCAGCAGATTTCTCAACAGAAACTTTGCAGGAAAGAAGTGATTGACGCAAAATATTCTAAATGATGAAAAGTAAGGAACTACAACCATGACTCCTCTACCCAGCAAGGCTATTGTTTAAATTGAAGGACATATAAAGAACTTTCCAGGCAAGAAAAAGCTAAAGGAGTTCATTACCACCAAAGTATTTTGCCTTTATTTTTAACCTTCTAAACCACAATTACTGTTGCACCAACCTAATAGCATTACAAAAAATGTTAAAGGGACTTCTCCTAAGAAGAAGAAAGGGGTGAAAAGAAAATAAATATGTATAAAAAATGGCAATTACTATATACATATCAATAATTACTTTAAATGTAAATGGATTAAATGCTCCAAACAAAAGGCATAGGGCAGCTGAATACATAAGAAAAACAAACAAACCCATACATATGCTGTCTACAAGAGACCCACTTCAGATCGAAGGACACACACAGATTGAAAATGGGATAGGAAAAGATATTTCTTTTTTTTTTTTATTAAATTTATTGAGGTGACAATTGTTAGTAAAATTACATAGATTTCAGGTGTACAATTCTGTATTACCTCATCTATAAATCCCATTGTGTGTTCATCACCCAGAGTCAGTTCTCCTTCCATCACCATATATTCGATCCCCCTAACCCTCATCTCCCACCCCCACCCCCCACCCCCCTTACCCTCTGGCAACCACCAAATCATTGTCTGTGTCTATGAGTTTCTGTTTCTCATTTGTTTGTCTTGTTCTTTTGTTGCTTTTGGTTTATATACCACATATCAGTGAAATCACATGGCTCTCACTTTTTCTGTCTGACTTATTTCGCTCAGCATTACTCTCTCAAGATCCATCCATGTTGTCACAAATGTTCCTATATCATCTTTTTTTACCGCCGAATAGTATTCCATTGTGTATATATATATATATATATATACCACAACTTCTTCATCCATTCATCTATCGAAGGACATTTTGGTTGTTTCCATGTCTTGGCTACCGTAAACAAAGCTGCAATGAACATTGGAGCACACGTGTCTTTATCTCTAAATGTTTTCAGATTTTTTGGGTAGATACCCAGGAGAGGGATTGCTGGGTCATATGGCAATTCTATTCGTAATTTTTTGAGGAACCTCCACACTGCCTTCCATAACGGCTGCACCAGTCTGCATTCCCACCAACAGTGTATGAGGGTTCCTTTTTCTCCACAGCCTCTCCAACATTTGTTACTATTTGTCTTGTTGATGATCGCCATTCTGACTGGGGTGAGGTGATATCTCATTGTGGTTTTGATTTGCATTTCTCTGATGATTAGTGATGTTGAGCATTTTTTCATATGTCTATTTGCCATTTGTATGTCCTCTTTGGAGAAATGTCTCTTCAAGTCCTCTGCCCATTTTTCAATTGGGTTGTTTGTTTTTTTGTTGTTGAGTTGCATGAGTTCCTTGTATATTCTGGATACTAGCCCCTTATCGGAGGCACTGTTTGCAAAAATCTTCTCCCATTCAGTTGGTGGCCTCTTTATTTTGTCAATGGTTTCTTTTGCTGTGCAGAAGCTTTTAAGTTTCATACACATAGACCAATGGAATAGAATTGAGAACCCAGAAATAAAACCACATAAATATGGACAGATAATTTTTGACAAAGAAGCTAAAAACATACAATGGAGCAAAGACAGCCTCTTCAATAAATGGTGCTGGGAGAATTGGATAGCCACGTGCAAAAGAATGAAACTGGACTGCTATTTGTCACCATGTACCAAAGTTAATTCAAAATGGATCAAAGACTTAAGCATAGGACCTGACACAATAAACTGCATAGAGGAAAACATAGGTACTAAACTTATGGACCTTGGGTTCAAAGAGCATTTTATGAATTTGACTCCAAAGGCAATGGAAGTAAAAGCTAAAATAAACGAATGGGACTATAGGAAAAGATATTTCGTGCAATAGGAAATGAAAAAGAAAATCTGGGATAGCAATACTTATATCAGTCAAAATAGACTTGAAAATGAAGACTATAATAAGAGACAAAGAGGGACAGTGCATAATAATAAAGGGATCAATCCAACAAGAGGATATAACTCTTGTAAACATTTATGCACTCAACATAGGAGCATCTAAATATATAAAGCAAATATTGACTGACATAAATAGAGTGATCAACAGTAACACAATCATAGTAGGGGACTTTAACACCCCATGGACAACAATGGGTAAATCTTCCAGACAGAAAATGAACATGGAAACAGTGGGCTTAAATGATATGCTACACCACTTTGATTTAATTGATAGTTTTGGAGTATTCACCCCAAAACAGCAGAATATACAATTATTTTCAAGGGTATTTGGAACATTTTCTAAGATAGACCACATGTTAGGCCACAAAAACAAATCTTGATAAATTTAAGAAGACTGAAATGATGTCAAGTGTCTTCTCTGAGTACAATGCTATGAAACCAGAAATCAATTACAAAAAACAAACTGAAAAATGCACAAACACAAGGAGACTGAATAACATGCTATTAAACAATGAATATATTAACAATGAGATCAAGGAGAAAATGAAAAGATGCCCTGAGACAAGTGAAAATGAACATACACTGATTTAAAATCTTTGGGACACAGCGAAAGCAGTCCTAAGATGGAAATTCATAGCAATACACAGATGCCTCAAAAAACAAGAAACATTTCAAGTAAACAACCTAAAGTTACACCCAAAGGAACTGGAAACAACAACAACAACAATAACAACAAAAAGCCCAAAGTGAGTAGAAAGAAATAGTAAAGATCAGAGCAGAAATAAACAAAATAGTCTAAACCAAAAATAAAAACCATCAATGAACCAAGAGCTGGTTCTTTGAAAAGATAAATAAAACTGATAAATCTTTAACTAGACTCATTAAGAAAAAGAGAGGACCCAAATAAAATCAGGAATGAAAGAAGGGATGTGACAACTGACACCACAGAAATACAACGGTTTATATATAACAAAGCACTATGAACAATTCCAATAATTTGCACAATCTGAAAGAAATGGACAAATTCCTAGAAGCATGCAATGTTCCAAGACTGAATCAAGAAAAAACAGAAAATCTGAACTGACTGACTACTACTAACAAAATCAAATCAGTAATCACACGATGGAATAATACTCTGCCGTAAGAAAAGATGAAATAGTGCCATTTGCAACAAAATGGATGGATCTTGAGATTATTAATATTAGGTTAAGTGAAATAAGTCACACAGAAAAAGTTGAGAATCATGATGTCACTTATATGTGTGATATAAAACTGAAAGCAATAAAGGAACAAGACAAACAAATAAAGAAACAAAAACTCATAGACACAGACAACAGTTTAGTGGTTGCCAGAGTGTAAGGGGGGGAGGGTGGTAGATGAGAGTAAATGGGGTCAAATATATGGTCATGGAAGGAGAACTGACTCTGGGTGGTGAACACACAATATGATATATAGACGATGTATTACATAATTGTACACTTGAAACCTATGTAATTTTACTAACCATTGTCACCCCAATAAATTTTAATAAAAATAAAAACTGCCAACAAACAAACATCCTGCACCAGATGACTGCACAAGTGAATTTTACCAACATACAAAGAATTATCATCTATCCTTCCCAAACTATTCCAAAAAACTCAAGAGGAGGGATGGCTCCCAAGCTCATTTTACAAGGCTACCATTCCCCTGATTCCCAAATTAGACAGAGACATTAGGGGAAAAAAAATGACAGGCCAATATCCTGATGAATGTGGATGCAAAAATCCTCAATAAAATACTAGCAAACCGAATTCAGCAATACATTAAAAAGATCATATACCATGATCAAGGGTGATTTATTCCTGGGATGCAAGTTTGGTTCAATATCCACAAATCAATTAATGTGATACACCATGGAAACAAAATGAAGGATAAAAATCATATGATCACCATAGTATTGTAATAGCTATATATGGTGTCAGAAGGTTATTAGACTTGTTGGGGTTCTCACTTTGTGAGGTGTGTAAATATCTAACCACTATGTTGTTTTATATACCTGAAACTAATATAAAAAAAAACAAAATACATTTTTGTCACTTCAAAAGAAAATCATACGATCATATCAGTAGATGCAGAAGAAGCATTTGACAAAATCCAGTATCGATTTATGATGAAAAATCTCAGCAAAGTGGAAATAAAGGGAAAATACTAGAAGATAATAAAGGCCATAAAGGACACACCCACAGTTACCATCATACTCAACAGGGAAAATCTAAAAGCATTCTCTTTAAGATAAGGAAAAGACAAGGATGTCCACTTTCACCACTATTATTTAACATAGTACTGGAAGTCCTAGCCACAGCAATAAGACAGGAAAAAGAAATAAATGGCATCCAAATTGGAAAGAAATAATTAAAATTGCATTATTTGCAGATGACATGATACTATATACAGGGAACCCCCAAAGATTCCACCCAGAAACGATTAGAACTGAGAAATGAATTCAGTAAAGTAGCAGTATACAAAATTAATATTCAGAAGTTGTTTGTGTTTTTATACACCAATAGCAAACTATCAGAAAAAGAAATTAAGAAAACAGATAGAAATGGCAGCATTAGGTGAGCCTTTTGAAATCTCCCCTGAAATTTACAACAAATTGAACAACTATAATTCCACAAAAGACTCTCTGAGCACTAGACAGTCAAGACTAACAGACACGCAACTGAAATCATCTAAAGGTGGGCAAAATGGATGAGAGGGGGAGGAGGGAAGGGGGAAGTGTGGAGACGTGGGCCACAACTGACACAGGACACAGACCTTCCTCAGAGCTCCGAACTCCCTGAATTCTGGAGCTACCACAGACGTGGGAGAGGGAAGAATTCAGACAGCTAGCACTCCCCTTATGGCCCAGAATCCCACCGGAGGTATCAGCATATAATACCGCTAAACCCAACACTCACCGAAGACCTCAGAGCAAAGACTGAGGGAAGAGGGTGAAAAAGGAGGTTTAAGTTCTCACTGCCAAGCAGAAGATGAAAGGCTTAGGCACGGAGCCTAGCCACCCCCTCTCCACCCTCCGTGAGAGTCCTCCATTCCCACCTGCTCAGTGCTAGAAATGGAACAGTAGCAGTGTCAGATCAAACGAACAGAATATTTGCAGTTCAGAGAACTGTGGCCTGCAGCCACGGACTTGCAGCCCAACAAGTTCCAGTGAAGAATGGAAGGGAGCCCTGGGTGCAGGATGGGCTGTGCTGGTACTCGCCACCATTGCTCAAGCCACTTCCACAACCCATCACACCTATCTGAGTGGATCCCTACAGGGGTAAAGAGAGCCGCTGAAACACAAAGACCCAGAATCTAGTCCAGGAAGAACTTTGGAACTTCATAAGATTTCCATATTCCCCACTGGAGGTGGTGCCCTGAGATCCAGGCAACCTGCTCACAGAGGAAAAGCTCACATTCCAGGTAATCCCCCCAACGTGTGAGAAGCTGGAACTACAGTCTGAGAAAATATGACACTACAGTCTGAGATAGAATTAAAGGCTGCTGTTGGAAAGAAAAGAAAGCATTCTACCAACACATACTGGAAAGCAAAGACTGCTTCCTACCAACCTGTTGTAGAACCCACTCCTGTAGATGCCTACGAAGAGAAATAATAATTCATGAATTGCCATGAATAACCAAGGTAACAAGGCAGCTTAGAAAGTAAATGAAAAGTTTCCAGAAAATGAACTTAAAGACATGGAAATAGAGTAGTACCTCGGTTTTCGAACGTTTCCGTGGATGAACATTTCGATTTACAAACGCCGTAAACCTGGAAGTAAATGCTTCAGTTTTCGAACACACCTCGGAAGTCAAACTTGTCACATTGCTTCCACTGAGTGAAAGATCCTGAGGCCTAGCTGTTAGTTGTTTTCAAATGTTTGAGAACTCGAACGGTCTTCCAGAACAGATTATGTTAGAAAACCGAGGTACCACTGTATGTGACTTAAATGACAGAGAATACAAGATTGCAGTTCTGAGAAAACTCAACAAGATGCAAGAAAACACAGACAGGCAGTTTAATGAACTCAGAAACACAATCAAAGAACAAAATGGACGTTTTACCAAAGAGATTGAAATACAGAAAAAAAACCAAATAGAATTTTTGGAGATGAAGAACTCAATAAATGAAGTGAAGAATGAAAGAGCCAGCTTAGGTAATAGAGCTGACCAGATGGAGGAAAGAATCAGTGACACTGAGATTGAAATCTGGAAATGACACAGATGAAAGAAGAGAGAGACATGAGGGTCAAAATAAATGAAAGAAGTCTACAAGTATTCTCTAATTCAATTAGAAAGAGCAATATATTTTTCCGGTAATATATTGCTCTTTCTAATTGAATTAGAAAAGACTTGTAGACTTCTTTCATTTATTTTGACCCTCATAACAATTGTCACCCCAATAAATTTAATTAAAAAAAAAAAAAGAAAGAGCAATATAAGAATAATGGGCATACCAAGAGAAGAAAGGGAGAAGGGAACAGAGAGTGTATTCAAACAAATAGTTGATGAGAACTTCCCAAACTTTTGGAAAGAACTGGATCCTCGAATCCAAGAAGTAAATAGAACACATAAGTACCTCAACCCGAACAGGCCTTCTCCAAGGCACATTGTATTGAAACTGTCAAAAATTAACGGCAAAGAAAGAGTCTTCAAGGAAACCAGAAAAAAAGGAGATGGTAACCTACAAAGGAAAGCACATTCGATTATCATCAGATTTTTCAGAAGTAACTTTACAAGCCAGGAAGAAGTGGAATCAAATAGTCACACTATTGAAAGAGACAAATTATGAGCCAAGAATAATATATCCAGCAAAGATATCCTCCTATAGATATGAAGGAAGAATAAAGACCTTTCCAGACATACAGAAGCTGAGGGAATTTTCTATCACATGACCCACACTGAAAGAAATGGTGAAGGAGGCTATTGGACCACAAACAAAAAAGCAAAATAATACAAAACCATGAGTATATTATGAACAGAGAGACAGAAGCAGGAAATGGCAACCCCTACACCAAATAAGACGCTATACACTTAAACATAACATACAAGGTAAAGAAGAAGAAAAAAGAATACTTAAAGTAAAAGAGGAAAAGGCAACTTGCTACTGAGTACAGGAATCAACTCACAGCATAAATAGGCATAACTTGTGATAACAAAAACATAAAGGGAGGGAGAGTAAAGGTCTGAACAGCATAAGGAACAGAGAAAGTAAGCATGCTGAAGAAAATGGAATACTTAACCACTCAAAAAAGTCCAGAACTGAAATAAAAGAAGAATTACAGGGAAAAAACATAGAATACCACCACACTGAAATAAAAGACAGCAACAAAAAGGCAAAGAAACAATGGCAACAGAGTCTTACCAGAAAACGAAACACAGAATAATAGGATATCCTCACATATCAATAATCACCCTATATGTAAAAGGAATTTACAAATAAAAAGGCACAGAGTAGCAGATTGGATCAAAAAAACTAAACTCAACCATATGCTGCCTCCAAGAGACACATCTCATGTACAAGGACAAATATAGACTGAAAGTGAAAGGGTGGAAACTGACACTCCAATCAAATGGAATTCAGAGAAAAAGAGGTGTAACCATACTGATATCCGATGAAACAGACTTCAGGATAAAAACGGTAACAAGAGATAAAGATGGACATTATATAATGATAAAGGGGACTATACAACAATAAGACATAACAGTCATCAATATTTATGCCCCTAATATGAGAGAACCGAAATATACCAAACAACTACTAACAGAACTAAAGAGAGAAATGAACAAATACACAATCATAGTAGGGGACCTAAATACATCAATGACAGCTATGGATAGGTCTTCCAAACAGAAAATAAATAATGAAATAGCAGCATGAAATAACACATTAGATGAAATGGACATAATTGACATTTACAGTAATTCAATCTAGAACATCAGACTATACATTCTATTTTAGTGTACACGGAACATTCTCAATGATAAACCATATTTTCGGACATAAAACTAGCCTCAGCAAATTTACGGAGATTGGAATCATACCAAGCATATTGTCTGATCACAAGGTTTTGAAATTGGATATCAATTGCAAAAGAAACCAGGAAAAACCAAAAATATATGGAGATTAAACAACACACTTTTAAAGAACAACTGGGTCAAAGAAGAAATAAGAGGAGAAATCAAAAGACAAATAGAAACAAACGACAATGAAAATACATCCTACCAAAATTTTGGGAAGTAGCGAAAGCAGTTTTAAGAGGGAAATTTATATCATTACAGGCCTATCTCAAGAAACAAGAAAAATCCCAGATAAATAACCTCACATTACTCTTTAAAGAACTAGAAAAAGAAGAAAACATGAAACCCAAAGACAGCAGGAGGAAGGAAATAATAAAAATCAGAGCAGAACTAAATGAAATAGAGAACAAAATGACAATAAAAAAGTTTATGCAACAAAGAGTTGGTTCTTTGAAAAGATTAATAAAATTGAGAAAACCTTGGCTAGACTCACTAAGACAAAAAGAAAAAAGACACAAATAAAGAAATTCAGAAATGAAAGAGGGGAAGTTACCAGGGCTGCCACAGAAATACAAAGATCATCCACTGGCAACCACCAAACCATTGTCTGTGTCTGAGTTTCTGTTTCTCATTTGTTTGTCTTGTTCTTTTGTTGCTTTTGGTTTATATACCACACACCTGAAATCTATGTAATTTTACTAACAATTGTCACCCCAATAAATTTAATTAAAAAAAAAAAGATCATCCAAGAATGCTACAAAGGACTATATGCCACCAAATTCAATAATGTAGAAGAAATGGACAAGTTCTTAGAAACATACAGCCTTCCTAGGCTGAATTATGAAGATTTGGAAAATCTAAATAGATCGATCACCAGTAAAGAAATTGAATCAGTCATCCGAAACCTTCCCAAAAGCAAAAGTCCAGGACCAGATGGCTTCACTAGTGAATTCTACCAAACCTTCAAAGAGGGTCTAATACCAGTCCTACTCAAGCTCTTCCAAAAAAATTGAAGAAGAGACAATACTCCCTAAGTCATTTTGTACGGCCAACATTACCCTGAACATTATCCTTACCTGGTAAGGATAAAACAAAAAAAGAAAATTACAGACCAATATCTCTGATGAATACAGATGCAGAAATCTTAAACAAAATTCTAGCAAATCGAATGCAACCATGCATTAAAAAGATCAGACATCACGACCAAGTGGGGTTGATCCCAGGGGCACAAGGATGGTTCAGCATATGCAAATCCATCAATATGATACATCACATAAACAAGATGAAGGACAAAATCCATATGATTATATCAATAGATGCAGAAAAAGCATTTGACAAGATACAACATCTATTTATGATTTAAACACTTAATAAAATGGGTATAGAAGAGAAATACCTCAACATAATACAGGCCATATATGACAAACCCTCAGCTAATATCATAATTAATGGTCAAAAACTGAAGCCCTTTGCTCTATGTTCAGGAACATGACAGGGCTCTCCTCTATCACTTCTGCTTTTCAACATAGTTTTGGAAGTCCTAGCCAGAGCAATCAGGCAAGAGAAAAATAAAAGGCATCCAAATTGGGAATGAAAAAGGTAAATTGTCACTTTCTGCAGATGACATAGTTTGTTAGTTAGAAAACCCTAAAGACTCCATCAGAAAGCTATTAGAAACAAAAAACAAATACAGTAAAGTTGCCGGCTACAAAATCAACATACAAAAGTCCATTGTATTCCTATATACCATGTTTCCCTGAAAATAAGACCTAGCCGGACAATCAGCTCTAATGCGTCTTTTGGAGCAAAAGTTAATATAAGACCGGGTCTTATATTATATTATGTTAGATTACATTATATTAAAATATATATTACAATAAAATAAGACTAGGTCTTATATTAATTTTTGCTGCAAAAGATGCATTAGAGCTGATTGTCCGGCTAGGTCTTATTTTCCGGGAAACACGGTACTAACAATGAAACCTCAGAAAAAAAACCAAAAAAAAAAAACATTTTGCAATTGCAACAAAAAGAATAAAATACCTAGGAAAAAAGTTAACCAAGGATGTGAGAGACCTATACACTGAAAAGTATAATACATTTCTTAAAGGAAATTGAAGAAGACACAAAGAAATGGAAAGACATTCCGTGTTCATGGATTGGAAGAAGCAACAGAGTTAAAATGGCCATATTAACCAAAGCAACGCACAGATTTCATGCAACCCCCATTACAATCCCAATGGCGTTTTTTAAAGAAATAGAACAGAAAAATCATCAGATTTGTATGGAACCACAAAAGACCCCGAATAGCCAAAGCAAAACTAAGAAAAAATAACAGTGCTGGAGGTATCACACTCCCTGACTTCAGCTTGTACTACAGGGCAACAATAATCAAAAGAGCATGTATTGGCAGAAAATCAGACACAGAGACCAATGGAATAGAATTGAAAACCCAGAAATAAACACACATAAATATGAACAGATAATTTCGACAAAGAAGTCAAAAACATACAATGTAGAAAAGACAGCATCTTCAATAAATGGTGCTGGGAGAATTGGAAAGCCACATGTAAAAGCATGAAATTAGAGTGCTATCTGTCACTGTGTA
Organism: Rhinolophus sinicus; assembly: GCF_057876585.1. Classification (NCBI taxonomy): domain Eukaryota; kingdom Metazoa; phylum Chordata; class Mammalia; order Chiroptera; family Rhinolophidae; genus Rhinolophus; species Rhinolophus sinicus. The sequence continues at coordinate 92,365,945 of NC_142518.1, forward strand.
CCAAAATTAACTTAAAATGGATAAATAACGAAACTTATGACCTGAAACAATAAACTGCATAGAAGAAAACATGAGTACTAAGGTTATGAACCTTGGGTTCCAAGAGCATTTTATGAATTTGACCTCAAAGGCAAGGGAAGTGAAAGCTAAAATAAATGAATGGGACTATATCAAACTAAAAAGCTTCTGCATAGAAAAAGTCATCGACAAAATAAAGAGGCAATCAACCGAATGGCAGAAGAGTTTTGCAAACAATGCCTCCAATAAGGAGCTAATATCCAAAAAAATATAAGGAACTCAGAACTCAACAATAAAAAAACCAACGATCCAATTAAAAAATGGGCAGAGGAACTGAATATATATTTTTCCATAGAAGACATAGTATAAATGGCCAATAGACTTATGAAAAAACGCTCAACATCACTAACCATCAGAGAATTGCAAATAAACACCACAATGAGATATCACCTCATACCAGTTAGAATGGCTATCATCAACAAGACAAATAACAGGTTTTGGAGAGACTGTGGAGAAAAAGGAACCCTCGTAAACTGTTGGTGGGAATGCAGATTGGTGCAGCTGCTATGGAAGGCAGTGTGGAGGTTCCTCAAAAAATTATGAATAGAATTACCGTATGACCCAGCAATCCCTTTCCTGGGTATCTACCCAAAAAATCTGAAAACATTTATCCATAAAGGCACGTGTGCTGCAATGTTCATTGCAGCTTTATTTATGGTGGCCAAGACATGGAAACAACCAAAATGTCCTTCGATAGAAGAATGGATAAAGAAGTTGTGGTATACATACACAACGGAATAGTATTCTGCCATAAGAAAAGATGAAATAGTACCATCTGCGACAACATAGATGGATCTTGAGATTATAATGCTAAGCGAAATAAGTCAGACAGAAAAAGTAGAGAACCATATGATTTCACTGATGTGTAGTATATAAAACTGAAAACAACAAAGAACAAGACAAACAAATGAAGATAGAAAACTCATAGACACAGACAATAGTTTAGTGGTTACCACAGGGTAAGGGGGGAGGAGGGTGGTAGATGAGGGTAAAGGGGATCAAATATATGGTGATGGAAGGAGAACTGAGTCTGGGTGGTGAACACACAATGGGATTTATAGATGATGTAATACAGAATTGTACACCTGAAGTCTATGTAACTTTACTAACAATTGTCACCCCAATAAACTTTAAGTAAAAAAAAGAAAAGAAACAATCCTGTTTATAATTGTATGAAAAAGTAAAATACCTAGGAATAAATTTAACAAAGAAGGTAAAAGACTTGCACTTGCAATATTGTAAGTCACTACTGAAATAAGAAACTGAAGAAAACACAAATAAATGGAAGCACATACTGTGCTCATGGATAGCAAGTTTAGTATTTTTACAGTGTCCAATCCCTACCAAAATACAAATGGTATTTTTCAGAGAATGAGAACAAATAATCTGAAAATTTATATGAAATCACAAAAGACCCCAAATAGCCACTGGCGATACTGAGAAAGAAGAAAGTTGGAGGTATCACACTACCTGATATGAAACTATGCTGCAAGGCTTTTGTAATCAAAACAGCATTGTACTGTTATAAAAACAGACACATATATCAATGGAACACAATAGAGATTCCAGAAATAATCAAATGCTTATATGGTCATTTAATCTATGATAAATGAGGGAAGAATATTCAATGGGATAAAGAGAGTCTATTCAATAAATGGTGTTGGGAAAACCAGACAGATACTTCAAAAAAAAAAAAAATGAAACTAGGCTACCTTCTTACGCCATATACAAGAATAAACTCAAAATGCATTAAAGACTTAAATGTAAAGCCTGAAACCGTAAAACTCCTGGAGGAAAACATAAGCAGTAAACTCTCTCACACTGCTCTTAGTAATATTTTTTTCTGATATATATCTCTCTGGGCAAGGGAAACAAAGGAAAAAAAATAAACAAGTGGGACTACATACATCAAACTAAAAAGTTTTTGCACAGCAAACGAAACCATGAACAAAACAAAAAGACAACCTATTGAAAAGGAGAAGATAGTCACAATGATACTTCCAATAAGGGGTTAATATGTAATATTTACAAAGAACTCATACAACTCAAGTCAAAAAAAAGAAAAATCCAAATAAAAAATGAGCAGAGGACCTGAATAGACGTTTCTCCGAAGAGGACATACAGATGGCCTACAGCCATATTAAAAGATGCTCAACATCCAATATGATCAGAGAAATGCAAATTGAACCACAATGAGATATTACCTCACACCTGTCAGAAAGGCCATCATCAATAAATCAACAAGCAAGTGTTGGTGAGGATTCAAAGAAAAGGGAACCCTTGTGCATTGTTGGTGGGATTGCAAATTGGTGGAGCCACTATGGAAACGGTTTGCAGATTCCTCAAGAAATTAAAAATAGAACTACCTTACGTCCCAGCAATTCCACTTCTGGGTATTTATCCGAAGGAATCCAAAACACTAATTCGAAAAGATATATGCACCCTATGTTTACTGCAGCACTATTTACAATAGCCAAGATATGGAAGCAATGCAAGTGCCCATCAATAGATGATCAGATAAAGAAGTAGTGGTACATATTGACAATGGAATATTACTTGGCCATAAAAAAGAATGAAATCTTTCCATTTGCAACTACATGGGTGGACCTAGAGGGTATTATGTTAAGAGAAATAAGTCAGACTGAGAGAGACAAATACCATATGATCTCACTTATATGTAGAATCTAAAGAACAAAATAAACACACAAACAAAATAGAAGCAGACTCCTAGATACAGTGAACAAAATGATGGTTGCAAGAGGGGAAGGGGACTGGGAAGCTGAGTGAAAAAGGTGAGGGGATTAAGAAATACAAATTGGTAGTTACAGAGTAGTCTTGGGGGATGTAAAGTACATCATAGGGAATATAGTCAGTAATGTTGCAACAACTATGTATAGTGCCAAGTGGGTTCTAGACTAACTAGGGGGATCGCTGCATAAATTATATAAATGTCTAACCACTGTGCTGTAAAGCTTAAACTAATATAAAATAATGATGAAAGTCAAGTGTAACTGAAAAAATAAATAAATTATTAAAAAAAATAAGATTGACTGTTGGAATTTTTTTTAAAAAGACAGAGGAAGAATAAATGCATTCCATAAGCAAACTTTCCTATGGTCCTTTACAATTTACAATGCACTTTCTCACCCATTCATCTTATTCAATCATCTGAGCCATCAGAAAAATGGGGCTATTAATGATTACCTTGCCTATTCTCCCAGGATCACTGAGAGGATAAAAAAGAGGACGATATGAAAGCTTTCTGTAAACACAGGGTAAATAATGTGATGCTCTGAGGATGGTGTGCTGTGTGCAATGCCAGCTCCCAAAGGTGTTCAAACTCCCTGCACATCCAAAAGATTATTTCTACATACTTAGTCTCCCTTCTAAGGGATTTTTGTTTGTTTTAATCTCTGTCTCTCTTTATTTACAATGTTGAAGAAGAGCCATGCAATTCAGGAAATTTCTAGCACTTGTGAACTTTCAGGGAGAAGGTTAAAATTTAAAGGGCAATATTGATTTCTTTTCACATTACTGATTGCAATCCCCTTTCCTTTGGCAGTCCTGAGAATGTTTCCAGGAGTTGGTTGTTACCAGAGAGCTGATTTCAATGATGTATACATACAGAGGGTGCCAAAAAATGTATACACATTATAAGAAAGGAAAAAAAAACTGTATTAAAATTGTAATACTCAATATATACCAATAACAAAAGATGAATACAAGTCATGTATATACATGTTTTTGGCACCCCTGGTACATGGATGCATCCTGAGCAGCATGTAGTCTTTTATGTACAACTAACTGTTCTGGACTTTTCAAAACTTTTAACTTCTTTTTTTTTAAATTAAAATTTATCGGGGTGACAATGGTTAGTAAAATTACATAGGTTTCAAGTGTACAAAATCTTTAACTTCTTATTAAAAGAGTCTATTTTGGAATGCTCTGTTACCATTCCTAAATGCTGTCGAATCTTCAGAAGTAAGATTTTACAACACCTAGCAAATTTAATGAGTATTCCATATCTGCCTCCTCCTTTCCTTCCCCATGTTACTAGCCTAGTTTTTCAAATAGTCATCACCTTTTCCCTGGCCTATTGCAATAGGAGTCTAACTGACCTCCTCTCCTCTTTTCTTTTCTTACCTCTAATTTATTTTTACACGAGGTGTGAGCTTAATCTTTCAGAAACAATCATCTTCCTTGTTCAAAAATTCCTTGAACAATTCTCTATTACTTGAGGAATGAAGACCCAATTATGTCATTCAAAGTGTGCTAACAGCTGACGTTTTTCCTTCTCCTCTCATGTCTACTCAGTACTCAAATCACTACTTACTGTTTCCTTGAATGTTCATCAAAACTTACCACCTTTGTACCTTTGCTCATGCTGTATGTATGCCCCATTATCCACATTCAAATATTTTCTCTTTGACAAAGACTTGGTCCAAATACTACCTTTCTTTATATCTCCAGTCAGGAGTCAGAAATCTTCTCTTCTTCTTCTTCTCTCTCCCACTCCCTCTTCCTCTCCCCCCCAACCCCTGAAAGTTTGTCTGCTTTGGTCTTTGCTGTATCCTCAGCAAACTAGCATTCTGCCTAGCAGTGAACAAATATTTGATAACTAACTAACTTCCATAGTTATTTTTTTTAATTAAATTTATTGGGGTGACAATTGTTAGTAAAATTACATAGATTTCAGGTGTACAATTCTGTATTACATCATCTATAAATCCCATTGTGTGTTCATCACCCAGAGTCAGTTCTCCTTCCATCACCATATATTTGATCCCCCTAACCCTCATCTCCCACCCCCTACCCCCCACCCCCCTTACCCTCTGGCAACCACCAAATCATTGTCTGTGTCTATGAGTTTCTGTTTCTCATTTGTTTGTCTTGCTCTTTTGTTGCTTTTGGTTTATATACCACATATCAGTGAAATCACATGGTTCTCTGCTTTTTCTATCTGACTTATTTCGCTCAGCATTACTCTCAAGATTCATCCATGTTGTCACAAATGTTCCTATATCATCTTTTCTTACCGCCGAATAGTATTCCATTGTGTATATATACCACAACTCCTTTATCCATTCATCTATCGAAGGACATTTTGGTTGTTTCCATGTCTTGGCCACAGTAAACAAAGCTGCAATGAACATTGGAGCACACGTGTCTTTATCTCTAAATGTTTTCAGATTTTTTGGGTAGATACCCAGGAGAGGGACTGCTGGGTCATATGGCAATTCTATTCGTAATTCTTTGAGGAACCTCCACACTGCCTTCCATAACGGCTGCACCAGTCTGCATTCCCACCAACAGTGTATGAGGGTTCCTTTTTCTCCACAGCCTCTCCAACACTTGTTACTATTTGTCTTGTTGATGATAGCCATTCTGACTGGGGTGAGGTGATATCTCATTGTGGTTTTATTTACATTTCTCTGATGATTAGTGACGTTGAGCATTTTTTCATATGTCTATTTGCCATTTGTATGTCCTCTTTGGAGAAATGTCTCTTCAAGTCCTCTGCCCATTTTTCAATTGGGTTGTTTTTTTGTTGTTGAGTTGCATGAGTTCCTTGTATATTCTGGATACTAGCCCCTTATCGGAGGCACTGTTTGCAAAAATCTTCTCCCATTCAGTTGGTTGCCTCTTTATTTTGTCAATGGTTTCTTTTGCTGTGCAGAAGCTTTGAAGTTTCATATAGTCCCATTCGTTTATTTTAGCTTTTACTTCCATTGCCTTGGGAGTCAAGTTCATAAAATGCTCTTTGAACCCAAGGTCCATAAGTTTAGTACCTATGTTTACTTCTATGCAGTTTATTGTGTCAGGTCTTATGCTTAAGTCTTTGATCCATTTTGAATTAACTTTGGTACATGGTGACAAATAGCAGTCCAGTTTCATTCTTTTGCACGTGGCTATCCAATTCTCCCAGCACCATTTATTGAAGAGGCTGTCTTTGCTCCATTGTATGTTTTTAGCTTCTTTGTCAAAAATTATCTGTCCATATTTATGTGGTTTTATTTCTAGGTTCTCAATTCTATTCCATTGGTCTATGAGTCTGTTTTTCTGCCAATACCATGCTGTTTTGATTATTGTAGCCCTGCAGCACAAGCCAAAGTCAGAAAGTGTGATACCTTCATTATTGTGTGTTTTTTTTTCTTAAGATTGCTTTGGCTATTCGGGGTCTTTTGTGGTTCCAAACAAATCTGATGATTTTTTTGTTCTATTTCTTTAAAATATGCCATTGGGATTTTGATGGGGATTGCATTGAATCTGTATATTGCTTTGGGCAATATGGCCATTTTAACTATGTTGATTCTTCCAATCCATGACACGGAATGTCTTTCCATTTTTTGTCTTCTTCAATTTCTTTCAAAAATGTCTTACAGTTTTCAGCATATAGGTCTTTCACATCCTTGGTTAAGTTTATTCCTAGGTATTTTATTCTTTTTGCTGCAATTGCAAAAGGAATTGTTTTTTGTATTTCTTTTTCTGAGATTTCATTGTTAGTATATAGGAAGGCAATGGACTTTTGTGCATTGATTTTGTAGCCGGCAACTTTACTGTATTCGTTGATTGTCTCTAATAGCTTTTTGGTGGAGTCTTTAGGGTTTTCTATATATAGCATCATGTCATCTGCAAAGAGTGATAATTTAACTTCTTCATTCCCAATTTGGATGCCTTTTATTTCTTTCTCTTGCCTGATTGCTCTGGCAAGGACTTCCAACACTATGTTGAAAAGCAGAGGTGATAGGGGACATCCCTGTCGTGTTCCTGAACGTAGAGCAAAGGGCTTCAGTTTTTCTCCATTAATTATGAGATTAGCAGAGGGCTTGTCATATATGGCCTTTATTATGTTAAGGTATTTTCCTTCTATATACATTTTATTAAGTGTTTTAATCATAAATGGATGTTGTATCTTGTCAAATGCTTTTTCTGCATCAATTGATATAATCATATGATTTTTGTCCTTTATTTTGTTTATGTGATGTATCACATTGATGGATTTGCGTATGTTGAACCATCCTTGTGCCCCGGGGATGAACCCCACTTGGTCGTGATGAATAATCTTTTTAATGCAGTGTTGTATTCGATTTGCTAGAATTTTATTTAGGAATTTTGCATCGGTATTCATCAGAGATATTGGTCTGTAGTTTTCTTTTTTTGTGCTGTCTTTACCAGGTTTTGGTATCAGGGTGATGTTGGCCTCATAGAATGAGTTAGGGAGTACTGTCCCTTCTTCAATTTTTTGGAAGAGTTTGTGCAGGATTGGTATTAGATCCTCTTTGAAGGTTTGGTAGAATTCACTAGTGAAGCCATCTGGTCCCGGACTTTTGCTTTTGGGAAGGTTTTGGATGACTGATTCAATTTCGTTACTGGTGATCGGTCAGTTTAGATTTTCCAGTTCTTCATGGTTCAGCCTTGGAAGGCTATATGTTTCTAACAACTTGTCCATTTCTTCTAGGTTGTTGAATTTGGTGGCATATAGTACTTCATAGTATTCTTGGATGATCCTTTGTATTTCTGTGGTGTCCGTGATGACTTCCCCTTTTACGTTTCTGATTTTGTTAATCAGTGTCTTCTCTCTTTTTATCTTAGTAAGTCTAGCCAAGGGTTTGTCAATTTTGTTAATCTTTTCAAAGAACCAGCTCTTTGTCACATTATTTTTTTCTATTGTCTTTTTGTTCTCTATTTCACTTAGTTCTGCTCTAATTTTTGTTATTTCCTTTCTTCTGCTGACCTTGGGTTTTACTTGTTCTTCTTTTTCTAGTTCTTTGAGGTGTAACATGAGGTTATTTATTAGGGAGTTTTCTTGTTTCTTGAGATAGGCCTGTAATGAGATAAATTTCCCTCTTAAAACTGCTTTCGCTGCATCCCAAAAGTTTTGGTAGGATGTATTTTCATTGTCATTTGTTTCTATGTATCTTTTGATCTCTCCTCTAACTTCTTCTTTGACCCAGTCCTTCTTTAAAAGTATGTTGTTTAATCTCCATGTATTTGTGTTTTTTCCCACTTTCTTTTTACAGTTGATATCCAATTTCAAAGCCTTGTGATCAGAGAATATGCATGGTATGATTTCAATCTTCTTAAATTTGTTGAGACTGATTTTATGTCCCAATATATGGTCTATCCTTGAGAATGTTCCATGTACACTAGAAAAGAATGTGTAGTCTGATGTTTTAGGATGAAGTGCTCTATAAATGTCAATTATGTCCATTTCATCTAATGTGTCATTTAGGGCTACTATTTCGTTATTTATTTTCTGTTTGGATGATCTATCCATAGCTGTCAATGATGTACTTAAGTCCCCTAGTATAATTGTGTTTTGGTCTATTTCTCCTTTTAGTTCTGTTAGTAGTTGCTTGGTGTATTTCGGTGCTCCCTGATTGGGGGCATAAACATTGATGACTGTTATGTCTTCTTGTTGTAAAGTCCCCTTCACCATTGTGAAATGTCCATCTTTGTCTCTTGTTATCTTTTTCACCTTGAAGTCTGTTTCACCTGATATCATTATGGCTACACCTGATTTTCTCTGGGTACCATTTGCTTGGAGTGTCAATTTCCACTCTTTCACTTTGAGTCTATGCTTGTCCTAGTAGCTGAGATGTGTCTCCTGGAGACAACATATGGTTGGGTTTAGTTTTTTGATCCAATCTGCTACTCTGTGCCTTTTTATTGGTGAGTTCAGTCCATTTACATTTAGGGTGATTATTGATATGTGAGGATTTCCTGTCATTCTATCTTTAGTTTTCTGGTAAGGCTGTGTCTCCTATGTTTCTTTGCCTTTTTGTTGCTGTCTATTATTTCTGTGTGGTGGTATTCTATGATGTTTCCCTCTGTTTCTTCTTTTATTTCAGTATATATTTCAGTTCTGGATTTTTTTTGAGTGGTTACCCTTAAGTTTATGTAAAAGAAAGTTTGATATTTAGAGTATTCCATTTTCTTCAGCACGCTTACTTTCTCCATTCCCATATTCCGGTTCAGGCCTTTACTCTTCCCCTTTTTGAGTTGTGGTTGCCACAAATTGTCCCTGTTGATGGTGGTCGAATAGCCTCCTTTAGTATTTCTTGTAGTGCAGGTCGTGTATTAGAAAATTCCCTCAGCTTCTTTATGTCTGGAAAGGTCTTTATTCCTCCTTCATATCTAAAGGATATCTTTGCTGGATATATTATTCTTGGCTCATGATTTCTTTCTTTCAATAGTTTGAATATTTGGTTCCACTCCCTCCTGGCTTGTAGAGTTTCTGCTGAAAAATCTGATGATAATCTAATGGGCTTTCCTTTGTACGTTACCGTCTTCTTTTCCCTGGCTGCCTTGAGGATTCTTTCTTTGTCGTTGATTTTAGACAGCTTCAATACAATGTGCCTTGGAGAAGGCCTGTTGGGATTGAGGTAACTAGGTGTTCTATTTGCTTCTTGGATTCGAGGGTCCAGTTCTGTCCACAAATTTGGGAAGTTCTCATCGACAATTTGTTTGAATATATTCTCTGTTCCCGTCCCTCTTTCTTCTCCTTCTGGTATGCCCATTATTCTTATATTGCTCTTTCTGATGGAGTCAGAAAGTTCTTGTAGAGTTCTTTCATTTCTTTTAAGTCTCAAGTCTCTTTCTTCTTCTATCTGTGTCATTTCCAGGTTTTTATCTTCGATGTCACTGATTCTTTCCTCCATCAGGTCAACTCTACTACCTAAGCTGGTTATTTCATTCTTAATTTCTTCTATTGAGTTCTTAATCTCCAGAAATTCTATTTGGTTCTTTTTTAAAATTTCAATCTCTTTCGTAAAATGCTCATGCTGTTCTTTGATTGAGTTTCTGAGTTCCTTTAACTGCCTATCTGTGTTTTCTTGTATCTCGTTGAGTTTTTTCAGAACTGCAATCTTGAATTCTCTTGTCATTTAGGTCACATATTTCTGTATCTTTAAGTGCCTTCTCTGGAGATTTTTCACTTTCTTTCTGAGCTATCTTGTTGCCTTGGTTATTCATGGCAATTACTGGTTTACTATTTCTCTTCCTAGACATCTACAGGAGTGACTTCTGCAACAGGTTGATAGGAAGAGGTCTTTCTTTCGTTTGTCAGTACTTGTTGGTAGAATGTTTTATTATTTCTCCAACTGCAACTTATTTTTCTTCTCCCACACGGTAGTGCTATGTTTTCTCTGCACTATTCCAACTTCTCACACAATGGGGGGATTCCCTGGGAGACGGGCTTCTCCTCTGTTAATAGTTCGTCTAAGTCACAGGGCGCAGTGTCCCGGTGGGTATGCGGAGAGCTTTTGATGTTCCAAAGCTCTTCCAGCTCCTGATTCAGAGCCCGTATGTTTCAGCAGTTCTGTTTACTCCTGCAGGGATCCGCCCAGATAGGTGGGGTCAGGGGCGGGGTGAGTTGTGAGAGGTGGCCCAGAGCAATGGCGGCGACCACCACCACAGCTGGTCCTGCTTCTACAGCTCTCTCCCCTTTGCCGGAACTAGTTGGGCTGTGAATTTGTGTCTGCGTCCACAGTTCTCAAAATAGCAAATTTTCTGTTGTTTTGACCTGACACTGCTTCTGTTTCGCTTCTAGCACCGGGCAAGTGGGGGCGGGTGAGCTCTGGGAGGGGGCGGCTAGTCTCAGTGCCTAAGGCTCCGTTCTCTGCTCGGCAGTGCGGGCTTAAACCACCGTTTTCAGCCTTTTTCCCTGAGTCTTTACTCCGAGGTCTCTGCCGTTTGTGTTGGGTTCAGCCGTGTTATAGGCTGTCCCCTCAGCCCTGTGGAGCCCTGGCGGAGCCCTAGCAGTCCAAGTTCTTCCCTCTCCTGCAGCTGCGGTAGTTCCGGGAAGCAGCGAGCTCGGTGCACTGAGCTGGGTCTGAGTCCTGCGCCCGCGCGGCTCCGTCTCCGTGCACTTCTCCCTTTCCTCCTCCCTCCACGCGCGAATCTCCCACCTGTAGGTGATTTCAGTAGGTAGTGGGCCTCTTCGTCTTGCCTGTCTGCTGTGCAGGGAGTCCTTTGTGGAGTTTTTGTTGTTCGATTCTTTGTAAATTCCAGGGGAGCTTTACAGAGGCTTACCTCACTCTTCCATTTTTCCGGAAGTCGATAGTTATTCTTGAATACCTACTTTTGTTCCAGGTTGTGGGTTAGATGCTGGGGATTCAAGCTAAATAAGACACAGTCCCTTCCTCTAAGGAGTTCATGCTCTGGTGAGGGAGACAGATGTAGAAGGGGACAGTTCTAGCATGGTGTTATAAGTGTTATGTTAGGAGGAAGTAGTGGGTGCTGTGGAATCATTGAGGAAGGGGTACCCAAACCAGCCTGGGGCAGAGTGGGGAAAGAAGTCAGAGAAAGCTTCTCAGAGAGGTTATGCTTGAGGTAGAACTCTAGGGTATGAAGATGTGTGTATGGCGGGTAGGAGTGAAAAAGTAATTCTAGTCAGAGGAAAACGCATAAAACACCATGGCACATTCTGGGAGCTATAAGTAGTTTAGTGTGGTTGGGACATGTATGTGAGGGGAGGACTGGGAGATGAGTCAGAGGTAAAACAGATAATAAAGGCCTTTAGATGCTACAAGTAAGGAGTTTTGGAGTTATGCCATGCAAAACTGGAGAACTTTAAAGGAAGAAGTTGGATGGTAACATGCATTTTCTATCTCTGAATGCAAGAGGGGATAGCATTAAGCCCAGTTTTTAGTTCCCACAGATGTAAATACACTGATACCCAATCTCTGCATCGTGTCTGGTGGGCACAATCCTCATGACTAAACACCTACCAGAAAGATAAAGGGCTTTGTCCACCATGTACTCCTCAGCAAAGCGAATGTGACAAAAGTTCTTTTTGCTTTTCCGAATAGCAATGATCTCTCCACACTGTTCGAATACTTCCACGATGATCTGCTCTGTCCCATTTTCAGGCAGACCACCCACAAATACTGTTTTGCATCCTGGTGGTCGTTCTCGGGTTGCAGGAGGTGGAAGATCTAAGCATAAGTGCAAAAGCATTCGAAATTAAAATTTTTGCTTGGGACAAACCTCTTAGAAACCTAACATTTCCCAGAGATAGCCCTATTGTCTCCACCAGACTTTTGTCTAAGAGTGCCAGAAGCACATGGCCCCCAAGGTGCTCACCTCTGCTCCACAGTAAATTGGTTGCACGGATCTGAAAATCATTTTGGTTTGGTGCTCATAATGTCTACAGGATAAAGACTCAGACCCCTCTGTCTCTCCCATCCAGAGTTCTTTACTTTTATTGTGACAACTCAGCTATGCTCAATTTTCAGTCATTTTTATTAAGAAGACAGTTAGTTGGGGGAAATCCCATTCAGTTTAAACTCAGGAATTCTCAGAACCAGGGTCACTGAGAGAAAGGTTTGTGTAATTCAGTTTGTAGTTATCATATTCTTTCTGTTCATGCTTACTGGAAGAACTGTTTTAGCATTAATTTGACAATGATGGGGTGAACATTTACAAAAATATTTATAGTTCTCAGAATTATTTGGTTGACAATGTCGGCCTGAGAACAAACCATCTTTTTTAGTTTTTCATTTGGTTTTGTGTTTTGATACCATTGAGCCCTTCCTCAAATTCCTCAATAGAGAGGTGAGGTCCAGAGCAAAATACGCAGCATTTAGAGGAAGCTATGAAAGACAGCTGAGAAAGCAAACTCATCTAGGAAATCATTAACTAAAATGAGATAAATTTGGCTACAGAGTCATTAAAAACCTACTTAATGAGATGATTCTCCCTCTACTTAAAAAAATGTGCTTCCTACTCACTCATCTTATACACAAAGCCTGTTGTATCAGCCAGCTCCTTGTTGCTTTATATATATCAAAGCATTTCCAAGCAAAATCCTACAGTTTATAGCCCCCAAAACGAAGCATGATGGTCAAAGGTTTTTCTAGTGTTGGTTTTGTATCTGCAAGGATTTATTTTCTGTAATCTGTTCTCTCCATTCAGCTCTTAAAAATAATTCTTCCAGCTCAAGATTTGGAGAGCTCAATAACCAGTGATTACAGCTCACATACAAAAATAAATGAGTCTGACTTGTAGATTAGGTCCAGGCCCCCACTTGACTCTTATCCAAGTTGGCAAGCAGATGATTTTGGAGTTTCCTTGGGTATCAGCATCTCTAGCTTCCTCACTTTGCTACCATTGTCTGTCTTAATTAGTGTAGCTCAGAATAATCAGGTTCTAATGATGCTTTCTTTCCCTCTATTTAGTTAATGAAAGAGGCAGAGGGATTCAGGTAATTTACAAAGTTTCTGTTAATTTTTTTAAAATGTCTGTAATTTCAAGAGATATATATATATACACACACATATACATACATATGAGAAATTTAAAGGGAAAAAGAAGATAACCTAGTGAGCAGGAATCTGAAATGTCTTAGTCGTGGAAACTGGAGAGGTTATAGTTTTAGCCAAAAAGAGGAAAATGAGGTCCAGAATTTCTTGAGACTCATGCTTCTAAGATTTTAAGAACTGGAAGGGATTCTAGATATCACACTTCCAGTGATTCCCAGCTCTAACAGCACAGTAGAATCAACTTGGGAGTCAAACAAAGAACCAAATAATGCCTGGGCCCCACTCCAATGAATCTAATTTAATTAGCCCGGGGTAGAGCCTGGGTACCATTTTTTTTAAAGCTTCTCAGGCAACTGTAATGTGTAGCTAGGGCTGAAAACCACCGACTTGATCTAAACTCATATTACAGAGGAAAAATCTTAGCTGAGTAAGGTGGAGTGACTCATTCAAGATCATGAAGTTAGAAAGATAAGGAACATGAAATTGGAGCAGGTAAACCTGGATTTAAACTTTAACTTAATTATTCACTGTCTGCGTGACCTTGGGAGAACCTCTGAGAACCTTAGTTTTCATCTCTGAAATAGGGATACTGTCTTCTACCTTACAAGGATTATTGCAGGATAATTGATAACCTACTCTCTACATTGCATGAAATATGCACTTGATAGCTTCCCAATAAATAGTAGTTATTATTGTGTTATTATTATTTACTATTATAGAGCCCAGGTTTCCTAATTACCAGTCTGGGCTTTCTAAAACCTTACCACAAGTCTGGAATAGAATGGTAGCTAAGACCTGGACTTCTAAACTCCCAGCTCCTTGCTTTATCCAGATCTTTAGATAAGACTGGGTTTGGGAAGGAATGACTCTTAGTGATAGAAGAATCTACAACTGTGAAGACACATATGGTTTTGATCATGGAACACAACCCAGCCACTGACTACATAGGTAAATAATTTCAAAGAACATCCATATAGTTAGACCAATGTTTTCAAATCAAAGACTTTAGAATAAAATCCTGTTTCAGGATCCTTCTGAAATTTACTGTTTAAAGGAACTTAAAGGTAAAGAATCCCTTTGTGAAGCAAATAATCACCTTTTCATATTAATTGAGTTGGCTTAGTTAGGTCTACCTTTAGGTTCACTGAGAGACTCTAAGGAGTGTCTGTGTACTGCTGCAGTTATATGTAACACTGAACACACATAACTCTTTCCCTTGACTACATTTGTGGAATTTAAAAATTATGTGATGAAGTCATCACCTTGTTTAGATGTTGTGATTATTCTGTGCTGACTGTCTGCTAAGTAAAAGAATATGAAAGCCACTAAGAGTAGAGTCAAGAATGCTGAGGATTTATTTATTTTCCTTGGGTAAATGCAGAAAGCCTCTTTGATAGCATTTTCTGAGATTTAGGTGTATGTCCCAAGCAAGGTAGTGGGCTGTACTATCTTCCTTAATGGATAGTACTTGTTCTTTAATTAATAGCTCAAAGCACTTTGTTGTCTGGGCCTGATTTTCTAATCCCACTGAAATACAGTGATCTGAGCACAGCAATGATAACTCCATAGGAGAGCAAATACAAAGTGTACCTATTAATCAGGTAATGTGCTGAACTCTTGTAACATACCAATCACCATTCTGGATGGAGAAGAAAACTTCCATGTAAAAGTATTCAACATAACTGAGAGTATGAAGAACTCTACTTTCTGGTAATGGAAAAGGAGGAGTTTCTATTAATTCTAATTACAACTAAGTACCCACTCTGGGGAGCTGTGTAGGGGCAATCAGCATTAAGATTAGAGTCACTGTTGATCTTTGAGAAGTGAGGCAGGGAGCAGCACAGAGGACCTATAAACCACTCGCATCTTGCTTTTCAAAGGAGCATACAGATCACTCATCTGGTTTGCCAGAATTCATATACTGCAGTCTTTGAGTTGATTTTATTAGACAGCCCAAGATTGAAGGCCCTCTAGACAATTAGCAGCGGTCAGATATAGTTTAATGTAATCACAACTGATTGGAAATAATCAGAAGTCTGGCAAATCTTTATTCTCAATTTACCCACTTTCTCAAAATTTCTTTAGAGAACCCAGCCCTAAGGACCAAAGTGAAAGAGGTCAGCCAGTTTTGAGATGGTAAAATGAAAAAAAGCTCTTTTCCTGGCTCCTGGGTGCTTTTCTATGTGCCCAGACACAGATAGAAGATGATATCCTTCCACTTATTCCATGTGTACTGTTATTTCACAGTAAACTCAAAATGCAACCTCTCCATACCGAAGGTCTATCAGCTGGAGTGAAAAATCTTGGCAAAACTGACTTCTCGGGAGAGATGGTACTGCCTACTTTTTTTTTCAGTTTCTCATCCCATCTGCTGCAGTTTTTATTTTTTATTTTTTATTAGTTTCAGGTGTACAAAACAATGTACTAATTTACACCCCTCACAAAGTGATAACCCCCTCCCCCAATCTACTATCCCTCCGACATCATATATAGCTGTTACAATTCCATTGATTCTATTCCCTATGCCATACTTCATGTCCTGTGACTATATATATATGTTATAGCTGACATTGAATCTTTATTGCAGCACTATTCACAATAGCCAAAATATGGAAACAACCAAAATACCCATCTATAGACGACTGGATTAAGAAACTGTGGTACATTTATGCAATGGAGTATTACTCAGTCACAAAGAAGAATTAAATCTTACCATTTGCAATGATATAGACGGACGCAGAGAATATCACACTAAGTGAAATAAGCCAATAGAGAAAGACAAATACCATATAATCTCACTTATATGTGGAATCTAAAAAACAGAATAAATGAGCAAACTAAACAGAAATAGCTTCAGAGATATAGATGGGAGGGGGGTGGGGATGGGGGAGAAAGTAAAGGGCTTAGAAAATACAAATTAGTAGCCACAATATTTCCATGGGGATATGAAAGACAGTTTGGGGAATATAATCATTAATGTTGTAAAGATTTTGTAAGGTGTCAGATGGGCACTTGTCTTATTAGGGAGACCACTTCATGGATGGTGTAGATGCCTGACCACTGCAGTGTACACCTGAAACTGAAGCTGGATAATATTGAATGTCAACTGTAATTATATACTATATATATATATATATATATCGTCATGGGATTTGGAGTACAGCATAGGGAATAGAGTCAATGGAATTGTAACAGTACTGCCCTCTTCTTATACCATCAACTGAGAACTGCTAGTTGGGAATTCAGTAAATCTGACAGCCACTCTGAAAAAGTAACTGTGTTCCAGAAAGCTTTCTTTTGCCATATTTCTTACTCCTGGGAATCAGAGGATGTTGCTTCTAGGACAATGGGCTATTCACCATCTATCTTTAGGAAACTGGTGCACAGTTAGCTCCAGTCTAGTTTGATTCATTGAATTTTTAGACCAGAACTGATTTTGCCTAGTCTAGATCAGTGAGGTTAAGTTACGTACCCAATATCTCATGGCTATTTAGTGGTGGATATCTGGGATACGAAAGCAGGCCTGTGTCACTTCAGGGCTCGAGCACTTAACCGCTACACCACACTGCCTGCTCCACTGAAGGTACAAAGCTTTATGTGCCACCTACCAATTTTCCTTTGTTTTACCTAACACATTTTGAGGGGCTTTAGCCTAGGTGAATAATTATTGGGGTAGATACATTTTTAATGTCAAGAATCATATTTTTAGATCTGATGAAACCTTGGAGGTGTCTAGACTAATCTAACCCAATATCCTTACTTTATAGACAAGGAAACTGAAACCCAAGGAGGTTATGTGCCTAGCCCAAGATCCCACAGGTAGTTGGTGACAAGAGCTTGGAGTAGAACACAATTCTCTTGACTTTTAATCTGGTAGTTTACCCACTATAATATAACACTGTTTTTTTTCACACTTGATGTATATTCACCTAGAAAAGTCTAATGGTCAGTTGGCTATATGTGCCTGAAGCTCAGAAGAGAGATATGTCACCATGTGAGTTAATTACCCCATGATTTCTTGGTTTGCTTTCTAGTCCTCTGACTTCTCCATCCATCCATCCATCCATCCATCCATCCATCCATCCATCCATCCACCCATCTCTCCCTCCCTCCTTCCCTCTATCACTTTAGGAATTTTTATTGAATACCTACTATAGGCCACACACTTCTAAGTGTTTGGGATACATCAGTGGGGAAAAAAAACACAGACAAAAAATCTCTGCCTTTGCGGGGTTTACATTCTACAAATTACATACTTTGTTAAAAGATAATAAGTGTTATAATAAAATTAGAGAGAGTAAGTAGGATTGGGAGTGTGGCAGGGAGAGCTACACTTTTAAATATGTTATCAGGGTCACTGAGGAAGAGACATTTGAGCAAATACTTGAAGGAGGTGAGTGAGTTAGCCATGCAGATATTTAGGAGAAGAGTATTCCAGGTAGAGGGAAGAGCCATTGCAAAGACCCTGTGATGGAAGATTGACTGGTATGTTCATGGAATAGCATGGAGGTCAGTATAACTGGAACTGTGAGTGATGGGGAGGAGAGCAGCAGGAGATAAAGTCAATGAGACAATGTAGAGAGGGAGGGAAAATCACAAGAAGCCTTCTAAAGCATTAAATAGACTTTGGCCATTATTGTAAGATAGGAAGCCATTAAATGGTTTTGAGACAAGGAGGGACATGAACTGACTTAGGTTTTAAAAAAGACCACTCTGCCTGCTTTCTTGAGAATAGCACGTAAGGGGCAAGGGTGAAAGAGGAAGACCATTTAGAAGGCTATTGCAATAGTTCAGAAAAATATATAATTATGAATATAAACTGGGTCATAGCAGGAGTTATCATGAGAGTAGTAGGAGTCTAGATGTATATTTTAAGGTAGACCTGACAGAGTTTTCTAATAGATTAAATATAGTATGTGAGGGATAGAAAGTAGGTAGGGATGATTGTTAAATTTTGACTTGAGCAACCGAAAGGATGCACCTTCCACTATCTGAGATAGAGAAAGACACTAGTGGAGAAGGTTTAGGGGCAACGATTAAGAGTTTTGTCTTGAACATATTACATTTGAAAGGTCTACTTGATATCTAAGTGGAGATATCAGATAGGCAGTCGAATATAAGTTTGGAGTTCAGAGACAAGGTCTGAGCTAAAAATATAATTTAGTGTATTATTGGCATATAGATAGTTTTGCAGCCATATGGTTGGATGAGATCATCAAAGGTATGATTGTAGATAGAGAACAGGTCCAAGAACTAAGTCATGGAGATCTCCAATGATAAGAAGTCAGGGAGAACAGAAGATTATCAGCAAAGGAGACTGAGAAGGACCAACCAGTGTGGTGGGAGGAAAACCAATAGAGTGGTGTCTTGGGAGTCCAATTGAAGAAAGCATATCGATGAGTAAGGAGTAATCAACTACATCATATATGGCTATTAGGACTATTAGGAAGAGAATTGAGAACTGACCACTGGATTTAGTAGTATTGTAAGGTCACTAGTATTCACAAACAAGGGATGTTTTGATAGAGGGGTGGGGCGATAGCATAAATGAAGAAGATTTATGATAGAATAACTGGAAACTGCTAGTAAAAATTAAGTCTTTTGAGGATTTGCTGCAAACTACTTTTGCTCTTTTAAATTATGAAATGTTGGAATTCCTCAAGGTGCTCTGCTTGGTCGTCTTCCCTTCTTGATTCTATACGATCTCTCTGCTGGTCTTATTCATTCTTATGCCTTTAAATGAGCTAATGTTTCAAGAAGGATGAAGGGGTCAACAGTACTAAGTATAGCAGAGATAAAGTAATTTAAGGACTAAAAAGTATCCACTGGATTTAGCACTTAATATTTAAATGGAAATGCATTAGCGTGATGAATGATTAACTACTGCTTTAATTTCAGTACTTTCCACATGGAGGTGTTCCGGGAAAGTGTAGACTTGAAGTTGGCCTGGAGGAGTGTGATATGAGGAAGCAGTTGAACTTGACTAAAGAGTGGGCAAGTGCCAAGTAGAAATGATGGACTGAAAACAGTCACTTAAAGCAGACCAGTGAAAGGCTTTTAAAGTCAGGAGTTGGACTCTGAATTTGTGGGCAATGGAAGCCCCAGGATTTTCAGGGTTCTGTACATGTGACACATACCTGGATGAAGTGTCAAGTGAGAGGGGAAGGAATTGATGCTAAAAATACTTTCTAAAGAAGCAACAAGACAGACACAGATTGGATGGGTGCATAAAGAGACCGAGGGTCCCTACATTAGATGACCTTATTGCTGAGAGGCCATGAGTGTAAGAGAATATACCAGAGATAGGAATAAGTACTAGGGTATATAATCAAGGCCTTATCAGACAGGGTTGGTGGGCTTTGGAGAAGATAGGGGATTCAGTCATACCAAATCCCTGCTTTTCCCGTCTCACCTGCTCTTCCCATCTCACCTCTACAAAGTCTTGGGGCTGTTAACAAAAATGGCACTTTTGCTATGCTTTCAGCAGAGAACTAAGGGAGACTTCAGCATTTGTATTTTCCCCACTCAATTAAATTGAGCGCCCTTTTAAGCAAAATTCAAGTTCAAAAAAGAAACTAGAACACCAATTTACTTTAAGCTGCGTCAGAAGTGTTATTTTTTAAAATTAATTTCTAAAGCCAGGTTCCTTCCCAGAAGCCACCACTTTATTGGCACTGATTTTCCTGCCAGCATTCTTAACACAAAGCTGAAGAACTAAAGGATTGAGCCATGTGGGTTGTCCAACTCAGGACTGAGAAGGCATGGTTGTAGGTGGGGAGAGATGTCTGTTTCTTTTACTAGAGACTACCACGAGTTAGAGCCTCTTTAAGCCATATATTTCTAAGTTCATTTTAAGACTGCTCAACAATGAGATCTATGTGTTATACACAAGGTATCTGTACTATTCTTTTGAAATTCAGGGACTGAATATCCTGTAACATCATTCCTTGCACCCAACCTAGACATTACAGGTTACGAGCCATCCTTTTAGGTTTGACTTGATTGAGACTATGAAAGCCTAGTGCAGGATGATTATGTGATAAATGAATGATTAAACCAGCAGGATTCTACCTTTACATAAGTAGGAGGTTTTAACACTGGCAATGCCTAAATTCATGGCTTTTGAAGTGGAAAAAGGTAATATTATGGATACACAGCTTTCTCTATTCCGAAAGCAACACATGAGAAGGGAGGGTAAAAAAAGTCCATGGCCCATTTGTAGGGACAGTGGCACTATGAGTAAGAGACAAAGGTGTTGTAACAGTGCTACTCATTCACCTAGACACTAAACACAAATCTAGGACTGGCCATTTGGGCTGGCAGGTAAGGTCTACTAGGGCCATCTTATTCTCCATTCCCTAATTCCCCTGTGACATGCTAGCTCTTCTCTCAATTCAGTTCTCTGAGATCCTGACCTCCTAAATTACTTATTGGTCTGGAAGGAAGTACCCTGCGAACAATCAAGTTCAAAGACTGGAAAAAGGTATTAAGAACATTTTTACTAGCAAAAGAGGCCAAGATGATTTGTCCAACCAACACTGACTTATTCTAAAATTATCTTGCTTATAAGCAGACCATACTAAATCGAATCTGCGTCCCTCCCAGGGCCTGATTCCATGATTAACTGATTCCTATGTAAGGCAGGAGATGAAATAGTTGTCTGAAGTCATATTGCCAAAGTTCATGTTTATCGTGTAAGGCAAGTTTATTTGCTCTGTGGCCTGGACCCCTGAGTGTGTCCCTTAACAAACAGCTTTAATCTCTTAGCACTATAGTGATTAATCCCTTAAGTAAGCCACCCAGCACCACTAGAACTGAGGAAAAGCTTTAATGAAGCTTGGGTCACATGAAGAAGTAGCTCTTGATAATTTAAAGTAAATAAAACCACAAATAGATCTGGAAACAAGTTTGAGTCAATTATTATTGCTGCTACATTTAAACTGAAATATAGTCACTATATCTTTGCAGAAGTTTTTAAGAGTCTAAGGAGAAAACTATTAATTAGTGACAAGATGTATGTCTAGACCATTTCTACATGAACTGCATTGACTGAATGGCTACAAGTAGTTTCACTTAGTCTCAATATTCTTCTTTGCTCTCACAGTAAGTTGAACCTCACCTCACTGTCTGTTACAGCTCATTAGTTAAATAGCAGTAGTTTGAGTGATGTGTGAATAGCTGGTAGCAGCGGAGCATTTTTTAGCACCGAGTATATTTTCTCATGTGCCTCACAGGCTCAGACCACACTATTTCTGCCATCATCAGAATGTAAGCCTGTTATGAAAAGGAGAGGCTGCAAATGACAGTGTTGAGCAATTTGTGTCAGGTGTCTCCTGTACTAACACACTTGAATTCCTTACCAGAGAGCATTAGAAATACATTTTAACATTTGTACTGCAACCAGCACACAGAAATCTGTTGCTCTCTGCATAAAATTTAGCCTTGACTAGCAAGAGAAAAATTTCCTGTCTTCTGTTTTCTAGGTGAAGTTTCTGAAAATACATTTAGGAAGCCCTTGGGAATTCTTTTGAAAAAGAAGAGAGTGTTCCTAGACACCAAAACATTGTGACTTATGTGGATAAAAAGCAGAATATTACTTGGATTTGGAGGGAAAAGCGTGCAGCTTTTACAGTGTATTATCTCTTTCACTACTGGCATGTCTGGTGGAATTGGAGGAGGTACTATTCCCAAGCCAGGCATCATCGGGGTTATCGGTGGAATTCCAGTCATCATTCCGAGAGAAGGATCAAAGTCTATAAAAGGAGAGGAAAGAGAGAACCATAAATGACACCAGGCAAAGTCAAGTGGAGGCAGGACGTTTCCTTATAAGCTTCATACCAAAGGTCTATGACAGAGGCAGGATATTTAAGAAAACATGGTATGTGTATTGGTATTACCAGGTCTTAAATATTATATTATACTCGTGCATTGTCCTTTTGGGATGGGGCTGTTTGTTTATGTTTGACCAGTGCCTATTTGTCTCTACATCTCATTTTGATATCCAAAGCCTTTCATAATATGACTGTGCCTTGTCTATTGATTTTGCCTTCCACTAGTTCCCAACACACACCCTGTGCTTCACTCAGACAAGTCTTCCTGTTGTCCCTTGTAACACTTCCTGGCTTTTTGCAGTATAGCATGGTGTTAAGAGCATACAGTTTGGGGGATTAGGCAGACTTGGGTCCTAGTTCCACCATTTGCTTAGCAGAATGAATCTTTTGAACTTCCATTTCCTCATTTGCAAAACAGGGTTAATCCCATCTACCTACTAGGGAGCTGTGAGGAATAAATAAAATGATGAATGTAATGTGCTTAGCATAATGCATAGTACAAAACGCTCAATAAATAACTATTTTTCTGTGCCTTTGTTCATGTTATTCTTCCTGCATGGAATAATTTGAGCCTCCCCCAATTTTTCCCATGCTCCAAGGCCTGGCTTAAGGCCCACCCTCCCTGAAGAATCCTTTCCAGATAATTCTGGTTCATTTTTAACTCTGTGTCTAAAAACGATTTGTTCTACACCTGTTGCCACTGAGTTTTATTTTACATCATCCCTTGCTTCATTCAGGGATGCTTCTAGTATGTATGGGGGCCCCCAAACAAATATTTTTTGTGGGGTTGTCTATATTCACAGTTTGACTCACTCCAAATCAATATTGACACTACTCTGGTGGCACAATCTCACATGATACCATGAAAGAAATATTATACCAGACAGCTGGAGTGATTTACTTGCCAGGCTACACTCTCCTGGAACCAAAACTCTGGGAAGACTCCATAGGCATGAGTTCTGAAGCTTCACGGGGGCATCTAGTTGACTCCACATGTGGGATAGAGGATTGGGGAGTGACCCAAAGGAGAGAAATGGGAACTGGTGTCCACTTAGGTTCAGTTTGAGATTGGGGCTCCTTGCTTAGATGATACTGCAAAACTTGATCAGTTTCAGAAAATGGAGAAAGACAGAAAATACTGATACAGCGTTTGCAAACCATGGGGTCCCCTGAGGTGCAGGCCCAGGGCAGGGGCCCCACTTGCCTAGGTCTAAAGGTGGTACTGACTTAATTGTTTACATTTTTTCTTTATATCCAAATGCAAGTCCTTTGAGAAAAGGGAGTGCATTCTACTTCTGTATTTTCCCACCTCTCACACCTGCCCTCTGCGATAGAATGCACAGTGGACTACAAAAAACCCAAAATATTACATAAGGACTTCTGATAATGTAGGGGCAGTTGCAGTAGCAGTAGCAGGTCCTACTCCTGAAAACTTTACTCTGCTCACCACACAGGCCCAAGGTTGGAATGCCCGAAAGCATGTCCTCAAGGTGGCTCTGTATCCCCTGGGTGGCTCTCTAAGATGTTGTTGAAGGAAATAGATCAAAACAGTTGCAATAATATGTGGTTCCTACAGAAGCAAAATTTCAGGTACAACGGGGCTAGTAGGAGGGAGTCTTATGACTGGGCAGATAAGCAGGCAGGTGGCACATGGGTATCCCCCATTGCAAGCCAACCCAAGAGAGCAAGGGCATTCCCCATCCTCTCACATGCCTGTCATGCATGTCAAGACCCTAGACATGTTTTGGAGGGAAAAAAAATCTTCCAAAACCTTTTATTTTTCTGAAAGGAAATTAACTTTTAGCCCTCACGTCATCTCACTCAACATGCATGTGTACACAGGTGCATGAACACACACACAGACACACAGACACACACACACACACACACACACACACACACACTCCCCTTCCTCCCTGTGGCTCTCATATCTCTACTCTTCTCCACATACTAGTTATATGACACTGAGGAAGGTTTGTTAATATCTGTGTGCCTCCATTTCCTTTTCAGTAAAAGTGGGGGCAAATAATGACATTTATCTCAAAGGATGAAAGGACAGAACAGATAAAATATCTCTGGCATGATAGGTGGTAGTCTTGATAGGTACCGTGTTTCCCCGAAAATAAGACCTAGCCAGACAATCAGCTCTAATGCGTCTTTTGGAGCAAAAATTAATATGAGATCTGGTCTTATTTTACTATAATATAAGATCGGGTCTTTATAATATAATGTAATATAATATAATATAATATAATATAATATAATATAATATAATATAATATAACTAATGTAATATAACATAATAGCGGGTCTTATATTAATTTTTGTTTCAAAAGACACATTAGAGCTGATTGTCTGGCTAGGTCTTATTTTCGGGGAAACATGGTAACTCCTTCCTTCCATTCAAAATATGCATACACACACCAATAAATTTACTTGTTGAGACATTCATTCCAATATTCCACGAACATTTGTGATAGCCTTCTACATTTTAGGCTCTAAGAAGATGGGGATGGTGGTCTAGATCTTCCATTCCATCGTAGAGAACTTAAGGCCACTGATATTCTGTTCCTTTGCTGTAGAATAAGAGCACTGTGATTAAGAGTGTCATTTATGTCTGGAAAATTCCATTCCTTGTTTATAAGATTTTGGAAAAATTGTTAATATTATCTCACCCATTTTACAAACTGTTAATTTTTAGCAGGAAAAGATCAGATTAGATTGTGTGCCAACTAAACAATCACATCTATTTTTCCTCTTTTACTGAAATGTTTGCCTTCCTTTTATTGTTCTGCCTGCCTCCTCATTATTATTCATATAGCTCTGTCACTCACAACTCTACCTTACCACGCATTACAGAAACATCAGTTCATTAAATAAGTTCTGCCACTTCCACAGAGAAAGAAATGCCTGTCTCCATGTACTGTCTACTAATAAATAGAGACAAACAAAAAGCAAATACACAGGCTAAATATAACTCCTGAGTGATGTACTCGCCACTCTGCTGTTTCGTATGATTACATTAATATTTTATGAAACTCATTTAAAAGCAAATATATTCATGACATATGGCTAAAGCCAGACTAGATAAACTCCCTTTCTTCATTGTGTTCAATATGCCAAGAGTTCCACAGGTTACACTGCTCAGCAGGGCTTGCTAGATGGCAAGTTATACATGACATCTCAAAGGCTCCTATAACACTGATTACTTCTTTAATTTATTTTCAACCATTAAGCACCAAAGTTGATGCGAATTTCCAGTGCCAACCGAGAACATAACCATTTGAAATCATGGCCCTCATACAAATATTGTAGAACCTAAAAAATCAAAGAAGTCCAACAATTTAAAACACATTGGGACTAGAACACCAGAGAAATTCTTCCCCTTTTCCAGACCCCTGACCTGACTTGAGGAATACTGTTAGCAAGTACTTACTGTGTTTCCCCCAAAATAAGACCTAACTGGAAAACAAGCCCTAGCATGATTTTTCAGGATGACATCCCCTGAACATAAGCTCTAATGCACCTTTTGGAGCAAAAATTAGTATAAGACCTGGTTTTATTTTCAGGGAAACACGGAAGTATTATCACTTATCTTAGGAATCCAAACTTCTGAAGGATGTTTGAAATCATTTTATCAAAGAGTTGTGGAAAAGGCCAAGATATTCCTCCAAAGTCCTTTTCACAATAAATACCCTTTTTTATTTTGTTTTTAACATCTCTTCTTCTAGCACTCTTTCCCTACTGCTTTCTTGACTCTTGGCATGGCCATTGGTGGAATTGTCATAAGAGTTTGTTTGTGTCTTCCTCTTCTGATTCATGTACTTCCCAAAGTTCCAGCTTAATGCAAATGCTGTGTTTTACTTGGGCTAGCTTGCTCCTCAGAGTTACAATCATGTAATGCCTCAGTGTAGCCTTAAGCCTTCCTACTGCCTAGCAACTTGTACTTACTTAATCTAGAGTAGTTACCTGGCAATATTATCATCCTCCATTCTCTGTACACATTTGAGCCAGGGAGTTACAATGGAGGCAAGTGCCATTTCTAAGCTCCCGTCCAGTTATCCATATGTCCATCCATTCAATCTCCGATGCCAGGCTCTCTACCAGGTGTTGGGGTTGAAGGAATGCGTAAGACAAAATCCTTGACCTCATAGTTTATTTTTCAAACAGCCATGCAAACAGTTACAATGTTGTATCATCAACTATTATCATCACTATAATTGTTTATTGGGTATTTACAATGTGCCAGGCACTGTGCTAAGCATTAAACAAGGTAAGCAGAATATGCAGCATGCTTGTGGAATGGAGTGTGATTGGTTAACAGAGTTAACTATTTTCAAAGAATGAAAATAGAAAGTGCCTTAAGCACCCAAACTAGACTGACTATGACTTTTCTGATTATTGAAAAGGTGCTTTGGGACCTAGCATGGCCCCAGGGCCACTGTCTTGAGCAATTGTCGCTATATTACTGGGCCAGTTGGAACAATGCCAGATGACTGCCACTGTACAAGATGTACTAAGACTAAAGATTTCTACAAAACACTAGAAACTTTAGAGGATGCCCATCTTTGATGCTTGACAAAGACAGCACACATGACAATTTTATGGTTCAATCCTTGATATTTTCTAGCAGGCCAGTTCACTCTGGTTTTCTTTCTGTAAAAAGCAACCTCCACTTTTGTAGCAAGGTTAAGGGACAGTGTCCATACTACTACTAATTATTAATTGAGGATATATGAGTTCCCAGGTTTTATACACATCTTCTCATTTAGTTTTTACAACAATCCTAAGGAATGGGAAATATTCCCTATTTTACAGATGAGGAAATTGAAGCTCATAGAGTAACACAGTAAGGCCATACAATAGGTAGGTTTTACTAACTATGTTCTCAATCTTTAGTTTATAATGCTTCCCACAAAGTCCACAGGGAGGGGAAAAAAAGATGCTCTTTGTCAGATTAAGCTGTGTGTCTACCTACTCAACCTGTAGCAAGCCTTGAAATGTTCCTGTCCAAGAGGATACCTTAGGGCTGCTTATCTTTACACCTAGAATTTCCTGTTGAGATATTCAATATATGTATTACCACAGTGTTAGGTAATTTAGATCCCTCTGTTTTAAATCCATTGTCTCAACTTTGACCCACGGGAGAGGTTGGAATTGTGGCAATGCATGAACTGGACATAAGCAAAGGTAGGAGGTGACACATGTTTACTATCCTGCTTGCCTTTTCAGGACTGGACTCTGGTTCTGACTGCCGGGAAGCCCTTTCATAACCTCAGAAAGGCTCTGCCTGCACTTTGTGATTTCTCCCCATCCAAGTCCCCCCCAGGTCCATAAAGGCATTTCCAATCTTTTAGGTATTCTAGAGACCCTTTGAGCATCAAGAGGTAGTGGGCACTTACAGTAAAACCACTAAAATGCAACCATAGATTAGTCCAAAATAAGTGTTCCAAATAGGATCTAGTTAGAGATGCATAATTAAACTATTCTATAGAAAATTCTGATTCCAATTCAGATATACATTACTGGGGCATTATTGCTATTTCCTAAACAATTCATTGGAAAATTAGGAATTATGCCTGGTTATCGAGAAATTTTAACTGACTACAGTTCTGACTGCCTCTGTTCTATGCAGATCCTTGAAAAGACTTTCCAGGAAGTCAACCTGAAGAGAGAACACAGATTTCTAAGGACAGTTTGGCTGAGCTGCAAAATAATCCTGGACTTATCACCTGCCCTTTTGGAAATAGAGCACTGGTTTCCAATTTTTTTGCACAATGACTCTCAAATTCTATCAACATTCTGTCCTGCTTCTCCAGAAGATCATCAAAACCTTTGTTTCAGGCCAGCTGAAAAGTTGAGTCAGGGCCTGACTCATCTACAATGTCAAACAAGGTAGCAAACTAAGCTTGGGTGGGTTATGCAGCATAATTTCAATTCATAAAGATTCTCCCCAATAAATCTCAACTTTGATCCTAAATTTCCACGAATGAAGCTTTATTTCTTTATAAAAGTTTTTGCAAATATCTACCTTTCTAGCCCTCCTTCCCCTTACTACTTCCTACTTATTTATACTGTGTTCTTGCCTCATTAGAACATTTGACAGATTCAGAGTCATACTCTCAACTCTCATCCAGGGATACTGTGAACACCTTTAGAGATGAATAAAAACAAATGAACAAACAAAACAAAAACACAAACACACAGATACAGAGAACGGATCAGTGGTTATTAGAGGGGGAGGGGGTTAGGAATGAATGAAAAGCTAGAAGGGGTCAATTGTATGGTGATGAATGGTAACTAGACTTTTGGGGGTGATCGCTTTGTAGTATATGCAAGTGTCAAATGATAATATTGTACACCTGAAACTTATACCGTGTTTCCCTGAAAATAAGACCTAGACGGACCATCAGCTCTAACGCATCTTTTGGAGCAAAAATTAATATAAGACTGGGTCTTATTTTACTATAATGTAAGACCAGGTATAATATAATATAATATAATACCAGGTCTTATATTAATTTTTGCTCCAAAAGATGCATTAGAGCTGATGGTCCATCTAGGTCTTATTTTCAGGGAAACACGGTATAACAATAAAAAATAAAATAAAATTACCTACATACATATATTTAAGGTTTCCAAACTCTTAATTTGCCAGGAAAAGACGTGGGAATAATAGTAGAAACTAACCATGTACCTACCATTCATGCAGTTCATAAAAGACCGAACATTTTTTTCAATTGACCAAAATTTTTCTTTTTTTTTTCTTTTTAATAAATTTATTGGGGTAACAATAGGATGAATCTTGAGATTATTGTGCTAAGTGAAATAAGTCAGACATTAAAAGTCGAGAACCATATATGACTTCACTGATATGTGGGATATAAAACTGAAAGCAACAAAGGAACAAGGCAAACAAATAAAGAAACAAAGACAATACATTTTAAAACCAAAAATATAGGCAGTCTATAATCTCAGAATATAGACACATAATAGTTCTTTCAATTGAGCAAATTCAGCTTCATGAAAAATTCACTATATTCTTAGTTTTTACACTTTGAAACAGATTAGGAAAAGTAATATCAACTGTTCCTGGGCTACACACCAGTGTTTGGGATTTAGAGGTCGCTCAACTACCTCACTTAATGTATACCTCTATATATGAAGCTCCCCATGAAAACTTCTTTCAGAACTAAAATGTCAAACACACACACAAAAGTGTTAAGGGGCACGAAAAGTTTGACTTCTCCTGGGGATTGGTATATTTTCTCTTCATGGACAATGCAAATTATGTAACTGATTAGGTTTCCCTCTTTGTTTTGGATACCTGGTCACAACTGCAGCTCAACTTTAGAAACTAGGTGGGATCTTATGACCTACACATCTGAATTCTGATTAACCTCCCTACCTGGTCTTCACCTTCTATTCTCATTTATATTTTCCCAGATGCTGGTCTATTTTACTGGTTATTTTTCTCTTTTACTGAAATTTATTATAAGCTGCCTCAAAGTCTTTGTAGATAGGGGTGATATAATTCAACTCAGTATTTAACCATTGTCTCCAGACTGTATATATCTGACCCTGATGTACCCTTTCCTCTGCCTGGGCTGTTCTTAGTGTGTTTTTTTTTTTTTTTTTTTCATCTGACACATTCCTATATACCTCTGCATACTGAATTCAAATGTTACCATTTCTGTGAATATTCCCTGACCACCACTACCTACCTCACACCTGCCCCAATGCCACACTGCGTAAAACAATACTTTTTCTACATTTCTACTATGGCACTTACTATATTGTAGTGTAGTGATGCTGACTTTGTTGCTTCTGCCACTGGACTCTGAGCTTGAAGGCAAGGATTGAGCTATGTCCATTTTGGACTCCCTTGACCTAGCTAAATATATTTTTAATGAAGAGATGGGTAAATAAAAGCACAAATGAGCAAAATGGATAAGAAGCCTTTGAGCATTTGTCAGTCAAGAGGCATGGCATACATGAGAACAGGTTTTATTAGGGAGAAAATATGGAGGGGGTGTCTAAAAGTACTGGAATCATTATAAGGGCAGGAATCTTAGTTTTTTTTGTTCACCACTTTATTCCTAGGGATTCTTGCAGTACCTTGCATATAGCAGGCCTCCCTAAGTAAATATTTCTTGATAGTTTCCATGGGGAGTCTTGAGAGTACCATAAGTGGGTAGGATTCAAGTTTGTTTTGGAGAGACATTAATTCTATTTGGTAAAGTATTTTATGTATTATTGGCTCTTGGTGAAGTGTTAATAATGATGGTGAACAGTGCTCTCCTTTCTCAGGATCTCAACCTTAAATGCCACTGAAAGCATATTATATTTGTAGAAGACATTAAAAATAATGAAAACGCAAGTTCAGGCCTCCTTGAGGAGCTTGTAGAGTGATCTGTCATGTGTCATACATCCTCATTCTTTCTTTCTGTTCCCATCAGAATTAGCCTGATGGTTCCAATGAGAACTGCTTACTTAAGAGTGACAACGGTCATAGATGGGCAGGGTCTTGCTCTGGGAATAAGGTCCATGAGTCCATATTTTCCAATATTTCCCATTATGAAGGACGCATAGTCAATATAGTGAAGACACCACAATGAGGGACTCTTTTGCTTTCTGGGGATATCATGCACTCCACATTTGAATGTTAAGGATATTTTAATTGAGGGTAAAATAAAGGAAGCAGCATGCAGTATTCAATGAGTACCCCTCAACTGGTCCATCTTTGGATTAATTTGGGATGAAGTGCAGAACGATCGTTCCTAAACAGAAGGTGTGACTCTTGTTGGTGCCTCTCTTCATGTGAAAAGGAGCATTGGTTTTATTTGACCAGCTCGGAAAAGCAAATACTCTTTTAGAAAAGACAGCCACCAGCAAGAGGGGACCTCCCAATCCACCTCATGGTGGATTAACTTTATTGAACAGCAGCTGTACAAAACACCATGTTAGATGAAAGGAAGCTCTACCCCAGACCCCAGAGATGGTCTATCTCTGCTCCCCATTTAATGAGTATAATAAGCCAGACACTGCCCTGATGACAAATATGTGTCCAAAAAACTCAGCATCCATGACAGTTTCGATTTGAGTTCTCTGGGGGAAATCAAGGAATAGATTTCATCAATTCCAAAAGCCTTTTCTATTGTTACAGATAGGCCAGATAAAACATGACAAAGAAAAGCCTGCTGGCTCAGTAGGAAACCTCCTAAGGGACAGAAAAGTAGTTGAATTATTGACCCATCAATGGGTGATCTCAGGAAACAATTGCATGTGGCTCATCTGCTGACTTTTCCATTATAAGGGATTTTGAGGGGTGGGGAGAGAATAAGGGGGATGTTTTATTCCATCCAGTTACAATGTTACTTAATAAAGATGGCAGACACCCTATTCCCCAGATTTTGGCAAGAAGGGTAGGCAGCATTGGAGTGTGCTGGCACCTTCCATTTCTTGGATTTCCACTAGATTTATAGGGAGAAGTCATCAGCACTGTCAGACATGCACTGTTCTCATCACCTGCCATTGTCCAGTGCTTCTTCAGGGGAAAAAAAATGTCACTGCATTCATTATAGTTTACTGTTGTTAAGAATATAAATGAGCCATAATTCAACTATTTGTGAGCCATATATCAGATAAGAACTTGAAACAATTATAATCATAGCTGAGTTCATTGAGGGATTACTGCAAGCCAGCCATCATTCTAAGATTTTACATGTATTAACTCATTCATCCTCATAACGACCCAGTAACATAGGTGCTATTATTACCTCCATTTTACAGATGAAGAAACTGAGGCATAGAGAGGTTATGTAACTTTGAAAGTTACAGCTACTTAATGGCAGAGCAGGCATTTACTTTAACCTACACAGACTAGATCAGAATCCATGTTCTAATCTTGATGGTTAAACTGCTTTCCTAAAATAATACACAGGAGAAAAAGCAGTTTACACATAACTCAAGTGATTTTATACATAGCTTTACAAAGTATGTCTCAGTCTAGTGCTACTGCTGCATGTACTTTTAAGACAAGAAGGACACTACTGCACTCAATATCAGTATTTCTAAGACTAGGTTTTAAAAAAAATCAAGTAACTTTCCCTGGAGCACAGCAAAAAGATCACTGAATCACAAAGTTGAAGGGGGATCTGAGAAGCTGTCTCTTCATAGTCCTTAAGAAAACAAAATGTAGGCAAAGGGGGCTAGAGGTATAAATTAAAATCACTCTTGAGGTTTCAGATGTCTGGTTGGAGATTGATGTGTGGAACACTTATTAGAGCTGACAGTGGCTGCCTAGCACCCACTTAAATTGAAATACTTTCAATTCAATTGGCAGCTTAGCAGCCATTTGAAGGAAGTATGTTGGTATTTCCATCTTTAAAAGAATGTAATATTATTACTAATAATAATGATGACAGTTAACCTTTATTGAGTGCTTATTATATGTCAAACATTGTGCTAAGTATATTATTTAATGTTCATAGCAACACTGTGAGTTAGATACTATAATTATGCCCACTTTACAGATGAGGAAACTGAGATACAGATAGGTCAAGTAACTTGCTCAAGGTCACAAGGCTAGCAAGTGGCAGAGCAAGTATTCAAACCCAAGTAGTCTGTGTTCAAGGCCTGTGTTGTTAAATACTAAGCAAGGTACTGCCTCTGAAGAAATAGCCTTGTGAGCTACTGTTAAAAGTAAGATGTGGTATATATACTCGTACATAATGGAATATTATTCGGCCATAAGAAAAGATGAAATACTGCCATTTGCGACAACATGGATGGATCTTGAGATTATTATGTTAAGTGAAATAAAACAGACAGAAAAAGTCAAGAACCATATGACTTCACTCATATGTGGGATATAAAACTCAAAGGAACAAGACAAACAAACAAAGAAACAAAAACTCATAGACACAGACAATAGTTTAGTGGTTACCAGAGGGTAAGGGAGAAGGGGGGTGGTAGAAGAGGGTAAAGGGGGTCAAATATATGGTTATGGTAAAAGAACTGACTTTGGGTGCTGAACACACAATGCAATATATAAATGATGTATTATAGAAATGTACATTTGAAACCTATATAATTTTACTAACCATTGTCACCCCAATAAATATAATAAAGAAAAAAAAGAAAAAAAAAAGAAAACCTGCCCTAATTTTCTAGGCTTGATATTGGCCCCAGTGTAAACATTGGGCCTGTAATGATGACTTGTATATATTTTTTTTCCTCTCAGTGCTAGGCCTGTTTTGCTCCACAGTATAGATGGGTGGCTAAGCATTGAAGATTATTTTGCGGACATAGACTTATGTTTAGACGTGGTGATTTACAAATAATCTGATGTAAGCTAACATTTAGTCTCCTTGGTATCAGAGCATATCTGGCCTCAATATTTTCCCTGAGACATATACCTATACAGTTCAGATTTCCATAAACTGGTAATACTTAAGCCAAATCAGGTAATCTAGTCACTCTAGACTATAAGAGATTGTGACTCTGGACTACTTCATATGGAGCTATAGAACAATATACAATATTTTAGCTTAAATTCTATTATAATGAAATAATGAAAAACTAAATGAAAAAACCCATTACTTCTTTTGTAAGTATCTATGAGAAATATATTAATAACGTTTTTCAGTATTTTAATAGCCAACAGTTTTGAGCACTATGTACTAAGTATTGTGCTAAGCAAAATTTACAACTTACAACAACCCTAATGGTTAGGTACTATTAGCCTGACTTTATGAACAAGAAAATTTAGTTTCATAGATGATATAAAACTACCCAAGATGACATAGTAAAAGAAGCAGACTTGGAAGTCATGCAGACTGACTCCAGAGTCTGAGTTCTTAACCACTATGCCATACCAGCTCCCGTTATAACACCTGCTGATCCCATATTGGCTCCTCCAGCTATTTAAAACCCAAGGACATACATGGTCCAATCACTGTAGCCCTTAAAGGACGCCTGGTTGCTCATTTCAATCATGGTTGGTCTAATGCAGTAGGGTGCAGTCTAGTCATCTGCAGCCCACGGTATGAATTACAGTTTGGTGAAATAGTTCTTTGCTTCTGCCACATATAGAATCCAAGCTCCTTTTTTTCTCCACCCATTTCTCATTCACATATTTTTTTTTCTTTATGTTTGGCTGCCTTTATGCTTGTCTCTAAGCTTTCAATGCAATAACATTTCTTAATTTATTATTAAGATTATTATGTATCATTGTTGCCTACCCTACTTTATCCCCCTACAGAGATTCAAAATCCAATCTGGAATTGTGAAATTATTTTTTGAGGGTGGGAGTAGCTATATAAACAAATGGCATAACAAAGCAGTATGACTCTAGATCTATTGCTCGATTTTAATGTGCTTGTGAATTACTTGAGGATCGTGTTAAAATGAAGCTTCGCCACCCAGAGTCAGTTCTTTTTCCATCACCATATATTGGATCCACTTTACCCTTACCTACCACGCCCTCCCCCTTTATAGATGAAGTATTACAGAATTGTACACCTGAAATTTATGTAACTTTACTAATAATTGTCACCCCAGTAAACTTTAATTTAAAAAAAAATGCAGCTTCTGATTCAGTAGTTTGGGGCTGGGGCCTGCGATTCTGGAATTCTTAACAGCTCCCAGGTTATGCAGATCACACTTTGAGTAGCAAGGTTCTAAATGGGCAGGATCCGGTCATGCTTTTAAGTAGGACCACAATTAAATGACTCTGGAGAGATTAATGTTTAGGATGCTTGAAAAGAACCCCACGCTTCCTGGGATGGCAATTTTTAATGGTTAATAGCTCTGACAGTCCAGGAAGAAACTTTTGTGTCTAAACTAAAACTTTCAGATGCTGTGGCATTTTTATTTTTATCTTTAGTGGAGATGGAGTTAGGACACCATGCCCATTCTCTTATGGGTTATTTTGTTTAAAAAAATATGAAAAGTTATTCAATGTTAACTATGGTCTTTGGGATGCTCCCCACCATGTCCTTTCCTTCCCTTTAAGTCTAAGATTTTTGGGATGTCTCAGTCAGTTCTCATTCCAGCTCCACGTTTATTTGTCTCTTCTAAGAAATCCAACAACTAGACAAGATTTAAATTCCTTGCCAAATCCTATTGACTTTTATTGCAATGAGTTATTTAAATTTTCTGCATATCCTGCATCAGATACACCCCAAGCTTGCCAATAATTCAATAGAGAGTATACTAGTAACTACTGGCTACCCGGTCTATAAAGCTCATATTACAAAAATGCACACTTTAGGCAGAATCTGGTAAATGTTAACTTCAAAGTAAATTGTGTCATACTGCTATATTTATGACCACATGGTCAATAAAAATAAATGCTTGTGAGGTGATTAAAAATAGCATACCAGGTAAAATTGGTTGTCCAGCAATTCCCAGTGGTGCCATTCCAAGATTATTCATTGCTGTGGCCCATGCAGTTGGATCAGACATAGGTAGCGTCATTGCAGTGGAATCCACATTCAGAGTTCTACTATTATCAGCTAAAAAGAAATGACAAGCAAAATAATTTGTTGTACTAAGGTTTCAGTGTTTAGGTTCTTATCAATGTAAACTCTGACAAATGCTTTACAAAAATTGACTGATGGACAAGCGATGGATAAAGGCCTGAATTCCAGCTCTTAACAAGTGTTAAAAAAATACAGCTTAAACTAGCAGGAAGCCATAGAATTTGAAAGCAGTATACCAGACAGCATTTTAGTGTTTCTTTCTCTTTTTCTCTCTCTTCCCCTCACTCCCTCCTTCCTTCTTTTTCTTCTTACCTTCCCTACTGTTATATATATACACACACACACACACACACACACACACACACACACACACACCTTTTTTTTAGAGCAGTTTTAGGTTTACAGCAAAACTGAGGGGAAGGTACAGAGATTTCACATATACTCCTGGCACCCAAACATGTACAGCTTCCCCCATTACAAACATCCCCTACCAGAGTGGTGTGTTTGTTACAAGTGATGAACTTACATTGACACATCATAATCACTCAAAAGCCATAGTTTAAACATATTAGGGGTTCACTCTGGTGTTGTACATGCTGTGGGTTTGGAAAATATCAATCATTATAGTATCATATGGAGAATTTTTACTTCCCTAAAAATCCTCTGTGCTCCACTTATTCATCCCATCCCAATCCCCAACCTCAACAACCACTGATTTTTTTTCACTGTCTCCATAATTTTGCCTTTTCTAGAATGTTACATAGTTGGAATCATACAGTATGTAGCCTTTTGAGGTTGTCTTCTTTTACTGAGCAATACACATTTAAAGTTGCTCCATGTCTTTTCATGGCTTCACAACTCATTTCTTTTTAGTGCTGTATAATATTCCACTGTCTGATATACCACCGTTTATACAGTCACCTACTGAAGTACAGATTGGCTGCTTCCAAATTTTTGCATTTATGAATAAACTTGCTATGAACATTTTTGTGTATGTTTTTCTTTTCTTTTCTTTTTTTGTGGACATTAGTTTTCAGCTCCTTTGGATAAATACCAAGCAGCATAATCACTAGATCATAATGGTAAGAGCATGTTTAGTTTTCTAAGAAACTGTCAACCTGTCTTCCAAAGTGGCCATACTATTTTGCACTCCAATCAGAAATGAATGAGAGCTCCTGCTGCTCCACATCCTCACCAGTATTTAGTGTTATCAGTATCCTGGATTTTGGCCATTCTAATAGGTGTGTAGTGAAATTTTGTTATTTTAATTTGCATTTCCCTGATGACATATGATGTGGAGCATCTTTTTTAGCGTTTATTTGCCATCCGTATAACTTCTTATGTAAGGTGTTTATTAAACACTTTGGCAAATGTTACACAGGTTATTTGTTTTCTTACTGTTGAATTTTAAGAGATATTTGCATAATTTAGATAATAGCCTTTTATAAGTTGTGTATTTTTGCAAATATTTTCTCCCAATATGTAGCTCCTCTTCTCACTCTCCTGACATTGTCTTTCACAGAGCAGAAATTTTTAATTTTAATTAAATCCAGTGCATCAATTATTTCTTTCATGGACTGTGCCATTGGTGGTGTATCTAAAAAGTCACTGCCGTACCCATGGTCATCAAAGTTTCTCCCACGTTATCCTCTAAGAATTTTACAGTTATCTGTTTCACATGTAGGTCTTTCAATCCATTTTTTAAAAAAACAAAGTTTATTGGGGTGACAATTGTCAGTAAAGTAACATAGACTTCAGGTGTACAATTCTGTAATATAGCATCTATATATCACATTGTGTGTTCACCACCCAGAGTCAGTTCTCCTTACATCACCATATATTTGATCCCCTTTACCCTCTTCTTTCACCCCCCCACCCCCCTTACCCTCTGGTAACCACTAAACTATTGTCTGTGTCTATGAGTTTTTGTTTCTCATTTGTTTGTCTTGTTCTGTTGTTGTTTTTGGTTTATATACCACATATCAGTGAAATCACATGGTTCTCTGCTTTTTCTGTCTGACTTATTTCGCTCAGCATTACTCTCTCAAGATCCATCCATGTTGTCACAAATGTTCCTATATCATCTTTTCTTACCGCTGAATAGTATTCCATTGTTTATATATACCACAACTTCTTTATCCATTCATCTATCGAAGGACATTTTGGTTATTTCCATGTCTTGGCCACCGTAAACAAAGCTGCAGTGAACATTGGAGCACACGTGTCTTTATCTCTAAATGTTTTCAGATTTTTTGGGTAGATACCCAGGAAAGGGATTGATGGGTCATATGGTACTTCTATTCGTAATTTTTTGAGGAACCTCCACACTGCCTTCCATAACGGCTGCACCAGTCTGCATTCCCACAAAGAGTGTACGAGGGTTCCTTTTTCTCCACAGCCTCTCCAACACTTGTTGCTATTTGTCTTGTTGATGATAGCCATTCTGACTGGGGTGAGGTGATATCTCATTGTGGTTTTGATTTGCATTTCTCTGATGATTAGTGATGTTGAGCATTTTTTCATATGTCTATTTGCCATTTGTATGTCCTCTTTGGAGAAATGTCTGTTCAGGTCCTCTGCCCATTTTTCAGTTGGGTTGTCTGTTTTTTTTGTTGAGTTGCATGAGTTCCTTGTATATTTTGGAAATTAGCCCATTATCAGAGGAACTAATTACAAAAATCTTCTCCCATTCAACTGGCTGCCTCTTTATTTTGTCGAGGGTTTCTTTTGCTGAGCAGAAGCTTCTAAGTTTGATATAGTCCCATTCATTTATTGTAGCTTTTACTTGCTTTGCCTTTGGAGTCAAATTCATGAAATGCTCTTTGAACCCAAGGTATATAAGTTTAATACCTATGTTTTCTCCTATGCAGTTTATTGTTTCAGGTCTTATGCTTAAGTCTTTGATCCATTTGAATTAATTTTGGTACATGGTGACATATAGCAGTCCAGTTTCATTCTTTTGCATGTGGCTTTCCAATTCTGCCAGCATCATTTATTTATTGAAGAGGCTGTCTTTTCTCCACTGTATGCTTTTAGCTTCTTTGTCAAAAATTATCTGTCCATATTTATGTGGTTTTATTTCTGAGTTCTCAATTCTATTCCATTGGTCTATGTGTCTGTTTTTCTGCCAATACCATGCTGTTTTGATTATTGTAGCCCTGTAGTACAAGCTAAAGTCAGGAGTGTGATACATCCAGTATTGTTCTTTTTTCTTAAGATAAGTTTGGCTATTTGGGGTCTTCTGTAGTTCCAAACAAATCTGATGACTTTCTGTTTCATTTCTTTAAAAAATGCCATTGGGAATTTGATAGGGATTGCATTAAATCTGAATATTGCTTTGGGTAATATGACCATTTTAACTATGTTCATTCTTCCAATTCATGAATATGGAATGTAATTTCCATGTCTTTGTGTCTTCTTCAATTTCTTTCAAAAATGTCTTATAGTTTTCAGCATATAGGTCTTTCACATCCTTGGTTAAGTTTACTCCTAGGTATTTTATTCTTTTTGCTGCAATTGCAAAGGGAATTGTTTTTTTATTTGTTTTTCTCAGAATTCATTGTTAGTATATAGGAATGCAATGGACTTTTGTACACTGATTTTGTAGCCAGCAACTTTACTGTATTCGTTGATTGTTTCTAATAGCTTTTTGGTGGAGTCTTTAGGGTTTTCTATATATAGCATCATGTCATCTGCAAAGAGTGACAATTTAACTTCTACATTCCCAATTTGGATGCCTTTTATTTCTTTCTCTTGCCTGATTGCTCTGGCAAGGATTTCCAACACTATGTTGAAAAGCAGAGGTGATAGGGGACAGCCCTGTCGTGTTCCTGAACATAGAGCAAAGGGCTTCAGTTTTTCACCGTTAATTATGAGGTTAGCTGAGGGTTTGTCATATATGGCCTTTATTATGTTAAGGTACTTTCCTTCTACACCTACTTTATTAAGTGTTTTAATCGTAAATGGATGTTGTATTTTGTCAAATGTGTTTTCTACATCATTTCATATAATCATATGATTTTTGTCCTTTATTTTGTTTATGTGATGTTTCACATTGATGGATTTGCAGATGTTGAACCTTCCTTTTTCTCCGGGGATGAACCCCACTTGGTCGTGATGAATAATCTTTTTAAAGCATTGTTGCATTCGCTTTGCTAGAATTTTGTTTAGGATTTTTGTATCTGTATTCATCAGAGATATTGGTCTGTAGTTTTCATTTTTTGTGTTATCTTTACCAGGATTTGGTATCAGGGTAATGTTGGCCTCATAAAATGAGTTAGGGAATACTGTCTCTTCTTCAATTTTTTGGGAGAGTTTGAGAAGGATTGGTATTAAATCCTCTTTGAAGATTTGGTAAAATTCACTAGTGAAACCATCTGGTCCTGGACTTTTGCTTTGGGAAGGTTTTGCATGACTGATTCAATTTCGTTACTGGTGATCGGTCTGTTTAGACTTTCCAATTCTTCATAATTCAGCCTAGGAAGGTAAAATGTTTCTAACAACTTGTCCATTTCTTCTAGGTTATTAAATTTGGTGGCATGTAGTCCTTCATAGTGTTCTTGGATGATTCTTTGTATTTCTGTTGCATCCATTGTAAATTCCCTTTCTCATTTCTCATTTTGTTTATTAGTATCTTCTCTCTTTTGTCTTACTGATTCTAGCCAAGGATTTGTCAATTTCATTAATCTTTTCAAAGAACCAGCTCTTTGTCAAATTAATTTTTTCTTGTCTTTTTGTTCTGTATTTCATTTAGCTCTGCTGTGATTTTTATTATTTCCTTTCTTCTGCTGAACTTGGGTCTCATTTGTTCTTCTTTTTCTAGTTCTTTAAGGTGTAACGTGAGGTTACTTATTTGGGATTTTTCTCTTTTCTTGAGATAGGCCTGTAATGATTTCCGTCTTAAAACTGCTTTTGCTGCATCTCAAAATTTTGGCAGCATGTATTTTCATTCTCATTTGTTTCTATGTATGTTTTGATCTCTCCTCTAATTTCTTCTTTGACCCAGTCGTTCTTTAAAAGAATGTTGTTCAATCTCCATGTATTTGTGGTTTTTCCTGCTTTCTTTTGGCAGTTGATATGAAGTTTCAAAGCCTTGTGATCGGAGCATATCTTGGTATGATTTCAATTTTCTTAAATTTGCTGAGGCTAGTTTTATGTTTCAATATATAGTCTTTGGATATTAACCCCTTATCAGAGGCATTGTTTTCAGAAATCTCCCATTTGGTTGGTAGCCTCTTTATTTTGTCCACGGTTTTCTTTTGCTGTGCAGAAGCCTTTTAATTTAATATGGTCCCAATTCATTTATTTTAGCTTTTACTTCCCTTACCTTTGATGTCAAATTCATAAAATCCTCTTTGAACCCAAGGTCCATAAGTTTAATACCTATGTTTTCATCTATGCAGTTTATTATTTCAGGTCTTATGTTTAGGTATTTTATCCATTTTAAGTTAATTATGGTACTCAGTGACAGATAGCAGTCTAGTTTCATTCTTTTGCACGCGGCTTTGCAATTCTGCCAGCAGCATTTATTGAAGAGGCTTTCTTTTCTCCACTGTATGTTTTTGGCTTCTTTGTCAAAAATTATCTGTCCATATATATGTGGGTTCATTTCCGGGTTTTCAATTCTATTACATTGGTCTGTGTTTCTGCCAATACCATCCTGTTTTGATCACTGTTGTCCTGTAGTACAGGCTGAAGTCGGGGAGTGTGATACATCCAGCATTCTTCTGTTTTCTTAAGATTGCTTTGGCTATTCGGGATCTTTTTGGTTTCATACGAATCTGACAATGTTTTGTTCTATTTTTTTGAAAAATGCCATTGGGTTTTTGATGGGGATTGCATTACATCTGTATATTGCTTTGGGTGGTATGGCCATTTTAACTATGGATTCTTCCAATCCATGAACACGGAATGTCTTTCCATTTCTTCACGTCTTCTTCAATTTTGTTTAAAAATGTCTTATAGTTTTCTGTGTATCGGTTTTTCACATTCTTGGTCAAGTTTATTCCTAAGTATTTTTTTTGTCGCAATTGCAAAATGAATTTTTTAAATTTGTATTTCTGAGGTTTCATTGCTAGTAAATAATGC
The DNA here is from genome assembly GCF_057876585.1 of Rhinolophus sinicus. Taxonomy (NCBI): domain Eukaryota; kingdom Metazoa; phylum Chordata; class Mammalia; order Chiroptera; family Rhinolophidae; genus Rhinolophus; species Rhinolophus sinicus. Next base: position 92,407,693 of record NC_142518.1, read on the forward strand.
AATGGAAATTTGTACGTTGATTTTTGTAGCCGGCAACTTTACTGTATTCGTTTTTGTTTTTAATAGCTTCTTGTTTTAAATAGTCTTTAGCATTTTCTATGTTTAGCATCATGTTATCTGCAAAGAGTGACAATTTAACTTCTTCATTCCCAATTTGGATGCCTTTTATTTCTTTCTCTTCCCTGATTGCTCTGGCAAGGACTTCCAACACTATGTTGAAAAGCAGAGGTGATGGAGGAGAGCCCTGTTGTGTTCCTGAACATAGAGCAAAAGGCATCAGTTTTTCACCATTAATTATTACATAACCAGAGGGTTTGTCATATATGGCATTTATTATGTGGAGTTTTTCCCTTCTATACCCATTTTATTTGTTGTTTTAGTCATAAATGGATGTTGTATCATGTCAAATGCTTTTTCTGCATCTATTGATATAATCATAATATTTTTGTCCTTTATTTTGTTTATGTGGTGTATGACATTGATTGATTTGCGTATGCTGAACCATCCTTGTGTCTCTGGGATCAAATCCATTTGGTCGTGATGTGTGATCTTTTTAATGCATTGTTGCCTTCAATTTTCTAGAATTTTGTTTAGGATATTTGCACCTGTATTCATCAGAGATATTGGTCTGTAATTTTCTTTTTTGTATTATCCTTACCAGGTTTTGGTGTCAGAATAATGTTGGCCTCATAAAATGAGTTAGGGAGTGTTGTCTGTTCTTCAATTTTTTGGAAGAGTTTGAATAGGACAGCTATTAGATCCTGTTTGTATGTTTGGTAAAATTCACTAGTGAAGTCATTTGGTCCCGGACTTTTGCTTTTGGGAAGGTTTTGGATGACTGATTCAATTTCCTTACTTTTGATCAGTCTATTTATATTTTCCAATTCTTCGTGAATCAGACTAGGAAAGCTATATGTTTCTAAGAATATATCCATTTCTTCTAGGTTATTAAATTTGGAGCCATATAGTCTTTCATACTATTCTTGGATGATCCTGTCCATTTCTGTGGCATCTGTGGTAACTTCCCCTCTTTTGTTTTGATTTTATTTGTGTCCTTTCTCTTTTTATCTTAGTGAGTCCAGCCAAGGGTTTGCCAATTTTATTCATCTTTTCAAAGAACCAACTCTTTGATGTATTATCTTTCTATTGTCTTTTGGTTGTCTATTTGATTTAGTTCTGGTCTGTTTTTTATTATTTCTTCCTCCTGATGACTTTGGGCTTCATTTGTTCTTCTTTTTCTAGTTCTTTAAGGTATAATGTGAGGTTATTTATCTGGGATTTTTCATGTTTCTTGAGATAGGCCTGTAATTATATAAATTTCCCTCTTAAAACTGCTTTTGCTGCATCCCCAAAATTTTGGTAGGATGCATTTTCATTCTCATTTGTTTCTATGTATCTTTTGATCTCTCATTTTTTCTTTGACCCAGTTGTTTTCAAAACAAAAGAACAAGACAAACAAATGAGAAACAGAAACTCATAGACACAGATAATAGTTTAGTGGTTGCCAGAGGGTAAGGGGGGCGGGGGGTGGGGGATGGGAGATGAGGGTAAGGGGGATCGAATATATGGTGATGGAAGGAGAACTGACTCTGGGTGATGAACACACAATGGGATTTACAGATGATGTAATACAGAATTGTACACCTGAAATCTATGTAATTTTACTAACAATTGTCACCCCAATAAATTTAATAAAATAAAATTAAGAAAAAAAAACAAAAAAAAAACCCACCTATGTTTGTTTAATCTCCACATATTTGTGGTTTTTTTCCTGCTTTCTTTTTGCAGTCAATATCCAATTTTGAAGCTTTGTGATCAGAGAATATGCTTCGTATTGTTTCAATCTTCTTAAATTGGCTGATGCTAGTTTTATGTTCCAATACATGGTCTTTCCTTGCGAATGTTCCATGTACACTAGAAAAGAAGGTACTGTTTGATGTTCTAGGATGAAGTGCTCTATAAATTTCAATTATATCCATTTCATCTAATGTGTCATTTAGGGCTGCTATTTCATTATTTATTTTTGCTTTGGATGCTCTACCCATAGCTGTCAATGACATCTTTAGGACCCCCTACTATAATTGTGTTTTGGTCAATTTCTCCCTTTAGTTGTGTTAGTAGTTGCTTGGTGTATTTTGGTGCTCCCTGATTGGGGGCATAAATATTGATGATTGTTATGTCTTCTTGCTGTATAGTCCCCTTCACCATTATGAAATGTCCATCTTTGTCTCTTGTTATCTTTTCCACCCTGAAGTCTGTTTCATCTGATATCATTATGGCTACACCTGATTTTCTTTGGGTACCATTTGCTTGGAGTGTCAATTTCCACCCTTTCACTTTGAGTCTATGCTTGTCCTTGTAGCTGAGATGTGTCTCTTGGAGACAGCATATGGTTGGGTTTAGCTTTTTTATTCAATCTGCTACTCTGTGCCTTTTCATTGGCAAATTCAGTCCATTTACACTTAGAGTGATTATTTATATGTGAGAATTTCCCACCCTTCTATCTGGTTATCTGGTAAGATGGTGTCACCATTGTTTCTTTGCCTTTTTTTCAGTGTCTAATATTTCAGTGTGGTGGTATTCTGTGATTTCCCTCCTCTATTTCTTCATTTTTTATGTTATATATTTCTCTTCTGGATTTTTCTTGAGTGGTTACCATTAATTTTACGTAAAACAAAGTTTCATATTTAGAATATTACATTTTCTTCAGTATGCTTCCATTCTCCAGTCCCTTGTGCCGCTTCAGACCTAATACTCTCTCTCCTTTTATGTTTTTTTTGTCACAAATTATACGTATTTATGCTGTGACTTGATTTCTGCAAGTTTTCTTTTTCTTCTTTTTTTAAAATGTTTTACTTTTCCTTCTTTACCCTGTATGTTATGTTTAAGTGCATAGTGTCCTATTTGGTGTAGGGGTTGCCATTTCCTGCTTCTGTCTGTTTGTAATACTACTCATGGTTTTGTATTCTTCTGCTTTTATGTTTCAGGTCGAGAGCCTCTGTCATGCGGGAGACCCTGCTCGCTGCACCATTTGTCGTGCGGGGCGGCCTGCGGGGTCTCTGCTCCCGCTCCCCACACAAGAACGCAGGATATGGTGAGGCCAAAAAGGAACACCCACGGAGCCATAGGTAGGGGAGTCATACCACTATATTCTCGCTGGCAGCATCCACCTCTCTGCTTTCCGCTCTTGCTAGCCCAGCCACCATCTTCTTGCTAGCCCCCATTCCCTCTCTCTTCTCCTTCCTGCTAGCCTAGCCACAGCAGTTATATTAGTGGCCAATGGCTCACTGGTTACAGCTGACGGCCAACTAGCCACAGCTGATGGCCATGCAATCACAGTTGGCCATTTACTACCTGAGCCAACACCTTTCTATGTGAGGCCGAGAGCCTGGAAACTACTTTCTGGGGCTCTGCTCCCACACTCCACCCCTACAGGCTCTCGCCTCACAATCTACGCGACAAGCGTCTTCCGCGAGGGGCCCTGTGCGAGGAGCCTGAAGGTGAATGCAATATCCTGGACACAGCCAGGCTCTCTGGGCACAGCCAGGGTTTCTCAGGGCACCACCAGTACTTCTGGGCACGGCCAGACTTCCTGGACTTCTTAGGGTACCACCTGTCTTCCCGGACACAGCCAGGGTTTCTCAGGGCACCACCAGTACTTCTGGGCACGGCCAGACTTCCTGGGCTTCTTAGGGTACCACCTGTCTTCCCGGACACAGCCAGGGTTTCTCAGGGCACCACCAGTACTTCTGGGCACAGCCAGACTTCCTGGACTTCTTAGGGTACCACTAGTTTCCCTGGGCACAGCTAGGATTTCTCAGGGCACTGCCACTCTCTCTGGGAACAGCCCGACTTCCTGGGCACAGCCAGGGTATCTTCAGGGCTCAGCCAGACTTCCTGGACTCAGCCAGGGCTCTCAGGGCACTGCCACTCTCTGTGGGCACAGCCACACTTCCTGGACACAGCCAGGGCTCTCAGGGCACTGCCACTCTCTGTGGGCACAGCCACACTTCCTGGACACAGCCAGGGCTCTCAGGGCACTGCCACTCTCTCTGGGCCTCTCGGGGTACCCTGCTGGGACAATAGCGACTCACAATCAAGGTGCTTACATATTCTCTATGGTGGCCAGTCAAGACACAAAAGCAAATATCCCCCAGTTCCACTACATGGTGGTATGTTCCCAAACAAACAGTCAAGTTGTCCATTAAATTAGGGATGGAAGGCAATTCCCCATAGTCCATAGTCATTCGCCAGGGCTGTCCTGGGGGTGAGGGATGACTTTGACCTCACCCACATCTCCCACGGAGGACTCAGCAAGCCTGTCCTCCCGGGACAAGTCCTGCATCCGGGCTGCCTGAGCAGGAACTTCCCCGGCCCACAGGGCTGCAACGACCTTTGGTTTCTCCGGCCTGTGCTGGTTGGGGAACCGTCCACATCTTTCCACCTCTCCACGGGGCTCCATCTCTCCAGCAGCTGCATGGCTTTTCCTGTGCTGGTGGGAGAACTGTCCACGTCCTCCCACCCCTCCACGGGGATCCAGCTCTCCGGCAGCTGCTCCTCCTGGTCTTCCTCAGACTGGGTGTTCACACGCACAAACTGCTCCACCGCCTTTTGGAGAGCCTTGGCCGGCACCATACCCTGCTCGCTGCGCCATTTGTCGTCCGGGAGACCCTGCTCGCTGCACCATTTGTCGTGCGGGGCGGCCTGCGGGGTCTCTGCTCCTGCTCCCCACACAAGAACGCAGGATATGGTGAGGCCAAAAAGGAACACCCACGGAGCCGTAGGTAGGGGAGTCATACCACTATATTCTCGCTGGCAGCATCCGCCTCTCTGCTTTCCGCTCTTGCTAGCCCAGCCACCATCTTCTTGCTAGCCCCCATTCTCTCTCTCTTCTCCTTCCTGCTAGCCTAGCCACAGCAGTTATATTAGTGGCCAATGGCTCACTGGTTACAGCTGACGGCCAACTAGCCACAGCTGATGGCCATGCAATCACAGTTGGCCATTTACTACCTGAGCCAACACCTTTCTATGTGAGGCCGAGAGCCTGGAAACTACTTTCTGGGGCTCTGCCCCCACAGCCTCCTTCACTATTTTTTGTAACGCAGGTCTTGTTTTAGAAAATTCCCTCAGCTTCTCTATGTCTGGAAAGGTCTTTATTCCTCCTTCATATCTGAAGGATATCTATGCTGGGTATATTATTCTTGGCTCATAATTTCTCTCTTTCAATAATTTGAATATTTGAGTCCACTGCCTCCTAGTTTGTAGTGTTTCTGCTGAAAAATCTGATGATAATCTAATGAGCTTTCCTTTGTAGGTTACTGTATTCTTTTCCCTGGCTGCCTTGAGGATGCTTTCTTTGTCGTCAATTTTTGACAGCTTCAGTACAGTGTGCCTTGGAGAAGGCCTGTTGGGATTGAGGTAATTAGGTGTTCTACTTGCTTCTTGGATTCGAGGATCCAGTTATTTCCACAAGTTTGGGAAGTTCTCGTCAACTATTTGTTTGAATATACTCTCTGTCCCCTTCTCCCTTTCTTCTCCTTTTGATATGCCCATTATTCTTATATTGTTCTTTCTGATGGAGTTAGAATGTTCTTCCAGAGTTCTTTCACTTCTTTTGTCTCTCTCTTCTTCTATACTGTCTTTTCCAGATTTCTATCTTTGATGTCACTGATTCTTTCCTCCATCTGGTCAACTCTATTACCTAAGCTTGCTATTTTATTCTTCATTTATTTTATTGAGTTCTTAATCTCCAGAAATTCTATTTTTTTCTTTTTTATAATTTCAATCTCTTTGTAAAATGTTCATTTTGTTCTTTTTGTTTGTTAGTTCATTAAACTGCCTGTCTGTGTTTCCTTGCATCTCATTGAGCTTTTTCTGGACTGCAATCTTGAATTCTCTGTTATTTTAGTCATGTATTTCCATGTCTTTAAGTTCATTTTTTTTTTTTTTTTATTAATTAGTTTCAGGTGCACAAGACAAAGCAAAACTTAGACATTTATCATTTATATCCCTCACACTGTGTGAACCCCCCTCCCCCCATCCACTATCCCTCTGTACGTTCCCAAAACCTCTCACCTTCCCCTTATCCCCACCCCCCTGCCCATCTAGCAACCCTCAGTTTTTCCTCCATTTTTCCAAAACTGTTTCTGATTAGTTCATTCACTTATTCTTTTCTTTAGATTCCACATATAAGTGAGATCATATGGTATTTGTCTTTCTCTTTCTGACTTATTTCACTTAACATAACTTTTCCTATACTTTCTGAGCGGCCTCATTACTACCTTCATTATTTATTGCAATTCTTGAATTATTATTTCTCTTCCTAGGCATCTACAAGAGTGGGTTCTGCAACAGGTTGATAGGAAGTGGTCTTTCCTTTGTTTTCCAGTAGGTATTGGTAGAATGTTTTATTTTCTCTCTGACTGCAGTCTTTCATTTTCTCTCCCATTAGAGTATTATATTTTTTCTACACTCTTCCGGATTCTCACAAAACTGGGGATTCCCTGGAAGGTGAGTTTCTCCTCTGTGAACAGGTCTCATGAGTCAGGGCACCATCTCTCTTGGGGGATGTGGATAGCTTCTGAAGTTCCAAAGGTCTCCGTACACCAGTTTCAGAGCTTGTGTGTTTCAGTGGCCTGTTGCATCATGCATGGATCTGTCCAGATAGGTGGGGACCGGGGCGAGGTGAGTTGTGAGAGGTGGCCCAGAGCAATGGTGTCTACCACCAGTATAGCCAATCCTGCACCAAAGGCTCCCTCCCTTTCGACCAAATTAGTTGGTCTCTGAGTCTATGGCTACAGGCCGCAGTTCTGAGAACTGCAAATATTCTGTCCTTTGTTCTAACACTGCTACTGTTCCACTTCTAGCCCTGGGAGGGTGGAGGTGGGCCAGCTCGGGGAGGGTGGAGAGGTGGCCGCTAGGCTCCGTTGCTATGCCTTCCATCCTCTGCCTGGCAGTAAGCCTTAAACACCATTTTCACCCTTCTTCCCTTAGTCTTTGCTCAGAGGTGTCTGCCATGAGCGTTAGGTTCAGCTGTGTTATATGCTGATCCTTCAGGCGGGACTGTAGGCCATCAGCGGAGCGCTAGCAGGTGGAATTCTTCCCTCTCCTGTGACTGCAGTAGCTCCGGAATGCAGGAAGCTCAGAGTAGGGAGCTCAGATCTCTGAGCTCAGTCTGCACTCTGCAGCCAGGCGCCGCAGCCTGTGTCTCCACACTTCCATCTTTCCTCCTCCCCTGCTTGCTCAGTTTGCCCACCTGTAGATGATTTTAGTTGCGCGTCTCTTAGTCTTGCCTGTGTGCGGAGTCCTTTGTGGGATTATAGCTGTTCAATTTGTTGTAAATTCCAGGGGAGATTTCAAGAGGCTCACCTCACACCGCCATTTTTTTTTTTAAATTTTATTGTATTAAATTTATTGGGGTGACAATTGTTAGTAAAATTACATAGATTTCAGGTGCACAATTCTGTATTACATCATCTATAAATCCCATTGTGTGTTCATCACCCAGAGTCAGTTCTCCTTCCATCACCATATATTCGATCCCCCTTACCCTCATCTCCCACCCCCCACCCCCCGCCCCCCTTACCCTCTGGCAACCACTAAACTATTGTCTGTGTCTATGAGTTTCTGTTTCTCATTTGTTTGTCTTGTTCTTTTGTTGTTTTTGGTTTATATACCACATATCAGTGAAATCACATGGTTCTCTGCTTTTTCTGTCTGACTTGTTTCGCTCAGCATTACTCTCTCAAGATCCATCCATGTTGTCACAAATGTTCCTATATCATCTTTTCTTACTGCCGAATAGTATTCCATTGTGTATATATACCACAACTTCTTTATCCATTCATCTATCGAAGGACATTTTGGTTGTTTCCATGTCTTGGCCACCATAAACAAAGCTGCAATGAACATTGGAGCACACGTGTCTTTATCTCTAAATGTTTTCAGATTTTTTGGGTAGATACCCAGGAGAGGGATTGCTGGGTCATATGGCAATTCTAGTCGTAATTTTTTGAGGAACCTCCACACTGCCTTCCATAATGGCTGCACCAGTCTGCATTCCCACCAACAGTGTATGAGGGTTCCTTTTTCTCCACAGCCTCTCCAACATTTGTTACTATTTGTCTTGTTGATGATCGCCATTCTGACTGGGGTGAGGTGATATCTCATTGTGGTTTTGATTTGCATTTCTCTGATGATTACACACCGCCATTTTTATGACATAATTCTTAACTATCGCAAGATCTGAAGTTGGGTAGCCTCAATCTTCCAAGTTTGTTCTCCTCCTTCAATATTCTGTTATTCTGAGTTTTTGACTCTACATATAAATTTTAGATTTAGTTCATTGATATCCACAAAATAACTTGCTTAGATTTTGATTGAAATTGCATTGAATCAAGTTGGGAAGAACTGACATCTTGACAAATATTGAGTCTTCCTATCTATGAATATGAAATATCTCTCCATTTATTTAGTTCTTCTTTGATTCTTATCAGACTTCTGTGGTTTTCTGATTTTCTGTTCTTTCTTAGCAAAGTTTTGTGGTTTTACGTGTTTTTTTTTTCCCAAGCAAATACACCACTGGAGCTTGGGATGATTAAGAGGTTTCCCATTCTTCTCACAGTATAGTTGCATATGATTACTTCAGTAGTTTCCCATTTTTCTCATTGTCTAGTTGCATATGATTACTTCAGTAGCTTCCACCCAAACTACTATGCATGCAAATCCAGAAAAATAAAATTTAAGGGCTTCCATAGTAGCAATAAAAATGAAAAATTATATTCATGATGCAATTTATTTTACCTTTGAGGCAGTCCATTGAATAGAACTGGACAATCAACAGACATTATGTTAGCCAACTGAGTATTTTTGGAGGTAGCAGAGAATAAGCAGATAAGGGACTTCAAAGGTTATACAAACTAATGGAAAAGACCAATGATGTTGGTGATGATGATGATTATTACCACTACTCTCACCATCTCTATCCGTTACCAATGTTAATTACCGAACACTTGCCATATGCTGTGGTAAAGCACTTGGAACGTACCATTCTCATTTAACTTTCAAAAAATCCTGTGAGATAGGGACTATTTATATCTCCATTGAGAGGCTTTGAAAGGTCACATATATTGTCCAAGGTCACACAGGATGCGTACTTTGAGCTACTTTGTTTCACTATCTCCAATTAAACAATTAGGAGAGAATGAAATACTCAAATGGTATAGACCAGAAACATTACTGAAGTTTAAGGAATTAAGAGGTACTGTGGCTTGAGTAGGTGGGAAAGGCCTCCTGGAGAAGATAGTATTTGAAAGAAGGGTCCAGATTTCTGCAGAACATGTCTTGAGTGATAGGTAGTTATTAGGGAGGTAAAGAAGAGAGAGGAAGATGCATGGATAACATAAACAAAAACATTTAAGTGAGTTATATATGTGTGTGCATATATATACTGCACAGTTGGGAGAGATATAATCATAAGTCGTCTGAGCACAAAAATACTTTTATTTTGGGAAATTTCCCTCTGACTATGGATATCCAAAGAAGAAACTTTCCATGACTTTTTTCCTACCTCACAGTAAGCGGTCCTGCTAATTACATCCCTGAAGGGAACTCTGTTCTAATAGTAGCTTGCTAATGTCTGTCACGTCCTCCCAATGTGGTAACATCAAGGATGATCCTTGGCCAGGTTAATTATACAAGTGCTATTTTGGTCACTGATTGGTCAGAACAAGCAAATGTGAATATCGAAAAACATTATTTCTGAAATATTAGTTTTTATTATTTTCCTATGTTGCCTGTGCCTCCTCTTGCTCCCCAACACAAATAGCATTTGTGTTGTATATACAACTATTGTATATATAATCAATAGTTGGGATACTCATTGGCTTTGCAGTTCTGGGAAATATAAGAAAATTAGGAATTATTCTTAATAAAGAATTTTGAGATAAAAGAATGAGAACTTACAATGTACCAACGATAGTTAAGCTCTGGACTAATTTGGTGGGGGTGGGGAGAGAATGATCTAAATTATCAGCTTTCTAAAAAAGGACAGCACAGTATTTCTATTTTCAAAATATATATTAATTCAAAGTACCTGTTAAAATGTTAGCAAGTAGAATTCCTGCTAGACTGGACTACATGGACAGACAAGGAATATGTATAATTAACAGCATTATTTTTGCTACAACAAATTCAGTTCTTTTTTTTTTTTTAAATTTCATTTTATTAAATTTATTGGGGTGACAATTGTTAGTAAAATTACATAGATTTCAGGTGCACAATTCTGTATTACATCATCTATAAATCCCATTGTGTGTTCATCACCCTGAGTCAGTTCTCCTTCCATCACCATATATTCGATCCCCCTTACCCTCATCTCCCAACCCCCACCCCCCACCCCCCTTACCCTCTGGCAACCACTAAACTATTGTCTGTGTCTATGAGTTTCTGTTTCTCATTTGTTTGTCTTGTTCTTTTGTTGTTTTTGGTTTATATACCACATATCAGTGAAATCACATGGTTCTCTGCTTTTTCTGTCTGACTTGTTTCGCTCAGCATTACTCTCTCAAGATCCATCCATGTTGTCACAAATGTTCCTATATCATCTTTTCTTACTGCCGAATAGTATTCCATTGTGTGTATATACCACAACTTCTTTATCCATTCATCTATCGAAGGACATTTTGGTTGTTTCCATGTCTTGGCCACCGTAAACAAAGCTGCAATGAACATTGGAGTACACGTGTCTTTATCTCTAAATGTTTTCAGATTTTTTTGGGTAGATACCCAGGAAAGGGATTGCTGGGTCATATGGCAATTCTATTCGTAATTCTTTGAGGAACCTCCACACCGCCTTCCATAACGGCTGCACCAGTCTGCATTCCCACCAACAGTGTATGAGGGTACCTTTTTCTCCACAGCCTCTCCAACATTTGTTATTATTTGTCTTGTTGATGATCGCCATTCTGACTGGGGTGAGGTGATATCTCATTGTGGTTTTTATTTGCATTTCTCTGATGATTAGTGATGTTGAGCATTTTTTCATATGTCTATTTGCCATTTGTATGTCCTCTTTGGAGAAATGTCTCTTCAAGTCCTCTGCCCATTTTTCAATTGGGTTGTTTGTTTTTTTGTTGTTGAGTTGCATGAGTTCCTTGTATATTCTGGATACTAGCCCCTTATCGGAGGCACTGTTTGCAAAAATCTTCTCCCATTCAGTTGGTGGACTCTTTATTTTGTCAATGGTTTCTTTTGCTGTGCAGAAGCTTTTAAGTTTCATATAGTCCCATTCGTTTATTTTAGCTTTTACTTCCATTGCCTTTGGAGTCAAGTTCATAAAATGCTCTTTGAACCCAAGGTCCATAAGTTTAGTACCTATGTTTTCTTCTATGCAGTTTATTGTGTCAGGTCTTATGCTTAAGTCTTTGATCCATTTTGAATTAACTTTGGTACATGGTGACAAATAGCAGTCCAGTTTCATTCTTTTGCACGTGGCTATCCAATTCTCCCAGCACCATTTATTGAAGAGGCTGTCTTTGCTCCATTGTATGTTTTTAGCTTCTTTGTCAAAAATTATCTGTCCATATTTATGTGGTTTTATTTCTGGGTTCTCAATTCTATTCCATTGGTCTATGTGTCTGTTTTTCTGCCAATACCATGCTGTTTTGATTATTGTAGCCCTGTAGTACAAGCCAAAGTCAGGAAGTGTGATACCTCCATTATTGTTCTTTTCCCTTAAGATTGCTTGGGCTATTCGGGGTCTTTTGTGGTTCCAAACAAATCTGATGATTTTTTGTTCTATTTCTTTAAAATATGGCATTGGGATTTTGATGGGGATTGCATTGAATCTGTATATTGCTTTGGGTAATATGGCCATTTTAACTATGTTGATTCTTCCAATCCATGAGCACGGAATGTCTTTCCATTTCTTTGTGTCTTCTTCAATTTCTTTCAAAAATGTCTTATAGTTTTCAGCATATAGGTCTTTCACATCCTTGGTTAAGTTTATTCCTAGGTATTTTATTCTTTTTGCTGCAATTGCAAAAGGAATTGTTTTTTGTATTTCTTTTTCTGAGATTTCATTGTTAGTATATAGTAAGGCAATGGACTTTTGTGCGTTGATTTTGTAGCCGGCAACTTTACTGTATTCGTTGATTGTTTCTAATAGCTTTTTGGTGGAGTCTTTAGGGTTTTCTATATATAGCATCATGTCATCTGCAAAGAGTGATAATTTAACTTCTTCATTCCCAATTTGGATGCCTTTTATTTCTTTCTCTTGCCTGATTGCTCTGGCAAGGACTTCCAACACTATGTTGAAAAGCAGAGGTGATAGGGGACATCCCTGTCGTGTTCCTGAACGTAGAGTAAAGGGCTTCAGTCTTTCTCCATTAATTATGAGATTAGCAGAGGGCTTGTCATATATGGCCTTTATTATGTTAAGGTATTTTCCTTCTATACCCATTTTATTAAGTGTTTTAATCATAAATGGATGTATCTTGTCAAATGCTTTTTCTGCATCAATTGATATAATCATATGATTTTTGTCCTTTATTTTGTTTATGTGATGTATCACATTGATGGATTTGCGTATGTTGAACTATCCTTGTGCCCCGGGAATGAACCCCACTTGGTCGTGATGAATAATCTTTTTAATGCATTGTTGTATTCGATTTGCTAGAATTTTATTTAGGATTTTTGCATCGGTATTCATCAGAAATATTGGTCTGTAGTTTTCTTTTTTTGTGCTGTCCTTACCAGGTTTTGTATCAGGGTAATGTTGGCCTCATAAAATGAGTTAGGGAGTACTGTCTCTTCTTCAATTTTTTGGAAGAGTTTGTGCAGAATTGGTATTAGATCCTCTTTGAAGGTTTGGTAGAATTCACTAGTGAAGCCATCTGGTCCCGGACTTTTGCTTTTGGGAAGGTTTTGGATGACTGATTCAATTTCGTTACTGGTGATCGGTCTGTTTAGATTTTCCAGTTCTTCATGGTTCAGCCTTGGAAGGCTATATGTTTCTAAGAACTTGTCCATTTCTTCTAGGTTGTTGAATTTGGTGGCATATAGTCCTTCACAGTATTCTTGGATGATCCTTTGTATTTCTGTGGTGTCCATGATAACTTCCCCTTTTACGTTTCTGATTTTGTTAATCAGTGTCTTCTCTCTTTTTATCTTAGTAAGTCTAGCCAAGGGTTTGTCAATTTTGTTAATCTTTTCAAAGAACCAGCTCTTTGTCATATTAATTTTTTCTATTGTCTTTTTGTTCTCTATTTCATTTAGTTCTGCTCTAATTTTTGTTATTTCCTTTCTTCTGCTGACCTTGGGTTTTACTTGTTCTTCTTTTTCTAGTTCTTTAAGGTGTAACATGAGGTTATTTATTTGGGAGTTTTCTTGTTTCTTGAGATAGGCCTGTAATGAGATAAATTTCCCTCTTAAAACTGCTTTCGCTGCATCCCAAAAATTTTGGTAGGATGTATTTTCATTGTCATTTGTTTCTATGTATCTTTTGATCTCTCCTCTAATTTCTTCTTTGACCCAGTCCTTCTTTAAAAGTATGTTATTTAATCTCCATGTATTTGTATTCTTTCCCGCTTTCTTTTTACAGTTGATATCCAATTTCAAAGCCTTGTGATCAGTGAATATGCATGGTATGATTTCAATCTTCTTAAATTTGTTGAGACTGATTTTATGTCCCAATATATGGTCTATCCTTGATAATGTTCCATGTACACTAGAAAAGAATGTATAGTCTGATATTTTAGGATGAAGTTCTCTATAAATGTCAATTATGTCCATTACATCTAATGTGTCATTTAGGGCTACTATTTCGTTATTTATTTTCTGTTTGGATGATCTATCCATAGCTGACAATGACGTATTTAAGTCCCCTAGTATAATTGTATTTTGGTCAATTTCTCCCTTTAGTTCTGTTAGTAGTTGCTTGGTGTATTTCGGTGCTCCCTGATTGGGAGCATAAATATTGATGACTGTTATGTCTTCTTGTTGTACAGTCCCCTTCACCATGATGAAATGTCCATCTTTGTCTCTTGTTATCTTTTTCCCCTTGAAGTCTGTTTCATCTGATATCATTATGGCTACACCTGATTTTCTCTGGGTACCATTTGCTTGGAGTGTCAATTTCCACCCTTTCACTTTGAGTCTATGCTTGTCCTTGTAGCTGAGATGTGTCTCCTGGAGACAGCATATGGTTGGGTTTAGTTTTTTGATCCAATCTGCTACTCTGTGCCTTTTTATTGGTGAGTTCAGTCCATTTACATTTAGGGTGATTATTGATATGTGAGGATTTCCTGTCATTCTATCTTTAGTTTTCTGGTAAGGCTGTGTCTCCATTGTTTCTTTGCCTTTTTGTTGTTGTCTATTATTTCTGTGTGGTGGTATTCTATGATGTTTCCCTCTGTTTCTTCTTTTATTTCAGTATATATTTCAATTCTGGATTTATTTTGAGTGGTTACCCTTAAGTTTATGTAAAAGAAAGTTTGATATTTAGAGTATTCCATTTCCTTCAGCACGCTTACTTTCTCCATTCCCATATTCCGGTTCAGGCCTTTACTCTCCCCCTTTTTGAGTTGTGGTTGCCACAAATTGTCCCTGTTGATGGTGGTCGAATAGCCTCCTTTAGTATTTCTTGTAGTGCAGGTCGTGTATTAGAAAATTCCCTCAGCTTCTGTATGTCTGGAAAGGTCTTTATTCCTCCTTCATATCTAAAGGATATCTTTGCTGGATATATTATTCTTGGCTCATGGTTTCTCTCTTTCAATAGTTTGAATATTTGGTTCCACTCCCTCCTGGCTTGTAGAGTTTCTGCTGAAAAATCTGATGATAATCTAATGGGCTTTCCTTTGTAAGTTACCGTCTTCTTTTCCTTGGCTGCCTTGAGGATTCTTTCTTTGTCGTTGATTTTAGACAGCTTCAATACAATGTGCCTTGGAGAAGGTCTGTTGGGATTGAGGTAACTAGGTGTTCTATTTGCTTCTTGGATTCGAGGGTCCAGTTCTGTCCACAAATTTGGGAAGTTCTCATCGACAATTGGTTTGAATATATTCTCTGTTCCCTTCTCTCTTTCTTCTCCTTCTGGTATGGCCATTATTCTTATATTGCTCTTTCTGATGGAGTCAGAAAGTTCTTGTAGAGTTCTTTCATTTCTTTTAAGTCTCAAGTCTCTTTCTTCTTCTATTTGTGTCATTTCCAGGTTTCTATCTTCGATGTCACTGATTCTTTGCTCCATCTGGTCAACTCTACTACCTAAGCTGGTTATTTCATTCTTAATTTCTTCTATTGAGTTCTTAATCTCCAGAAATTCTATTTGGTTCTTTTTTAAGATTTCAATCTCTTTTGTAAAATGCTCATGCTGTTCTTTGATTGAGTTTCTGAGTTCCTTTAACTGCCTATCTGTGTTTTCTTGTATCTCGTTGAGTTTTTTCAGAACTGCAATCTTGAATTCTCTGTCATTTAAGTCACATATTTCTGTATCTTTAAGTGCCTTCTCTGGAGATTTTTCACTTTCTTTCTGAGCTATCTTGTTGCCTTGGTTATTCATGGCGATTACTGGTTTACTATTTCTTTTCCTAGACATCTACAGGAGTGACTTCTGCAACAGGTTGATAGAAAGCAGTCTTTCTTTTGTTTGCCAGTACTTGTTGGTAGAATGTTTTATTATTTCTCCAACTGCAACCTATTTTTCTTCTCCCACACAGTAGTGCTATGTTTTCTCTGCACTATTCCAACGTCTCACACACCGGGGAGATTCCCTGGGAGACGGGCTTCTCCTCTGTTAATAGTTCGTCTAGGTCACAGGGCGCAGTGTCCCGGTGGGTATGCGGAGAGCTTTTGATGTTCCAAAGCTCTTCCAGCTCCTGATTCAGAGCCCGTATGTTTCAGCAGTTCTGTTTACTCCTGCAGGGATCCGCCCAGATAGGTGGAGTCAGGGGCGGGGTGAGTTGTGAGAGGTGGCCCAGAGCAATGGCAGCGACCACCACCACAGCCGGTCCTGCTTCCACAGCTCCCTCCCCTTTGCTGGAACTAGTTGGGCTGTGAATTTGTGTTTGCGGTCCACAATTCTCAAAACAGCAAATTTTCTGTTGTTTTGATCTGACACTGCTACTGTTTCGCTTCTAGCACCGGGCAGGTGGGGGCGGGGCGAGCTCTGGGAGGGGTGGGAGGGGGCGGCTAGTCTCAGTGCCTAAGGCTCCGTTCTCTGCTCGGCAGTGCGGGCTTAAACCACCGTTTTCAGCCTTTTTCCCTCAGTCTTTTCTCTGAGGTCTCTGCCGTGAGCGTTGGGTTCAGCCGTGTTATATGCTGTCCCCTCAGCCCTGTGGAGCCCTAGCGGAGCCCTAGCAATCCGATCTCCCGCAGCTGCGGTAGTTCCGGGAAGCAGCGAGCTCTGCGCACTGAGCTGGGTCTGTGTCCTGCGCCCGCGCGGCTCCGTCTCCGCGCTTCTCCCTTTCCTCCTCCCTCCACTCGCGCGAATCTCCCACCTGTAGGTGATTTCAGTCGGTAGTGGGCCTCTTCGTCTTGCCTGTCTGCTGTGCAGGGAGTCCTTTGTGGAGTTTTTGTTGTTCGATTCTTTGTAAATTCCAGGGGAGCTTTACAGAGGCTCACCTCACGCCGCCATTTTTCCGGAACGAATTCAGTTCTTAAATTCTTAAGTTCTGCCTTAAATGTCCTTCCCATCTCCTGTCCCTACTCCACCACTCATCTCCGCTCGTCAAATCCTACTCCTTGTTCAAGGGTCATCTCAATGTCACTTAGTCTGTGAAGCCACCTCAATGGAATTAATTAGTCTGTTCTATTTGTTCTCATAACATTTTATCTAGAATTTGATTTTCATGTTTGCTTATTCTTTGCCTCCTTCTCCCCAAACCAAACTTTTATTGAGTCTTATTATATACCAGGTTCTGTGCTAGTGAATAAGAATAGAGATTAAAAAAAATTCATTTACTACCTCTGGAAGAACTAGTAATACAATGAGAAGTATGAATAAACAACCAAATACAAATTATTGTAATAAGTACTGTAATAAAACTATGAGTAAAGTACTATGGGAACAGAGCAGTAATTAAATCTGTTGAAATGTGTTTGGGATTGAGAGGGTGGAGGCAATGAGGAATGCCAGGGAAGCCTTCATTGGCAAAGAATCATTTGAAATAAGTGTTTAAGGAGGAATAGGATTTCCCTCCAGGTAGTGAATGGAAGTTTAGTGTTGAGCATTCAAGGACGCAGAAACAACTGAACATTTATCATCGACTGCCTTAAATTATAATGATTGGATACATGTCTCTCTTTTGCTAGCCTACATGTTCCTTTAGATCTGGGATTGGGTTTTAGGCATCTTTGTTTTCCCGTTTCTTAGTTCAGTGTCTGGTATAAAGCAGGTATTCAAGAAATATTTGAATGAATGAATAAGGAAAATCAACTTACATTAATTTGGGGCAAATAAGCTATCTATGCAATGACACTCATTGATTATTTGTATACCTTTTAGGAATGATAAATTGTCTTAAATGGGACGGCATAATTGCTAAACTGATTCTCTCTCAATGGCAACTGAATTTACATGTAGGGATTTACTTAGAGTTACAACCAGGGGTAGATGCACCCAACTAATAATTCAGTTTGATCTTATTAGCTAGACTCTTTTCCCCATATAGGCACAGTCATACAGACAAGCAAGCTTGTAAATTTTTACTTTCAAAGAGAAATCTGAGATGATTACCTCTGTCTGGAAGCACTCTGGATCTAAGATCTGCACTAACGAAATGTGCTATGATAAACATACATTTTGAATCATCACATAATGGTGGAGAGGTTAAGTCCTGGCCTGATTCACTTTTCAGACTGAAAATAGATACTCAGCAATTTTTTTGTGTTTTATAAAAGTAGTTCTGTGTCATTAAATGAAGAGGTTGTTCATTTCCCCATGAGCCCTACACTCACTGGCTGCAACCAAGAATATTCACAAGGCAAGTGCTAGTGTTTGATAAATGTTCTTCAAAATACCTCACCTACATCTGAAGAACATATCCTGTTATGCTGGTTCTCTTGTTCTTCTTGTGTGGCAACTCCTTAAGAGAGCACAGGTTGTGAATAAGTGCCTTCTAGGTAAGTTTGTTGAAGATATGGCACTTTGGAACAAGAGTTCATTAGCACCAAAAGAAAAAAAGATTTGAAAGTGATCATCCACTTAAAATTGGTATCACTCCGTAACTATCACATCCCTTACTTCCATCTGTTTATTTTTATATTGTTTATGCTTAGTTGATTAACTAGTCAAAGTTATTTGATCTTGAAGACCACACATGCGTGTGCACATGCGCGTGCACACACACACACACACACACACACACACATTCTGTGATACACTCATCCTGTATTGAAGTTAATTATTTTAAATGTTTCCTTTATTTCCTTTAAAACAAGTGTAGTATGTTGGTACCATCTCACCAATTACATTCTTTTATTAAGAGAAAAGCTCTTGTTCTCTGACAATTTACTCTCCTATAATTCTCTTTCTTATGTCCAGGTATCCATTGGTTTTTATGCAAGCTGAAATTTTTTTTACATATTATTTTACAAAGTTGAGAGAGGGTTTTTGTTAACAAACATCTATTGAAAGTCTATTAAGAGTAGAAACAATCCTACCCAGTGATCAAGAGTATAGGTTTCAGAGTCAGATGGCTCTGGACTAGAGTCAAGTTGTACTACTTAGTAACTGTAATGTGCTCATTTTCTTTCTGTTTATTTTCTTCTCTTTTTGTTGGTCTGCCTTCCAGTCTTGTTTTCATATGTACTGTATGTTCACTGAACATATTCTATGTATCAAGCACCATTCTAGTTGTTGAAGACATTATGGTGAGTGAAACAAGACTCATCTTTGATCTCATGAAGCTATACTCTAGTGCAGGAGGGAGATATTAAAATACACATGAATATAAAATAATTGCACATTGTGATAAGTGCTCTAAATAAATAATTGGGTTTGATGAGAAAAAAGACAAATGACAAAATTAGGAAAATGATAGTATCTACTCCATAGGTTTGCTGAAGATTAAATTAGACAATGTGGGTAAAAAATTTAGCAAGACTTCTGGCTCATAGTTAGCACTTGGTAAGTAATAATAATAACATGGTAATAGTTAAGATGATGATGATGAAGTGGCGCAGCCCTTGAAGAACTCCATGTGTACTGAAAGGCACAGAATATATATTAATTATTACAGTACATCATACAGATTTGAAATAGGCACAGAGAGTTTAAGTAATCAGCTCAATATCACACATCTAAAAGTGATAGAATAGGAATATGAACCCAGCAGCTCTGATGCCAATGTGCATAGTCTTATCTGTCGCACTAAACTCCCTCCCAAAGAGCCCCTTTATTTTGTCTGTTCTCTTAGCTCAGTGAACACATTACTATCATAGCCCTTATTTTGTTATATTTTTATTACCTCTTTCCATGTCTCTCTAGCCTCCTAGAATCTGAAATCCGTTATTCCTCCTTGCTATTTCTAGAACCTAGATACCATGCCTGATATAGAGTAGATGTTCAATAAACTATTTTAAACAAATGAAGAAAGAAACATATGAGCATATACAAGAGATATTCTGCACAGAATATCTGCACAGATATTCTTCCCAGAAGCAGGTGTCAAGCTATTCAGAATGGGATACTACTTTATTGTTGTATTAAGATAAAATCTCTTTTGGTGGTATTCTTCTGAGGACTGAATATTACACATTTTAAATGAAGAGCGAGAGGAAGATAAAATGATAATTTGAGGTATTATAATCCTAACATGCTGATAATATAAGAAAATCACAATTACAGAAATACAAACTTTAAGAACGATAAATCTGGAGGTGAGTAGATAATTTTTATCACAGAGAAATTCTTCACGGGTAAGAAGGAACTGACGGACTTCTTTGAGAATTTAAGGTAATTAGGTTTACTAAAATAAATGTGCATGTAGCAGCCATATTTGTTAGTTCTTTGAGGGCAGGGCATATAAACCTTATTAACTTTTGTATATTCTACAGTGACTAGCTCAAAGTCAGTGCCAACAAGTATACTTTTAAATAAGTGAATTCTGAAAAAACTCAGCAATTGTACAATGTGGGACTAACCTGCAATGCTTATGATATAGACCCACATGCACATAAAATCCCTTTGCATTGTGTGGTCCTGAACCTGGACTTAGCTCTCTAGTCATTTCTGCAGAAGGAAGATAGTGGTGCAAAGCTAGGTGAGACATCAGACCTCTGGAGTGTATCAGGAGTTATATAAATGGTGAATGATATTGGTGATAATTATAACAAAACTAATAATAGTTAACACTTATTTAACACTTAAATATGCCATACACTGTTCTAGGCACATTATGCAAATTAATTTAAAACTTACAACTTATGAAGCAGGACCTCTCATTATCCCTGTCATTATCCCCATTTTACTGCTGAGGTACCAGGAACAGAGAAGTTAAGCAACCTGTTCATGGTCATACAGCTAGATTGCTGTGGAGCCAGGATTCAAACCCAGGCACCATGACTCTACAATTCATACTCTAAACTACTATGTTATACTAAACTAGGGAAGTCATGAAGTTATAGAATATTTGAGCTGGGAGGGCTATAGAGCTCATCATACAGATGGGTGCTCCCCATGCCCTCTATTGCAGTGGTCTTTAATTGGGGCTAAGTTTGCCCGCAGGGGACATTTGGAAATTTTTGGAAACATCTGATTGTCACAGTTGGGGGCTGAGAGGTGCTACTGACATCTAGTGGATAGAGGCCAAGGATACTACTAGACATCCTATATTGCACAGGACAGCTCTCCTCGCCACCAAAAACAAAAACAAAACCAAAAAAAACTATCTGACCCAAAGTGTCAGTAGTGTCAAGGTTGAGAAACCCTGCTCTGCTGCAGTAATTTCATGTGTTCTTCCTGGAGAGTGCCTTACACCCCTGGTTTCTCACAATCCCTTCCCATCCACCACACATGCAGCCAATCCCAACATCTGCAGTTTATGCCCCACTTCCTTATGCCACCTTGCTAAAACTAATCTGATCACCTCCCCCCAACCAATAATTTATTAACATTTTTAGCTTGGTTACTTTTATGCTTCACACCAAAGAAATGATCCTCATGGTGGGGAGTCCAGGTGCCATGGAAAGCTGATAGAGTACTGTTTAGAAAGCGGTCCTGGGCCTAGAACTAGGAATGCCATGACAAAGAAAAGAAAAAGAATGTTTAGAAAATGCTTGCACAGAACACAGAAGAAATCCCCATCTCTAGCATATCACACACATACAGTAGGCACTCAAGAAGCATTTTCTGTGAAAGATTTTACAGCAGAAAGGCAAGATTGGGTGTCCTAGAACTGAATAACATTGTGCTTTCTGTCCTCTGGCTAAGGGAAAGGAAACAGCAGGATAAATCATGTTTGGAGTCTGCATTAAGCCTAGGGCTCAAGGTTTTATCTTCGTTTGGTATTTATCGCTCATAAAGCAACATATTGTGCATTGTAGGTATTATTTTGAATCCCTCTTCATTTTCTTGGAAAATTAACAATCTATCATTGTTTGTGAACAACCCACTGAAGCCCCAGGCACATCTCACTCTTCCTACCACAGGTTACCAGCAGTGGTGTCACAGCGTGCATCATCACTATGCAGGATGAGAGAACTGAGAGAGGTTTTTGTAAGACAAGGCTCCCAGGAGACTTGAGAGAGATGACAGACAAAGGCTTTATCTTCTTTTGAGTGTTACCAAGGAAGGCTCAAAGAGCCATGCAAGGGGATCAGGATGTCAGAATATATTCTTCCTTGGGGAAGGGGAGAGGAGAGGAGGGGATGAAAAAACAAAAGGGAAAGGGAAGGGCTTCTATGCTAGCATATATAATAGGTAGTCATTCTCACATGGCCTGTGAGTGTGGCAGGGTGGGGAGTGGGAGATAGTAGCTTAATCCTCAAGGTACGCAGATGAGAACCTCAGGGTAGAGGGTGCTTCCATAAACTAAGCCTTATCCTAGAAGATTCATTGTTCTACTCTATAAGTTGAAGGGTCCTGGAGATAGCCCCCTTCATACTGGAGAAGTTATAATGATGTTCAAAGCTTTTAACCAGATCTACAAGAAGCTAGGGCACCAAGCCAGACTTCCAGATGGCAGTTGCAGTGGGAGTGGGAGTGTATTGAAGAAGAAGAAGGCCATAGGTTTTAACATGTGCCTCTCCAAGGAACTCACAGCATATACCCTACATTTATGAAGGCAATGGGGTATAGGAAAGGAATATAGACCTTGGGGCCAGATAGATCTAAAATCAAATCTTGACCCTATTATTTACTAGCTTTGTGACTTTAGGCAAGTTTTTCAAACTTTGTAGTTGGTTTATTCACCCATAGTTGGAGATAATAATACCTATCAGGTACTAACTAATGAAAATGATGTTGATTCCGAATATTGACTTGCATGCTTATTATGTGTCAAAAACTGTTTTAAGGCTTTATATGTATTATGTAATTTAATCCTCCCAAACCGATGAGATAGGTAATATTTATTATTAGACCCATTTTACAGATAAGTGAAACACAAAGCAGTAAGGAAGTTGTCTAAGGTTACAGATGGAGTTAGTGCTGGAGTTGAAATTCAAATTCAGGCAGTACAGATCCAGAGCCCATACTTCTAGCCACAGATCTACATATTATCACCACAGTATAAAGAATGCTGAGTGGGATAGCAGATACAGCAAGTACTGAGTCATGAAATTAATGCCACTTCCTTTGTCTTTTCTTTCCTTTTTCCCAGTTAGGAAAGAAATGATTCAGCTGCCTTGTGGGGGTCTATTCTCCCACTTCCCTGAGCTGGAACCAGGGGTCTCCCTTGTTATTTCAGGGAAGGGTGGCACAGGTTGAAGAATCTCAGGATAGTCCTTGTCACTTCAAGGTTATTAGCTGAATGTGAACAAGGAGACTAGATTAAGGTTGAAAGCAGGGGTCCGGGAATACCAATAGGCTCCACCACGGGAACCTTGGAGGACTTCCTCAGTCAGTAAGAGCAGTGGCTAACTGCACTGGACAGGCTCTTTGGGGGCCTTTTCTGGACTAAGGTCCATAATTCTCCAACCCTGGCTTCTTGGGCTTCTGAAATACCAGTGAATTCGTATTACCCTGTTCTAGGGTGAATGGTTGACTGTGGCTCTGTCAGTCTTTAGGACTGCATCATCACATTCATTCCATATTTCCTCATCTAATATTTAGATAAAGAACACTGAAAGCATAAATGGGTGGCAAAAACGCTACCTCACCCTAGCTCTTTTAACATCTGCCTGAATTGCCTGTTAAGTCACGTAGTTTTCTCCTGGTTTTGAAACAGACACATTAATATTACTATCAGGATTCCAAATGTTGTAGCTACTGGTTTTCAACTAGAAATTTTAATATTTAACAAATCAACTAATTGAATTTCAGATATTGAGCATGCTCTTTAAGTTAATGGTGTGGCTGGTGGTAAAGGAGGGATGGAGAAAGAAAAAATAGAAGCATAAACTCTGTAAGTTCCTAAAGCTCTGTGGCCTAAGCTTTCCTGACTTAAGTTGCATAAGAGATGACTTGGCAACCCTGCTGCTATGCTGTTGGAAGTCTGGCAAGATCTCTTGGAGGAAAAAAAGAAAAAGAAAAAAAAAAACAGAAAAAGAAAAAGAAGAACAGGCCTGGGGTTAATCCACAAGCCATTTTTGCTTTAGCCCTTATTGTTGAAAATCTATATAACTTTACTAACAACTGTCACCCCAATAAACTTTAATTAAAAAAAAGAAAGAAAATCTTCCCAACCTGTTTTAGTCTACTTCCTCGCCATAGGAGATACAGTACAACAAAGATAAATATACATGGACTAGATCTGGAATGACGAGGACTGAGTTTGAACTCTGGATCTGCTATGTACTTGTTGTGTAGCCATCACTTACATCCATGTCTGTCAAAGTGCAGTCCCACCATGGGCATCACCTGGAGTGCTTATTAAATAGCCAAGTTACAGGCTCCACTGGTGAGATTCTCATCTGCGTGTTGCTGGGGAATCTGCCTATTAAACAAGCACCCTAGATAACTCTTATATGCACTACAAATTTGAGAAACACAGAGCTTCAGTTTCCTCATCTATAAATAAGAACAATACCACCCCTTTCACAAGGTTGGGATGAAAACAACAGGCGGTGAATATGTACCTGAATATATTTTTATTGGTTTCGGGTGTACAAAACAATTTAATAATTAGACACTTCACCCCTCACAAAGTGATAACCCCCCTCTGCCAATCTATTGCCCCTCTGACATCATACATATGTATTACAAATCTGTTGCAATGTACACGTGAAGCTGAAGCTGAATAATACTGTATGTCAACTATAATTTAATATATGTATAGTCATGGGATATGGAGTATAGCATAGGGAATAGTCAATGGAAATGTACCAGAATCTTTGAGTGAGATTGTGGCAGGGCTTCAGGATACATTCTGAATATTAACAAACATGTTAAATCCATGCACTATTAGGTCATACCAAGATAAAGAATCCATGTTTCCCTTTCCTTTGAGTGGCTTATAGACTAGCAGGAAAGACAGACATGAAAACAAAAACTATTGTATAGATTGATAATGGCTAAACAGGATGAAGAAGGTGGAGGCAGTTACTCCACTAGGAGGAGAAGTGGTGGTGAAGGACAGAGGGGAGCATAGAGGAAGTGATGTTAAACTACTGAAGGTAACTTTAAAGTGAGTTTTGAAAGATAAGCCAATTATTATGGTACCATGGATATCTTAAAAGGTGTAGGAGATAAGACTATATTTGTGCTAAGACTAAATCCTAGAAAATAAATTGTTCTTGTTTGGGGGAATGGGAATGAGTGGACAATATTTTTCTTATCAGTTTACTTATTATTTCTCTGTCCTGCAAGTAGAATGGTAAAACACTGGAGTCATCTTGTATTCTCCAGTTGGTTGGACTCTGAGAGGATGGGTATTAGACTATATTGTTGATTTGATTTGCAAGTCACTAACTACACGCCATGGTCTAAGTCAGGGGGGTGGGACACTGGCCATGACCACTATAAATAAGTCAAGTGTTAAATCCTACTGATAATGGGAACTTTGGCTTGAGAACTAGCTGTCTCAGCAGAGTCACCCGCAAATATTAAGGGCAATGCTATATATACACATACAGATGCAGGAGGCAGTGACTAATGGCTCTGCTTTGGGCTAGCAGCCCTGGTCCCTTTCTATCTTCTTTACCTATATAGGCAGCCTAACTCGAGTTTTCAAACTCCACTTCAATTTGACAAATAATGAGAAATTTTTACTAAATAGAACTTCACACTGCCCCCACCACCCTTCATATTTTAAAGTGACTAATTTTTTTTCTTTTGAAAACAGCAACACACTTCCATCAATCCCCATTATGCCTTTTTCTAGATCAAGCATGATAAACTCTAAACCCTTAATGCTGTGTGACCCTGAATGAAGAATAAATGTGTTTTTAACACTAGTTAAGATCATGGTCTTTGGGTTAGATCTGAGTTGTTGTAATCTTGGACCGCCACTTATTATTGTGTGATGCTAGTGAAATGACTTAATGTCTCTCTTCTTCATTTTCTGCAGCTGAGAAATGTAGATAGTAAGTGTACCTATCTCATAGGGCTGTGGTAAGTATTAAAGGAGAAAAAAAATGTGAAAGAAAGGCCCATTGCAGCACCTAGCTCAGTAAGTGGTAGTAGAATACTAGCAATTATTATTAATATTTTAACCATAGTGGGCATTACCTCTGATAGCTATGGAAAATAGGGGCCACTGAGAGAGGAGAGTGTTATAATTCCTTCAGGTGAAAAGGACAGGACAGTCTCAGTAATGGAAACTAGCCATCAATAAAAATGGGGAAAGCAAACAAAAAAAGAACAACATAGCTTCTCTTTAACCTGTTCTTTACCAAGAACACTGTCGGAAAAAAACAGAGTAACTAGTTTATATGCCTCTCATCTGACTGCTGCATTTTAAAAAAATTTTGATTGATGCCTTTTCTAAAAGTGGTACTGTTAATGAAATCCTCAAAAGATTTTCTGGTGTTTACCTCCTCCTCCACTGTATGTACCCCTCAACCCATGACACCTGCTGCCAAAACCCATTGCTTTTCCCCCCAAAAGCATGGATGGCATTTGCACCTGTGCTCTTTCTCTCAAGATCACCCCATCTGTGGTGGAGAAAAGCTAGAATAACTTAGTATCACATCTCGATCATCCATGACAAAGATGGGAAGTAATGGGGTAGGCAGAAGAACTTGTTCTTCATGAACAGCTTTCCAATAAAAAAGAGGGAAGTTCTGGCCATGGTTGTGACCTTTGTGACAGCTGGGCAGTGGACACCCACTGTATAACCTACTCCAGGAATAATCCACATGCAAGTGATTTGGATGGCTGTTTGTGATTCTGGGGCAGTATTAATAGTAGTGCCTTTCCTGGAATCTTTTTTGTACTCGTACATGACATATTTTGCCCCATTTAATTCAATAGTTCTCCTGAATATTTAAATACAGCAATGGTAGTCCAAATAGCAAACACATGTGAGTTACTGACTTTCCTTCCTTTTATCCACTTCTACCATATTTTAAATATTTTTTCCTGAGTGAATCTCCAGGCCACTAGTGACATCATTTTTTTATCCATTCGTGCTCTTTTTTTTTTAATTGGCATTAACGTAGAGAAGACATTAGCTGTTAAAAAATAAAAGATGACTAGGATGGTGATGATGTCCTGAGCAAACCTTAAAGGGATTGGTAGAGCACATTTGATTTGAAAATGATTACAAAGGGCGAATTCCCTGTAAAAAAAAAAAAGTTTTTGGAAGGAAATCAGGCTGGGAGTATTTGCTTATGCACTTATTTCCACATAGAAGAAAAGCCATAATTCTTGTCAGCTTGTGCTTACAGTGTGCCTAGATTGGCCAGAGAGAAACCAACAAGGACGAAAATAAATACACAAGCCCAGCCATTCACTGCATTCTCTGTCAGGTCCAGCACCAAGGAAAGCCACAAAGATAACAAGTCTTTGGGTAACAACCCATAAATCCATGATTACAGTTTAAGCACTTAACTTCAAATTCTCAAATAAACATGCCACTGTTCTTTGCTCTCCCAGAAGCTAGAAGTTCACAGTCAGAAAGTAGGTAGGGGAGAGGGGAGGCAAGACAACTGAAATACTCAATGACCACAGGACAATTCTGGGAAAGGATGCTCTACTCACAAATCACTCTTGAGAAACTAAATGTTATATCACTGGGAGACACTGTCAGGGCAAACTGGCTGAGGTTTTTATCAAACTGTACCTAGCTTTCAAAAGCAGCATTCCTTAAAAAGGTAAAGCAACATTTGACAAGATACAACATACATTTATGATTGAAACACTTAATAAAATAGGTTAAGAAGGAAAATACCTTAACATAATAAAGGCCATGTATGAGAAAACCACAGATAATCTCATAATTAACGGTGAGAAACTGAAGCCCTTTGCTCTACGTTCAGGAACACGACAGGGCTGCCCCCTATCACCTCTGCTTTTCAAGAAAGTGTTGGAAGTCTTCGCCAGAGCAATCAGGCAAGAGAAAGAAATAAAAGGCATCCAAATTGGGAATGAAGAAGTTAAACTGTCACTCTTTGCAGATGACATGAAGCTATATATAGAAAACCCTAAAGACTCCACCAAAAAACTATTAGAAACAATCAACGAATACAGTAAAGTTGCTGGCTACAAAATCAACGTAAAAAAGTCCACTGCATTCCTATATACTAACAATGAAATCTCAGAAAAAGCAATAAAAAAAAACAGCTTCTTTTGCAATTGCAGCAAAAAGAATAAAATACCTAGGAATAAACTTAACCAAGGATGTGAAAGACCTATAGGCTGAAAACTACAAGACATTTTTTAAAGGAATTGAAGAAGACACAAAGAAATGGAAAGACATTCCGTGCTCATGGATTGGAAGAATCAACACAGCTAAAATGGCCATAATACCCAAAGCAACACACAGATTTGATGCAATCCCCATCAAAATCCCAATCACATTTTTTAAAGAAATAGAACAGAAAATAATCAGATTTGTTTGGAACCACAAAAGACCCTGAATAGACAAAGCAATCTTAAGAAAAAAAAAACAGTGCTAGAGGCATCACACTCCCTGACTTTAGCTTGCACTACAGGGCAACAATAATCAAAACAGCATGGTATTGGCAGGGAAACAGACACGTAGACCAATGGAATAGAATTGAGAACCCAGAAATAAAACCACATAAATATGCACAGACAATTTTTGACAAAGAAGCAAAAAACATACAATGGAGAAAAGCCAGCCTCTTTAACAAATGGTACTAGGAGAATTGGAAAACCACGTGCAAAAGAATGAAACTGGACTGCTATCTGTCACGAAGTACCAAAATTAATTCAAAATGGATCAAAGACCTAAACATAAGACCTGAAACAATAAACTGCATAGAAGAAAACATAGGTACTAAGTTTATGGACCTTGGGTTCAAAGAGCATTTTATGAATTTGACTCCAAAGGCAATGGAAGGAAAAGCTAAAATAAATGAATGGGACTATATCAAATTTAATAGCTTCTGCACAGCAAAAAAAAACACAAAACAAAAAAACCATCAACAAAATAAAGAGGCAACCAACTGAATGGGAGAAGATCTTTGCAAACAGTGCCTCCGATAAGGGGCTAATATCCAAAATATACAAGGAACTCATGCAACTCAACAACAAAAAACCAAACAACCCAATTGAAAAATGGGCAGATGACCTGAAGGGACATTTCTCCAAAGAGGACATACAAATGGCAAATAGACATATGAAAAAATGCTCAACATCACTAATCATCAGAGAAATGCAAATAAAAACCACAATGAGATATCACCTCACCCCAGTCAGAATGGCTATCATCAACAAGACAAATAGTAAAAGTGTTGGAGAGGCTGTGGAGAAAAAGGAACCCTCATACACTGTTGGTGGGAATGCAGACTGGTGCAGCCGTTATGGAAGGCAGTGTGGGGGTTCCTCAAAAAATTACGAATAGAATTGCCATATGACCCAGCAATCCCTCTCCTGGGTATCTACCCAAAAAATCTGAAAGCATTTATCCATAACGACACGTATGCTCCAATTTTCATTGCAGCTTTATTTACGGTGGCCAAGACATGGGAACAACCAAAATGTCCTTCGATAGATGAATGGATAAAGAAGTTGTGGTATATATACACAATGGAATACTATTCGGTGGTAAGAAAAGATGAAATAGGACCATTTGTGACAACATGGATGGATCTTGAGATTATAATGCTAAGCGAAATAAGTCAGACAGAGAAAGCAGAGAACCATATGATTTCACTGATATGTGGTATATAAACCAAAAAGAACAATAAAACAAGAAAAACAAATGAGAAAAAGAAACTCATAAACACAGACAATAGTTTAGTGGTTACCAGAGGGTAAGGGGGAGGGGGGTGGGAGATGAGGGTAAGGGGGATCAAATATATGGTGATGGAAGGAGAACTGACTCTGGGTGATGAACACACAATGGGATTTATAGATGATGTAATACAGAATTATACACCTGAAATCTATGTAATTTTACTAACAATTGTCACCCCAATAAATTTAAAAAATAAATTAAAAAAAGAAATCTATGTAACTTTACTTATAATTGTCACCCCAATAAACTTTAATTAAAAAAAAGGTAAAGTGAACTTCTGTATAACAAATCCTATTTTTTCCACTGATTCACACTGTGTTTTTATCATTTTTTAAATTAAATATTGAGTAGATACAAAGGGGAATTTCTAAGAAACAAATGTACAGTACAAAAAACAATGATTCAATGAAAATTGTGTACCCAACATGCAGTTAGAAATAAGAATATAACTATTACTGTGAAAAGCCACCATGCGCCCCTCCCTAATTCCTTTCATCTCCCTTCGGAGATAATCATTATTGTAAATTTTGTGTTAATCATTCCTTTCTTGTCTTTATAGTGCTACTATATGTGATGATTCTGTCCCTTCAGAAATGTTTTATATGAATTTCTGAAAGATTCTTTAGATGCCAGGAGTTTTAATTTGTGCTGTTCTTCCTCACATTCCTCCCTTCTCCTTCACTTCCCCCACCCAGCTTGTCCAGTAGTTATGATCTATGAACAAACACAAGTGTCAAAGTTATCATGTATTAGTGAACCCATATGGAAAGACAGTAATTCTTTTGTAACATGGCTAACATGTTACTAACATGGCTTTCCTTTTGTTCTTCAAGCAAATCCCCGAATGGGCCTTAATTTGTTTACACAGAGGTTTGGGGACATGGAAGTGGCAGTGGGATAGAGATCAGAGTGACAGTGCTGTGTATATTGCCTAGCATGGCAATATACAATGACTCCTCAGCGTTTTGGAGTCAGAAGACTATGGTATTGACTGGCTGTGTGACCTTGGGCAAGTCACTTAATGTCTCTGAGCCTTGGTTTCCTCATCAAAAAATGTAGGAAACAATAATACTGATCTTACAGGGTTGGTTAAACAAGAGATAATTAATTGTAAGCTGGAAGATACTTTATAAATGCTAGTTGTTAATGATACTGCTGCTCTGTTGCTATTGTTGGTGCTATATCAGTTCTGTTAAAGCTAAGGACTAGAAACTGATAAATTTTCTAAGCCTGATGCAAATCCACATTTTATACTTGCCAGCTGTCTGGCAAAGCTGGCAGAGCACAGACAAAATTATATTTTCTTTTACAACTCTGTATTACAGGTCTATGTGGAAACTTTTCCACCTTTGAACATCTTCCGTAAACCCCATTGTAGCTGCCCAATCTGCATGTGTGGGAGTTGTGTTTGCTGTAAACTACATCAGTGCTGGAGCCTAGGGCAGAATGTAAGTCACACATTTCAGGCATCTAATATTTTCTCTTCTTAGTCATTTGTCAGAGGATGGTGCCAGCTGGTAACTGAAATAGAAATGTATGCAAGATGTGCTCATCACCTGATCAGTTTGTGCCTGAAGGACTTTCTGAAGGCCTCGGCTTTTGCCTGTGAGATACTAACAAAATCATTTGCATGCTATTTCCATTTTGTTTTTAAAAGGATCTTTCCTTGAAGATCTACAAGAATGAGAGTAAGTAGTGGAGAACCACGTTTCCATTCTGCAAATGACATAATCAAATCTGTAAATAAACAAAACTATACACAAGAGATGCTCCATAAAACAGCGGGCAGTTATTTCAGTGAACAGTTGCAAGTTGTACACGATTCCCCACAGCTGCAGCAGGTGTTAAAGGAAGAGATTCAAACAACAGAGGGGGAATATTGATCATCTTTTTGAATATGGAGCTAGGCTATCTGTTTGGGTGCCCAGGAGGGGATGAGGGTGGAAGAGTGCTGGTAATGTTCCCACACGTTTCCCCGCCTTGAGGCTGGACAGCCACATGCCGATCTGCTGCTAAGAAAAAAAATAGACACAGCTTACATACATAGGACAGGCTGTTTGACCTCTGAGGTTGCAAGGCTCTTGCCCTCCGCCTAACAGCTGACGCCTGGGACAAGCAGGTCAATCCCCCATGGTCTCTGCAGGGGCCACTACTAGGGCTCCAGCTGAGGGATGGCTGCAGCTATGGCAACAAACACCCAGGAATGAGTTAACACCAGCCAAAGGGGTTAATGGGAGAGGCAAGGGCTTTTATACAAATACATTAGGGAAAGAAACTCAATGCAGCGGGAATGAGGTCCATTAATAAAGCAAAGTGATAAAATCCACCACCATTCTTAAATTGGACTTGGCCACTTAAACTGCTTTTCTAAATCAATCTCCTGTGTTCTAGCTGTTCATTGAGACACTGAGCTTATTTAAAGACTAAAAAAACAATACTGTGATATGCAGTGTAATAGGAGAAAATAGGATAGGCCAAAGGGTATAAAATTAGACTTGCAAACAATGGAAGGAAGGAAAACAAGAGATGTGTATAACTATGTTCTGAATTAAACTACTTGTTACTACTAACAATCACCACCTGCCAATAAATTACCCCCCTACATGTGGATTACAAACTGCAGTATTATGATGCATTAGAATCAACCCGAGCAGTAATGATAATGACTGGTTGGGTGCCTAAACATGGCCCCCAATTATTGCTGAGTGCCCTTTCCTTTTGTGGCTACAAAACAACCGTCATCAATATTCTCCCATAGAGAATGTTTTCTTATCAGCATTATTTCCTCAAAAACATCCCTGGAAGGCAGGTTGATATTGATGGGGTTTTTTGAAGAAATCAGGGAAGCATGGAGAGGTTAAGTGAAAATTAGCAGAAGTGGCACCACCATTCCATAACAGGATGTGAGTTATAAAGGGAGCCAAGGTGCAGATACAGAGGCAAAGGGCTTTGGGCTGTTCTTTCAATGATGGCAGTGCCTACTGAATGCAGTGAATCAGAGTTTTTCGTCACTCTTTCAGCTACAGTGAAAAGCACAGATTCCTTAAGTCACTACAGTTGGAATTTCTGATTGTAGCTCAAGGCACAGAAACACAGACAACATTTTTACTTCTGTCAGGTTACAACAAAACCTCAGAGTAAAATTTTACTTTAGAGAAGAAAAGAAAGAGTGCACTGGAATGCAGAAACCAGTATAATCCATTTTAATAGTATTTCCTAGTTTCACAAATGAACAAATGGTACTTACTGAGCCCCGATTATGCTTTTTGTTAGTGTCTGAGAGGGACACAAGAGAAGCTAAATATAGTTACTTCCCTCAGATAGCTTATAATCTACTTAAGGTGGAGGTGGGCAAATTCACACACAAAATAAAGACCAATCAAGACTCCATAGAAGGCCTAAGTATAAAGTGACAATCCTCTTTGTCTTCCTGGTTAGAGAAAAAGAATGAGAAAACCTGAAAGGTGAGATGTTGGTAAGTTCTTACATGAATGTTACCAGTAGAACTTAAACTGACAAGTACATT
Source organism: Rhinolophus sinicus (assembly GCF_057876585.1). NCBI lineage: Eukaryota > Metazoa > Chordata > Mammalia > Chiroptera > Rhinolophidae > Rhinolophus > Rhinolophus sinicus. The sequence continues at coordinate 92,440,738 of NC_142518.1, forward strand.
AGACATTTCCATCAGCAGTGAATGCACTCACAATAGGGGCGGCCAAAATAGATGAACAGGAGAGAGCATGAAATAATTTAAAAGGACAAGTGAGGTTACAGGGAAACAGGATGGCGGTGTATGCCATTATTTGAACATGATCATGTCATTTTTGAACCAAATTCCAGTGATGGGGACTGCTTTCCCGGGGATAGTGCTTCTCAGGCAAGTACATTGGGTTGACATATCCCTAAAGACATCTAAGAGCTAGAGGGCAGATAGTTCAATTTGGGAGTGCTCTGGTGAGCACATGAAAGGCAGAAAGTCTGCAGTGTAGGCTGAAGAGAGGCATACATGTTTTAGCTATCAGACATATAAAGTGGCTAAGGTGTCATTCTATTTCAGAAATTAAGGTGCTTGACTTGTATGTTTGTCTAGATGGAGTGTTAGACCCCTCAAGGAGGGATTGAATTTTCCTGAAAAAAGCACTTTGGACTTGTTTCAGTGACTTAGCTAGTGTTCATCGATATTCTAGATGACGCCTTCCTAAGCCACGTTACTCTCCACTTTCCTCTGCTCCATAGCCTCAGGCTATACGTCACCTTGTCTTGTCTTGCAAACACAACTACCTGTAGGAGACTTAGACAGGGGATGTGGATTACTCTATAAAACCCAACCACTGAACACACACATTGTCCTGCACACAGTAGGTCAGCAGTGTGACTGTCACAGGTGAAAGCTGAACATTATAAGGAGCAACCGTTTACAGAGCTTCCCTAGATCTCCTAATAAATTTCTCACTGAGAAGAACTAAACTCAAAGTGGCAATCTGACTATATCTCCTTCTACAAGACCTATTCTCTGGAATAGAAAACTGACTGTTGGTATTTCTTTTGAGGAAATTTGAAAGAGAGACAATTATTCCCAAAGGAACTGTCATGCTATAAGAAGTTTGTGATCCCAGCCCCGAAACCTTAATGGTATAGCTCTGACATTAGCCTGGATGCTACTTTATAGCCTCACGGTCCATCTTTGGATTTTTTGCAGGAATATAAATGGCAAGTTATTACATGAATGTTACTTGCAGAACTTGAACTGACGAGTATATTAGACACATATATCAGGAGTTCAGGAACTCACAGTAGGGTTGGCTGAAGGAGGTGAGCTGGAAAGAGAGAACCCATGGTAAATTAGGAAGACAGGTGAAGGTTAAAGGGAACCAGGATAGAGGCGTCTGCCACTATCTGAATATAATTATGTCTTTTTTTGAGCAAAATTCCACTGATAGGTCCTGCTTCCCCAGGAGCTGGACTTCTCAGGCAAGTAAGCTTAGAAGTCATTTGGGAAGAAATATTTCCTTCCTCTGACATGAGCAGCTAGGTGGAAAAGATGAACAGACATTTGCTTTTGGGAGCAAGAGGTGCTGAGCCATCTCCCGGAGATGATGATGTATTGTATACACACATAAAATCACTGTGGCTACTTACTATTTCCAGGGGTTCAGAATACACAGTCTTTTATCTCCAAATGTCTGGTTTTCAATCTGGCTATATCTTGAAATCTGTTTTAAATACAACCAGGAAGGTTTTGGTCAAGCATGCAGTGACTCACCTTGAAGCACAACAGAATGCCAGGAGAACAGCCTGACCTTTGCAATAAAACTAATTTGATGCTTACAATTTAACTCAGAGTCTGTAGCCTTTATACATATGACAGAGTCACAATACAGTTTAGTAGGGATTATGAAATTCCACTTATGCTCATCAAAGGGGAGAATTGAGGTCGATGTATTTCAGGACACCGGCGAATTGGCCAAACCATGTGGGAAAAGAAAGGAAGATAGCCTTCCAGGAATAAAGTGAAAGGGGCTATAACTGATGCACAGTAGGCACTCAGTGAGAACTGGTTCAGTGAATAAGGCAAAGAGTAAGCTAAATCTGATGTCTAACACATAGGGAGCCCCTTCCCGACCACTCACTGGTGCAATGTCAATGCCTAAGAGCTTCTCACACAGGGAAGCCATTTGGCAAGTGCCAGAGACCCCATGGTAAGGCTGGAAGGTGAGTGGATTAGGGATGGTACAAAACATGCCATCCTGCATTCCCCTTCCCATTCCAGCAGGTGGTAGGAAGTCTGGGGCAGAAGACTGCTAATCATAAATGAAGAAAGCCAAATGGATACCAGTAAATTAAGAAGGATGCATCCTCCTCCAAGATGGCTACGAGAACCTCAAGCCAGAAGACTCTGTTGGGTTTCCAGAAAGCCTCTGCAATACTCGTACTAAGTCCAAAATTACCCAGGAAGAATCAGTGTTCTAGTCACTGCACTTTAACAAGTGTGTTATACACAAAGGCCTGTTTGAAGTGGGAAATCTTGGTTGGTTTTATTTAGGCAATATAATAATGTAACTTTCTGAATCTGATGCGTTTTATTTGAACATTCATTATAAATGATTCATCTCTGCTCTTCTTTCTTTACCAATGATATTTGCATTCTATTAGCAAAGATAATTTCATAGAGGATAATAAGGGAGTCAAAATTATCCAATTTGTTTCCATCATAGGAGCAAAAGGAATCCTTCAATGGTCAGTTTTGTATCGTTCTACTGATTTTAATAAGTTTTTCTTTAATACTAATTTAATATCACAGAGATAATCTGGTTTTGTCTAAGTGAACCCCTTCTTATATTTTTCTCACAGGAACTGAAACATTTCCAGTTCTCTAGGGGTTCTCTTGTACCATGGAAAATATACTGAGACTGTACCTTTCTAAGAGATACTTAGCGCTAATGTGATTCTCTAAATGGCTATCAGCATTTTACTTTATATGAATAGTTAACTGGGTGCCTGCGATGTTTTCACTGCTTGATTGTAAGAATTTTGACGGCAGGGATGGTACTTACCCATTATATATTGTTAACTTACCCCAGGACACAGACTAGTGGCTGAACAAATAGCTAGTATAGTGCTATCAATTTTTACTTTCTTCAATCCGCTGACAGCATTGTAATGCCTGCCAATAATTGTGGTTCATACTATTTGTTGTTGCTGTTGTTTTTTAAGTAGAAATGCTTTCCCCAACTTTTATAAACATTTCCCCAAGTTAATCTTGCTAATATTTTCCATATTAATTTCTTCTTTCACTAACTGTACTTAGCCTATGCAAGAGCAATAGACTCCATTAGGGGTCCTCTGGTAAGCTGATTGGTTGTATCTACAAAAATGACCTCTGCTTATGGGAGTAAGATCAGAGCAACCAGGAATAATATTTAAAATATTCAAACACCAGTATGGCATGAGCTTCCAAATAGAATTGAACACTAAACTTAAGCACTGGAGCAGGGCCTGGGAGACCCCATTGTGGTGCTAGACATCAATCCATTATTGCTAGACTATGGGGAAACCTGGAGGATACCAGGAGGATCAGGGTGCCCTGGGTAACAGGTAGTCACTTAGGGGGATCTGGGCAGTGATTATGTATTGGTCAGAGTTGCCAGTGATCATTTAGGGGGCTCCTGGAAGTACCTATTTACGAACTGGTATAGAAGTTTTTTAATATTTTAAAACTGATATGGCCATCCAGTGTACACTGGCGGAAGATAGGTCGGGGACCTATCTTCACCTGAACATGCAGCATAAGTAAACAGATACTCCTACCTATGGCTGTAGTCTCTTGAAGTAATCTGTCTTAATGTTCAATGAAACCTTTGTGATCAAAGTTATTCCTTATATTAAACCCAAATGTAAAAACCCTTTCCTACAGAAATATGAATCTACTCTTATTCTGTCCCCCCCCCCTCAGGGGCTGATACGCTAATCACTTTTTATCTGTTAAATGTGTTTTTTTCTTTAAAGAAATTATTATTTAAAATTGCCTCTCAGTGCTGTTTTCAGCCAAATAACAACAACAAAAAAATCTTAACATCTACAGTTTTTCCAATCCATGCAACAAAAGGTGAGTCAGGTAGAGGTAGTTGGGAAGAAGAGATATATGGAAGATACCGAGTAGCTGTCCTTGCTGTCTCCTGCTTGAGTAAATAAAGCAAAAATTAAAAGAAAAAAATGGCAGCGGCTGGACAACAGGGAGCTCTCCCTGCAAACCATTAGAAGCAGTGAAAATAAAAGTGCCATGTTTTTGTGCCCTTTAAAAACCCTTTGTTATCCTAGTCCGGGTCTCTAGGTGGTATATCTACTCCACCTCAACACACAGTAGCTGCTTAAGTACCTCGCTCTCACCTATCCCCACCTGCACATGTCCACTCACTGGGGCTGTGTCACAATGAGTAGCAACTGCTTCTCTACTGGGGGCACTGGCTGAATTCCAAGGCCTTGGTTTGGGTAAGCTTGTCTTTGCCATTTATTGTTAATTTTACTTTGTAAGAATGCTAGTGAAATTGCTGAGAAAGTTGGATGGGACATGTTGGAAATCAGCAAGGTGACTAATTTCTGTTTCTGGAGGTGATGGTTGCAGCTATACTAGCTATTGTAAGTAGATACTAGTCGTAAAGTTCCTTAGGTATATACTGGGTAAAAGGGTGAGTCAGAATCATAATTACTGCCTGGAGGGAAAGTCTAAGCAACGATATTGGGCATGAGGTGTTCAGCATAACCTAGAGCTGGGGAGTCAAACCTGAGTTTCTCTCTTAGTAATAACATCAAATAAGTAGGAATAAATAAAATAATACAGACAACAATAATAAAATTAAAACATAGGAATTCTCACAAATGTATGTCAAAAGGAAAGCTCAGGAGCATCATGGATACCTTACTTTCCGGGACACCTCTCAGGTTGCAAGCTGCACGGACAAAGGAACTTGGAGTACACACGAATGAACAGTTTCAAATGGCATATCACATAGTAGCTCCGAGGCAGAGGACTTGCTACAGTATTTATTTGTGAGTTCCAAGGAAATATCCCAGGAACAGGCCCTTTACTCCTCATCAACTGTAATATAAGGAGATCTCCAACAATGCAAAGCCCTTTCCTTTATGTATAGAATTTCACTGTGAAGCAGAGGCTCCTTGGGTAGGGTCAATGCCTATTGGATGTACACTGAAACTAATGATTGGGTGTCCACAGCATAGTAGAACGCTGACAAGCATGCCCAGTGGGATAAACTAATTGGATAATTACAGATTTCTCCAATTTTCACTCCTACCCCTCCCTGCCTCCTAAGTCACATGCGCTTCAAACACAAAGGTTAAGATATATTACCCAGAGATTTCACTTATGCAATAGTCTAACCAAATATTTACATGTTAATATAAATGGCTCCTTGTGAAGCACCTGAAGTTTTTTGTTTGTTTGTTTGTTTGTTTTTTCAGTAAAGGAGGAGTTTGTACGTGTCATTTGGTCTGCACCTGCCAGGGATACATTGCACTGACATGCGAAAAACATGCTCTTTTCAACAAGATTTAGTCTCATTTCCCTTTTCTTCCCACGCTTTCTCTCTCTAATGACTGGAAGTAGAATGAAACTTCGATTTTAGGATGATTTAGAGGTCTGTGAGTTGGCTCTTTCTTCCCTTGGTATGTGGCCAACTTCAAAGAAGCAATTGTATAACTATTAAGGAAACCAGTTATTTGCCAAGGGACCTTTTGTCAGAAACCAGAATGAATAAATAAGGCCTTCTGTGTCCATCTGAAGAGGGTCTCTGGGCTGAGAGGAAAGTGTGGCTGGTGGTCTATGATTGCTCACTGGAGCATCAGGCAGTCAACTGCTCAAGAATATTGGAATCTAGAGGCTAGGGTGGGTGTGAGGGAAGACAAAGGAAATAGGACAGTAAACAAATTAACAGATGGAAAATATATAGCACACTACCTCATGGGTGTGCCTAATGGGCACATCTTTATGTATAGCTACCACTTACTGGGTGCCTTCTCTGTCTAAATTACTGCAATAAGCATTTTGTATGGCTTTTATCCTTACAAAAACCTTATGATACAGGTATTATTATGATTCTAATTTTATGGAGGAGCAAACTGAGTCTTGTAAGTTCAAAGGCTTTGCAACTAGTAAAAGATGGGCCAAAATTTGAAGTCTTGTAAATTCAAAGGCTTCACAACTAGGAAAAGATGGGCCCAGATTTGAACTCAGGTTTCTTTCTTTATACCATAGGTGTCAGGCATTATGTTTGGTACATTACTTATGCATAATCCTCACAACACTCTTGAGTTGCAGGTTATCTCCATTTACAGTTGAAGAAATGGTGGTTCAAAGAAGTTTAGCAACTTGCCCAAGATCACACAGGCAGTAAGTGGCAGAGTGAAGTTTCTAATCCAAGCCTGACTCCAAAGCCCATGCTCTTAACTACTAAACTCTGCCACTTCTATTGCAATCTATGTTAGACATTCGTTAAATATTGTCCCCATCCCAACTGGTACAGTGGAGGTAGGTGGAGGACACATTGTTGAAGGTAACCTGAACTTGGTAGTGAGGGAAGGAGAGGTTGAGTAGTGAAGCTGTAGATAAAGCTTCTATTTTCCCCTGGGGCAGGTATACACAGGATGTGAGGAGGGGCCATGAAAGACTTAGGGAGACAAAGGGTAACTGATTTCTATCCCCTCATGCCCATATTATAAGATGAAGAGAGACCTCATAGAACATGAGCTGGGGCTAGGAGCTAACACTATTAGACAGTTACTATTACCTAAGCGGGGTTGGTTGCCTCTTAGCTCCAAATTCACCATGTTGCTTGCTCTGTGAAAAGCATTCTTGGTCCTTTAAATATTTTACCTTTACCAGCCGGCACAGTGTTAAGCTTTGTCAGTAGGAGCACAAGAGAGAGATTTCAGGAATAAGAGGCTTTTCTTTCTGGTTCTGGTGTGCTTGCCTTTGGCAGACTCCTACAGTGCCAGCACCCACCTACCCCTGTGCCTACCGTGTTTCCCTGAAAATAAGACCTAGTTGGACAATCAGTTCTAATACGTCTTTTGGAGCAAAAATTAATATAAGACCCGGTTTTATTTTACTATAGGACCCGGTTAATATAATAATAAATACTGGGTTGTATAAATACCAGGTCGTATATAATAAATACCTGAAATCCTATAGCTCGGGGGGTCCAAAGGGGAAGTGGATATTTGTGATGATAGCCTTATTTTCTCTTTAAGAAAATGACAAATATTGAACTCAAAATCTCTATGAGTGCCCACAGAACCCTCCTTCAAAGTTCAAGGTTATGTTCCCTCAATTGCTAGAGATAAAATATTTTCCTTGTTTTTTTCACCTGGATTTCCTGTGGACACGTTATAGAAATTTTCAGACACCTTAAAATGTCATGAATTCTGGAAAAACTTCTGAGGTGTTTGGAGTTGTTGTGTCAGGATGTTTTCCAAGTGCCACAAAGAGGAATAGTTTTCACTAGTGATGAAACACCATCATAATTTTTATATTACTCGTGGATTTGTGCAGCTGAGTTCTTTTTGAATTTAAATAAAACACTTTCCAAAGCACGTGCTGGTAATTAACTACTACCTTTTCACTTTTGCTCTCTTTATGTCTTCAGGCTTCCTTACCCCTCCAACCACCTCAAACTATAAAACTGCTTCCCAAAAGCTCAATGAATGCAAAATGGAAGGTAACCAGTTAAGTAGGAGAGAAGAAGGACACATAAATCTCAAGGTCTGACAATCAACTAAAATGCTCCCTATACATGATACAAGGTCATCTTTGGAGAATTTAGGAAGCAGTGGCCCAGATCAAATTCAGGGACACTAAAAGCATCATAGTTAATCCGCCAGTCTTCTCAATTGCTAGGAAGTTTCCAGTATACATTTCCCATATCTTAGAGCCCTCACAGCAATAACAACTGTATTTGTAGCCATAGCAGCTTATAATAAAGGGCATTTAGCCAGAGCTGCCTATAATATCAATGGTCTTCAAGAGGCTTCCAGGTGGTCCTCAGGATCATCAGGGCACCACGTGTTCGTGTTTGGGTGAAGATCCCAATCAGCATGAGTGAAAGAGAGAAGTTTGAGCCATTTTACACAGTGTGATTCTTTTTCTAGAAAACTAAGGAATTGGAGTTTCAGAAAATCAGTCCAACCACAGTCTCTGCTTCCCTTCCTGTGTTTTCTCCTTCCAATCTTGGCACTGGCCCAAGTCCCTGCTAACATTCACTAGCATTCCTTCTTTCCCTCTGTCCTCCACATATATACACCCATATACACGCAGAGGGATCACATATCCAAGAATAGAATGGGAAAGGGAGCATAGCCTTAGAGCAGTTTGATGGTTTATACTGTAGTAGCTGGTGGGGACAGATGGACTAGATAACATGTAGGGTTTGCTGCCTCAGTTAGAACTTCTTCTTGAAGAATCAGAAAGCCATTGATATCAACCAGGAGTTGCTGTAAACCAGTGCTGACTTGCCTTCACTTTCAAACAGGAATCAGTCCTCTGCTGCTGCCATCATAACCATGATAGATTAGAGCACTGTCTTTTACCCAGGGGCGTTGGATGGTCTGGCACATGAAGAACTGGTTTTGAGAGGAGTAACCTAGTATTTAAGATGGACTCTAGGATTAATACCTGGTTTTGACTCCCAGATTCACCACTAACTATGAATAAGGTAATTAACTTCTTTGAGTCAGTTTTCCCATCTGCAAAATGGTGGTAATAGTATGCGTATTAGGGGATGTTGTGAGGAATATATATAATAAGGTGTGTAAAGTTTTTGGCACACTTAGCTACTATTATTTCTATAGTATTATTTACTAAAAAGCACATTGCCATAACATCCTTGGTTGCCTTGCTCTCTTTGCCAGTTTTAGAGGTGTATATGGAGGACATGTTGCCAGGAGTAAAAAGATGTGAACACACAGATATTCACAATTGATTTTTTACATTGGTGCAAAATCAATTCAATGATTTTCAAAAAATGCTGCTGGAGCAATTGGACATCTGTAGGGAGAAAAAAAGGTAAAAAAGAAAAGAGAAATGAACTAAGTCATGTACCTTGTAAAAAATTAACTCAAGATAAAACCCAGACTTAAATGTTAGATGTAAAACTTTACGAAAAAAATAGGGGAGAAAAATCTTTGGGATCTAATGATAGGCAGTTCTAAGATTTGACACCAAAATTAAGACTCATAAAGGGAAAAACTAATAAACTAAATTTCATCAAAATTAAAAACTTTTGATCTGTGAAAGATCCTATTAAGAGGATGAAAATAAATGCTACAGTGGTAGAAAATATTTGCAAATCATATATTTGACAAAGGATTAGTAGAAAGTCTAAAGAACTCTGAAAACTCAATAGAAAAAACAAACAAAATAATTAAATTAGAAATTGGGCAAAAGATGGGAACAGACATTTCACCAAAGAGGATACATAAATAACAAATTTGCACGTGAAGAGATGTTCAACATCATTGACCATTAGGGAAATGCAAATTAAAACCACAGTGAGAGATCACTACACACCTGTCAGAATGGCTAAAATTAAAAAAAAAAAAAATAAAAACATCAAATGCTGGTGAGGATGTGAGGAGACTGAATTACTCACACATTGCTGATGGAAACGTTAAATGGTACAGTCACTTTGGAAAAGTTTGGCTATTTCTTTAAAAAGTTAAACATGCAACCACCAAATGACCCAATAATTGTACTCTAAACATTTATTCCCAAAGGAATGAAGACTTACGTTCACACAAAAAAACATGTACAAAATAAATAAATAAATAAATAAATAAATAAATAAATAAATGTTTGTTGCAAAAAACACGTACATAAATGTGTATAGTAGCTTCATTCATAATAGTTGGCTATTGGAAAAAACACACAATGGAATACTACAAAATCAGCTACTGATACACACAAGTATCTGAATAAATCTGAAAGGAATTATGCTGAGTGAAAGGGAGGGCGGTGGTAGATGAGGGTAAAGGGGATCAAATACAAAAACATATGGTGATGGAAAGAGAAATGACTCTGGGTGTTGAACACACAATGTGATACATATATATATGATGTATTAAAGAATTGTACACCAGAAATCTATGTAACATGGCTAACAATTGTCACCCCAATAAACTTTAATTAAAAGAAAAAAAGAGGGACTTCCGGAAAAATGGCGGAGTGAGGTGAGCCTCTGTAAAGCTCCCCTGGAATTTACAAAGAATAGAACAACAAAAACTCCACAAAGGATTCCCTGCACAGCAGACAGGCAAGACGAAGAGGCCCACTACCGACTGAAATCACCTACAGGTGGGAGATTCGCGCGAGTGGAGGGAGGCGGAAAGGGAGAAGTACACGGAGACGGAGCCGCGCGGGCGCAGGACGCAGACCTCGCTCAGTGCGCCGAGCTCGCTGCTTCCCGAAACTACCGCAGCTGCGAGTGAGGGGAGAACTCGGACTGCTAGGGCTCCGCCAGGGCTCCACAGGGCTGAGGGGACAGCATATAACACGGCTGAACGCAACGCTCACGGCAGAGACCTCGGAGTAAAGACTGAGGGAAAAAGGCTGAAAACGGTGGTTTAAGCCTGCACTGCCGAGCAGAGAACGAAGCCTTAGGCACTGAGACTAGCCGCCCCCTCCCTCCCCTCCCAGAACTCGCCCCGCCCCCACCTGCCCGGTGCTAGAAGCGAAACAGTAGCAGTGTCAGGTCAAAACAACAGAAAATTTGCTATTTTGAGAACTGTGGACTCAGACACAAATTCACAGCCCAACTAGTTCCGGCAAAGGGGAGAGAGCTGTGGAAGCAGGACCGGATGTGGTGGTGGTCCCGCCATTGCTCTGGGCCACCTCTCACAACTCACCACGCCCCTGACCCCACCTATCTGGGCGTATCCCTGCAGGAGTAAACAGAACTGCTGAAACATACGGGCTCTGAATCAGGAGCTGGAAGAGCTTTGGAACATCAAAAGCTCTCCGCATACCCACCGGGACACTGTGCCCTGTGACTTAGACGAACTATTAACAGAGGAGAAGCCCGTCTCCCAGGGAATCCCCCCATTGTGTGAGAAGTTGGAATAGTGCAGAGAAAACATAGCACTACTGTGTGGGAGAAGAAAAATAAGTTGCAGTTGGAGAAATAATAAAACATTCTACCAACAAGTACTGGAAAACAAAAGAAAGACCTCTTCCTATCAACCTGTTGCAGAAGTCACTCCTGTAGATGTCTAGGAAAAGAAATAGTAAACCAGTAATCGCCATGAATAACCAAGGCAACAAGATAGCTCAGAAAGAAAGTGAAAAATCTCCAGAGAAGGCACTTAAAGATACAGAAATATGTAACCTAAATGACAGAGAATTCAAGATTGCAGTTCTGAAAAAACTCAACGAGATACAAGAAAACACAGATAGGCAGTTAAATGAACTCAGAAACTCAATCAAAGAACAGCATGAGCATTTTACGAAAGAGATTGAAATTTTAAAAAAGAACCAAAGAGAATTTCTGGAGATTAAGAACTCAATAGAAGAAATTAAGAATGAAATAACCAGCTTAGGCAGTAGAGTTGACCTGATGGAGGAAAGAATCAGTGACATCGAAGATAAAAACCTGGAAATGACACAGATAGAAGAAGAAAGAGACTTGAGACTTAAAAGAAATGAAAGAACTATACAAGAACTTTCTGACTCCATCAGAAAGAGCAATATAAGAATAATGGGCATACCAGAAGGAGAAGAAAGAGAGAAGGGAACAGAGAATATATTCAAACAAATTGTCTATGAGTATTTCCCAAATTTGTGGACAGAACTGGACCCTCGAATCCAAGAAGCAAATAGAACACCTAGTTACCTCAATCCCAACAGTCCTTCTCCAAGGCACATTGTATTGAAGCTGTCTAAAATCAATGACAAAGAAAGAATCCTCAAGGCAGCCAGGGAAAAGAAGACGGTAACGTACAAAGGAAAGCCCATTAGATTATCATCAGATTTTTCAGCAGAAACTCTACAAGCCAGGAGGGAATGGAACCAAATATTCAAACTATTGAAAGAGAGAAATCATGAGCCAAGAATAATATATCCAGCAAAGATATCCTTTAGATATGAAGGAGGAATAAAGACCTTTCCAGACATACAGAAGCTGAGGGAATTTTCTAATACACGACCTGCACTACAAGAAATACTAAAGGAGGCTATTCGACCACCATCAACAGGGACAATTTGTGGCAACCATAACTCAAAAAGGGGCAGAGTAAAGGCCTGAACTGGAATATGGGAAAGGAGAAAGTAAGCGTGCTGAAGAAAATGGAATACTCTAATTATCAAACTTTCTTTTACATAAACTTAAGGGTAACCACTCAAAAAAAATCCAGAAGTGAAATATATACTGAAATAAAAGAAGAAACAGAGGGAAACATCATAGAATACCACCACACAGAAATAATAGACAACAACAAAAAGGCAAAGAAACAATGGAGACACAGCCTTACCAGAAAACTAAAGATAGAATGACATGAAATCCTCACATATCAATAATCACCTTAAATGTAAATGGACTGAACTCACCAATAAAAAGGCACAGAGTAGCAGATTGGATCAAAAAACTAAACCCAACCATATGTTGTCTCCAGGAGACACATCTCAGCTACTACGACAAGCATAGACTCAAAGTGAAAAGGTGGAAATTGACACTCCAAGCAAATGGTACCCAGAGAAAATCAGGTGTAGCCATAATGATATCAGGTGAAACAGACTTCAAGGTGAAAAAGATAACAAGAGACAAAGATGGACATTTCATAATGGTGAAGGGGACTGTACAACAAGAAGACATAACAGTCATCAATATTTATGCCCCCAATCAGGGAGCACCGAAATACACCAAGCAACTACTAATAGAACTAAAGGGAGAAATTGACCAAAACACAATTATACTAGGGGACTTAAGTACATCATTGACAGCTATGGATAGATCATCCAACAGAAAATAAATAACGAAATAGTAGCCCTAAATGACACATTAGATGAAATGGACATAATTGACATTTATAGAGCACTTCATCCTAAAACAACAGACTACACATTCTTTTCTAGTGTATATGGAACATTCTCAAGGATAGACCATATATTGGGACATAAAATCAGTCTCAACAAATTTAAGAAGATTGAAATCATACCAAGCATATTCTCTGATCACAAGGCTTTGAAATTGGATATCAACTGTAAAAAGAAAGCGGGAAAAAACACAAATACATGGAGATTAAACAACATACTTTTAAAGAAGGACTGGGTCAAAGAAGAAGTTAGAGGAGAGATCAAAAGATACATAGAAACAAATGACAATGAAAATACATCCTACCAAAATTTTTGGAATGCAGCGAAAGCAGTTTTAAGAGGGAAATTTATCTCATTACAGGCCTATCTCAAGAAACAAGAAAACTCCCAACTAAATAACCTCATGTTACACCTTAAAGAACTAGAAAAAGAAGAACAAGTAAAACCCAAGGTCAGCAGAAGAAAGGAAATAACAAAAATTAGAGCAGAACTAAATGAAATAGAGAACAAAAAGACAATAGAAAAAAATAATGTGACAAAGAGCTGGTTCTTTGAAAAGATTAACAAAATTGACAAACCCTTGGCTAGACTTACTAAGATAAAAAGAGAGAAGACACTGATTAACAAAATCAGAAAGGTAAAAGGGGAAGTCATCACGGACACCACAGAAATACAAAGGATCATCCAAGAATACTATGAAGGACTATATGCCACCAAATTCAACAACCTAGAAGAAATGGAGAAGTTCTTAGAAACATATAGCCTTCCAAGGCTGAACCATGAAGAACTGGAAAATCTAAACAGACCGATCACCAGTAACGAAATTGAATCAGTCATCCAAAACCTTCCCAAAAGCAAAAGTCCGGGACCAGATGGCTTCACTAGTGAATTCTACCAAACCTTCAAAGAGGATCTAATACCAATTCTGCACAAACTCTTCCAAAAAATTGAAGAAGGGACAGTACTCCCTAACTCATTCTATGAGGCCAACATCACCCTGATACCAAAAGCTGGTAAGGACAGCACAAAAAAAGAAAACTACAGACCAATATCTCTGATGAATACCGATGCAAAAGTCCTAAATAAAATTCTAGCAAATCGAATACAACAATGCATTAAAAAGATTATTCATCACGACCAAGTGGGGTTCATCCCTGGGGCACAAGGATGGTTCAACATATGCAAATCCATCAATGTGATACATCACATAAACAAAATAAAGGACAAAAATCATATGATTATATCAATTGATGCAGAAAAAGCATTTGACAAGATACAACATTCATTTATGATTAAAACACTTAATATAATGGGTATACAAGGAAAATACCTTAACATAATAAAGGCCATATATGACAAACCCTCTGCTAATCTCATAATTATTGGAGAAAAACTGAAGCCCTTTGCTCTACGTTCAGGAACACGACAGGGATGTCCCCTATCACCTCTGCTTTTCAACATCGTGTTGGAAGTCCTTGCCAGAGCAATCAGGCAAGAGAAAGAAATAAAAGGCATCCAAATTGGGAATGAAGAAGTTAAATTATCACTCTTTGCAGATGACATGATGCTATATATAGAAAACCCTAAAGACTCCACCAAAAAGCTATTAGAAACAATCAACGAATACAGTAAAGTTGCCGGCTACAAAATCAACGCACAAAAGTCCATTGCCTTACTATATACTAACAATGAAATCTCAGAAAAAGAAATACAAAAAACAATTCCTTTTGCAATTGCAGCAAAAAGAATAAAATACCTAGGAATAAACTTAACCAAGGATGTGAAAGACCTATATGCTGAAAACTATAAGACATTTTTGAAAGAAATTGAAGAAGACACAAAGAAATGGAAAGACATTCCGTGCTCATGGATTGGAAGAATCAACATAGTTAAAATGGCCATATTACCCAAAGCAATATACAGATTCAATGCAATCCCCATCAAAATCCCAATGGCATATTTTAAAGAAATAGAACAAAAAATCATCAGATTTGTTTGGAACCACAAAAGACCCCGAATAGCCAAAGCAATCTTAAGAAAAAAGAACAATAATGGAAGTAGTGCACTTCGTGACTTTGGCTTGTACTACAGGGCCACAATAATCAAAACAGCATGGTATTGGCAGAAAAACAGACACATAGACCAATGGAATAGAATTGAGAACCCAGAAATAAAACCACATAAATATGGACAGATAATTTTTGACAAAGAAGCTAAAAGCATACAATGGAGCAAAGACAGTCTCTTCAATAAACGGTGCTGGGAGAATTGGACAGCCACGTGCAAAAGAATGAAACTGGACTGCTATTTGTCACCATGTACCAAAGTTAATTCAAAATGGATCAAAGACTTAAGCATAAGACCTGACACAATAAACTGCATAGAAGAAAACATAGGTACTAAACTTATGGACCTTGGGTTCAAAGAGCATTATTTTATGAACTTGACTCCAAAGGCAATGGAAGTAAAAGCTAAAATAAACGAATGGGACTATATGAAACTTAAAAGCTTCTGCACAGCAAAAGAAACCATTGACAAAATAAAGAGGCCACCAACTGAATGGGAGAAGATTTTTGCAAACAGTGCCTCCGATAAGGGGCTAGTATCCAGAATATACAAGGAACTCATGCAACTCAACAACAAAAAAACAAACAACCCAATTGAAAAATGGGCAGAGGACTTGAAGAGACATTTCTCCAAAGAGGACACACAAATGGCAAATAGACATATGAAAAAATGCTCAACATCACTAATCATCAGAGAAATGCAAATAAAAACCACAATGAGATATCACCTCACCCCAGTCAGAATGGCTATCATCAACAAGACAAATAGTAACAAATGTTGGAGAGGCTGTGGAGAAAAAGGAACCCTCATACACTGTTGGTGGGAATGCAGACTGGTGCAGCCGTTATGGAAGGCAGTGTGGAGGTTCCTCAAAGAATTACGAATAGAATTGCCATATGACCCAGCAATCCCTCTCCTGGGTATCTACCCAAAAAATCTGAAAACATTTAGAGATAAAGACACGTGTGCTCCAATGTTCATTGCAGCTTTGTTTACGGTGGCCAAGACATGGAAACAACCAAAATGTCCTTCGATAGATGAATGGATAAAGAAGTTGTGGTACATATACACAATGGAATACTATTCGGCAGTGAGAAAAGATGATATAGGAACATTTGTGACAACATGGATGGATCTTGAGAGAGTAATGCTGAGCGAAACAAGTCAGACAGAAAAAGCAGAGAACCATGTGATTTCACTGATATGTGGTATATAAACCAAAAACAACAAAAGAGCAAGACAAACAAATGAGAAACAGAAACTCATAGACACGGACAATAGTTTAGTGGTTGCCAGAGGGTAAGGGGGGTGGGGGGGGGAGGTGAGGGTAAGGGGGATCGAATATATGGTGATGGAAGAACTGATTCTGGGTGATGAACACACAATGGGATTTATAGATGATGTAATACAGAATTGTACACCTGAAATCTATGTAATTTTACTAACAATTGTCACCCCAATAAATTTAATTTAAAAAAAAAAAAAGAAAAAAAAGAAAAAAGCCAATTCAGAAAGGTTGCGTACTGTGTATTTATATAACATTACTGAAATGTCCAAATCATGGAAATGGAGAACATATTTGTGGCTAGTGTAAGGCAGAAGGGAGGCAGGGCAACAACAGGGATACTTCTGGTGATTAACTATTCTGCGTCTTGACTATACCAATGTCAGTATCCTGGTGTTTCTATTGTACGAGGTCTAACAATTACATTTGCGAACTCATCCCAGAAAAAGTGCTACATATTTCATTGCTGAATATCACTATGGTCACCTTTGAAGTACTCCCCTTGGGAAGATATGCACTGACACCAGTGCTTAGTGGCCCCTTCAAAGCAAGTTTGGAACTCTTTTTCTGTAATGGCCATTAGCGCTGTCATCGTATTACCCTTGGTGTCCTGAGGTCATCAGAATGTCTTCCTTTCAATATTTCCTTTGTCTTTGGGTAAAGAAAGAAGTAATTGGGGGCCAGATCAGGTGAGAAGGGAGGCTGTTCCAATACAGTTATTTGTTTACTGGCTAAAAACTCCCACACAGACAGTGCTGTGTGAGCTGGTTCATTGTTGTGATACAAAAGCTCCTTCGGGACCATTTTTGCACACACCTTTTTCATGCCAAGATTTTCAGTTAAGATTTTCCTGTTTCTCTATTGATGTTTACTTAGTTAAGTTAGTCCAAGTTTATCCCCATAAACTTGGACTAACATGTCCCTGATTTCACTTCCACTCTGCTATGCTTCTCACAGTCAGCCAATGATTTTGAGGCACAATTTGACGAATTTTTGCAATGTTTTCCTCAGTTCTGCTCATTACTGGCCACTTGATCTCTCTTCATCAGTGACGCGTTCTCTCCCCTCAGAAAAACGTTTAATCCATTTGTACACTGTCGTTTTCTTCATGGCATTATCCCCATAAACTTGGACTAAGATGTCCCTGATTTCACTTCCACTCTTGCCAAGTTTAACAAGAAATTTAATGTTTGTTCATTGCTCTAATTCAAGGTCAGGCATTCTCGCGTCGGCACACAAAAATACGCAACAATAATGAACACCACTCAGCAAGACACCACCACATGTCAACAGGAACTCAGCTGTGAGACACTGATATACCAAGGCTATGCAACCTTACCAAGCTGTTTGTACAGTGCTGCCAATGTAACTGCATGGTGGCAAGTTCACAAACTTAATTGTCAGACCTCATACTACAATGTTGCAAGATGTTACTGAATGAAGAATATATGGATTCTCTATTATTTCTTACAATTACATGTGAGTCTTTAATTATCTCAAAATTTAAAAACAAGATTTAAAAAAAGAAAAGAAAAAAAGATATGGATAGAAGAAGCAGAGTCGAAACAGGCCTCACTCTTTCCATTACAGTTCAGATATGTGTCCCAGATCATAGCATGGTTTCCAATTTGGCAGGCTAATCCAGTGTACTGCAGAGATCCAGTTCACCTACAGAGATAGCACTTGCTGCTTTCACCGGAATATTAGTTATTGCTCTTACAAATTGGGAAACTGGGAGGCATATGACACAATTAATGAAGGTTAAGAAGCTCTGGATTAGAGTCAGAACTAGTAAAGTTGCTGAAAGTCCTCCAGGCAGCTCTGTTGCTGGCACCCAGGCTGCTACTGAAGAAGCCTTCTTGAGCTCACTTCAGCACAGGGGATCTCAGAGGAAATAAAACAGTAGTACCTCGGTTTTTGAACGTTTCCATTGATGAACATTTCGGTTTATGAATGCCGTAAACCTGGAAGTAAATGCTATGGTTTTCGAACACGCCTCGGAAGTCGAACATGTCACGCAGTATCTGACAAGTGCAAGATCCTGAGGCCTAGCTGTCGGCTGTTTTCAAACGTTTCGGAAGTTGAATGGTCTTCCAGAATGGATTACATTCGAAAACCGAGGTACCACTGTATTCTTTTGCTTGGCCTCTGAAGAAGAGAGACAAGGGAGAGCAGTGATAGGATGGCTCTCTTCTTGAAGACAGTGTGGAGAAGGAAAAGAGAGCCTGAGAGTGGCGCGTAGGGGAGAAAAGACTGAAGATCACAGGCTTGACAAGGAAGAAGGCATACATTTCTCTGTCTCCATGTGTTCGGGTAATTGGGCTTTTCTTTACCTATCATGGATGTCATGCAGTACATCAGGCAATTTGGAAGAAACGTTTTGGGTAAAGACCGAGTGTTGACATCCCATTTTTAAAGGTTAACTGTTTATATGCGAATGATTGTGCAGAATATTAAAGATGAGTCTGTTTTTCCATCTGGATGATGAATCACTACAGGGAGAATGCATTTCTACCATTGGCTGAGTATTTTCAAACAGAAACACTAGGTCTTTCTTGCTGTTCTCTTCTGTGATGTCATTATTCAATGTGATTAACACTGATTTTTAGGCCTCCCCATGTACTGGCTTTCTATTTACCAAATCCACTGAAAAATGCCCAGCCCGGTGGTCTACCTATAATCAGCAGAGTTCCTCAGGATCAGATGAATATCCAATGTGTCTGAATTAAGAAATTTTAAGGTGAAGTGAGAGCCCCACTCATGTGTACACCTGATGCAGCAATTACGCTGTGGCTGTCTCACAGGAGCAGTACAGCGATAACTCTCACTCTGTATCCCATCTTGCCTAATGCTCCAGAGGCAGAGAGGAGTTTCTTGGGTTTCCAAATGCATTTTGTGTTCAGCCCATTTCTACAGGACATAGTACCTTCCTGCTTTTCCCACCTTCTTTTCTGACTGCCAACTCTATTATCTCCATCAGAAATTTGATCCTGCTAGAAGTGCTATAGGTTTTTTTGTTTGTTTGTTTGTTTTTTAATAGAGCCTTCCAGTTTCCTTTGGGCCATTATGTTTTCCTGAAGCAATGTTTCACTGTCAGTCATTAACATTCAATGTCACTAGAAGCTTTCACAAAAACCTATTGATATGCACATGCTTTAGGTGACAAAGCTGTTATTTACTATCGGGTGGGTACATTAATTCAACCTACCCATGAGAGAAGGTGACTTTCTAGTCCCTCTGGCTCTGTGTCCACATTAATATAACTGAACCCTGTTGCCACGTATGAAAACATCTGTTTGTCCTAGAAGAGAGGGTTGTAGGATTTTTTCTTTTCTTTTGGGCATCATCAAAATAACTGATGATTTCTAAAAAATTGGAAAAAATATTTAAAATATAAGTGTGAAAAGATGTGCATATGAGGAATGTCTGTTATGGCACTGCTATAAGAAGAAAATAAACTAGGGACAACCCAACTGTCCAATAATAGAAAATTGGTTAAATAAATTAAATGATATATTTATATAATAGAATACTTTGTAGGCAGTAGGAATGATGATGTAGATCTGTTTACTGACATGACATGGAAAAATGCCAAGATACATTAATTAGTGAAAAAATCAGGCTGAAAATTAGTGTAGTAAAAAAAAAAAAAAAAGAATGTTATTGGTGAACAAAGAGTTCTTCCGAACTAAGGAATAAGAGGAATGCATGGGACCATTTGCATTGAATAAAGTTTAGCGAGCATGTCCTTTTAAATAAAGTGAGACAGAATAAATATGTTAAAAAAAATAGTACAGTCATCTCCCCTTATCTGTGGAGTATATGTTCCAAAATGCCCAGTGGATGACTGAAACAGATGTGAATATAGTACCAAACGCTCTACATACTATGTTTTTTCCTAGACAGGCATACTTCTGATAGTTTAATTTACAAATTAAGCACAGTAAGAGATTAACAACAATAACTAATAATATAGAACAATTATAATGATATGCTGTAATAAGTTATGTGAAAGGGGTCTCTCTCTTCAAAGGATCTTATTGTAGTGTACTCACCCTTTTCTTCTTGTGATGACGTGAGATGATACAATGCTGAAATGATGAAGTGAGGTGAATGACTTAGGCATTGTGAGGCAGCATGAGGCTACTATATGAGTTACTTGGACACAAGCACTGTGATACAGTGACAGTCAATCTGATAACTGAGATGGCTACTAAATGACTACTGATGGGTAGCATATACAGCATGAACATGCTGAACAAAAAGATGGTTCATGACTTGGATGGGAGAGAGTGGGAGGGCAGCATCCAACTACTCAGAACAGCATGCAATTTAAAAATTAGGAACAGTTTATTTCTGGAATTTTCCATTTAACATTTTTGGACCGTGGTGACCACAGGCAACTGAAACCACAGAAAACAAAACTGCAGATAAGGGGGTACTACTGTATATACAATATTATTCAGTTATTTTCATTTGAAAAAATAGACGCACTGGCCAAAAAGCCAGAAAAGGTATACACCAAAATGTTAATAGATGTTCTCTCTGGGTGTTGTGATTGTGAATGATTTTCACATCTTTCTGTACATCTTTCTTTAAAAGCTGTCTGAATTTTTAAAAACCATGCACAGCAAAATTATTTTGTTAAGAAATACTATGGAATGTGTATTTGCATGTATATGAATAAGTATACAACATTAAAGTTTATTATGTTAAAAGACAGGAAATTATAGCAGTAATGATCTTCCAAATGTTATTAGAACCTTTTCCAGAAATACTCTCTATGTCATCTTGTATTATATAATGGTCTATTTTAACGGAATAAACCAAAACTACAGATTAAAAAAAAAAAAAAGAAATACTATGGGATTGTAGCTATACAACTAACAAGTTACTTTGACTTGAAATTGAAATCCATTCAACTCCTAGTTTTTAATCTAGAGCAAAGGTTGGCAAACTTTTTTTGTAAAGGGCCAGATTGTAAATATTTCAGGCTTTGTGGATCATGTAGCCTCTGTCATAACTACTCCATTTTGCCCCTGTAGTGCAAAAGGACCTAAAGACAATATGTAAACAACTGGAATGGCTATGTTCCAATACAACTTTATTTATCGAAACAAGCAGTAGTCTGGATTTCACCCACAGATTGCAGTTTACTGAACCCTGCTCTAAAATACTAAATAGAGGAGACCAAAGTCCCATGGTGCATTGAAAATTAATCTGGTTTCCTCTGTTCTCCTAGGTCAATGCAGGTTATATTACTAGTTTCTGCTCTCCAAAGATGAGGCCAAAATGGCTTGGAGACATCACTGGAAGTTTTTTTCCTACTTGGTTTGAAAATTTTCCTACTCCATACTTAGGCCATGCTTTATTTAGGGCCACCCTGCCCACCAAAGTGAACCCTAGATGCCATGGTTACAGAAACCTGCTAAGCAACTCAAAAGGGTTGAAGAATTTACAACCACCAGCTGAGTGACTGTAGCTAGAACTAGAAAGTTCAAAATAATTAGTGCTTCCTATAGCTCACCAGTATTAACACACCCCATAAACCAGTTTTCTGAGGAAATGGACTATAATAATAGTCTGTCCACAGGAAAGCTTTTAAGGAGTCTTAAAATGTTCAATAACAGCCTAATTTAGGACTTTAAAAGATTTACGTAGCTGAGGCAAAATACACATGAGGAAAACCAGGAAGTTTTAGTGAAGATGATCAGGTACTCCTAGTCACAGACAGCACCCTCATTCCCAGAAGAGCAATAGAACCAGGTTAACTGTATGGATTTAGTTCATGCATTTGCCTTGGCCTTAAGTTACAATCAGTGTTGTGGTTTCTTAATGCAGTTTATTTGGCATAGCCAATCTGCACAAAGTATTTTCTACCTCTTTTCTCTTCAAAGTAAGGAAAAATTCTCTCTCTCTCTCTCTCTCTCTCTCTCTCTCTCTCTCTCTCTCTCACACACACACACGCACCTGAAATGCTTCCAAATTACATAGCTTCCAGATCACACAATCCTTCTATCTAAAATATTATTCAATTACATTTAATGGTGGCCACTCAAAACAAAGGAAGTCACCTACGAATAGAATGTATTAGGTATAGGATCCAGGGAACCAGAGGCAGATGCTCTGGATTCTGGGTTACAGCAGAGCTATATGTCCTGACTTTCTAATCTCGGAAAATCTGACATATACCATAACACCAAAAATGTACTGATAAACTCTCAGGAGTTGGAGGCAGCCCAGAGCACTTATGGAGAAGCCCAGCACAATAGGACATCCAGAAAAGAGGGAAGTTGACTAAGGTGGGTAAAGAGAAAGGGAAACAGGAAAACGTATTCAAGAGAATGAAAATAATTCAATAGTGTTTCAAAGGTTCAAGAGGGTGTTGGGGTTTGAGTAAAGGGGCTGGTTGAGGTAAGTGTGATCTAAAGGTGAAAAGGAGGACCAGAGAGGGAATACACACATGTTGCTAGCACTGTGGTTTCTATTTGACAGAGGCATGGTAAGTGATTTATTCAAGTCCCCATCAGTTATCTTGAACTGTCAATTCACTCAGTTTCTACTCTGATGTTATATCCCACCATGCCACCCAGCTGCTCATGAAGCTAGTGCCTGTTCATTTTCCTAAAGATTTAAACACCTTAGAAATACTGTGTAGTATGTAGGTGTGAAATGATTGCTTGACTCTATGGAGAGGGCAGACATTTTAAGGTTTGCAAACTGATTGCTTTAAAACCTGTAAGTGCCTGATTCTAAATAAATGGGGATGGGACATACAGCTGTTCCCGGCTAGTGGATTAGAGGCAGCTTTTCCAATTTAGAGAATGACACTAAAATACCTATCACTACTTAAAAAGTTTCAAATTTGTAACTTAAATGAACTGATGCAGAGGAAAATACAGTGAACAAGAAGTAGGGAGCCTTGAGGAAACCCGGCTTCCAGTGTCAGCTCTGTCACGGATTTTATTGCATGATCTTGACTAAGTCACTTCCTCTCTCTGGCTGTTAGTGTCTTCATCTGTGAGATGAGGAGGTTGGACTCCATAATTTCTAAAGGATCTTTATCCTCTCACATTTTATGACTCTGTGATTCCTGGTGGGTTTTCTCTCCTGACATTTATTTGCAAGGGCCATTCTGCCACCACACAATTTGTTTTCGGTAAATCGCAGATGGTCTTAAATAAAATCTCCCCCTTTAAGAGGGGAAAAGAACAGGATGTTTATGCTGAAATGGCTCATGTCAGGTATGACCTTTTTAATTCTGATCAGCTCTCTAGTGGTTCATTAACTCACCCCTTGGGCAACACAGCAAGCAAGTATTATTACAAAAGGCCCCAACTGTGCAGCCAGAGAGTGCTGCCCTATTACCTAGTGAAAACAAAGTGGTTTCTTCTTCGTGCCCACACTGGTCAATTTTTAGATCAGGAACATATGATTCTATCACTGAAAGAATCCTAGCCAACTCACAGAAACCCTGTGCCAAGTCTAACACTTGCTTTGAGGACTAAGCTGAAATCCTTTCCACAGGAAGCGATGGAATTACTTCTACATAATTGATAAGTGTGGCTCTCTTTTCTAGATAATTTAAAATGCTTAGAAAACATGATAGTAATCATTATATAATAGCCCAGTTTTGCATAGCACTTTATATTTTACAACACATGTCAATAAATGTATTTTCTCACTTATATTTTCTTAATAATCCACTAAGGTGAGGGAAATAGGTATTATCCCCATTTACCAAGTAAGGAAACTAGGGCTCAGAGAGGTTAAGGACTTGTCTGAGATCTCATAGCAAGTAGCAGAGCCAAGTGTACAACTCTCACATCTTGACTGGTTCAGCTAATTCCCCAATACAATTCGTCAACTGTCCAGTTATACTAATTGTTAGGTGTTGTCAGGAGTGGAAATTAAAGATTAGAGGTTTTAGCACTGTGTCTAAATATTGCAAAGTAATTTTACACTCATTTAAAGACTTCTGACATAGGTTTAATTTCGCGTAATGGGATCAGTGACGAGGAGAACTCTCTGAAAAAATACATATTTGTGGGGACAGAGCCCCAGAGAGTAGTTTACAGGTTCTCGGCCTCACGTGAGGGGGTGCTGGCTCGGGTGGTGAATGGCCGTCGGCTGTGGCTGATTGGCCGTCGGCTGTGGCCGGTTAGCCAACTGGCCGCTGGTATAACTGCTGCAGCTACGAAGGATAGCCGAGGATTGCCGAGGAGCCGGGCAGAGCCAAGCAGAGCCGAGCAGAGCCGAGCAGAGCCGAGCAGAGCCGAGCAGAGCCGAGCAGAGTCGAGCAGAGTCGAGAGAGTGGAGGAGAGTCGTCGGTCGGTCGGTTAGTGGAAAGGCGGATGGCAGGTCACGCGTCCGGTGGGCCCAGCCTCCAGTGAGACCGCGGTGGTATGACTCCCCTACCTATGGTTCCGTGGGTGTTCCTTTTCGGCCTCACCATATCCTGCGTACTTGTGTGGGGAGCGGGAGCAGAGACCCCGCAGGCCGCCCCGCCTGAAAGATGGCACGGCGAGAACGCCTCCGCGCATGACAAATGGCGCAGCGAGCAGGGTCTCCCGCACGACAATATTACACAGTTAATTTAATTGATTATTGTATTTCTAGTAGATTCAAAGCAAATATATATTGAACATCTATGTAACTGACCTGCACATGGTGATATGGAGATATACAAAAATATAGAACATGATTGCTCACTTTAAGGAGATTCATAATCACTAAATAGTGTATAATAAACAGCTAAACATTGCAGTCACAACAATAAGTGCTATAGGGACATAAGAGAAGGGAGAACTCAGTGAAGAATATTTTCATGGAAGAAATGGAATTAAACATTTAAAGAATGAACAGAATTTTATTGGCAGAGAGGAGGAAGAGGATGATTCCCAGTTAAAGGGTGAGTGAAGGGTATGGGAAGAGAATAGCATGAGCTAAACCAAAGGGGAGGCATACATAAGATTGGACATCTGTGAGGATACTGATCTGAGTGGAGAGCAGTGGGGGAGTGTCTGGTAAAGCCACAGTTCATCCTAAGTGTTCAGGCAGAGGGTTGCTTTCATAGCATCCTATTCACTCATGAATTAAAATGGCATCGAAGGTAGACATAAAGAGTTTTTAAGAGCTTGGCTCCAGAGTCAGACAGACCGGGTTTTGAGTACCAGGTTTATTACTTACTTGCTGTATTTATTATCTTGAGTTAATTAATTAACCTCTTGAGGCTTAGTTTCCCTCTTTGTAAAATGGGGCTGTAATGTGGAGCCTAATGCCCATTAGCTACTGAGCAAAGCGCTGGCACATTATAAACAGTCATTAAATGGAAACTATAATAAAAGTAATCCATTGAATAAGACTGTTTTTATACCTTCATTAAGTTTTTCATATGGATAAACTAAAAAGTAAAACGTATTTTTGGTTCAAACACTTGTTTTAATTTTTATTCAAATTTTGATTAAAAAACATGATGACCACAGTAGTGGGGACAGAGTGAAAGGTGCTGTGCTTTTTTTAGTTTTTTTTTTATTAAATTTATTGAGGTGACAATTGTTAGTAAAATTACATAGATTTCAGGTGCACAATTCTGTATTACATCATCTATAAATCCCATTGTGTGTTCATCACCCAGAGTCAGTTCTCCTTCCATCACCATATATTCGATCCCCCTTACCCTCATCTCCCACCCCCCACCCCCCGCCCCCTTACCCTCTGGCAACCACTAAACTGTTTTGAATAGGAAAGTTAAGATCAGATCCTGTAAGATCTTTATAGTTGATGTGAGTAGATTGCCCAGTGGGGAATACATATGCGATATGACTAAGGAGAAGGAGCCAGAGGAATCAGCTCAAGGGTACATAGCAAACTGCTGGCAAAAGTGTCCCAAGCTTGCAAACTGTTTATCCTTACTTTCATTTGCTCATCCACTTGACACTCTTGCCTCCTCTCACTTTCTAAGGAGCATTTCTTAAAGTTACGGCATGCTGGGCACATTTTCCTTCCCTCATATACTTTCTGATGAATAGAAATTTTGGATCAGCATTTTGTCCTGGAGGCCCTGGGTATAATAACTTTCTAATAAGAGGCTAGGGACATCTAAGAAAAGGGTCAGATTCACAGAGGAGTAGTCTGAGAACCTCGAAGGAAGTTAACCCCTGGCTTAAGTGAAGGAGGAGGAAATAACAGGTGCCAACAATGGTAAGTAACGGAATCCCAAGAAAGAGCAACTGTTATCTGAGCCTAGAACAGGGGTGTCCAAACTTTTTTCAACGTTTTTCACCAAGGGCCATATGCGGTAAAATACACAGACAGCCGGGCCACTTACTCGAGGTGAAGTATGTATTGCCTCACCTGGTTTATTTAAGTAAACTAAATATGTTTTTGGAATTTCCTGCGGGCCAATTAAAAATGGATTGCGGGCCACGGTTGGCCCGCGGGCTGCAGTTTCGACACCCCCTGGCCTAGAAGGTCATGAATGTGGAGCA